>NC_057853.1:20710000-21335000 GCF_015237465.2 Chelonia mydas
AAGTACAAGTCACAGTCTGTAATCTGGAATCTGTCCCTCCTATCTCTGAGTCTGAATCCAGTACTGCTAACCCTAAATGTTCAAAAATCATGAGTCAGCACCCCCACCAATCATGAGATTTTTTTTTTAAATCTGATTTTTGAGAAGAAATATTTTGGGTTCTCTTTATTTGCCTTTTGGGTTTTGAGCCATTAGGTTACACTGGGGTCACATTTTTATGCTTTTCTCTGCAACCATGAGAGCTAGAAACGTACTTTTTTTATTTTAATGAAATCTGAGATTCTCATGCAATCACATGACACCAGAAGCTGGGGCTTTAAGAAAAACACCAAATATCACAAGACCTGTTGTGATGGGGTGCCCACTCCACACAAGGCACAGCAGGATAAATTAGGTCAATCAACCTGGTAGGCTGCACCTGGGAGGAGATTTAGGCTTGAAGGACAAGCACTAAGTGATGATGGAGCCCAGATGGGAAGAAGCAGGTTAGGCCTGTACAAAAGGAGGAAGCTGAGAACTGAAGAGTACTGCAGAGTAAGTAGTCTGCAGTCACTCCCTGGGAGAAGGAAAGTGTGTTTGGGACTACAGTCTGGCAAGATGCCAAAGAACAGAGTAGCCTCCAGTTACTCCCTGGGAGGAGAGTGTTGGGGCCAAAATACTTAGAGGAGGGGGCCAGAAGAGAAGGGACGTCAGAAGGAGTCCATGGAAATAGCAACTGGGTCTGGGAGCAAGAAGACTGTAGTTGCTAGATATAAGATCCCTGGGCTGGAACCTGGAGTAGTGGGTTGGCCTGGGTTTCCCAACCTGCTGCTTGGAAAGTGGCACACAATGTGGCCCTGGACTGGAAGATTGTGTGGAGTGGCATGAGGGCAACTGATCCACTGGGACTTTCATACACTGGAAGGGGAGGACTGTACAATGACCTGGCTGGAGGGTGGAGTCACAAAGAGGGAGCACTAGAGTCCCGGAGACGGGCCATGGTGCGAGGAAGGGTGCATCAGACTTGAGTAGACCTAATTCCCTGACCCAGCCACAAGGAGGCACCCAACAGTGAGTGAATCTCATGATAGCTGTGATTAAAATCATGAGGGTTGGCAATATTGTGGATCCAAACTTCCCCAAATCTGCGCGATGCTTAGATTGGGAGTTTTGGTTTCGGCCCAGGTCCTGTCAAAGACTTCAAGCATTTAATGAAATTACAGGCTGTATTGGGAGAGTCCCATTTGGTTTTCTTTTACTCTTCTTAATTCTAGTTATCTGTTGAGGTTGTGTGTTTGCTGGTGGGGGAAGATCAAGTAACAAAAGGGCCCTTCCTTCCCTTTCTACTCCACTCTCCCCTCTGAATGATAAAGCCTAACAAACACTACAGTTATGGGAAGAAATTGAACACAAAGGAGCTTTAGCAGGAACAATCCCTTCTGTCAACTGGCAGCTCATATTTAAGCCCCTGTTGTGGTTTTGTATAGACAAAGATAAATGAATGTGACTTGCTGAAAAACTAATCTGGCCTTCTCAAAACATATTTTTCTTCAGAAAATACCACCATTATAAAGAGAACTTGTTTTTTCTGTGTTAAGGGGAGGTGGACAGGAGACTGAGTATTTGTAGAATTTCACTGGTTTCTTTTTAAATACGATTTCCAGTGTCTTCTGAAACCCATACACACACCAGCAAAGTGACATCATAGTAATATAACCTTTATTTATTGATAATTCAGATATTTTAGCTAGAGCTAGTTTGAAAATGGGTTGTTTTTCTGTGGAAAATTTAGACTTTGTCAACTCCACCCCGCTACGTTTTTGTTTGAAAACCCAGGGTTCAGGTTTTGATTTGAAAACTTGAAATTTTTCGTGCAAAGCAGAGATTTTTTGTGAAAAATGTCATTTAGTCAAAGACCCAGTTTTCTACTGAAAAGCAGTTTTAATGGAAAAATATTGACCGGCCCTAATTAGAGGTAGAAATGGATTAAAACTGAAACCTCAGCTCCCTACAGAAAATGAGGAAAGTGACCAGAAAAATGGAAATATAACCCTTTCATAAAAAAGCAATAGGAAATACACCTTCGTGGGCTGAAGACTTTTGGATCTTTGCACCTTTTAGAAATGCAAGTATACAGGCTGTTACTCTACCACAGTTTTGGATAGCTACCATAAGAGCAAACAAATGCAGGAATATACTCACAGGAGAGGTCAGGAACCTGTGCAGCAAATACTACCCCTTGAGTTCTGTAAGGCATGCTGCATATTATATAAGCCATAATTCAGAAATTGTTTTGCAGTGTGCTTCAATAGCATCAGGATCTTTGCTTGCATAATTGAGTGCTTTCTTCTTAAAGCCCATTGATATAATTCATTGTAATTTGTATATTTAATGAACAGAATCCTTGCGTTCGGACAGGGAGCTGTTGCCATCAGACGTAAACTATAAAGGCAACAAGCTGCGAAACGCACTCTTGTAGGAACTCCAAGGGTTGGACTTCAACTAATAAGAGTGAGGCAATTCTTAGTTTCTCCTCAACCCTTAATTTTCTCTCATGTGTGCACTGCAGGCTGGAGCTTGGTGAAGTTTTTTCAGATGAATAGTTTATTCAACAAAAAGTGCCGTTTTAGTCAGCCTGGAACTATTCATGAATTGGACCCCGATCATTTTTACTAGTCACAAAATGACTGGAGGAAGAGGAGGCAGTAGTAGTGTTGATGCCACCTCCGTCCCTTGTGCCCCGTGGAGAGGATACACTGGGCTGCACGGGTGAACCGCTCTCAGTTCCTTCTCAACTGCCTTCGGACTGAGACAGGGCCCACTTTGCTGTGTTTATTAGACAGTAGTTACTTAGTTCTAGTTCTTTCTCTCTTGTTTTATGCTTTTCTCCATTGCTGGGGTTGTTTTGGACTCTTATTACTGGGGATATGCTGGGATCCCCAGACTTTAAACATAATTCTTTCTATCAGGAATCCTTCCTGGTTAGCAACAGACACTCTAAGTGTCTTGCATGTAGGGTGACCAGACAGCAAGTGTGAAAAATCAGGACAGGGGTGGGGGGTAATAGGAGCCTATATAAGAAAAAGATCCAAAAATCAGGACTGTCCCTGTAAAATCAGGACATCTGGTCACCCTACTTGCATGCTAGGGGATACCCATATGCCCTCAACGTGTAAAATCTGCTCTTCATTTAAAAGGAGATCCCATAAAAACAGGGAAATAAAATTCAAACTCCTCATAATGGAGCAAACCTTGAAATCAGCTTCCAACCAGAGTTCTGAGACCCTCCCCCCTATACATAATGGTCCATCCACCACTGGATCCTGGTCACCGAGAGCTTCTGTGGGTAAGACTGTTGCTACCCCATTGGCAGCTGTTGTAAATGGACAAAGCTTATTTGACTTCAGTTAAATTTTGCCCATTTACTCCCATAGATATTTCGCCCATGGTATGACTCCTTTCAGGCTGTTTATCTTTGGGGTTTATAATTATTTTCCCTCCACAGCTGGGAACTGTGTGTGTGTGAGAGAGAGAGAGAGAATGAGAGAGAGAGAGAGAAAGAAAGAAACTTGGCCAATTAAGGGAAAGCCCTTGATAGTTTGCCAACAGAAGTCCGTGATGGGAACCTCTCTTTCCATTGACCTGGATACAAGCATGTGGAAGATTTGTTTATAATCACCCATTTGTGTGCTGGTACTCAAGATGTATTTCCAAATATAGTCAAATCTGTGGGTCAATGTCCTCTCTAAAGTCACTGCAGTAGTAAGATACAAAAAGATAACCATGTGTTGTATAGTTCAGCTGTATTCTCAGAATTCTTAAAACCACAAGCTTAATGTTATGTTTTACCATCTGGTTTAAGGCTGCCTGCCTTTTAAAACCTAAAGGAAAAGAATTATTATACTTCTAGCTGCCTAAATTGCTATTTGTCACAGTGTGTTCATGAATCTTGTATATTCTGCACTATTTTTTTAAAAAAGCATTATAAATAGTCTGTGTTCAGCCTCTTACTCTCAGCAGACTGCAGTTTGAACTAGTTAGTTGTTTACGGGAAAATATTTGTGCATTTTGAGAGCCCATTGAGTCAGAGAAAGCCATATGGAGTGGTAGAAACTACTAGCAAATATTTTCCTCCCATGCAGCTAAGTGTGTAATAAATCCCCATAAACATGAAGTGTGCTGAGATGAGGCAGCAAAAATTGGGTTCATTAGGGCCTGGTTCTCATTTACAAAAAGGGCATTTTATACCAGTCTGGCAAAGTTAAAGGGCCATAAAGTGAATATAAATGTAATTTACACCTATATTAAGGCCTGAGCTCTGTAAAGGAACTTTAGTGTTAATGAGAATCACTCATGGTCTCAACTCAATGACTAGATGATTAGGGCTGGATTCTGAATTGCGTTATTCTGGTGTAAATCCAGAGTCACGCCATTAACTTCAATGGAATCACTCCAGGTACACACAGGTGTAGCTGAGCTCAGTCTCTGGTTGCATGTGTGACGTCTTTGTGACATCCTTTCCTGGTTCTTGACTAGGACTATAAAACAACAAAATGAGAGACTGCTTCTCAGAGTCCTTTGCAGTGTTTGTGTGCTGTGTATGCTAGGAGCCGCACTTTGGTAGTTTAGTGAGTGCTGTGGACTATCCATACATTTCAGACATGATCTATGACGCTCACAGTTAAATATCTCACTGTTGTGTTCTATGCTTCGATATAAGGAGCTCTCAGCAACCAGGGACAAAACTGTAGATTTATTTGATAACATGAGAGATTCCAGCAAAAAGGCCAAATAAAGAAGCATTCACACCCTAGAATCACATTCGGCCTCGAACATGTAGGGAAAGAGTGTAGTAATGAATTTGGCTTGTTACTGATCTATTGACTCTGGGCCAAATTCTGATCTCAGTTTTGCTGACGTCAGCTGGATGATTCTATATTTGCACCAATCTGAGGCCAAAATTTGATCCTCTGTCCTTAAATCCTTGATTCTATTGTATTAATTTTTGGTTTGTTTTTTAAGCCAGAGTTTACAGCAGGGCTGTGTCTAGTCCTAAGTGAACAGTCTGAAAGCTTCTTTAAATATGTCACATACAAATCTCCGATCACTGAGGGCCAGTCACTTACCTGTTAGTAAAGAAGAGTGAATTAAAAAAACTGCTGCTGGTGAGGAATTCCAAGGATTACTGCCCGTGTTATGGCACAGATATTTATGTGTTGACTTTGCTCAATCCAAGATTAGTTCACAGAAGCTGAGAAAGCTCTAACTATTGCCTGGGTGTAGTGCCAGTGGCTGCTTTGTGATGAACTACGGTACTTTTCCTGTCCCCAAGGGAATAGAAACGGAAATGTACACTTTTGTATAATTAATAATCCTAAAATTACAACATTTCCAAATTGGTAGGAATCCGAGGATTATTTTGCACCTAAACTAGAAGTATAGTCTTTAAAATGCAGTGTTTACATGTAAAATCATCAAATACAATGAGATGAGTCAGTAGTAACGATACAATATTGTACAATTTTCTGTGTATAAAATTCCATGATTCAGTGTATAATAATGAAAACAATTGTCTGCCTAAATTGTCAGCCCATTGAAACTATTCTTTCCAATATTTTACACCCCCCCACCAACCCCCCCCACACACAGTGGAAACAAGATCAGACTCAGTGACTCATAACGTATTAAAAATATAGGGCCTGGTTCACCACACCCTTACACTGTAAGTGTGAATCTGAAGTAGCTCCGCTGAAGTCAGAGACAATACATGGATGTAAAACTGGTATAAATGAGAGTAAACTCAGGCCCGTGATAGATATAAATAGGCTTGCAAAGATTAGATTTTTATTGGTAAATGTCAATAAACATCGATTTCATCGTACAGACACAAACCAACCAAAAAAAATGTCCATCAATGATAACTGAAATTTACAGCTAGGCAAAGTAAGAAAAATGCTTCTTGAGAACTTATTACAGTCTGATTTAAGGCTATTTACTCTGTATATTTTGACATGTGATGTTGACAGCTTGGTTTTTTTAAGTTTTAAAGCATTAACTTTTTGAATCTCAAAGTCTACTGGCATTAAATGATTGTCTGAAACCCCTCCCCCTCCTGATTGCTTGCCTCCCTCACAATTTTCCACAACAGTAATGTTTTAAATTGATAAAAATTTTAAAAAATGCTTAAAAATAAATATTGATACTGTCGAAATTATATCTATCAATAGATAGATAGATATAAAAAGCCGAAGGCACTGAGCATCTCCTATAGCATGGATTCTAAACGCCTTCAAATCCATTAGCTGGATGAAAGTTGAGGGTATTCACCTTGTGGGTGGTGCTGCAGGTTTGGTTCTTCCAGGGTAACAGTCTAGAAAGGTGAGTGAGACTGCAGTGGAGGGAATGTCCGTCTGTCACAGGGATGGTGGTATTGTTTGTATTATAGTATCACTCAAAGATCCCAGCCACAGCTGGGGACCCTTCTTTGCTTGCTGCAGCAAATGCATAGCTAGACCAGGTCCTTTCCACAGAGAGTTTACAATCTAAGACCACTTGCAAAATACACAGGTGATATAAAATATATAAATGATCTGAAAAAAATACAGTTTACTTTTCCTGTGTTATATGAATGACAATCAGTTATCCCACAGTGCTGCATAGCCTAGCCATCATTCGTAGACTGATTTTTGTTTACGCTTCATGGCAAAAGTGGCTCTTGCGGAGAGATTTAAAGGATGGTAAAATGGCCTTATGCATTAGTTCAGGGAGGGTGTTACTGGGAAGTACTATAGCCCAGGAGACAGTACAAAGATGGCAGGATAAGAGTCAATGGATTCAAACCACAGCATAGCAGATTTAGATTAAATCTCAGGAAAAACTCCCTAACGGAAAGAACAGTAGGACAATGCAGCAGATGGCCTGGGCAGGTCATGGAACTGCCTTCACAGGAGGTTTCCAAAAGGAGGCTGGATAGCCATCAGTCATGGATGGTTTAGACACAACAAATCCTGCCTATCCTGGCAGGGGGCTATGCTAGAATGACCCTTGCGGTCCCTTCGAACCCTGTGATTCTATGATCGTGAGACAAGTAGAGAAACAGTGGCCAGGGTTGGTGGTGGTAGTGGAGCAGAGAGCAGGAGAGGACAGCACAATAAGCGATGAGTATGAACGGGCGGAGTTGTCGTAAGGACTAGAAGCTTGGTGGTGATGTGGTAGAAAAAGGGGAGCCAGTGGAGAGATTCATAGAAGAGGGGTGATCAGACTTGGAAGATGATCTCAGCTACTGCATTTTGTATGGACTTGTGGGGGGTGTTAATGCTAGAGAGGAAGTGGTAGCGGTGTTGAATATGGGGTATAAGGATGAGGACCTAGACAAGGGTTTTGCAGCATGGACAGAAAGAAAAGTTTGGGTTTTAGAAATGTTAGGGAGTAAGAACTGGTAAGATTTGGACACAGCTTGGACGTGTGAGGCAAGGGAGGAGTGGAGAGTAAGATGCTGCTGGGTTACAGGCCTGAACGACAGGTAGGCTGGAGATATTGTTAGCTCTGAAAAATAAGGGTAAGTGGAGAGAGCTCAGAAGAAAGTTTAGCCATTCAGTTTGGGATGCTAGTTGTGACCCTTCACTTTGGGGGTGGTCTGGGATGGGAAGTAGAAAATACACAGCACCGTGGAGAATAACCATGGTTTGCTAATTCCTTACTTGCAAACCAAGTGGGTGGTGGTGTTTCTAGGGGTTATTGCACACGCCAGGCCCATGTAACGATTGGCAGAAGTGGATGGAACTATGGATAAATATAACAAATCACAATGTGTAGCTTCTGCTCAGTTCAGCACCTGTTCCTTTGTTTGTGGGAAATGTTAAGATTTGCTGAATGGACCTTTTACTGAAATCTTTATGCATAGTGAGCACATTGTAATATTTGGGAGGTCATTTTAGATGTTCCTGTTTGGGTTTACATATAAATTAGTCATATTGTAACTATTCCCATGAAGCTCAGTATACGGTTTTGAGAAATATTTAAACAAGAGCACTGCAAACTTAACTGAAAGGAGTACATCTTGGGACATACTCTGCTATTGGTTGTGGTGGTGACAATTGCATGTAACTCCATGGAAATAAATTGACTTGTTATTTTGGTCTTACACCAGTATAACTGAGATCACACTCTGCCCTTTTTGTGTGATGAATGCCAACAATTAATTCTGGACATTTTTATGTTCAGGAAATCTGTTTCTTGTAATAAAATGGACAAGAGATGAATGTGCCATGTTAGAGAAGTTTTAATGACATCCATTTTTTTCTTACAAAAGATTATGCAGAGACTTGTGGTATTTATATATCCTTTTTTAAGTTTTAGGTCATGGAAACTGAATGGGATAATGTCAACAGGCAATTGTGTCCAAAAAAGGAAAGCAAAAAGGAAAATCTATAAAGTTACTGATCAAATAGGAAGTGTCTTGTCCCCTTAAAATGTCATGGTTACATAACAGTTGTCTAATACTGATTCTAATATCATGCACAGAACTGAATCTCTGACTCAAAGGCCCAGGGACTGAATGATTAGTGTAAAACTGGTATGAGAGGAGAAGTGGGCCCTATATCCTTTCACCTATCTCCACTATGGTTCTCATGAAGTATCTAGTACTATTAAGTAAGCTTCCTGGGCCTTATAGAGCATGTCTACACTGCGATAAAATGTCTACAGCTGGCCTCTGTCAGCTGACTCGGGCTCACTGAGAGCAGGCTGCAGGGCTATAAAATTGCAGTGTAGACATTTGGGCTCAGGGACTCGCCCTCATTAAAGGGTCCCAGAGCCCAGGCTCCAGCCTGAGCCCAGAAGTGTACAGTGCAATTTCATAGCCTCATAGCCGAAGCCCAGCGATCCCAAGTCGGCTGTCATGGACCAGCTGCGGGTGTTTTAGTGCAATGTAGACTTACCCATGGAAGCGTCAGTCTCCCAGTTGGTATCTACTCTTGACTATGTATCTTTCAGCTGGCAGACATTATAGTTGGCTCTGAGGGTGGGATCAGCCCTAAAAAAAGATGAAAATAAGAAACATCCGATGACTGCCATCTTGCCTGACATACTAGGACTGAACTGAGGACCTCCAGTGCCAAAAGCATGAATCTCCACAGCTTGTGAGGTTGAGGCTTAGCTCAAGCAGTAAACTGTGAACTAACTTGCGTCCTCTGTGGATCAGGCACAGAGGGGAATGCATAACGCACACTGACCAGTGCAAGTGGGATACCCTCTGAAGTCGGGTTACCACAGTTCTCATTGACTTGATTATCTTAAGACTGTCCTTTATCCTAGGAAGTAAATCAACTGCCCACAGAGAATTGAGGATTCTCATTTGGCAGTAGCTAGAAAACACATAAGACATCAGCCAGGAGATGGAGAACTTCAATAATGGACTAAGTCTGCTCAGAGCATCTAGCTGCCACTTGTCAGATTCAGCTATCACCCAGTTTCTTTCCTAGCTTCTGTGTTCTCTCTCCACCTTAGTCACTATCCCACATTCCTCATGCATCTCTTGAGTTTAGGTTCTTGTGCTCAAGTTTTTATTAATGTATCAAAATAGCTGTGAGAACCTATTATTTGCTTTGGATGTTTGCATAATCTACAACTCTAGGATCAAATTCTGCTCAGCAACACCAGTGTAGATTTGGAGTCACTCTAATAAAACCAATTTTTCTCTTGTCTTTTAACTGATGCAAACTCAGATCAGAATTTGGCTCCTGAGTTGCAGGTTAGGATTAAGAAACACAACCCTCTACATAAAATTCATCTTACAACAGCTAAGCTCAGACAGAATGTAGCAGATACTAGGTTACAGTTCTGAATAGCTTTGTCTCAACTGTCCATTAACACATTACTACTACACATATGGGAGCTAAGTGAGCCAAAACACTGAATGGAAAATTAATATATTAAGAGATAAGATTTTTAAAAAAGCAAGGAGATACGGTTAAAGTTGAGGAGGGCTCAAGCTGAATCCCACACTAAAATGACTAGGCCATATTCTGATCACTCTCACACAGGTTTGACACTGGGGTAAATCTGTTGAGTCAGATTCTGATCTCACACCGCTAGAAATGTAGCGGTAACCTCATTGACTCCAAATTACTCTACCAGGGCAATCTAGTTTAGAATCAGGCTTTGTGTTCCAAAATATCACCGACAAGTGGAAGAGGATGTATTTTCCTCGTCTTCTGCCCTCCTATTCCTTCTGTCCAGCTACCAGCTGTAATAGAACTTAAAATCCAGGCTGCCAGGCTGGTGATGCTTCACTTTGAGATCATGGACGCACAAGAATGTGTGAACGTCAGGTCTATCTTCTCTATTCCAAAATAAACATTATTGTTCTCCAATGTAAATACTAGGCCCAGTATGTCCTTGAGCATAATGTAGCATGACAGAGCCTAAAAGCAGCAAGAAGAACAAAGGGGATGAGGCAAGATCACCTTTCATCAGTGATGGACAGGGCAATAGGTGTAGTCAAGAATTAAACCAGACAATTGGCATTGTGCGTTACATGGATGACTTGCAGATTAAAGTTTCTGCTGACTAGGTTTGGAATAGTTGAGAGATGTTAATTATAAAACAAAGGCAACCCATAAAATTAATAACTAGGACAAGGATGATGTTAAACTCAGTTAACTAAAAACAAAACCTATCTCTGTCCTGTGACTTTTGTTGTAAGCAGTGACTCCAGTTGGGACATACAACTGTTGGGTTGAATCAGGCTTAAAAGCCTCTGTGGTTTCCTTTCCAGTTATTTCCTTTCCAGTGGATGTGGAGCTGGGGGATGCATACTTGTGCTGACCAGAAGTCCCTCTTCACACAGCCCTAGTCTAGGGTGAGGCCAATGTCTAATCTTATCAGATTCTAGATCTACTCATCAATAGAAAAGGTACTGTGGGATGACACTGTTTAATTAATGGGGATCTCCATATTGTTCATGACAGTGGCATAGCATCATTTTTATACCATGTATGCCGCAGGCTTTTCATAACCATCTGTGAAATTCTAAATATGGCAAAATGTGAGGGGTAAGTGGCACGATGGTCTTGTATTACAGAAGGCCTGGTTTGAAGTCCCAAACTTGAGTCTGAAGTGAGAAAGTTTGATGGCGGTCATCCTACTTAACTTATGCATATCACCAAATAACCACTGAGCAGATCACAATTTAGCATAACTGGTGCCCTCTGTTTGCTAGATCCAGACTTGAATAGCAGGCTGTTCTGCAGGGCTGGAATGAGATGTATTGGCAGAGTGGTGTGTGGGAGGTGTGCTTAGCTCATACCCAGCAGTATGCCGAACTCAATCCAGTCCTATCAATCACACACTTTTTCAAAAACTAAGACCCTTACTCTGCAAAGTAGATTCATAGATTCCAAGGCCAGAAGGGACCATTATGTGGGACCCTCTGTATAATACAAGCCAGACAACTTCCCCACAATAATTCCTTGAGCAGATGTTTGAGAAAAACATCCAATCTTGATTTTAAAATTGTCTATGGTGAAGAATCCATGATGACCCTTATTAACAATTGGAACAAAATGCTTGCTCTGACATTTTTAAAAATTACTCATTTCTGGTCTGAATTCATATAGCTTCACCTTCCAGCCATTGGATCATGTTATACCTCTGTCTGCTAGACTGAAGGGCCTATTATTAAATATTTATTCCCCGTGTAGATACTTATAGACTGTAATCAAGTCATCCCCTAACCTTCTCTTTGATACGCTAAATAGATTAAGCTCTTTGAGTCTGTCACTAGAAGGAATGTTGTCTAGTCCTTTAATCATTCTTGTGGCTCTTCTCTGAACCCTCTCCAATTTATCAACATCCTGCTTGAATTGTGGGCACTAGAGCTGGATGCAGTATTCCAGCAGCAGTTGCACCGGTGCCAAATACAGAGGTAAAATTACCTCTACACTTCTACTTGAAATTCCCCTGTTTATGCATCCCAGAATCACATTGGTTCTTTTGTCCACAGTGTCACACTGGGAGCTCATGTTCAGCTGATTATCCACCCTCATCCCCAGTTCTTTTCAGAGTCACTGCTTCCTAGCATGTGAGTCATTATGAGATTATACATGTGCTTAAAGCTAGGCATGTGCTTCAGTACCTCATCAAATGAGGGCCTTAGTTCTCTAACACATTTCAACCCCCCCCGCCATATTTCTAAGAAAAAAGTAATAAAATTGATCATTTTCTTATGTAAAATATTGTGTGTGATGTGTAGTAGCATAAGTATATTCTGATGTATGTTTATAGCAAAATATAATACCCCCATGTAATAATGTATCCACTGTATTGTAATCTGAGAAACCAGCACTGTTGGTTAGTCTAGACCAGCGGTTCTCAACTCTGGTCCACCGCTTGTTCAGGGAAAGCCCCTGGCGCGCCGGGCCCATTTGTTTACCTGCCGCGTCCGCAGGTTCAGCCGATCGCGGCTCCCACTGGCCGTGGTTCGCTGCTCCAGGCCAATGGGGGCTGCGGGAAGGGCGGCTAGCACGTCCCTCGGTCCACGCCGCTTCCCGCAGCCCCCATTGGCTTGGAGCGGCGAACCGCGGCCAGTGGGAGCCGCGATCGGCTGAACCTGCGGACGCAGCAGGTAAACAAACCAGCCCGGCGCGCCAGGGGCTTTCCCTGAACAAGCGGTGGACCAGAGTTGAGAACCACTGGTCTAGACTATCCCTGACAGGTGTTTGTCCAACCTGTTTTAAAAACCTCCAATTAAGGGGATTCCACAACTTCCCTTGGAAGCATAGTCCAGAGCTTAACTACCCTTAGAGTTAGAGAGATTTTCCTAATATCTAACTTAAATCTCCCTTGCTGCAGATTAAGCCTATTACTTCTTGTCCTACCTGCAGTGGGCATGGAGACCAGTTGATCACTGTCCTCTTTATAACAGCCCTTAACATATTTGAAGACTGTTATCAGGTCCCCATCTCAGACTTCTTTTCTCAAGACTAAACATGCCCAGTTTTTTTTAATCTTTCCTCATAGATCAGGTTAGTCCTGCTTTTGGCCAAGATCTGTTCTTCAAGTGCCCTCTCCCTAAAGTAATTAACCCAATACCTTGATGCTAAATTTGACTCACTCTCCAGAGCGTCTCATGGATTCATTTTCTTTCGCTTCAGTTTGGAGTCGTTTTTGAGCCATCATCATGCTGACTCATCACGCAGAAAGATTCATGATACTAGTTTCTAAAAAGGTCATGTAGCAGATCGCCAGATCCTACTCACTTTACAGATTGGAACTAGGTACATCTGACCATGCACAATGCAATTCCCTCTGTTGCCAGTTGTTTGTTAGGCTTAACATTAGTAGCATGTGCTTTAAAGCCTTGCCTTCAGTCTCCAGTGTCCGTTTACTGACTTCCTTCCATCTGCTTCACCAAGTAATTCTGATCATTTCCTTTCATTGTAGCCGATGGTGCTTCCATCAGAAGCGCGCGATTGCTTGCAGCCATTGGGAGTCTTTCAGTTTCGATTTTTAGATTATACAGTTTTTGCAATCAAAGTTCAGACATGCTGTTATGCACCCATAGCCCTATCTAAACTATTTACGTCTAGTTCCAAATTAGTGGTTAAAGAACATTTTGAAAATTTACCTCAGTCACAGTTATTGGCTGGCTGGGATGTTAATTTGGCATTAAATAGGTTTGCATGGAGCCATTCCAAGTTTTTCCAATGTTAAAACTATCATGTTCAGCAGTATACTGACAACAGGTGTCTGTTTTTGCCAATAGTCGTCCTAAGTTTACTGACATAATGTGGTGTTTGCCAACATACCGCGAATGTTATGATTGACTATTTTAAGACTATAGTTTGTAATGGAGTAGAGCCTCTTACAGAGGATACCTGGTAGCGTCAGATGGAAACAGAACATACAACATGTGTAGCAGTAAAGAGCACTCAGTCAAGCTCTTGTTAGGAACACAAGGATATAGGAATTGCCATTTCTGATCACAGAAATTTGAGGATCCCACTCTCAGCAGTGCTGAGTACCAGATGCTTCAGAGGAAGGTGTAAAATCCTCATAATAGACTATTGCACAGTAACATACTTCGGGGGATGTTTCTTCTTAATCCCTGGCAGTTAGTGGTTGGCTTATGTCCTGAAGCCTGGGGGTTGATATGCCTCATAAATGTTTATCCTTGCTAGTGCCATGGGGGCTGTTTAGTCTTAATATCCATATAAATGTCTAATGTTTCTCGGATTCCTACCAGTCTTTGCTTTAGTGGTATCTTGTGGTGGTGAGTCCCCCAGATTAGTTATGCACTATATATATTTAAAAAATAAATCTTATCAGTTTTAAATGTCTTCCCATTTAATGTCATTGAGTGAGTGTCTGTTACTCTTGTGTTATGAGATGGGGAAGTCAGAAGTGGCCTAATGGAATTGACTGACCAATATGCCCAGGGAGAAGGTCGCAATAAACATTTTCAGTGTAAGTCTGGGTGAATGGCTTTAAGGCCCTACTCCAAACCTTCCATGTATTTCCAAAAATCATATTTCCCAAAGGGGAATAAACCGATTGGTATAGATCGGTCTAGGTAAGTGGTTCTTGGCTCCTCCACTCAGCTCCCTTCCCATCTACCAATATGGGAAGGGCAGGGTGGTTGTGACCCCTTGCTCTAGGTCCTATTTTCAAGTGGAGATGCATAAAATTCTGACATTTCTTTAGTGACATTGAAGTCAATGGAGCTATGGCAATTTATACTAGCTGAAGGTCTGTACTACTGAGAACACGTATGACACTTAGATATGCGGCAAAACTGTGACTTTATTTGAAGTAAACATAATAATTGGAGTCGGTTGATTTGTTGTGGATAATTTCAGATGAATTCAGAATGATTTTCAGGATTTGGGCATTTTTTTGTTGCACAAATGTTTTTCCATAATTTACCTTGTTCTATAGATAGCCGAACAATATTCAGCAGATAACGTTTTGAATGTTTTCCCTGTCCTTCATCCAGTGGACTATTTATGTGTGTATATTTTTTAATTATTCAGCCAGCTATCACAGTAATTGCATGTTGGGCTATTAGAGCTACAGCAGTGGAGGATAGCTAATATGAATGCTATTGGCTTCCAGGGAAAAAAAAGCAAGTTTAATTGGTAACATCCCAGGCAGCTTCTGCCAGAGTCTCCTGCTCATTTTTTCCTTCATGCTGTTGATTAACATAATCTTAACAGGAGTTCTTCCAGATAATTTGATTTTCAAAGATCCACAATGGCATCCTTACTCAGTTGAACTGTTGGCAAGCATGTCATTTTCAGAAT
Organism: Chelonia mydas; assembly: GCF_015237465.2. Classification (NCBI taxonomy): domain Eukaryota; kingdom Metazoa; phylum Chordata; order Testudines; family Cheloniidae; genus Chelonia; species Chelonia mydas. The sequence continues at coordinate 20,725,282 of NC_057853.1, forward strand.
ACTATTCTCCATTCCTGACTCTAACCTATTATTATCCACCAACAAGACAAGAAATCAAGGTGGGAGGTAAAGAGTGAAAGAAAAATCTATCATCCGTTTGTCTGCTCTAGGCATTTACACCGTCTCAACACTGAGAACAAAGCGGTTGGGGCTTACATGTGTAGTACGGTAGTAAACAATAGAAATGACTGGGTTCAGGACTTTCACAGATACTGTGTTATGCTACTTAGCATAGGTCCTCTTCAAGAAAAATCTTGTCTGTATTCAGGATGCTGCAGTTTACATGTTCTGATCTCCAGCCCTTGCTTTGCCCAACCCCTCCAAGAGAGCTACAGGAATGCACTGTGTATGGTCTGTGGGTAAAGCACAAGTATGTGCTGGTCTTAAGCCACAAGAACATCATCTTCAGCTCAATGGCTGAACACACAATCTGTAAACTAATGACCTTGGTTCAGTGGATGGCTGTGTTTTCAAATTAGGACTCTCTATATTTAAGAAGGTGAAAGCCCAGACATTGAAAGTAACACTCCAGTAACATTAGACAACTGGGGATCTTAGCGTTTAGAGATAAACATAGAATTTTAGGGCACAAACTTACATTCTCTTTGCTCCCAAAACTCCCGCTGAAATCAGTAGGCGTTTAGGAGGGGAGGGGGGAAATGAATGCAGGATTGAGCACTGCATGTGTCAGGCAAGCTGGATCCCAAAGTGCTTTACAGAGTTAGGGCTTGATCCTGCCAGCGGTTACTCTCATGTACATGTAACCCGCTGGTCAGTTACAGTGGGTTATGCGTAGCCTTGGCACAATTCGATATTTTTTTTAATAATTTCAACAGATAAGATCAATGTTTATTTTTAAGCTTTTTAATTATTTATTTTATCAATGTACATTTTCACAGCTTTGCTTGGAAAGGAGGGGTCAAGATCACATGTCAAAATACACACAGTAAATAGCTTTACATCAACACACAGGGCTTGTCTACACCACGCAGCTTAAAAGTCAGCGCGTGTACACGCTCTTTTTCGGTACTTTGTCCGCACTTTTGCCAACAAAATACTTCCAGCCCCGCGAGCGGCATTAGCTTTGTCGGCAGGAGAGCAGTCCTGCCGAGAAAGCCGCATTCACACTGCCACTTGCATCAGCAAAACTTTTGTCTTTTGTGGGGGGGGGGGGGGTGTTAAGTACCCGTGAAAGACAAAAGTTTTGTTGACAACTTCACAGTGTAGACAAGCCCTAAATAAGTTCCCAAGCAGCATTTTTCTTTCTTTCCCTATCTGTAAATTTTTATGATCATCCATGAAAATATTTTTGTCATCCGTTTGCGTGTGTATGGAGAAATTGACATTTACCAATACCAATCTAATCCTTCTAAACCTAGTTCTGTGTCCTTCTCTGGGCTTCACCCACTTGACTTGAGAACCTAGCTCTATAGCTGAACCTGTAGAGACGTATGCTTTCAGCACCAGAGGGCCCCAGAAGCATAAGTCTCTACAGCTTGAGCTATAACGCTATTCCTTGTCAGCCAAAACGGTGGCCTTCTCACATGTCGTTACTGCCATGTGGCATCCCATAGGGTATGTGTCTATTGCACATTATGCCTGGGCTCTGACTCAGGTTTGAGCCCAAGCCACCTCTTCTGTCCACACCCAAATCAGTCTGATTCAGGTCAGCAAATGCTCAGGACCTGGGTCCTACGACCTTGATAGGGGGCTGGTTCAGAGCCCGAGTCCCACTGTGACTTGGGTGCAAGCCCTGACATTTTGCTGTGTGGATGCAGGTCAAGCCGCAGACCTGAGTCAGAAGGTCTTCATAGTGCAGTATGGACACATTAGCACGGCTGTGGGACCCAGGTCCAGCAATGGTAAACCCAGGTTTACAATGCAGTGTAGAAGCACGGGCTTGGTGCTTCTAACTCCACAAGGCTGGGTCCCACAGACCTGGACTTAGTTTACAGTGCATTTGAAATGGGCATAATTATTTGCAGGACTGGAAACTTAAATAGCACCAATAGGAGAGAGGCAGAGACAAGGGAGAAAATAAATCTTCAACTGAGATTTCCAAAGAGATAAAGCCTCTGTGTCGCGTTACCAACCCTCCAGGATTGTCCTGGACTCTCCAGGGATTAAAGATTAATCTTTAATTAAATATTATGTCATGTGATGAAACCTCCAGGAATATGTCCAACCAGAATTGGCAACCATAGGGTGGAGAGATATGGTTGTGCTGTATGTGGGCCCTGATTTGCTTTATAGACACATGTGCTTTGGGGGTAGTGTAGAATTGCAGAGCCCAGGGGACCGTTAGGTGGCACTATGCCTCCGGAAAGCACAGGGCCCCCTGGAGCTCCCTGGCAGGCAAGGGGAGTACAGCTGTTGCACCACCTGTCAAGAGGCTGCACAGTGTGCTGTCCTCCAGAGCTGGCTACCCCTTTGGGTTGGCTCAGACTGTGAGAGGCACTAGCCTGCCCTATAATTGTTGTGTTCAGGCCAGGGCAAAGACTGTGATTGTGTCTGGCCCCTATATGGGGGTGGGGGGGGCTCCTTGTGTCCTTTCCTACGCTTGTACATGCATGCAGGAGCTGAGCGTAGTCTGTCCACGTCTTAGTTCTAGAATCGCACAGAGGAAGTGCGGTAGCCTTCAAACATCCCAGAGCAACGTAATTCTTGTTTTCATGCCTGTCTCAGCCTAAGAAAGAACTGTATGTTACCAATAATGAAAACCATCTCGGGTTGTAAACGGGGCCCCTTGCATAACCGACAAATGGCTACAGAGCTGGGTTTGATTCAGCCTCTGGAAAGAAATGACAAACAAATCAAAACAGAAAACTTTCAAAACCAAATTAAAATACTGACTGGCCACTACCCACCTACCTACAAACTATCTGTGACATTGGCTGCAGAACTTCTTTTCCAAGCAGAGTCCTCCCCTTGCTCCAGCCTAATTGCCTTGCCAAGGCGGATTAACTGTTTGTAGACTACGCATCCTGTGATGTATTATTTTATGGTGGCAACATTCTTCTAAGGGCTTGTCTGCTTGTGGGGGGAGCCTGGAATAACTCTGCGGACTAGAACGGCTGAATAGCTCTTCCACACTAGCTTAGTGCAGAATAAGCGTCCACATAGAGAGTTAGCACAGAAGAGCTATTGTGCTTTTGACTACACACCCTAGCTGTTTCTCAATAACTTCACAGTGAAGTCCCCATGTAGACAAGCTCCACGTAGAGTCTGGGCTCAAACCAAACTCACAGATCCAAACTTTCCTGAATTTTGGAAAAGTGTGGATCAAATCCAAACACTAATCTGGCGCATCTCTAGTACTCAGTGTTAATGTGGATAAAGTTTCACTTTCATTTATAAAAAATAGTCTTCCTATTCAATTTTGGGTCAGTTTCTCTGCTGGGCTAACCACTGGTCTTTGTGGAGTTCCATCAGCTGAGAATCCAGCACTTCATTGCCTCTAGCGCTCTGTTTTTAATGTTCTTTTCTCTCCCCCATCCACAATAGTAAGGGAGGAGCTGGGAACCTGGGTTCTATTCCAACTCTGCCAGCTGTGGGAACTTGGGCAGTCACATCACCTTTTAGTACTTCAGCTTCCCTATCTGTAAAATGGGGATTATGGTACCTTCTTTTGTAAGGTGCTTTGAGATCTATGGTGAAAAGCATTTTATAAGAATTAGGTAGGAGTAATAGTATTGGTTATTACCTAGATATACTGAGGTAGATTCCTTCAGCTACCTTATACTCAGAGATCAATAGAAGCAAATGCTAGGAATATACCTTGGGCAGCAGGGTGGGAAGGTGTGTGTGGAGAGAGCGGGTTTGTGAAGGCTAACACATTTTTTTGCACGTGTGAATGGCATTGCACAAAAATGTGAGAGACCAAGAGGCGTCAAATGCATTCAAATCAAAGAAGTTTCACTGAAGTAACAGAGAGTAGAATTCAGTGCTGGGCAAACTTCGCCATGGAGATCAGAGACACTACCTTGCCTTCAACACCAACTCATAGTCCAGCACCTTAGCAGAAAACTCTATGGGAGTCGTTTCATAACTTGTCCTTGTAAGAGCGCGGTCTTGCAATGTGCAGGGCATGTCTGGAGAGCTGCTAAGTAAGTACCAGCTCCCACTGATTTCAGCAGTACCCAGGATATGCTCTGCAGCTCTAGGGTCAGGCACTAAGTAACCAGGCTGAGAGCTTCCCAAACTCATTTCACGTGTGGATATTTTCAGCTTTCCAACCAGGTCTCTAGAGGCAAAAGGCTAATATGTCATAATTCACTCTGTGGTCATTCTTCCCCCTGCTCCCCCCTACCCCTATACTCTTCCCCGTAAGCGCTGCTGCTCATGGCTGTGAAAACTGTTGTTCGTGGAGGAGGGTAGAGGAGAACTGATTTCCTTTGTGTGCATTTTTCTGTGCTGAAGTTCTCTATGTCTCCTTCCCAGCTGAATAGTTCTATAACATGTTCTATAACAATTTATCCCCAAATATGCTTGGGTTTAGAAGACAATCAGGAGAAATCTTTAGATTGCCTTAACACAGGTCATGGGCAGGAAACCATAAAAGTCAATAGAAACTGATGTCCTCTAAATCTTTTCATCTTGTGATCTTAATGTCAAACGGACTTAGATCCTTCCTGAGCCATTTCAACTCAGTTAATACATTTATGAGCTAGATTACAAGGGTACAGTGTGGGGGAGGACAAGGCACCTTCACTAGTGCTCCTGCATGTCCTGCATAAGGACTCCCTGCTCCCTAACTACTCCCCAGAGGAATCACAGGGCCCCAGAGTGGGTGGGGTGGGGAGTAGGGAGCATAGGCAGAAATAAGACTCCCCTTCTCCTACACCAGGCATCACAACTGGCCAACCACACTGTGGGAGTAGGTTGTACTCCTTAAGGGGATGAATCCGTTTGTGTGCTCCTCAGCACATAGGGAAACTCCCAGAGTGCTTCCCGTGATCCTCCTATAGCAGTGCAGATCCTAAAAGGCACAACATAAATGTTTATTTCAGTTCTATATTCAGTTGCATGTGAAATATAAGAGGGAGAGCTGTATTTCTGGCAGAGAAGACAGGACCAGGCATGTGGCTATTGGGGCAACAAAGATGACACTCAATATCCATATTAAAAGAACATAGGAAAGTTAAAACTACATGGAGTATTGGAGTACTTTCCTTAGCCATATAAATCACGCAGCTTAGGAAAATGAGATTATGCTACACTTTAATGTTACACTCTCACATTGTTGGTCATTTATACTGTTTTTTTTTACTTCGCTCTGCCTGGGCATTGATGCTGGACTGGTCAGTTTAATTTGCATTTCTGGATCTGTCCGTTAACACAATGCTGTTCTTTGGGCTTCCAGCATTGCAGGGAATGTTTAGATTTTTTTCCCTCCCACGCTCTAAAAGTTTTAACTGAATATTGGGGGGGGGGGGGGGTTTCCTGACACACAAGCAAAAAATTTTCTCCTAAATGCTTTGATGTTACAGTAGTGTCTTCAAGAAATTTCCAAGCTTGCATTCAATGAATCAGCTTTGCCGTACAACACTAAATAAACTTCACAAGTTCTGCTCAACAGCCAAAGGTACGAAAAAGAACAAAACTGTCTAGGAAACAGAAACACCAATGCTGAGTGTGTGTTTGGGCTGCGTTCTGCCCTCTTGGATTGTTGTATATCTGAAGTAATTCCACTGAAGTCCCTGACACAACTGAGACCAGAATCTGGCCCAAAGTGTTTAATATATGTCCTTCGGGACAGGGTTGAATCACATTCAGTTACTGCTTTTGTTACTGAACAGTCTGACACTCACTTGTTTTCTTTAACCACATGAATAATCGATAACTTTCTCTTTTGTAGCTCAGAATTAGAGACCTCGACAGCAGCAAACCCAGTTAAACGACTACTTTTAATATTTATAGGAGAGCAATTCGTCTTGCTCCAGTGTGCATCTGTTCTTGACAAGAATTAACGTTGAGCTCCGTATTACAAGTCTGTAACAGGATCTGGGGCTTGGATAGCAGTTAACAACCCGCTTTGGTATAGTGACATCATCCCAAACGCTTTGGTTGTGATCTGGAAGAAGCTCCACGTCAATAATCTGTCCTGTATGGAAGGACAGGTGTACTGTAAAGGAGTAATATAACGAAGTCAGGTCCGTGCTTGAGATTGCCTTACAGGGCCAAAGCAAAGATCACAAGAAGTGGGCTCACAATCTCAGCATGGGAAGAGATTTAGAGCAGAAGGTTCAGATACCTCAGGACCGACTGAAACGTATGGCATTCTTTAATTGCGCTAACCCTCGTGACATTTATGTATTTAACTTATCTGTCATTTTTCAGATAATGCATGATATTCCACCTGTAGGAACACACAAGAGGCCCAGCACAATGTTATGCTTTCTGTGCTTTTATTATTTGTATTACAGTAGCACCAAGTAAATTTGTTGTGCTAGCCACCGTTGTGCTAGCCGCCATGCACGTTAGCGATAATACCTGTGCTGAGGATAATTGTTATTTACTCATATTACAGTAGTGTCTAGAGGCTCCAACTGAGATCAGGCTCCATTTTGTTAGGTACTGTACAATCCCTTTAAAAGAGACAGCCCCTGCTCCTAACTGCTTACAATCTAACTAGACAAGACAGACAAAGGTTGGTTAAAAAAGGAAATATTCTCATCCCCATTACATAGATAGAGACCTGAGGCACAGAGCTAAAGTGACATGCCCAAGGTCACAGAGGCACCCTGTGTGGCAGCAGAACCCCGATCTTTGGAATTCCAGGTCTGTGCCATCACCGCAAAACCATCCTTCCTCTCCCTGCCTTTGTCCCAACACAAAGAGAAAATGGATGCTTCTCAAACTTGGATTCAAGGTCATTTGGACAATTATTGACCTGAAGCAATATAGTGCAGTATAGGACAGTAAACCAGCATCTGATCTTGATGACACTGGTAAAAACCCAGAGTCACACCACTGTTTTCAATAGAGTGACTCCAAGTTACACAGATGGCACAAAGATCAGAATCTGGCCCAGGGAATATTCCTAACTGGATGACAACATTCCAGCTCTGCGGAACCTTTCCTTGAAAAGTGGAAGTCACTTTGCCATAAGAGGGGCTCTGCATGCAATGTGATTTCCCAGCAGGGTGATGGTAGAGCATCTCTATCATGTCATTGCATGACATTTTGTTGGTGACATCTCATCCCTTATTATTACATTAAAAAATATTTAAGAAAAGGGAAGTAGAGACAGAGGAATCTATACCTGAAAGACAACACGTCTCTCTCCTTTTGATGCTTGATTGGGTCAGATAATTTAATACTAGGGCCAGACAAAACATTTCCATCAAAACTTTTTTTTCAGTAGAACATTGGGTATCCAGCTAAAAACATTTTCTGGAAAGTGTGTTTACTCCTCAATTTTTCCATTTTCTGTCAAAAACCCAAACGGCCCAATTTTTTGCTTTTGGGTTGCCAAAACCAAACATTTTGGGGGTTTTGACAAAAAGTTAAAATTCTGCAGGGGCACAAAACCCATTTTTTGACCAGTTCTATTTAATACGTAGACTGATCATCTTGGAGTTACAGTTTTAAAGTTTGTGATTTTTGGAACATCAAACAGAATTAATTCCTACAGAACAACCCCTCCTTCCCTGCCATCTTCCAAATCCCTGATTATATTAAGAACAGCATATACTGTAGCTAAGGACTCTGGCGACAATATGTCAGACATGTACAATTCTTTTGCCAGAAGCAAGGGATATTCTGGGAAACCAGCCAGGAGAAACTTACAATAAGCAGGGCAAGAGGTATACTGTATAAATGTGAGACTGGGGTGGGATGGTTGGACGTGGACACATTTGGGCTGGGTTTGTGTTCCAACTCCGTAGCAGCCTCACTTAAGCAACACCGAAGCAAAGCCATATATAGACGCCAGGGGGTCGTGTAGATCTGTATGTGTGCATGTATGTGTATATATATATATAAAACCTGATTAAGAAAGAGACATGTCACTCTTGGGCAGGTTGACACTTGAATCAAAACTTGGATATATATATCAGCAATTCCCAAATAAAAAGGATCTGGCTTTCTTCAATGCTGGTCATATGACTGGATAGTGAGTGGGAGCCAATGTAATATAGAGCAAATGAGCAGGGAAAACACATACCAGAATCAGCAAACCATTTCAATTTGTGGCCCCATCCCCTTATTTCTGCATCTCCTTTTATGCTAAAATAGGGTTGAATAAACAGAAGCACCAGTTCCAACCAGCCAGTAGAATCATCATTGTTATTAAATATGATTTATTTACTATGTATTACGTGCCTCTGAAAACACATAGAAGACCCACTCCCTGTCTGGGGGTTCTTGCATCCCATTCAGGCAAATAAATACGATGTATAAGAAACCAGTATAGTAAGATGTTAATATGAGGGTAAACTGGCGCAGAACAAAATGGGTTTATTTTTCTCATAAGCCATGTGTGTGCTTGGGGTTCAGGGGGAGCATGCATCTCTGATAAACAGTACAGCAGAATGTGTATCTACATACAGAAAAACAAGACGCACTAAAAGAAAATGTCCTGCAAACCGCTCTGATGAAAAAAGCAGCTGAGGATGAAATTCCAAAGGAGTAGAAAAGGGAAGAAAACAAACCCTTGGAATCCATGCATTCCAGACATAACATCCCAGAATAGGGGAGGGGGGGGAAGGGGAGTTTGCTATTTGAAAAAACAAAACAAACACTAAAAAAAATATATATTTTGTAAAATAAGGGCTCATGTGTTTCTCCAAAACCACCAAACGCCTTTAATTCCAATCCCTTCTGGTGCCAAGTATGTTGAGGTAACCACATTGTGCTGTTTGAAAACAGGCCTTCTCATTTAAGAACTGTATGTTGACTAGGCCTCAGGTCTGCTGAAGTGCAGCATTATGAAGTGAGTGATTTCTCTTCATCATTTACTCTCTGTATAAAGACCCTACTGAGTTGGGCTGAAGACAGGGTTGAGAACATTCTGCACTGTACAGAACGTTTCCAAGATCAGGGATGGTATTTGTCAACAGGTTACTGAGTTTTTTTTATACTGAGCATCCGACGCAGTGTGGGCTCTTGGCTCCTGTGTCCATGAAGTTCATGCTTTCTGCATTGATTCCTTGTTTTGGGAGGGATGTGCTCAGTTGGGCATGATAAACAATTTTTAGATCTGTCACTTGTTTTTATTCACAGATTTCAAGGCCAGAAAGGACCACTGTGATCATCTAATCTGACCTCCTGTAAAACACAGATCACAGAATGTCCCCAAAATAATTCCTAGACAAGATCTTTTAGTAAAAACATACAATCTTGATTTTAAAATTGTCAGTGATGGAGAATCCATCACAGCCCTTGGTAAATTATTCCAACGATTAATTACTCTCACCGTTAAGAATTTATGCCTTATTTCCTGTCTGAATTTGTCTAGCATCCGCTTCCAGCCATTGGATCATGAGGGTTTGTTGGGACCCTCTCCTTGCTAGTGGGAGTGGATGAAGGTGCTTTCAGGTGGTCCCATTCATTCCTATTTTGGAGGTACCTAGGATGGTTTGGGGCAGTTGTTTGTCTAACCCAATGGCTCTGTCGTGATGTACTGCAAGTGCCAATTTTGTCACCTGTCACAGGGGTGGCACTTTGAAGGGAGGTGGGTGTCAGCCGTCCCACTGGTGGCAAGTCAACTGTCATCCCCAAGTGGGGAAAATGAAGACGGTCATGTTGGTGTGATGGGTAGGTCATGTGACCAAGTCAAGTCTCTACTTTAGGTAGCCCAGAGGCCTAGGGAGAAAGGGGAAGTGATGGCAGCAAATGGCTGCAGAAAGGCTGTGAGGAACCAGAGGAGCTCATAAGGCAGACAGAGGCCTGTGGAAGTCTCCAGATAGGAAGGCCTTTGGAGTGCCTGACTGGGAAAGAGCAGGGAGTACCCTTAAGGAGCCTAGAAGAAGGGCAGAAGAATTAGAGGAGAGGAAACAGACCCCTTGAGAAGGGACTAGGCCCAGATTGAGCCTGACTGATTTGTTTGGGTTTGGACTTGCATACACCAGAAGGGATGAAGGTTTCAAAAAACGATGTAACCAGAAGGCCAAGTCACTGCAGCAACCAAAACAGGCTGTGGAGTTTTGTGGACCCCTGAGAAGGGGGGAAACTGAGTCAGAGCAACTGCAGCCACCCCAGGCCACAAGGGAGTGCTCTGAGGCAGCAGCTCTGCAGCATCACCTTTCCTATCAATATGTATCTGAGGCCACTGGCAGAGTTAATAAGGAAGAGTGAGCTGTGGTATATTTCGTATGCAGAAGATACTAGCTCCATGTTGTCGTTACATCAGACCCAATGGGATGTGATGGGTCACATTCAACATGACCTTCTTAATTTTCTCCATTGCCTGACTCTGCAGCATGAGGCACGGCCACTTGCAGGTTTAAACTAGTATAAATGGTGGATTCTCTGTAACTTGAATTTTTAAATCATGATTTGAGGATGTCAGTAACTCAGCCAGAGGTTCTAGGTCTATTACAGGAGTGGGTGGGTTCTGTAGCCTGCAATGTGCAGGAGGTCAGACTAGATGATCATGTTGGTCCCTTCTGGCCTTAAAGTCTATGAGTCAATGCAGAGGAAGGAATAAACTTGGTGTCGTTCCAAAAATGGAGCAAGAATGATGGCAAAGTGGGCCAGGCTTAATCTAGATGAGGCTGAAGAGATGGTGGTGGACTGGAAGAAGCAAGTGGAAGAATTGGTGAGGGTGATCACTGCACCCTTGGTGGAGGGAGTGTACTTGCTATCCCTAAGTCAGGTTTGAAACTCTGGAGTTTTATTAGAACCAAGGCTGCTTTTAGGAGATCAAACATCACCAGTAGCCAAATATCATCTCTTATTTCCATCTGGCCAGAAAAGCGTGCAACCCATTTTCATGTCTTTGTCATCTGCTGTAATGCACTGTACATTGGAAAACTCAGCAAATGCAAAAATACATCCAACTGCCCATTGAGCAGTGTGTCATGCAAGGTGCATATAAACACCAGTATTCTGAGAGTTGCACTGGCTCCAACTATATCTCATGGCAATAAAAAACCCAAAGCACCAAGTCTCTGAGCCCAGTCAATTGACTCTGGCTCATGGGGTTCAGGATGTGTGGCTAAAAATTGCAGTGTAGACATTCAGGCTCAGGCTGGAGCCTGGGTTCTGAGACCTTCTCCCACCGGGGAGTTGCAGAGCATGGGCTCTAATCTGAGTCCGAACATCTGTGCTGCAATTTTTAGCCCTGTAGCCTGAACTCCGTGAGCTCGGGTCAACTGACCAGAGCTGTGAGACTTGGTGCCACAGGTCTTTTATTGCAGTTTAGATGTATGCTCAATGTTTAACCTATAAATGGTTTGGGACCTGGTAATTTGAGATCCCATCTGTCTCCACATGGCATGGGTGAGGCAACCATGCTGAAGTGCCTTCTGTACAGATGCTGACAGGGTGTTCTTTGTGAGTATCTCTTGACTGTGCTTCACTCCTTGACATGCCAGAGCCTAGATTTGTTCGCTTTCTGGGTATGCTGTAAAAACTATGTTCTTTCACATACTTAAGAAGTTTGAATCTCATAGGTATTGTGGGGAAGGGGCTCGGGGACAGAAATCAAGAGGTGACTTAAACAGATTGATTGGGCAGCTTTTGATTTTTATGAGAGAGTTATTTAACTGGAAATCGAAGTTGGAAATTGGATGAATTGATACATTGTTACCAATTGATATATAGGTTACCAAGGAGGTTGTGGAATCCCTATCACTGGAGGTTTTTAAGAACGGGTTAGACAAACATCTGTTGGGGGTGGGTCTAGGTATATTTGGTCCTGCCTCAGCATAGGGAATGAACCGGGTGACCTCTCAAGGTCCCTTCCATTCCTACATTTCTATGATTGTGCTGATGCGTTACAGGTTATTTTTTCTAAAATTTTGGTAAGGGCATAGAGCTCTGGGTAGGTACCTGAGAAACTGAAAAAACGCCTATAAGAAACGACCACCTGCTCCCTGGTGTATGTCAGTGGATGAAATAGAGACATATTTCAGTCACACTACAGTGAGACCAAACTGATTTACTTATACACAGTAAGTCCGCATTGATAGTAAAATTACATTTCCTGTTGGAACATTCAGTTTCTGTTCAGTAGATCAGACAAAATCATTCCTGGAGTTCCACATGTGATTCTGTGTCGCCATGTCTCATGTGTGATTCCTATCAGGCACACTATGAAATTGACACCAGGGATCAAATTCTTCTCTGTTGCACTGATTTAAGTCTCAAGTGGTGGCACTGCAGTGGCTTTGGTTTTCCACCAGGTGTAACTAAGAGCAGAACTTGGCCCTACGACAAGGTACAATTGTTTTTTTTTAAAAGGAAAGAATATTGTACAAGTTTATTGAAGGGTTATTGTTTGGAGCTGGCAAATTTTGAGTCAGTATAAACATGCATGTTTGCCTTTCATGTTAAATACTAAATAAGCTGTGGCAAAATTTATAATACACAGAATTCTTTTTTCAAGACTACTCAGTTTCACATGTTCTTCTTTGTCCCAAGATCATGCTATTGTTCTCTTTAAAGCTTCCTAGGCCATTAATCTACCCCTGTAGTTTCCAGCTGGCCACTGGATAGGTCAGCTGGAAATTACATTGCAGGAGACTATTTTGGTCTTGGGAACACAAAAAAGGAGTGTGGAGAAGCTCCAAATACTGTCAATTTCTCCTTCAAAATGTGCAACTAAATAAATCAACAAAGGCCGTTTGTTACTAAACCCTCTAAATATATCTGCTTGAGGCCAGCAAAAAACGCTGGGCATCGGGTGTTACGTTCCACAACAGCCCCTGGTCTCCAGCTGAAGTGCAAGTCTTTTCCGCTCTTATTTCAATGCTGCTCTGTTCTCCTCCTTTGTCTTTAACTATCCACCAGAGTCTAGTATATTGGATATGACAGTTCAGAATGTTTATTTAAGGATTGATGGCACTGGCAGCAGTACGAGCCACTGTAGTGTTAAGGATCCATCAGCCTTTCCATTACAGCCCCTCCCCATTGCAGAGGATTTATAGACACTTTGTTGGGGGGGGCCAATAAGTAAAATAAAGATTTATTTTTCTCAAGAGGAGTTTTTGCAGCCAGATCCTCCTCAGTATGTGGCTATTTGGAGAAAACAGAAATATTAAATCCCACCAAACTCAAGTGCTGGCAGTTTTGTCCTTGTATTTTCAAAATCTTGTGCATGACTTTAGATGCATAACTATAATTGTTTAAGCGTGTTTACTATTTCTTATTTATGTAGCACTGAATGACAAATATGTGTTTAAAATAAATGACAGCAAACCTAAAATCAGCAGATAGAGCTGGATTGTATGCGCTTCAGGGTGGCTTGCTTGTGCAATGTTAATTCAGCCGTTGGGTTCTTTATGCATTATGATTACAGTCTTTAATTACATGATCATGTACTATTTTGCACCCAGCCCCTGCCTCATGCAGGACATGGGATGGATCTGCTCCGGGGATGAATCAGAGCTGTGTAGTGAAGGAGACTGGTGTCTGTTAGGACCTCTGCCTCATTTGTTACAGAAGTTGGAAGCCGTGTAGTGAATGAGATGGGGATTACAGGAAGAGCAAGGGGGTGGGGGCGGGGGTGGTTCATGGTTAAGGCAGTGGAATGCTTCCCTGGGGAACTGGATGGTATTCCTGATTGTGCCACAGAGTTCCTTGCTGGGCAAGTCACTTACACTGTTACCAAACTTTCCACAGCTGGTCACTCACTTTGCGTTCTTCCTTTTCTGGGTGCCTGACTTGCTACACTGGGGTCTGCTTTGCAGCGCTTCTGAGTGCTCACATCTGCAACTGAACTCAAGGGGAGGAGTTCGTTGAACAGATAAAGTGCTATATAATGCTACGCTGAAAATCAAGTTCTAGGCATCTCAAATTGGACACCCAACATTAGTGGATGTTTTTGCCTTAATCTCTCTGTGCCTCAGTTCCCCGTATGTAAAATGGGGGTAATACCACCCCGTCACCTCATAAGGGTGTTGTGAGAATAAACTATTTAATCTTTGTGAAACACTCGGCTTCGATAGCTACGAGTGCCATAGACAAGGCAATGAGGAAATTTAATGGTGCAGAATTCAGACCGGGGTTTGAATAGTGTTTAATCAATAAGGCCTGGGGCCACGTATTGGACAATGAGGAGAAAGCAAAATATTGATACCTGCTCAGCACTGTTCCTCACTGAATGAGGTGGGGGTCTATGGCAAAAACCATCTGTAACCATGTAATTAAAGACTGCATCATAAAGCATATGCACAAGGAGGCTGATTTCAGGTTGCATGGATGACCTTAATTCTGGCATTTCCCAGCTTTTGAGTGCTTGACTTTGCAACCTTAGTAATGTTCTGTTAATGCAGTTCTTATGTGTGGAATATACACATATTTATTTTGAAAAACTAACAGAAGGGCTCACATTGTGCAAGTCCAGTGTAACAGGTACATTTACCTTATCACCTTTTCATGTCCTGGCTCAGTACCTGCACACTACAGTCCACTGCTGAAGGGACTGGTAGGTCTGTTTAAGTATATGTGACTATGATGCCCTCTAGTGTTTGGAAGCCCAAGGAGGCTACAAAGCTTGACACTACTACATCTAATGGAGATTTTCCCCCCTCCATCAAGTGAGAGAGGCCTGTGATTTGGGATCTCAAGCTCCTGGATTCTACCTCCCAGTGCTGTATGTGTGTAGTTTGAACTATATGTTGTTTGTGGTCGTGGTCTTGGTTTGGGTGCCACCAGTCTGTAACAAACATCAGAATTATATGCTAAAGTGCATACATTTTCTACTGGGTCCCGAGGACCTTTGGCTCCAAAACCATATGTCACTTGAGCTAAAGGGGAAGCACTGTTACCTGTATTAGCATTAGGCTTTATATCCTTTATGGACCTCCCAGCCACAAGAAGCAGACATAGTCACATAGTGTACATTTCAGCAGGCCTGACATTCCATGTACATTAGAGCAGGAGTGACACACACACACAGCCAGTACATTAAGTGCAGCTGTGTAGTTAGATGGGCAAGTGCAGAAGGCATTCACAAGTGTGTGTGTTATGGGTGCACTGCATCCATGTGTATTTTTGGTGGGCCCACCTATTGCATGCATGTTTAGAAAAATTAGCCCAAACCGTTTGCCACCTGGTTTGTGTAAAGAATTACACCTAGGAGAGGTACAGTGTGTAAAGGCATGAGGGATTTTATGCTTTCCCCCTTTACAGTTTAGGCCTGATTCTGATCTAAGTTACAGAGATCAGTAGCAATGCTCAGTTACAGTTCCTATAAACCAGCCATAGGTCCATTAATGTCAGTGAAGTTACATCAGTATAAAACAGAGATTGATGCGATCAGAATCAGACACGATATTGAATTGTACAAGTCAGGGTTGGCTTATCTAATCCTGCCCCCATGCGTTTTTCCTCTAGTTTAAAGCCATATTGACCAATTGTTTTCAGCTACACCTAAGTAAATCTGGAGTAACTCCCGTGACATCAGTGTGGACTCAAGACTGACACTGGTGTAACTGAGAGCAGAGTTTGGCCCAAATGTATTTAACTCTTGACCCCCTTTAATGAGATTGTCTTGATAGCCCTCTTGGCAAGTAATCTCACTGTGTAATTGGTCTTACTTACTATATAACAGAGCAAAATGGTTCCACTGAGCCTTGAAGGCCATGAAGTTTTTGATCATGCCAATCCCTTTTTCTGGGTAAATTTTTCAAAAGCAATTCCTTTCCCCTCGTTGTTAAGGATCAGTGCATTTCTTAAAATGTGGACCAATAATCTGATGAAACTGTAACAATTATCTTGTGTGACAAAGTTCCTCCTCTACCTTGGTGGGTCTTGTGCTTATTGGCGGATTTGCTCGCCTTGGAGCTTCACGGCAGCCCTCAGTTTGGCTGTTTCCGAGAACCCACAGTCCAGGCCAACTCCTCCTGTGTCTGACCAGGAGTTGGGAGGTTTGGAGGGAACCCGAGCCCACCCTCTACTCCGGGTTCCAGCCCAGGGCCCTGTGGAATGCAGCTGTCTAGAGTGCCTCCTGGAACAGCTGTGTGACAGCTACAACTCCCTGGGCTACTTCCCCATGGCCTCCTCCCAACATCTTCTTTATCCTCACCATAGGACCTTCCTCCTAGTGTCTGATAATGCTTGTACTCCTCAGTCCTCTAACAGTCCGCGTTCTCACTCTCAGCTCCTAGCACCTCTTGCTCCCAGCTCCTTACACGCACACCACAAACTGAAGTGAACTCCTTTTTTTAAACCCAGGTGCCCTGATTAGCCTGCCTTAATTGATTGTGGCAGCTTCTTGATTGGCTGCAGGTGTTCTAATCAGCCTGTCTGTCTTAATTGTCTCCAGAAGGTTCCTGATTGTTCTGGAACCATCCCTGTTACCTTACCCAGGGAAAAGGGACCTACGTAACCTGGGGCTAATATATCTGCCTTCTATTACTCTCCTGTAGCCATCCGGCCCAACCCTGTCACACTTGATAGTTGCTGTCTGCCAGATAAATTGCTCTTAATTCACAGTTCACTGCAGTCCAATAATCTACAAACTAAAACAAATTTGCGTACTATACCCTGATGGTTTATGAGTGCCAGAACAGATTTGGCCACATCCGTGAAGCTCATTAGCTGGGACATTAGTAATCATCTCTCCAGATCATGCAGCTCCCCACATAATTTGACACTGTTCCCCTTATGACCATCTTTGCTCAGGAAAGACAAAGAAAGTCACGATCGAAGTGCCTTGGCAAAAACTATATGGTGAGTGGGTTTAATAATGGAATATTAGATATGCAAATCAGGAGAGAGGTGCATTGACAGAGCTGCATGGATTTCCCAGAAGTGAAATAGCAATGGGAGGTGCAGGTCATGTTTAAGACACACTGGCAGAATTGCAGATAGTGGAAGGGCTAGCTGTTTGAGCTTATCTTCCTGCTTCTGTGCCTGGCTAGAGCTAGTGTAATGAAAATGAGAGACTGAACTCTGAATTTCACTCCAAAATTTAAAAACAAAACAAAAAACTCTCACAATATGAAGTGCACAAATGAATACTTAGGCAGTCATCCTACATCCGCTGTGCTTGTCACAAGCCATTTCCACTGGAAAATTTGATTTACGATCTATGCAGAAAACCTTGAGTGAATCTCAATCTAACATTTGACCATGCAGTACATATTTGTTCATAGCTCTTTCTAGGAAGGATCTGTCTCATTTAGCATTCAACACACTCTTTGTTAGCAAAATGTCAAATCATCTGGAATTCAGCTGTTGCTCTCCCGCCCCCTTTCAAATCACTGAAGACATAACAATCTCCAGAAAAACAGAACGTAATGGCTGTGCAGAGAGACCACTGTGCTATTCAATCACAAAGAGCTATCATGTAAAATGAAAAGTGGCATGGATCTGAGACACATTGGTTGTTTTTTTCAAAGCTTTTCTTGCCTTCCTTAAGTAGATGCAGTGATAAATCCGCTAACAATGAGTCGGTGATCAGCTAACTGCCCTGTTTTTTTAGTAAGAAAATGGAACTTTTAAAAGATGTTGTAATGCCCTTGTCTTGGCTGGTGTTGAGATTGGAGGAGAGGTCTTTGGACGGAAGAAGTACACGCTGGACCAAAGGTGGCACAAACATAGCTGGTTCAGCATGAATTCTTTGCATCAGTCTTCACTGCAGAGGATGTGAGGGAGATTCCAAAACCTGAGCTATTCTTTTTAGGTGACAGATCTGAGGAACTGTCCCACAATGAGGTGTCAGTAGAGGAGTTTGGGGAACAAACTGTTAAATTAAACAGTCATAAGTCACCAAGATCAGATGGTATTCACCCAGGAGTTCTGAAGGAACTGAACTATGAAACCTCAGAATTACTAACAGTGGCATGTAACTGATCACTTAAATCAACTTCTGTGCCAGATAACTGGAGGATAGCTAATGTGATGCCTATTTTTAAAAAAGTCTCCAGAGGCAATCCTGCCAATTACTGGCCAATAAGCCTAAACTCAGTACCAGGCAATTTTAGTCTATACTACAGTTTCAATCAGATTTACCAGTCACATAGATGAACATGATTTGTGCGGAAAGTCATTTGGCTTTTGTAAAAGGGAAATCATGCCTCACCAATCTATAAGAATTCTTTGAGGGGGTCAACAAGCATGTGGACAAGGGTGATCCGGTGGATATAGTGTACATGGACTTTCAGAAAGCCTTTGACAAGGTCCTTCACCAAAGGCTCTTAAGCAAACTAAGCAGTCATGGGATAAGAGGGAACGTCCTCTCATGGATCAGTAATTGGTTAAAAGACAGGAAATAGGCTAGAAATAATCCATTTTCAGAATGGAGAGTGGTAAATAGCAGTGTCCCCCAGGGATCTATAATGGAACCAGTGCTGTTCAACATATTCATAAATGATCTGGAAAAAGGGGCTAAAAGAGACGTGTCAACATTTGCAGATGATATAGAATTATTCAAGATAGTTAAGTCCAAAGCTGACTGTGAAGAGTTGCAAAAGGATCTCACAAACCTGAGTGTCCTGGCAACAAAATGGCAGATTAAATTCAGTGTTGATAAATGCAAAGTAATGCACACTGGAAAACATAATCCCCATTATACATACAAAATGACGGGCTCTAAATTAGCTGTTACCACTCAAGAAAGAGATCTTGGCGTCACTGTGGATAGTCCTCTGAAATCATCCACTCCATGTGCAGCGGCAGTCAAAAAACTAACACAGTGTTAGGAACCATTTGGAAAGGAATAGATAATGAGACAATAAATATCATAATGCCACTATACAGAACCATGGTACACCCACATCTTGAATACTGTGTGCTGTTGTGGTCAACCCATCTTAAAAAAAGATATATCAGAAATGGAAAAGAAACAGAGAAGGGAAACAAAAATGATTAAGGATCTGAAACAGTTTCCAGATGAGGAGAGATTAAAAAGACTGGGACTCTTCAGCTTGGAAAAGAGAGGACGAAGGGGGGATACGATTGAGGTCTATAAAATCATGACTAGTGCGGAGAAAGTGAATGGGGAAGTGTTATTTACCCCTTCACATAACACAAGAACCAGGGATCACCCAATAAAATTAATAGGCAACAGGTTTAAAACAAAGAAAAAGAAGTATTTCTTCACAGTACACACAGTCAACCTGTGGAATTCATTGCCGGGGATGTTGTGAAGGCCAAAACTATAACTGGGTTAAAAAAAGAATTAGATAAGTTCATGGAGGATAGGTCCATCAATCACTATTAGCCAAGATGGTCAGGGAGGCAACCCCATGCTCTGGGTGTTCCTAAGCCACTGACTGCCAGATGATGGAACTGGACAACAGGGGATGGATCACTTGGTAATTGCCCTGTTCTGTTAATTCCCTTTGAAGGATCTGGCACTGGCCACTGTCAGAAGACAGGTTACTGGGCTAGATGGACCATTGGTTTGACCCAGTATGGCCTATTTTTTATGTGCTTATGTTTATGAGACGTGGGAGGAAAAATTAAAGTAAAAATGAGAAGATCTCAGTAAGGGAACAATCATCTCTTACTAGAATGCAGTTATTTTGAGCAGATGAAGAGTTGGTGTGAACTCCTGGAGTATTAGGAGTTGCGTTTTCTCACCTTATTCCGCCTTTGGCTTCATGTCGTCTGTTATGCTGCTCCATGTCTGGATCAGTCTCCCTGTTGAGTACCTTCAGTATTCTCCTTCAAGTCCCTTCTTGGAACTAATTGGTCAAATTCAGAAAGGCGTTTTGCACAAAAAGCTAAATTCAATAGAATTAATCTGTTCAGATTTTTCTGCTGGAAAGATCCTGAAACAGTTTCCCAAGAGAGAAATATTTCAGTGCCCTTCTCTGTGGAGATCATCAAATTTCAAACCATTCTGAAACCTCTTAATCATAACACAGTGTCTCTTTCTAATATAGATTTGAGTTGTTTTCCAGCCAGCTCAATGGCAGCTATATTCTTCCATACCAGTAACCCTAAGTAATTCAGAGATAAATTAACATCATGTCATAAATATGTTTTTACTTTATATCCTGGCGGAGACGGGAAACCCCAGCCAAATTAGAATCTGAAACAAGCTTTTTACAAATAATTCTGGTAACTCTCTAAGAAAAATGGCAGCGTTACACTGTTCGATTATTGCCATCATTGACTGAGCTATGAAAGGAGGCTATGGATGGAGTTTCAGCCTTATTTCCAGTCAAGAGCTATTGGATTCCAAGTTTCTTTCAGCTTCTTGTAACTTGAGGAAAATTTGGATTTTTTTAATAAGATGTTGAAAATCAAGTTCTGCGTAAATTGCACACAGAGAGCTATGAATACTTCCTTATATGAAATTGCCATGTGCATGCGTGAATACATGCTTCTAACTTGCATAATCCATCCCTCAGAGCAGCTTGGCGGCTCACGATTAATTATTATCATCACTCCTTGTTGTTTTATTTGTTGAGGGCCAAAATTAGGCCCAGCTTTTTACAAGACAAAGTCCCTGTCCTGATGAGCTAACAATC
This sequence comes from Chelonia mydas, assembly GCF_015237465.2. Lineage (NCBI taxonomy): Eukaryota > Metazoa > Chordata > Testudines > Cheloniidae > Chelonia > Chelonia mydas. Next base: position 20,745,876 of record NC_057853.1, read on the forward strand.
TGAAAGAGAAATGCAGGAGATGGAATGCACTTGGAAGCCCCAAGGAAGAACTGATTTGGAGATACATAAATTCTCTCTATAGAATCTCTCTCTGTCTCCCTCCCTCTCTTGTTTGAGTTGCTTCCTGTGAGCACCGTGAAGACAGTGAGTCTTTAGGGGAGTCTTGAATGAGAGGGTTTTGTTTGAGAGAGCTGTGATCTGAGATTAAAGGTGAATGAGAGAGCAAACCACTTGTGAAATCTGCCTAATGAACATGGGACAGTTAAGTCCTGTAGGCAGGGGGGAGGCCTTCCTCTTTGTACTCCTGTACAATGGTGTAATGGCCCCCCACCCCCTGCAACTTGCAGAAAGAGATCTCTTGCAGTTGGCTGACCCTGCTTTTTTTTTTCTTCTTAATGCCCTTCTCACTGAGGAGGAGTAGAAGGAAGACTCCTTGCAGAAACAGAAATGAGAAGCAGGAGCTGGGTAAAAGTAGGACTAAGGTACAGCATATTTCATGTAAACCTACTCCCAATATTCAGGCTGGTCCAGCAAAGCACACTAGCATGTGCTTAAGCACTCTGCTGAATTGCGGCCTTAATAAGGACCCTATGCCTACCATGCTGGCCCCCTCAGCTCAAAGGATCTCACACCTTCTGCATCTACACTTACTTATACTGAAGGACTATGGGACACAGTTAGTTGGAACTTTTGCCTAGATGGTGATGGTGATGGGCCCAGACTCTGAGGCCTAGATGCAGTGCTGGAAGAGTATAAGAGGGGAGAGAATTTAAAGCATTGAAATTCTGTTTTCCCCTCTTTCACTCCCCCGGTTATTAAAATGCTTGTATATTCGGCTTTTCTCCTACCCTTAGTCCTGCAAATCTTGTCTCGCTCAGGCACCGTCAGAATGGGAACAACCTCCTTATGTTCAAGTCAATTCAGCTCATAGTGAAGGTCCCAAATAAAATGGCTTCTTGTTCTGTTTTCCCCTAACCTGAATCGTTTGTAGAGACTTGGCATGGCCAGTTAATCAGAGGCTCCTCTGCGGTTTTGAAGGCTTGTCTTCCAGATATAGTATGTGTCCAACTCGTTTCCTAGTTTTCTGTTCCTGGTACAAAATCCTCTGCCAGTTTTGTCAGCCAGTACGAAATGTGGACCGTGGATTCCAGGCATTTGGATCTAAAATTTGTAGATCATTATAAAGTAATAAGTAGGAACTTTTACTATCCTTGGAGAGCTTTTTTATATATGTATATATAATTGCTGGCTGGGCTTGCTGACACGATGGAGTCTTGAAAACAACAACAAGTTTCCTCATACTGGGAAGAATGGAGAATATCTTTCTGTAGACCTCAGTGACTAACTTCAGGCTGGCATAAAATTATATCTGACCATGCTCAGAGTCCAGTTCTAAGCACAAACCACACAAAGGGCTGTTTGGGAACCCATGCAGTTGAGGACTCTGACCAGACAGTGAATCACAAGTCCAATCCAGCAGGAAAACTGGAGGATGAGGAGGCTATATCATGGCAAAATCCCATTCCCTCACTACGTCAGGCCTCCATCTGGTATTGGGCCCTAGAAATAATTGCACCAGCTCTGGTCATGCTAAAGGGAGAGACAAAAATATGTGTTAATAAAAATGGGACCAAACTCATATCCTAAATCCAAGCCCCCTGACTTTTGTGCCTTGAATCCATTGCTAATGAAAGAAAATTACCTTTGTAGATTGGCAGGTAACTTATAGTGGAGAACAATCCATGGTTTGTTTAATTTATGTGGTCATAGCATACAGGGGAAAGTCTTTTAGTTGGATAAGAAATCATCACTGTTCTACCTGAATTCACCTGAGTTATATTGAACTGTACTGGCCTTTGATGTGACGTGCTGTGTCTAATCCATCTAGGTTTTTATGTCATGACCATCACCATGGTACCTGAGTGCCTGACAAACTGACATTTCTTCCAGTCTGTGAAGACTCCTTTTCTGTTTTCTTTTCTTTTTCCTTCTTTTGCTATTTTAGGGAAATGATGAGTTGGTCAAAGAAGTGGAAGGGGCTTTTTTCCCATAGGCTACCAAAGAGTCATCACATGGCTTGTGAATAAGGTTGGAAGTGCTAAACAAAAATTTTTTGCCTTAGTTACTTACAGCTGTCACTTTCCAGTGTAGACTAGCCCCAGCTTGCATTGCTGAGGCATCTGCCTCAAAGCCCAAATCTGTCATCTTTACTTAAAGTAAGTTGTTCCATGGGTTTTGATAGAACAACTTGTGGAGTAAGGGCCTAACCCAAAGCTCAGTGCAGACAACAAAAAGATTTCTAATGACTTCAGTGAGCTTTGGATCAGGCCCTTAGTTACTGTGAGACAGGGTGGCAAAACAGGCTCTTTATGATGTTATGGTGTAACACGATGGTGGTATTAGTCTGGTTCCTAATGGACAAGCTTCGTCATTATTAAATCAAATACACAGTTGGGACACACTCCTTGTCCCTCTCCAGGGGATCCACATGAGGATCCTCTCATCTCCTAGAAGTGCACCTTCTATGGCAAATTTGAAACTTTGTTGGAGGGGCACAGAGGCAGCTGCACTGCTGCTCCCCACACAATTAGAGTTTGGGGATAATTCAAAGACTGCAGTCTTTAGAGTCAGTGTGATACCCTTCACCCGTGCCAAATGTATTCCCATGGAGGGGGGCGGGGGAGAAGGGAGGAAAAAACATAATACAGATGGCTTGAAATCAAAGCTAATCATATAGATAAAAGCAGGGGAGCATGGATAATCTGAGTCTTTGATTTAAAGTGTGTGAGATTTCCTACAGCAACTCGATCTTTTTGGCTAACAAAACAGGTGTCGACTGAAATCTCTGTGACTGCCTTCAGTTGCAAGTTGCACTTCTCAGCTGTTACTGTTTAGCAGGAAACCAGTAGATTATTGATTGTGGGGTGGGGTGGCTGATGTTTTATCAATGATTTAAAAAATCAAGATATCTCTCTTTCCTTCAGCCCACCTCACCCCCTTTTGTGGTAGAACCTGTGAGAGAGCAGGGGAAGGGATTCTGTGAGAATTTTCTTGCCCATGTCATTCCATTGGAGGGGAGCAAGCTGCTACAGAGCGAGCCCTACGGGCTGTCGAAAACCCTGCAAACCTTCAGGGATCTGCATGGAAACCCTCTATCATTTTGTGACAGACTGGTCTATGTGTACAGGCTTCTATCACAGTGTCCTTCACTTGGCAGCGTAATCACCATTCTGAAGAATGCGACCTACATGTTGAGTTTGTATGTGACTGCCTTGAGATGTCAAAGGGAGATGTCAAGAGACTAATTCTTATAATTCCTGAGTAAAGCTGATTGAAAATTTGTTGATGTATCTGAAATGTATGATGAAAACACATCAGTTTTGACAAAAATTTCTTCAGTCTAGGATGTGAGAGAGTGTAGGAGCTCTATCCCAGAATATCCCAGGGGTTGGGATGCTCACTTGAGATGAAGGAGACCCATATTCAAGTTCCCAGCTCAAGCCAAGCAGGAACTTGAACCTAGGTGGCCAACATCCTAGGTGACCTCCCTAATCCCGAGGCTTTTGGCTATTCTGGTGTATGTGTTTTTCTCTTTTTTTCTCATGGGGAAAGAAACTTTGAAAGGTCTTGTTTTCCTTCCACATAGAATGTAGACAAATTCCAAAACCTCTACATTTTACACAAAATAGAACTGCTGTCTTCCACCCAGCCCTATACCTGACACCACCCTGAAGGGACTAACATGAGAGCCGTCAAATATGATGGTCTTCCATTCCAAGGGATCTGCCCTCAGAACAATTGATTTGCTACACAGTGTGGTTAGGCTGCAAGAACTGTTTTTCCCAGTTTGAGCTAACCATTTGATTGAGATTCTGAAGCTAACCAGTGGGTCACATGACAGAGAGGACTGAAACTGTATTTAAGGGGAAGAGCTGCTGTTGCCTCCATCACTCTCACTGGCCAACCATTGGCAGGGGTGACGAGTTATATGGGCCCATGGTGCCCGTGCTTCAGGAATATTCACAACATGAGGGCCCATCTCCACCAATGTTTGGGGCTGGGTCTGTCCCCGAGCCCTGCCTGCCGCCTACCAGGCGCCTTCCCTGGAGGGTCTCCTGGCCCTGCCTGCCACTCCTGGGTGATTTAAAAGGGCCCAGGGGCCCCCCGCTCCCACCACCGGCAGTGCAGTGGGGCTAAAGCGGCTTGCTGCCTGCCCTTGCTCCATGCAGCGCGCCACTCCGGAAGGGGCTGGCATGTCCTTGCGGTCCCTGGGGGGGTGTGTGTCTCTGCACACTGCCCCTGCCCTGAGCACTGACTCTGCCATTGGAACTGCAGCCAATGGGAGCTGCGGGGGCAGTGCCTGTGGGCAGTGGCATGTGGAGACTCCCGGCTCCCCTGCCTAGGAGCCGCTGCCAGAGGGGTGTGCGGGTCTCTTTCGGGAGCCGCCTGAGGTAAGCGCTGCACCCCTCATTCTCTCCTACACCCTAACCCCATGCCCCAGCCCAAAGCCCACACCCCGTACCCAAACTCCCTCCCAGAGTCCACCCTGCACACCCCCTCCTGCACCTCTACCCCCTGTCCCAGCCTAGAGCCCACACCCAAGCTCCCTCTCGGAGCCCACTCTGCACACCCTCTCCTGCACCCCAACCCCTTGCCCCAGCCCAGAGCACGCACCCAGCACCCAGACTCCCTCCCAGAGCCTTAGGCAGGTGGGGGGCGCAGAGTGGGACTTGGACCCATTCTGGACACCACGAAAAATTATACAAACCTGCCACCCCGACCATTGGCCAACAACAGGACTGCAGGAAGGGCCTACCCACCTGACACAAGGGCTGGGCCTAAGTGCTCAGAGAAGGAGTGAGCATAGACTCAGGGGGGAAGGCATCTAAGCTTTTGTTGTTTTACCTAAAGGTCTGTAACGTGTCTGCTTTGAGAGTAAAAGTTTCAGTGGTTTTAGAAACTCCTGAACAAAGCCTGTGTTCCTTAGTTTATCTGCCCGGGGTCCCCAAGGAGATAAGCTGTAAACCAGAGCACCCACCGCAGTGGATCTCAGAGGGGCGTGTGCATAAGTGACTCTGGAGGCTTGCGAGGTCAGAGCACTTTTTTTGAGGGCCTAAGGCAGTTGAACTGCAGAGTCCTCCATCCCAAGGAAGATGGCCAGAGAGGAGGTCTGCACCGGGGAGTGTGCCTTGGTGACCCAGACTTAGAAACATTGTCTGGACTTTGCTCAGACCCAGCTGACTTGGAAGGATGGGGGATCCAAAGGTTGAGTCCAATACAGCAGATTGTGACTGTCCGCTTACGGGACTCAATCAGGTGTATGACACCTCCACAGAAGCTCTATGCCAGAGGTGCCCCATCCCCTGCGGCCAGTGTGACTGCAGTGGAACGGTGCTACCAGGAATGACTCCCGGCCAGAGCTGCCCTCAGGTTCCCCCCACTGTGGCAAGGGCTTCAGGAAAGTTAATACAGCCCCAGCTATACTACCTGAGCTGGATCAGAGGGGGAATGAGGTGCATCCAAAGTGGGGCCACTCTATCCCTGCTTCAGCCTGCCTAATGCCACCCTTCTCTTCAAATGGATCCTGGCCCTGCAGAGACCTCCCCAACATGTCTTATGAAGTGTTAGTCAGAGGTGCAGGGGGACAGTGTTGCGGAGCTGGCATATTCTCTCTCCTCCCCTCCACTTCTTTTAGCCCTGTAACAGGCATCTCCCACCACATCAACCCACCCATTGGGTCTTTTATATTCAGGCTCTCATGGTTTGTGGCAGTTAAAGCAGAATTAGAGCAGTGGGATATGCAGCCTGCCATATTATAAATGAGTCTATTAGAGGTAGTGAGTGATTCAAAGAGTGCAATGAAGAGTAATGGATTTTGGAGACGCCATCCCCAGGCAGTTAAATAAAGGCTCACATCAAGTTTTTGAATTGCTTTCCTTAAGTTTTCCAATTCCTTTCCCAGTTTTCTATTCGCAAGACCAATAAAAAGAAGAAATCCTCAACTTGCCAGTTGTCACAGCCAATACAAAATGTGCGTAACAGATGCTGGAGACAGGACCCAAACCCGTTTGCAGATAGTCAGATACTAATAAGAAGGTGACTTCTACCAACCTTGGAGAATTCATTTTTATACTATCTGGCTGGAGTTGCTGACACAGCGGAGTCTGGAAAACAATAAAGCCATGGTTCCTCTTAGCAGGAAGGAGAGATCTTGTTTCTTTAATGTGTCTGAAATGGCCAATTTCAATTTCCTCCATAGCTTAGGAGGGAGACCAAAATATTAATAATTGAAAATAGAACAATGAAAACCAGCAGGAGGACATAGCTGAGGTGGTTACAGGTGGAGAATACAGAGAGTTAAATCCTGAAATTAAACCCAGGGTCATTTAAATGAGAAATTCTGAAAGCAGTTTTAACTCTGATCAGTTAGACAGTGGAATAATTTGTCAAGGGAGATCACTGAGGGCTGGTCAGCAGAGGTGTTTAGGAGTAGGCTAGATGAAACCGTTAGGAGATTGGAGGACTAGGGGATATGCCTGAGGGATGCAGCATAATGAAGGGCAGGATAGAAAACCAACCATTTTCCCTGACGCCTTGCCCTATCTCATGATGCAAGACTAAAGGAACGCTTACTGCAATTACAGGCTGTAAGCGTGAAATATGTGAGAGGAGATACTCTATACACAGTCTACAGGCAACCTGCGGAACGTGCTACTGCACCAGACAGTTTGTGGCTGGATTGTAAAAAGGACTGGGTTAATTTTATTACTCCTGTCAATAATTGTGGCAGAGGATGCTCATATACCACTGTGATGAGTGTGGTTAAAAATGCCTAGACAGAAGTTAAGACAGTGTTACAAGGTTGTTCAGATATAATGCTTCAAGGGATTAGTGTGTCAACTGCAAGGAATGAATTGTATGCATCTTTACTCTGTACATGCCATTGCACAAATAGACTGGTGCAAGAGCATTCTGGGTTTTTTATTTGTAAATCAGTGTCATTCCATTGACTTGACTTCGGTGAAGCCCTGAAGATTTACACCACCTGAGGGTCTGACCCTTGCTTTGAAACATCACATATTGGTCACTACTAGAAGCAGGACACTGAACTTGATGGATCGATGATCAGCAAATCCTGTAAAGCTAAGTTCTTCTATGAGGAAGTTAATTTAAAACTCCTTCCCATCTCTACGTGTTCTCTGGAGCAGTATAGACAACTACAGACAAAATGTGAGTCAAAATGCTGAGACTGTAGCTTGGTAGCACTTGCAGGAGAAAAAATAAACAGGAGCAATAATTAGACAATAGAGACATCTGGCAACTACAGTCGGGTTATAATAATAATTTTTAAAAGTGTGCAAAAAACTTTCTGAACTCTGGCTTTCAGTTGCCACTGTCTTGGAGTGTGTGCGGTTATTGACACCTGTGCAAAGTGGGTGTAAATCAGAATGGCTGCATTTCACAATAAGTCTACGCACTCTAAATAACGCTACATAACAACACAAGGAGTAAGGAAGGGAAGAATCAGGCACCTTTATATTTAGAATATCTGCCCTCTCCCATATTATGGGCCAAATTCTCTGATGGAGAAACTCCACCAAAGTTAGTGGTGATATGCTAGCAAAGTATTTGGCCCTGAAGACGTAGTTCAGCTGTCCCCCCGATACTGGACAAAGGCCCTTATTTTCGTGTCACCTGCATCATTGTAAATCAGGAGCGTCAGTATTGCAAACAATGGAGTTATACCCACAGCATGCCAGTTGAAATGAGAGGATCCTCAGGATCAGACTCTCTTCCAATTCTGATGAGTACCATTTTTTGAAAAAAAAATTGCGAAAATATTCATAAAAAAGGGAAATACCCTGTTGCATTCAAAAACAATTCCGTTACTTACTGTATCTCTCCATTGTTATTTATCAGTTTGCATATCTTCCAGCCTGGAGACATTTATTTTAGCTCATTGGCCTTGGTTAATCTTCAAATCCATTAATGTTATTACAATGTATTTCAAAACTTCCCTGGATGTAATTGTGTATTTGTGTTCGTGTGTGTGTGTGTGTGTGTGTGTGTTTGTTTGTTTAGTTTGAGTCAGCAGTTTAGAGTTTGTACATAAGTAATATTTGCAATACCCCAGTCCTAGAGGGGTTTTTCAAGACAACAAAGTTATTTCATATGTGCAGTTAAAAAAAAAACAGAAAAATTACAAACATCTGTATTTTCTCTAGAGAGACATAGATTATTGGTTGCAATGCTGTGGGCTGGAATTTGCTTCTTTCAGCCGGCTGAATCCATGTGCCCTTGCCAAGAACGTTTTACATTTCCCTTTTGCTCGGCTGCTGTTTCCAGCGTTGGCACTGGATCTCCTTATTATATTTATTTCTCGGAGTCGCTGGTTCCAGCCTTGGCATTTACCACATTTGTTGTACTTGTCTTCCCACCCCTCCTTTCTGACATCATTCGAGTGAGATCAGGAAAAAAAAGAAACTTGGAAACTCTAGCCAGGTACAATAGTGTAAAAAAAAAAATAATAAAGTGTTGATGTAGCAAGTGAAACAATGGACTCCTGGGCCAGTTCTGGGCACAATATTTCTCCAAGAGGTGCTTTGGTGTTGACTTCAGTGGGATCAGAATCGGGCACTTAGCGAGCAGGAGACATGGACCTGGACCAGGGAATCTACACAGTAACTTTTCCAAAGTTTGGGAGTGTTTGGATCTGGGAGGTTGGTTCTGGCCTTTCCCTAGTTAGTATGTGGAATACATACTAATTTGTATGTGCATAAATGTACAGAGCTTGATCACACCGTATAGGCAAAGCCTTGAGCCACCCTCTCCCAGAGGAAGCTTGCAAAGGGATTGCTATTGTCCTGGGCCCTTGCACAAGATGTATAAGTGGTTCAGACTCCTCACACTCTCCCTCTTCCCAGCCATGAATATCCCATAAAAGAGCCAGTAACAATCTGGTTCACAAGGGCTTCTTTCCAAAGCCATAAATATCCAGCTGTTATGTAACAGGGTTGGTGGATCATATGTTTTCAGCAGGACAATGCTCCTCTATTTGTGATAATTTCTTGGAATCCTATGGGCTAGAACTCACTTTCCACCAGGTGAGAGGCAATTAATCAATAAGACCCTAGACCAGATTTTGCTCTGTTCCGCTGGTGTAACTCTGGAGTGACTTTGTTTAAATCAGTGGAGTCACTCCCAGTTGTCACCAGTTTGACACCTTTTATGTTTTGCCTCTGATTTTTAAATCAAAAAGGAAATTCAAACTGAAGAGTGAGCAAATTAAGAGCCTTAATTTTCCTATTCATTTTCCCTAACTTTTTATTGGAAAAAATGGCACAAAACGAGCCTGAGAGTCGATATATGACGGATACTATAGCCTCTCTGGAAGGCTCACATGAATTTGTCACACAACGCCCCCAACATAAATCAATCTGCACCATAGGGAGATTACACTTTTAGTACAAGTGTACGTGTTAAGAAATTGTTCTGCGAGTGTTACATGTACATGTGCAGTTACTAATTTTCAATCCTGAAAAACTTGGCTCATTCACATTCCTTTCTGAAGTAACCAAGAGAGCCTGGTCCATGTTAGGAAATTGACAACTTTGCCAAATTTGATCCTGAAAAACTAGTGAAGTCAGCTGGGCGTTACAGAAACACAGAATGTCCCAAGCTGGTAAACTTTTTATTTTATTTTTACTTTACTTTTATTGTTAGCTCTCATATAACTTAAAAAGACAGTGTGTCTCGGAAAGGGTGAAACTCACCCCATGCAGTGGGCCAACACAAGGCATATGTGCCACTTAAGCCTTCAAAATAGAATTTGAGTTGTGCATGTATAACCCATTGAGGAGTATGTATTACAGATCCCCACATGAGTCCAATCCACAGATAATGAGAGTCTGTTACAGGCCCAGTATGCTCTTTAGCTCAAACTGTAGCAGCTCATGCTTTTAGCTTTAGAGGTTCCCAGCATGTCAATCAAAACAGACCTCATACTGGCCCTCTACACCAGTGGTTCTCAACCAGGGGTACATGTACCCGAGGGGTACTCAGTGGTCTTCCAGGGGGTACATCAACTCACCTAGATATTTATTTTACAACAGGCTACATAAAAAGCACTAGCAAAGTCAGTACAAACTAAAATTTCATACAGACAATGACTTGTTTAGACTGCTGTATGTGCTATACACTGAAATGAAACAATATTTATATTCCAATTGATTTATAATTATATGGTAAAAATGAGAAAGTCAGCAATTTTTCAGTAACAGTGTGCTGTGACACTTTTGTATTTTTATGTTTGATTTTGTAAGCAAATAGTTTTTAAGTGAGATGTAACTTGGGAGTATACAAGATAAATCAGACTCCTAAAAGGGGTACAGTAGTCTGAAAAGGTTGAGAGCTACTGCTCTATTCAGGGTGATCTTCACTGCAAGTTTGTGGAAAACAGATGTAGACATTTTAAAATTGCTCCTGGCTTTAGACCTGGAATGGCATATTTTATCCTGGCGCAAAGGTTTATATTATATTAGAAATAATTGTAATGGGCCAGATTGTCTCCTCTGCACAAAAAAAAAAAGAAGTAAAGGAAGGACAATTCCATGAAGGTTCCCCTCGCAGAGCTTCTCAGCGTTTGTAGCTTGGGAGTTCAGAGTCTGCCCAGGATGGAATGACCATCGAATCCAATCCCCAAATCCAGGTAGCTCAGAGAACAGCCAGAAGCAAAAGCTGCCTGTCAGTCTTTTACACTGTAAACTCTCTGGGGCAAGGACTATTTTGACATCTATCATGTCTAGAAAACAAATAAGCTTGCTCTAAAATGTGTGGACTCTAAATTGACAAATCTGCCGTTAATCCAACACCTTTTAAAATATCTGGATTATGTGAGGGGAAAGTTGTTTTAAAAGCCAACATTCTAGTGATTGCTTTACATGAGAAAACAGAAGGGCTCAGGATAAGGATAATATTAACACTTATATGGTGCCTTACCTCTTCAAAGCACAGTACAAACATTAACTGACTCATCCTCACACCAGCCCGGCAGGCTGGGTAACCCAGTGCAAAACACAAGCCCACGGAGGTTAGAGGTTTTACATTAATGCTCTGAGTTTAAACTCCTGCATAATTTAAAGCAGGGGCAGCTAAAATGCATCTTGTGGACCAAAGGTGGTACTCAGAGTCCTTAAATACTGCCCACAGCCTCCCTCCTCTGTTTCATAGCTGAGTGAGGATGAAACTGGGTTAAATGGGGGCTTTTGCTGCTAGTGAGTTCAGTCAACAAACAATCTAGATATTTAACAAGTAAGATACGAAGACCAATCAAAGTTATGGTCTTGGGCATTCAGGGCTAGATCCTCAATTTGGGCCAGAGCTCTGTTCAGCGCAGCTCAGGGTGTAGGGCAAGTATGGCTGTATGCCACCGAAGTTACTCCAGCTTGTAATGATTTCGCTCAGAGGTTAAATCATCTGGAGGTTGCTGGTGTGGGTAGCATGGTCAGGTCACTGCCAGTACCCACATGGCAGGAGGTTAAGAAGGTGACCACATCCTGGCTGTGCTGGCTGTATGCCAGCCAGGGATTTCTCCACGCCGGGGGGACGGGGGGGACGGGGGACAGTTGTAGGGCACCTTTAATGGTCCCTGTGGGCCAGTGCATTGCAGCCAGGATCAGGCCGTGAGTGCTTTTTAGGGATGAGGTCTATTGTATGCAAATTAGGGGTGGCTGGTCACACTCTTGGGAAGCTGCCAATGGAGTCCTCAGTGGGGTTCTCCCTAGTTTACATGAGCTAGAGAGACGGCCAGAGCTCAATGACCAGGTCCATCTAGGTACAGGCACGCTCCCTCCGGGTTACTCTAGCTTAAAATGGTTAATTAAAGACGGTTCTGAACCAAAGCCCCAAATCTGAATACCACCAAACTATGGAGTGAAGCAGAGGAATCAGAACCTGAACTCAGATTCAGATTTGTTTTTTTTACAGCTCGCAGCTACTTCTATAAGGGGTCAAACCAGACATCCTTGAACTTTCTGGATGTGAAACAGATGTGGTGCCCAAGGGCAGAAATCTCACAAGAACTGCAGATCTTACAAGATTTCTGGCAATTTGGCTGAAATCTCAGGAGAAAGACTTGTGAGAGTTCACCATTGCTAAATCAGAATCCTGACCCAGCTCTGGCTTTGAACATGAACTCTAATCCAAATCTGAACAGCGCCTCTTTGGATATCTCTCCCTCAATCCAAATTGCACCCGGTTTGGAGGCTAGAGGAATTCAGGCTTGATTCCCTTAGATATGAACATGTCCCCATAGTTTTTGTTCCTGATAGGATCCATGATCAGAAGGCTCCCATTTTCAGGACCTGGTTGCGGTGCAACTCAAGATGCAGAAATCTCTTGCAATGGTTTTTTAGCTCACAGAGTCAACTGATCTCAAGAGATTTCTGCTATTTGGGTCTGACAATCTTGAAAGAATAGCTTGCAAGTTGCAACCTCTCGCATTGAACCCAAATTCTAGCTCTGGGTTTAGTTTTGAATACATACCCTGAACCTTATGTAAGCGGGGGAATAGTCCCGCTATTGTGGGGAACTTTTATGGCTTCTGCACTACCCCGGTGAAGTGGGCTAGCGAAAGGATCTGAATCCTCGCTCCCACTTCCTTTACCCAGTGGTTTCCCTGCCCTTGAGGACTCCCCTTCCACTCTCCTGTCTGGCAGAGTCCTCGTAACCCCAACAAGGCTGGGCCCAGGATTCCTGGGGGGCTCAACCCCCAACCTTGCTGTGGTCGCCTAGGACAGGGGATAGGGTTTCCCACTCCGGGGTACTCTCTCTGCAGTTCTCTGACCCACTGACCATTACATACAATTTAAAGGAAAGCCAAGTTATTTAATCAACAATTAATTTTAAAAAGAATAAGGAAAAATGGGAAAGACTAAAGGAAACACATCAACCCGCTCTGTGGCAGGGAACATCACAAACAGTGTCTCTGGAATGTCCGGGCAGTTCACAGTCTGCTCCTTGTAAGTCCCAGGCCGCCTTCTCAGGCCCCGGCTGTGCGGCAGGGATGCTGTGGGTTGGACACTTGCTCTGGTGGTGGCCACACGCTCTCAGGCTCTAAGGGGTAGGACCCTTCTTCCCAGTGTCGCCCCCGCCCTGTCGGGGTTACGATCCAAGCCTGGCCTGCAGAGCCTCTTGGCTGAGGCGTCTCCCTGTGTTGGGCCCGCTGCCCAGGGTCCCCCTCAGTCTCCTCAGCTGCTCACCGCACCCAGCTCCAGACTGCTCTAGCTCCAGCTCCACCACTCTGTCTCTGCGCTGCTGCTGCTCTGCCTCCAGCTCCCTGGGCTGCTTCTTTGGCCCCTCTGGCTCTGGTTGCTGCAGCTCTGCTCCCAGGACAGGTCTGCTCTGCAGGCTGCTCCCGTGACTCTGCTCCCAGCACTGACCTGCTTCCTGGGCTGCTTTTCTGGCCCCTCTGGCTCTGGTTGCTGCAGCTCTGCTCCCAGGGCAAGTCTGCTCTCTCTGGGCTGTGCCTCTGGCTTTGGGGCTGCAGCTCTGCTCCCAGGACAAGATCTGCTCTCTCTGGGCTGCTTTTCTGGTCCCTCTGGATCTGGCACAGCTCTGCTCCCCAGCTTAGCTTGAGCCCCTGCTTTCTCCTTAGTTCGGCCCCACTCCATCTGACCCAGGCAATTCCAGCTCACACAGAGGACGGGACCTCCCTGGCCTCCTGACTCCCTGATTAGCCTGCCCGCCCTGTCATTCAGGCTGACCTGGAGCATTGGCCTCTCCCCGTTGTTCATGGGGGCTGTCAGTCTCAGGGTCCTGGTTTCCCATAGACCCTTCCCCTTTTAGTACTGGGAGCTAGCCAACCAAAACACCCCCACTGAATGTTAGTAAGGGGTCAACAGTCCCCTTACACCTAGCTTAATTCCAGTCCAGCTCTTCTCTTCAGTCCATCTGTGCTGTGCCTCTCAGGATCCATTTTGATAGATACAATACATGTACTTATGTACGTATTCTGCAGTCATAGGGATGAGTGCTTTATAAGTTCCTAAGGTAGGTAGGTAGATCTTTCATAGACCTACTATAGGAACGTGTCTACACCATATGGAACAATAAATGTAAAGGTAAAATTTTCAGAAGTGAAAATTAGGTGCTTAGGAGTCTAAATCTCATTGAAAGATTCTTAAATCCCATTGCCTTTCAATGAGACTTAGCATCCTGAGTACCTAAATCATTTTTGAAAACATTACCCTAAGTCTTTGGAACTGTTATGAGCAGGTATCTGAACGTAGTTTGCAAGATGAATATAGGGCACACAACTTGGTCAAGTAAATATTGCTTAGCATTTAAATGCCTCTTCATTTGGAGGTGCACCCAGCAAGGCCTTGCTCAATCTGTTTGATAATGAAAGTTTAATAATCTCCATGTGTGCATCCCATGCAAATATGCTTTTACGGGATTAGCACATCAAGGGACTACAGCAAAATTAGAATTTGAGACCCATCACAAGGAGTAATGAGAATGAGCTGTTGTAACAATAATAATAAAAAGACAGTAACAACTGCATTCAGCACAACAGAGTCACATTGTGTTGGGCAACACAGTTAACCAAAGACTGATATGTCACAGGAGATGGTATTCTTGGTCCAAGCAAATGCTGAACCTCTTTCCTGATACTCCACCAGCTGCATTTTAAAGAGGAAATCACATCTGATTTCTGCCTATGGATTTTAAGGAGGCCACGTGCGGGTGGAATTATAATTTTTTATTATTATTCAGATTGCAGTAGCACTCACAAGGTAGTAGGGTCTGTATAGACACAGAAGAGAGACAGATCCTTCTTGAAGAGTTTTCCTATCTTAAAAAAAAAAGTTTGAGGGAAAGGGGTACAACACACAAGCGAAGTGGTAAAGGAGATGACTAGTACCTGCCTTGTTAGTTTTGTCCTTGCCTACATAGACTATCTCCAGCTGCCCCTCCACTTGGCTATTGCGAGTTACTGATCTAGCCCTCCTCCATATCTAGCAAAAATTACTTCAGTCTGTTTAATTATCATTTTCATGCCCAATAAATACCTAGCAAATCCAACCTCTTACCCAAGGCCCCTCTTGTCATTCCTCCAGCACAGTGGAGCCAGCCTCTCATCTTCAGGAGCTTCCCACACCACCTCATCCTAGTTATACAAATAGGCCATGGACCCAGGGGTACATCTGACATTGCAGGGTGTAGGTTCTAAAGGTGGGGAGCCAGTTTTCTGCTGTATCATCACCTCACAGAAGAGGTATGACAGACATGAGGAAGTGTCAAGCACTGGAGTTTGCAAGGGCTGGTCAGGCCATGAGAACCCCTGATCCATCCCTTCAGGTCCCGCTGATGCAGGAGGAGTCTTTGTTTGTGTTCCTCACAGGGCTCCCTTGGCAGCATGGGGCCTGCAGGGGTATTTTGCTGGTAGTAAGTCCTAGCAAGAGCCTGCAATTTGGGCCCCCTTTGATAGGGATCACAGAGTGTGGGTGGGGAGCACAGACAATTGTTTGAACACCTGTGTAACGCCCGTTCACCAGTGCCTGACTCGCCTCCTGGGTCACTCTCTGTTGTGAGCTGGGTCTGTGACCCCTTGCTACCCAGCAAGCTTTTAGCCTCAGTTACAACCGTGTTTGTTTATATGGTGCTCATGCTCTAGGTATAACAACACACAGCACACAACATGACCCAGTTAATTCCTGAACCAGGGAAAAACAAAAATCCCCAGAAAAACTCCCACTGCCCTACCCCCTCCCAGTGTACAATAAATAAAATGGCCACTCACAAAACACATGGAGCTCAAAAGAAAATGCAATGGGCTTGAGCTTGGATTGGAAGGGTGCCAGGAGACAACCTCTCGCTTGTGCTGAGGAGAGCATTTCAGAGCACTGTCACTGGGAGCTCTTTGTGCCATGTATCTTGACAGTCAGATTGTTCCACTCTTCTATGTCACTATCCCATGTTCTCTTTTCTTGATTTCTAATCATGAAGAATTTCATGATTCTTCCTGTCCCCTTTTTACTGCAAGAACAGTGTGTAAGGGCAGCCTAGCGTCCAGGGCATGAAGGGTCTGATCCTGAGAGGCCCTGTGCACCTACCGCTCCTACTGCGGCAAAACCGGAAATCATCACTCGCTTTTTATTGAGTCAAAACTCTTGCTAAATTCAATGGAGCAAGCCCCGGGTCCTTATTCTGCAAACTCCCACTCCACTGAAGTCAGTGGCTGTTTGTCTGAGTGAAAAGTAAGTGTAAAGTGAGAGGTGTAGTTTCTTGGTATCTTTCAGGATCTCTCCATAATATTGGGTTTGTGCCTGGGTCATGCTGAGTACCTTCAATGCCCACTGAAATCAGTAAGCATTGAGGGTGCTCAGAAACTCGTAGAACTGAGCAGTTCCCTTCTCTGAGTCAAATCCTGACGTCTTTACTCGGTTTTTATTCAGTCCTTATGCAGGATTCACCACCTCTCGAGAACATAAGAACGTAAGAATGGCCATACTGGGTCAGACCAAAGGTCCATCCAGCCCAGTATCCTGTCTGCTGACAGTGGCCAATGCCAGGTGCCCCAGAGGGAGTGAACCTAACAGGTTATGATCAAGTGATCTCTCTCCTGCCATCTATCTCCACCCTTTGACAAACAGAGGCTAGGGACACCATTCCTTACTCATCCTGGCTAATAGCCATTAATGGACTTAACCTCCATGAATTTATCTAGTTCTCTTTTAAACTTCAACAACCTCCTCAGGCAAGGAGTTCCACAGGTTGACTGTGCGCTGTGTGAAGAACTTCCTTTTATTTGTTTTAAACCTGCTGCCCATTAATTTCATTTGGTGGCCCCTAGTTCTTATATTATGGGAACAAGTAAATAACTTTTCCTTATTCACTTTCTCCACGCCACTCATGATTATATACCTCTATCAAATCCCGCCTTAGTCTCCTCTTTTCTGAGCTGAAAAGTCCTACTCTCTTTAATCTCTACTCATATGGGACCCGTTCCAACCCCTAATCATTTTAGTTGCCCTTCTCTGAACCTTTTCTAATGCCAGTATATCTTTTTTGAGATGAGGAGACCACACCTGTACGCAATATTCAAGATGTGGGCGTATCATGGATTTATATGAGGGCAATACAATATTCTCCATCTTATTCTCTATCCCTTTTTTAATGATTCCTAACATCCTGTTTGCTTTTAAGACTGGATGCCTTTTTGGAAGGTATGCTTTCGTCAAAACAAGTTATAAGGCTCATTGCAGGGGTAATGGATGAAATTCTATGGCATGTTTTATTCCGGAGGTCAGGCTAGATGATCGAATGTTCCCTCCTGGCCTTAAAATCTTTGAATCTATTAAATCCCCCCTTGTTTTCAGTGGGAGTATCACCTGAGTAAGGACTTTGGAATCCAGCCCTATAAAACTCTCATGCAGCTTGTCATCCTGTTGGCAAAGGGCGCAAATAAGAGCCAAAAGTGCCACTGATTCCCCGCCCCTGCACCCCCCCCCCCACACACATACACCTACAGAAGCCTTATTTGAATAGATGCTGCTTCAGGGGGCATATGATATACAGACAAACTTAAAAACCCATCCTGAGGGGGGATAAAACTGTTCAGTATTTTTCCCCGCGTTCGTGGGACCTGAAAATGCAAACTCAGTGGCAACACCTTTGGAAAACAGTGCATGTTTCTGTTTATTCTGAATCCAAACCTTTCCATTAAGCAATGATGTGGTATTGAGATCACCATAGCCTTTTTTCTTTACTATGTACTTGTTGATAAACATACACGGTGTTTTTTTTAAAAAATAACTATTCATTTTAAGAGACAAACTTCTCCCTCTTCCTAGTGGATTTTGGTGGAGGGGAGGGGGAAGTGTGTACTTCCTTAAATAAATATTTTCTCAATCTTTCGGGGTATTTTTTTTTCAAGCAGTGGGTTTTAACATTTTTTTAACATAATTCTTTACTGTGGAAAATGTACAGTGTTGTTTGGGCTGGACGGAGCAAAGCAGTGGGTTAAAATTTAGCACTTTTAGTAGCACAGAGATCTCTCTTCTGTGAAAGACAGGATTGTATTATGTAACTGTCAGGCTGCCAAATACTTACGCTGGCAGTGGTCAGCTTTCTATGCACCATTGACATCAAAATCTAATGAGGTTTGATCCAGAGAAGGGATTTGAAAGGACGCCCTGTTTTTCTTCAGTCTTCACAAACCGAACTTGTTTAGAGAGGGGTGGGGGGGAAGATACAGACTCTTGTTTGATAAATGAGGAAACATAGTGGTTTTTCGCTGACGTTTCGACTGTTTATTGATTGAACAGCAATTGCTCAGAACAAATAGTTTCTATTTACGGGGTTTATCATATCATCTAACCTTGTATGAGGGCTCATGACGGCTGTGGAGTCAGTGCCTGTGTGTGTTCCACCTACAGAGGCGTCATGACAGCTTACCTTAGTAATGATGTTGCCTAATATTTATATAGTAGTAGTATTTCATTAGTTGCATTGCAGTAGCTCCCAGGAGCCCAACTCACAGACCAGGCGTCCATTGTGCTAGGTGCTGTACAAACACAGAACAAAAAGATGGACCCAAAAAGCTTACAGCCTAAGTACCAGCCAAGAGACAACAGGTGGAAACCGATGGATTGACAGGGGGTCCCAAGGAACCAGTGACACTGGATTTGTTAGCGTCATAGGCAGCTGGCTCAGTTCACCAGCTGCCTAACTGTTGTGTTTTGTAGGCATCATGGTGAAGGAGAGGTTTTTTAAGGAGGCATCAGAAGGAGGACAATGAGGTAGCTTTGCAGGTGTTTGCTTGCAAGTGTGAGGAAGCACAAAGCTGCTTGTTTGAAAATGTAACAAGTAGGTGATGGAGGCTGGTGTCACTGGCAGTGTGGAGGCGAAATGGACATCTCAGTAGTGTATACAATACTTTATACATATATAGTACCTTACATCTTATGCGCACTGCAAACATATTAATTAATTTCCACCTAATTCCTTTGAGCTCAGTGTCCTTATCCCCATTTTACAGATGCGGAAACTGAAGCCTGGAGGGGTTAAATTTCTTAACCAAAGTTTCCCAATAAATCAGTGGCAGAGCTAGGATTACAATCCAGGCAGAGGCAATGCATAACTCTTGATGGTGGGGGGACACAATTTAAAGATTCTGGGGGTGGGGGAGGCACGTGACTGCTTTGCATGTCGCCTCTGGGCTGGGGGGCAGCAGCTTGGGGGAACATCTCATGGCAGGCGGGCTCTGCGAGCAGGGGACGGCTCCAGGGGGCATCGTTGGCCACACTGGGCTTCTTCGGGGAAGAGGCAGGAACACATCGGGACTCAGCTCAGAGCTGTGCTGCCTGCTGTGTGTGGAGAGCACCCAACTGAGCAGAGGCGGCTTGTCTCAAGGCGCAGGGCAGGGATGGCTGCCGGTAAGTGAGCCAGCCAGCACCCCAGCTTCCACAGCGTGGAGAGCCAGGAGCCCGAGCGGGTTGGGCGGCTCCCACCAGCTTCCAATCCGCCAGCTCCTGGCAGGAGGCAACAGTTTGAAAACCTCTGTGCTAAATGGAAGGCAGAAATCGGGGGTTGGGGGGCGCATGACCCTGTGTGCCCCTCCCCCCGCGTCCCCATTGAGACCTGTTTTGCTGTTACCTGCGTTCCTCTGGAACAGTATTTCTGGTCAGACTCTCAGAGGTATGTTATCCCAAATGGACTTTGACAGTTGTATTATGTTCCTACTTTCATCTTGACGCTCTCAGTACTTTCTGGCCTGTCCTACTAAGTCCCAACAAAGCTGTTCAAGAGAAAAGGGGAGAGCCCTGGTTTATTTTTTTCCTATGCTGGGTTTCTGCCATTGCCAAGAATCTCTCATAAATTCGGCACGTGCAGGACCAGAAACGCATCAGTATAGCAGTACAGTAAGTTTTGTGTTTAGATAGCTATTTGCACAATCTGTCTACCCAGTGTACGCTAGTGGTATCCATGTGATAAATTGCACAACCATATGATGAACTGCATTTCTCGTGCTCCATTTGACCATCTCACCTGTTCTCTGCCCACTAATCCACCTTTTGCAGGACGACTCCTAACCTCCCAAAATTGTGAGCAGCTCCAAACAGCTGCTGCTTTTCTTTTTTCTTTTTTTTTCTTTTTGTAAGTCAACCTGTTACTGAAATGAGTTTTCTCTGTCTCCCCACAGGTTCCCAGCCCCAACGTAGGGTTGCCAACCCTGCCAGTTTGGCTGGGAGTCTCCCAGAAATGGGCTCGATGTCCCGGAGACTACTGAAGCCAATCCTGGAGATTTTCAGCCACTAAAAGTTCAGCAGCGCAGCAGGGCTAAAGCAGGCTCCCCCCTTGCTCTGGCTCCCCGCCGCTCCCGGAAGCGGACAGCATGTCCGGCAGCAGTTCCTAGGCGGAGGGGCCGCCAGGGGGTTTCTGCATGCTATCCCCATCCCAGCGCCGACTCCCATTGGCCGGGAACGGGGAACTGTGGTCAATGGGAGCTGCAGGAGCAGTGCCTGCAGGCAGGGGCAGTGTGTAGAGCTGCCTGGCTGCCTCTGAGTCTAGGAGCCACTGCTGGACATGCTGCTTCTGCTTCCGGACCAGCCAGACCCTGCACCCCGAACTCCCTCCTTCCCCAGCCCTGAGCCCATTCCTGCACCCAAACTCTCTCCCAGAGTGCACCCCACACACACCCCTGCACCCCAATCCCCTGCCCCAGCCCCCTCCTGCATGCAAACTTCCTCCCAGAGCCCACACCCCCGCCTGCACCCCAACCCGCTGTCCCAGTCCTGAGCCCCCTTCTGCACCTCAACCCCCTGCCCCAGCCCCCTCCTGCACACAAACTCCCTCACGAAGCCCGCATCCCACGCCCCCACCTGCACCCCAAACCCCTGCCCCAGTCCTGAGCCCTCTCCTGCACCCCAATCCCCTTCCCCAGGCTCAGCCCGGAACCCCATTGCACACTGCATAGCCCTCTGTCGCAGCCCAGAGCCCGCATCCCCTCCCGCATCCCAACCCCCTGCCGAGCCCTGTGAAAGTGAGTGAGGGTGGGGGAGAGCGAGCATCAGAGGGAGGGGGGCTGGAGTGAGCAGGGGTGGGGCCTCGGAGAAGGGGCGGGGTTTTGGGGAAGGGGCAGGGAAGGGCGTGGGGCAAGGGTGTTTGGGTTTGTGAGATTAGAGAGTTGGCAACCCTAGCCTAAAGCCCAGTGGAGGTAAAATTCAGTCCAGGCCAGTGACAGCTTTTCTAAACATAAAAATGTTACACATTAAATATCCAATATTGTTACTTTGCAGACCTTGGAGATTTCGCCCAGAAGAAACAAGAGCTCTCCAGTAGCATACACAGCTGCCTCTGTTCTAGTCCTGCAGTGTACTGAAATAATGGACTTTAAATCTGTGACAAAAGTTTTTAGGCCAATTTTAGAGGCCTTTTTGGCTCCCTCTGAGTCCTGTATAGTTGGACTCATGTTACTTGACCTTTAGAAGTGCAGAATACCCAGTGAATTCAAAGGGAGCTGCAGGTCTCAGCATCTGTGAAAATCAGACCAGCCTTTACAGGCAGCGGGATATGGCAAATAGTCCTAAGAAACATTTTTTTTAAAATCTATAAAATGTTAATAGTTGTAAGATAATGAGAGCTAACTCCCCAACGCACATTAGAGGGTTGCTAAGAATACTGAATACTCCATGGCAAAAACAAATCTTAAGTGCACACAAATGTTGGCCTCCTTATAGATAGTGGGGCCTGTTCTTGTCCCGGATGAGAGGCTCCAGTGATAGGGCCCACGAAGCAACTATAGAGCGGAGACGTCCCAGGACTCAAAGTCTCTGTGTAAAGGAGAGGTTGTGGGGCTGGTGGTTACCAGATCCACGCAGGTTCTGGGAATGGGACCCAGATGCTTCTGAGGAGGGCAAGATCAGCCAGTCCTCTGTCCTGGTAAGGGTCTCTTCTTTCTTGTGGTCTGCTCCTCCCTTCCTCTGCTCCTTGTGTAGCCGTTTACACCTGTGCAGTGTGAGGGTCAAATGCTACCAAATCAGAATGTTGACATTTTACACCCACTTTGCCTGGATGTCTGTAAAAGGGAAAGGCAATGGAGAATCAAACTTTTGGTTTCTGTCCTGCCGTCCTCCTCCTGCACTGCCCTGTAACCTCACAGGCAGGGCCGGCTCTACAGTTTTTGCTGCCCCAAGCAGTGAAAAAAAATTGCTGCCGTGGACGGCAAAAGGAAGAAGCTGCCGCCGATTTGCCACCCCGGCTGGAGGAACTGCCACCCCTTTCAAACTGCCACCCCACGCACCTGCTTGGAATGCTGGGGCCTGGAGCCGGCCCTGCTCACAGGCCATAAACTCAGAGCCTTTGGTCCCTTGTGTTAGCAGCAGGGACCAGAGCTTGCAGAAGATAAGCTGAGTGCTCTGGTCAAGCCCCTGTTCCCCTTGAAGCCCTAATATTGACACTTCCAAACTCCTTAGCTGACTCTCCTCAGCCTTGTTCTCTGCTGGGCTTTTGATTAATATTTGGTGACCTTCCCTAGCCTCCACAGGCTACTTTCTGAAGAAGATGGCTCTTTTATTGGTATGGCAAGAGGAGTCCAAACCCTGTCTCTAATCAGAAGGCCTTTGAGCAGTTTTTGTTCTTGAAAGTAGAGCAGTATTTACACGTGCCCCTTGGCTCTACAGAGAAATACTAGCTTGGCTCACAAACAAACTAAAAATCCCCCGGTGGGTTATGTATTGGATAGGCCATAATTATTTTACAGCGGGACAGAGTTAACTTCTTGTTTAGCCTCCTGGTGTCCAGGGTGAAATAAAAAGGCAAGCTGGGAACAGAAGGTCCAGTCAGGTTATCAAAGGGAATACAAGAAACTCTGCAAGAGGTTTACTCAGTGTAACAGTAGCCAATGGAGTCAGTGGACACTTACCCCTGCCGTGTGTCTTTTGTGACCTTGAGCCACGTCATGTGATTTGGTCCAGGAAATAAACATCGGACTCCTACCAGCGTATCAAACCTTTACTAAGCAGTCAAATAGGTTAACAGAAAAGTCCATTTAAATAGCAAATAACTTGATGATGAAAAGCTCTGGTGTGTTGAAGGGATCCATAGTTGGATTGTTAGTGTATCGGAACGTACCTCCCAAGGCTTCATTAAGCTCAGTGTTTCAGAGACTTGCAGTCAGAAGGACAAAAACCTTAGTGCCAATATCTAACAAGTTTCTTGAGCCAAAGATAATTAAACCTGAAAGAGTCACAAATGACCTAGACACCAGGAAACTAGGAAAGAAGAAAAGCTCCATCAAGAATGCCAGCCATACCAAGTGGGAGAGAATGTTAGATTTCAAACAGAAAGTGGCTGGCTTCTGTACCATCTGCATCAAGGTCATGTATCATAACCAAGCACAAGGGACAGTTCTACCGACCAGAAATCGAAACCCAGGCGGTTTTCTGCTTTTTTAGAGCATCAAAAATGCTACTGACAATGCATCTGTCCTGGCAAAATCAACACAAACCCACCCAGTCGCTGACAATAAAAAACATAAGGAGCAGCAAATATAGGCTACAAGTGGCACATCCACCTCAGTGGCAGAACCGGCCACTCCAGAAGACCATGTTTTGAGAACAAGCAGTGGCCATGTGATCAGAGTGCAACTGAGGTTGAGATTATTGACAGGTGTTCAATAAGAAGGTGGAATAATCTTCTCCTCTACTATAGAAGGCTTCTGGTTGTCCATCTTGACTTCCATCGTACATTGTTTACAGTATTGTCAACCTCAGTGTTCAAAAGTCATGAGGCAGGCCTCCCAAAATCATGAGATTTGCTTAAAAATTAAGAGATTAAAAAATAAATGTCGAGGGGTGTCCTTTCTATTAATCTTTTGTGTACACTTGTGTACAGCTGAGATTCTTTTGCAGTCACTTGATTTCAGGGGCTGGGGCTTTAAGTAATGCATCAAATACTGTAAGACTAGTGATAAAATCTCAGAAGCTGGCAACACTTTGTTTTGCCTCTGTTTATTAATTTTTGACCTTCTCTCATTTTCTTTTCGAAAATGTAAGAGTAGCCACTGCAATTAGTGGACATTGGCCTCTGCCATATGACTGGCATATTGACCTTTGATAACTTTGATACCTATCATGTGACTGGGGGCAGGAAATAAATATCCGCTTCTTATCAGCCCACCTGAGAAGATAGTACCCATTTTCTAGTAGTTGCACATCTTGTTTGTGACCCAGGCTGTGGTTCTTCTGTTTCCTGGTTATGTAAAACTGTTTTGTTTCTGTTTCCCTTGATGAAGAAACTTCATGTCTGAAAAGGTGGTTGTTGGCTTTTGTTTTGTGTTGTTTGTTTGCTGATCCAGCTCCACCAGAATTGTTTCTAAATGAAATGTTTGTCAAGTTTCCGATAAGGCATCAGTGACTCAAGCCAGAATTCAATTCTGTGTGGGCAGAATTGCCACATAGCGTTCAAACTGTAGGTAACAGTGTGCCCATTTGACCATAGTGGCATAAAATGAGAAGCCATAATTGAAAATGTGGGTAATTGTTAATAGCAATATTCTTGCTAGATGAAGAATAAAAAAGAGATAGTAAAACTATACTGGCTTTGTTAGAGCTATGGGTAGAACTGGTCAAAAAGTGGAATTTTCCTCCTGATATTTTTTTTTTTTAAAATTGCATCCTGATTTGGGATGAAAAGTTGATATATCGATTTTTTTCACAGAACAGAAATTCCCCCACCCCCATCCCCCAAAATCAATTTTAAAATGTTTGAAATATTTTGTTTTGACATTTTTCAATCAAAATGAAACATTCTGACATTCCTGAATCCAAATGTTTCATTTCAGTTTGTTGAACTGAGTCAAAACATTTAATGTTGGGTCAGTTTGATATTGTCCTCCAAGCTCCAATGGTGCCTCATGCCTCCATTGTCTTCTATGGACCAGGCTCCCTGGCTGAACTATGTCTCCTATAATGCACCATGATCATGGAATGCCCATGATGCACTTTGGTGTTTCACCCAGAGGGGACACCACAATGGATCATGAGAGGTGTAGTTCAAACAGGGATCTAAGCCCATAGTGGAGAACTGGAACATGAGGTACCTGAACTTCAACTCCCAGGAGGCACCATGGGCGCTCTGGGGAACATAGATTAATGTTGAACTGACCTGAAATTTAGTGTTTCAATTGGTTCAGTAAACCAAAATACTTTGATTCAGGCCAGCCTGAGCTGAAATGAAATATTTTGCTTAGATTTCAATGGAAAATTTCTGAGCAGCTCTAGCTATGGATATAGGCTTTTCAACTACCCTATGCATCAGTATGATGTGGCACAGCTGTACTAGTTATAATCCATTACCTGCTCAGCCAGCCAGTTAGTTACCCAGAGTTTCCCCAGTGTTCTGAAGCACTCTTATTGTAATGAATGAAATCATTTTGCAGCTAACAGAATCCTGATTACCATTGAGGCTGGAGGTTGGTTTTCCTGCTTAAAGAGGGAAAGTAATTTATCATCTGTTAGTCACCATAACATAATCTATTGGCCTAATCTACCATTCCAGTTAGATACTGGTCTAACTCCACTGATTGCAATGGAGTTATGTTGCAACTGGAGTAATGGAGTGATGAATCATTCCCTATATTTTTAATGCAGAAAACAATTATATACAAATTAAATTGGAATGAGTTACAAAATGAACGTATTCCATTTGGGGCACATCTAAAGACATAAGGATGCCCTCTTGTTTACAGTACAAATGCCAAAACCACAGTACTTGGCCTCCAAAGTTATTTTCCCAGGCAAAGCGTGAGATATCATTTATATACTCGCAAAACAGCTCAAAACAGCCCAAAGATAGTGAAGTCTGTGAAACCTTTACAATGCCGTTTATAATAGTTGTTTCAATGCAAATGGTGTGACAGAAGGTGAGGAAGGATGTCAGCCTGAAACTTTGGAAGATCACAAATATCTTTCTTGAAAATACATATATTGATGTGGATTCCATGGGCTTGGGAAAGTGAAGGAAAAGCACCAGACTTGGCAAAGCCCAGCATACAGGTTTGATTCCCAGTACACACAAACTGGCTTCAAATAGTGCCCGATTTTCAGGCCAGGTTGTTTGTCTGGGCCGCTGTTTTGTTCTGCCCACACTCTGGAAGCATCATGAGTCTCAGAAGCCAAGGCAAACATAAAATGTTCGTTTTTCACTGGGTTATGCTTGGCTGACATTTCCTGAAGGGAAGAGCTTGGGAGTAAAAAAAATAAAAAAACCTTGATATTTATGGGGCATAATAATAATAATAATAATAATTAATAATTAATAATAAAAATAAAATTTCATAAAGAGGGTAATTCAAATTTCCCTCTTGGTTCTGAGTAGCTATTGGGAGAAGTCGGCATTTTGTACTGAAGGAAGGGATTAGTTTTCTAAATGTCAGGCAGAGCATAGGTTTTTCCACAATATTATTTTGGGAACAATTTTAATATTTACTTCCATATCTCAAAGCCTCACTATGGAGCACAGAACTTCCCTTTGCATGGTTCCTACAGGGCATAAACAATCTACTGTTGCTTAGCTCTGCCCTTCAGGGAAACCCATTTTAAATGGCTACTTCAAAACATGTAGCATTCTGACTTCCATATCAAGCCACGTGCAGTTGGGCCCTGTTCCAGCACCCACTGAAGTCAACAGACAGATTCCCACTGACTTCAATGGGCATTGGATCTGGGCCTTGGAGAAAATGACTCAGTTGGTGTGTGAGTCATTCAAATACACTTTAATACAGACAATATGGCATCAAGAGTCCATGGTGATCCAGTCATTAAAATTACTTTAGACTAAAAAGAATGTAACTTTAAGCAAGCTTCATGAGATACCTGTACATTCGTATTTTTCAACACAGTAGATGCAGAGGCATATCTGGAAAAATGTATATGGTCTGTCATCAAGACCTACCTAGATCAAACCAGGGGTACTGTATACTCATCAACTTACATCTCTTCAGTTGTTGTTCCTCTGTGAGGGAGAGGAGCCCTTGATGCAGCCAGATGATATATCCATGGATATTTCCAGCTATGGGGTTTCTCTGAGAGTCTCGCACAGAAAAGTGACCTAGACAGTACAATAGGAGATTTAAGCCTACCTAAAATGGCCTGCCTAGATCACCCTGAGACTTAATTGATTTGATAAATCCAGAAAGGCCGGAGGAGTGAGGGATGCACAGAGGAGGCAACCAAACAAACATAGTCTAAAAACCCAACAGCACCATCTTAAAGTCCATATGCCTCTTTATAGGCTGCTGATGTAAAGGTGGGTGTGATCTGGTGTTAAAATAGACTGAAACAGGAGGCGGAGTTCTCATTGCATCTGCCAAGGAAGAGGAAGTGCTGTAGGGATGCGCTCCATCCCTAAGCTAGGGAAAGGAGGGGGAATTGCACTCCTTCCTCTCGAACCTTCCTCTGACCCCAGAGTGCCATATAAACGTATTGATGCTCAAGCCAGTGAGTAAATGTGCTGCTTCCTTGTGAACAAGTTGTGAGCATTGGGAGGATCTCAACTTACAGCTCCACTCAGAGGGGATCCTGTAACCAAGCCTTGTGGTCATGAGGGCATATGTTTCAAGAGAGCTGTGGAATAGATAAGCAGATGGCCTGCACCAACTGTGACTGGAAAAGCCTTTGGACTACATCCAACATGTGATTCTTTATGGAAAGAGCGTGTCAACAGTGTGTCTCAGATTCTTATTTTATGAGTCTCCTCTATAAGCAGAGACATGAAGGGGGAGAGAGCTTCTTTCTAAGGATGACTTTTACCCGACACCAATACTCCTGTTTTGCCTGAGGATCCATTTAGTGATCAACATCAATCAGGCAAGGCCTCCACAACACGGATGTAAGATACACAGTTCTGTATCACCAACATCCTGGTGATGCTCTAGGCCATAATTAGCAATGGTCCTACTTCACATGGATATTGAACAACACTTGACAGAACTCTGCATGGTAATTCTTAAGTACACTGTATGGAGGAGCAGGAAGTATGTAGTTCCATGGTATTAACCCAATAAGTCCTTTGCTGCTATCAGGTAGGTTATGAGTTCTAGGCTTAGTTGATATTTGTTCCCTACCTTACACAAAAGCATTTGAACAGCCTGAGGTTTAGAAACAGGGTAGACATTGGATATGTCTACACCGCGAATGGCAGCCTCAAGCAGCGCATCTCAGAGCCCAGGTCAACAAACCTGGGCTTGCAGGGCTCATGCTATGGCACTAAAAATAGCTCTGTAGACATTGGGGTTTGGGCTCTGAAGCCCACCTCCTTCCCTAGGCTTCGGAGCCTGAGCTCCGGCCCAAGCCACAACATCTATACTGCTGTTTTTAGCACCATAGCGTGAGTCTGAGTCTGTTGACCCGGGCTCTGAGACTCACTGCCGTGGGCTGGGTAGACATACCCCCAGAAGAAGAATTATATTCTGTGACCACTGTATCCCAATGGAAACCATGACCATGATTTTCAGAAGCAATTTCTGATTCTGGAAGCCTTTTTTCTTTTTGGTGCCCACCATAGGGAAACCTGTTTTTTGAGAAAGTACTGAGCACCCACACTTGGAAGATCAAGCCCCTTTGAGGTGCCCCAAGCTGGGCACCCAAAAATTGTGAGAGCCAATATCGCTAGCCACCTGAGCCATATCTCTGACATTTCAAATGAAAAATCCAGTTATTAACATTTAAACAAATTCTGTTCCTCTCATAGTATAAGGGGGATATGTTTTTAATGATAGGTGGGATTGCCTTCCCTATGTCAGTTGGCTACATTGCAGACTTGTCATCAATACTCTTTTAGCACAAGAATGAAACAGATTTGCTCCATATGTCTCATCCCATACATTGCCACAATATCTGATTTAGCTATGCCCATGGTCCTGTGATTCCTGTGTCAGTGCAATGAGAGCCAGTAAATTGCAAGCACTTGGCAATAGCAGGAATTATTCCCCCCTGAAGATATTGCATTATATTCCCTGGCAAAAGAGAACATCTAATGGAGTACAGATGATGTGAATTAATCTTTGAATAAGCACTTAATTTGCTGGCCAAGTTCTGATTGCCTTTTTTGGAGTATTCTCAGAATGAACATAAAAAGATTACAAGATTTGTGAATGCAATCAGTCCCCTGGAAACACTGGCGGTTGGCTCAGTTTTGGCATTATTTTTTCTGAGCAATTAAAAACACTTACAGAGACTCAGAACACTAGCATCAATTAGTGGGGTTCTACCAGAGTAAGGTTTAGAATTGTTTCAACTCACAGCAGCCACTAGCCATAGATGCGGAGGGAAATGATCCCATGGAGATATTTCCTATGAAAAAGTCCTTTTATTTTTGCACAGGATGCTAGAATTGAGCAGTTTGGCCCATCTACAAATAAATGGATTAAAGTAACTGAGATAAGAGCATTTAAATTGATCCCTCCTGATGGGAATACCAGCTTTCATTAGACTAAACAAGAGAGCACAGTACAACTGTATATAATGATTTCCGTACAAACCTCTTTCCAGAATCAGTTAGAGGGCAGCAGAGAGTATATGATGGTAATTACAGAAAACTATGGTTAAAAGAACATTGAATATATTTGACTATTCACAAACCAATTAATGAAATGAAAGGGAAATTAAGACGCACAGGCTAAGGAGAATTTTTTTCCTTGCAAGGCAGGGTCGCCTTGCAGTCAAGACGCTGGCCTGGGACTCAGGAAATATAGGTTCAATTCCGGTATCTGCCACAGACTTCCCTGTGTGCTCTTAAGAAAATCATAAGAATAATAATGCTTCCATCTGCCACCATGTATATTTAGACAAA
This sequence comes from Chelonia mydas, assembly GCF_015237465.2. NCBI lineage: Eukaryota > Metazoa > Chordata > Testudines > Cheloniidae > Chelonia > Chelonia mydas. The sequence continues at coordinate 20,775,732 of NC_057853.1, forward strand.
ACTCTTTGTGGATGGGGCCATCTCTTACTATGGATACCTCTGTACTGCAGCTGGAGATGTAACATACAGCTTGAATATATGTGTACACGCTAACTTTGACCAAGCTAACATGAGGAAAATAGTCATGTAGCAGCAGTAGCAACATGAGTGGTGATGAAGGCCAACTGCCCAAACACATGCCGAGGCACTCAGTTGGGATTGTAGTCAGGTGGCTAGCCTGAGCCACTGCCCATGTTGCTGTGGCTATGTTGCCTTTTTTAAGCCTGCTAGCTTAATCAAAGCGAGTGCATGTACATCTACCTGACTAGAAATTACATTTCTAGTTGCGGTGTAGACTCTCTGTACGGTGCTTAGCCCACTGGGGCACCAATCTTGGTTGGGGCCTCTAAGTGTTACCCTAATATAAATAATAAAGTCAAGATGATTTTTGAAAGAACAGCCAATAACGTGGAAAGGTGCCATATATAGAACTGCTGTTCCAAACAATGGAAACTGCACCAAGGAGATTCTTCTACCAGCAGTGTGGAGATTTTGTGTAGTGAGAGCGAGAAGGTGGGTGCTGGATGGCCACAGAGAATGGGAAGAGTAGTGAGAGATGAGGCCTAAGAGCTAAGGCTAATCAAAAATGTAAAGGCCCAGGTGACAGTTTGGAACTGGTTCCCGAAATGAACAGGGAGCCGGCTGAGATGGTTAAGGATGGGCTTGAAGCAGTCAGACCCCTTTGTATGGGTGAGAATGCGAAGAACAGCGTTCTGCACCTGCTGGAGTCCAGAGAGTGAAGAGCCTTAGAGAGAGGAGACTGCCGCACTCCAAGGAAAGAGGAGATTGAGGTCTAGATGAACGGAGGGAGAGTCAAAGCATCGGCATTCACAGCAGAGGTGGTGACAGGAAGATTTACAGACTGAGCAGTTGTGGGAGGAGAAGAAGAGTACAAGGTGAAAGATGATGCTGGAGTTGAGAACAACTGGGGCAAAGGGAAGATTTGGATGGAGGATGCGGAGGAGTGGAGCTATGTTTGGGGATGATCCTTTCACCCCTCTGGTCTTTTTTGGGCACCATTATAAGATATGCTACATTGATTTCTTCAAAGCTCTGCTTGCCAGGCTTTCAGCCACATGTGTACGTGATTATGGGAGGAGGAATTTTTTCTCCCCATCACCTCTGCTATGATTGTCCCTTTAAATCTCCCTGTGCAATTAGTCCTTGCGACAGAACAATGCTTTAGTAGCTTGCTCATATTGTTAGCCACCAAAATTGAGCCTCTGATGGAGGAGGTTGCTGGGTCTGGCTTTGAATATCCTCATACCTGATCTTGTCCTGACACTTTATATGGAGTAGCTGATTGAAAGGACAGGAATCAAAAATGTCAATTGTATTCTTCGGCCTTCTTCAGCACAGATATTTCACTTACATACAACAAAGTTGGTAAAACCGTGATTCTGTAGATCTGTGGCTTCGTAGCAAGGTGTATGCCACAATGTCCCCAGAGAGCGTCCCTGAAGGGTCCAAATCATGGCAGCAGCGGCTGCTATACAAGCAACCACATCTTTCAAGCATCCTTCAGCATTGTCTATGACACTGCCCAAATATTTGACAGCTGCCACCTGTCTGGATAGAATAAAATTGAGCTGGGTGTAATCTGGAGCTGGAAGTTGTTCGGTGGTAATGGCTAGAGACTTAGTTTTGTCTGGATTAATAATCAGACCAATGCTTGCTGCTTCTTGCCTGAACAGATCTGCCATCAGCTACAGCGATTCACCAAACTGAGCCAACAAGACAACGGGATTAGCGTATTCAAGATCTCAAAGCAGAATGGTTTTCAGCTAAGTGCCACCAACAGCTGCCTCCTCAAGCTTACCCATCCATCAGTCAATACCGATAATGAACAAAGATGGTGCCAGAACACAGCCTTACTGACCTCACATGGAGATAGGAAACTGGCTTTCTTGGTACAGACATATTAGATTCAGTAGCTTTCTTGATATGGACATATTATAAGAATGGAAGACCTAGGAATTCTGAAGCACGTGTACCAAGGAATGCCACAACACAGCCAGCAATCACCTGGGCACCAATAGCTTCAGCGGCGTGACAAGATTGCCAGGGATTGACATAAACTGAATATCCAATCAGACCACCTTAAGAACCTTGCCATAATCGATCTGGGTGTGATTCAATTTGCAAGGAGGCCACATCCCTTTGGGAATTTGCCATGGTGGTGGAGATCAATATTGCTAGAAAATCTGCCCATTGACCACACCCACACCACTGGTTTAGTCCCCTTCATCTTTTCCTAGTGCTTTCCTACTCACCTTGGCTCTGTAACTCTCACGTATCTCCATCACTAGGAGGTGAAGGACATGCTTGCTAAAGCATGGGATAGGGAGTCAGGAGATCTGGATCTTATTTCTGGCTCTGCCAATGACTCTCTGAGATTGGGGGGGAAGTTACTTAATTTCCCTGAGCCTCAGTTTCCCCATGGGTAAAATAGGATAACAACCTTTACCTATGTCATAAGGATGGTGTTAGGCTTAATTCGTTAATGGTTGTAATGCATTTTGAGATCCCTCAGCGGAAGATGTTGGAGAGAGGAAATGTATTACCTATTTAATATCAGTGTTCAAACACTCATTAGTTTCTCAGAGGGTCTTCAAAATATAATATTGATCTCCATGTGATATGGGGGCGGGGTGCGTGTGCTATGCATGGGCCTATGCATCCTCTTTTACAATAAGCTTTTTTCCCCCCAGTTAAACCCCCTGTGACAAAATCAGAGGGCTTCTTGTCTGCTTCAAAGCTGTCACTATGACTCAGAACAAACTGAAACAAGCTCTCCCGACTGAAGTTAGGTGTCCGGTTACAGATTTCCTCCTTTCATAGGTTGCCACTCCAGTGGAATAACAGGTAGGTCTAGACACAGGGCAATTCAATTTGTAGCAGAATAAAAAGAATAGAGAAAAGAGCAATGGCCCTGCAACTAGGGCCGATAAAAGGTAATACATTTATGCTGGCATAAAACCCAGAGTATGAATGGCCTGATTTTCAGGGATGCTGTAGGGTGACCAGATGTCCGGATTTTACAGGGACAGTCCTGATTTTTGGGTCTTTTTCTTATATAGGCTCCTGTTACCCTCCACCGCCTGTCCCGATTTTTCACATTTGCTGTCTGGTCACCCTAGGCTGAGTGTCTCAGTTTCAGGGTTAACTGCGGCTTTGAGCCCCCTCCTGGTCTACCTGGAGAGGGCACCCACTTATGGTTTCAGGCTCCCAGCCTTTACCTCTCTTGGGCAGAGTCCTGCGTCTTTCTGCCTTCAGACTGGGGGAATTAGGCTTGCAGTCCCTCTGCACCTACTGTGATTTCCCCAACAGGTCTGACCGGGGCCCAGCACCTGGGGTTATGACTGTGCATACCAGTTACCAACCAGTCTTCACAAAGCATTTATTTTCATTCTTAGGACAAAAGCATTACAGAGAAAACATACAAAACACAATAAAAATCCCTATTACTAAAACCTTGCCGGTGGTCACCCCACCTCCAGCATAAGGCTCTCGTAGATGTCAGTCTTTCAAACCCATCAGCTGGGCTTGCTCTCCTGGTTACCAATTTATCAGGTTTCTTATCAAGAACCAGAAGCCCCTTGGGGAAGTTCAGCCATTTATACAGTTTGGGCCTTTGATCTCTGACCTCCTGTAACAGGTAATCACTATTCAATGATTCAATTTCCTCCTCAGGGGTAAACTTTGAAATGCTGATTTTTTCCATAAAGGCACTGGGTAATTTTCATGAATCACCCCCTAGTGGTTCCAGATTCTGCAGGAAACCCATCCTGGGTGAACCCAGATCACACAAATACACAAATGGCTGTATGTATTTTACAGCTCACACTGTCTGGCCCATCTCATTATAATGGCTTTTGGGGGTTTCCTCTTTTAAACACAAAACATAATATAGTCCCCAAAGATGTGCAAGTGGTTACCATATCTGTCACATCTCCTTAAAGAAGCTGTTACTAGCAAGGATGGCTTTCCAGCATCCAAGGGGGGCCCACTGACTTATTTCCTGGACAGACCATCAGTGACCAACTTTATATTCCTTTGACATAAACCATTTCAATATCATAAGCCTGGGGCACAAGGCACCATTTTAGCAATGTGGTATTTGTCTCTTTCCTTTGATGCAGCCAGGTGAGTGTGACTATATACAGTGAAATGACACCCAAAAAGGTAGGGCTGTAATTTCCTAGGGCCAACACCATTGCCAAATATTCATTTGCAATTGTTGCATAATTTGCCTCTGTGGGAAGCATTTGCTTGCTCAGATACACTCCGGGATGTGTCTCCCCCTTTTCATCGCTTTGCATCAGCACAGCCCAAGCCCCTTGTCAGAGGCACGGGTGAAAACCATAAAAAGTTTGTGGCAGGCCATGCTTACTAGAACTGGGTCTGTACTCAGGGCTTCCTTCAGTTCACCGAATGCTCATTGACACTGTTGGGACCCAATGACCATGGCTGGCTTACCCTTTTTACATAGATCAGTGATGAGAGCAGTCAGAGTACTAAAGTAAGGGATGAATCTCCAATAATAACGTGTCATCCCAATAAAGCATTGTACCTGTTTTCTTGTCTGGGGATGGGGCCAGTTCTTAATCACCTCCACTTCTGCAGGCTCTGTTTTTATGCAGCCCTTCCCCACTCTACGGCCAAGATAGCCCACTTCTGCCACCCCCTACATACACACACACACACACACGTTGCATTTCTCCACCTGTACAGTTAGGCCAGCTGTCTGAATGCTGTGAAGCACTCTCCTAATGTGGGTCACATTCTCTTCTATACTTAAACATGTAAAGCACAGGAGAGTACTGATCATACAAAACAATAAACATTACATTCATGTCCCTCTCTATCTCACCCTTCCTTTGATAGTCGTCAGGGGCCATCGGTGTCCAGGCAGGCAGAGGTGTCCCCTGCCTCATGCAGGCTATCACATGGCAAGTGGAGAAAATGGACTGGAGAAAATGGCCCCAATTCATCACACTGAGCTCTCACATTTCATTTTGGCTTCAATGAGAACAGGAGCAGTCAGCATTTCCAAGAATCTGCCCATTAGCTTATTCACCCAATAGTCTTCTTTAGCAATGAGCTGGGGGAAGGAGGCTGGAATACAGTTCATCTTTTTTGCTGGGCAGCAGGGACTTTCACAGCTTGGCAACAGGCTGCGGAAAGATCTTCCTCTTTTGCAGGCTTATTTTTCTGTTAAATCTAGTGCCTTTCATTTTCATCAAGGGTCTCTTTGTTTTTATATTGTGGGGCAGAGTGAAAAGAAAGGTCTGATCAATTTACATTAGACACTTCAGTGGTTTGTTATACCCCAGTCAAATCCTTTCTTACTGTGCTCTTTTCTATTGTGTACAATAAACATTTAGATAATTATTCGTATTGCACCAGAGCTTAGAGGCACCAATTGTGTTGGAGACCTCTTGGCTGGGAACTGTACAGACACTCAGGAATAGATGGTCCCTGCCCTGCAGAGCTCACGATCTAATAGACAAGACAAGCAAAGGGAGACACTTTTTATCTCCATTATACAGATGGAGAACTGAGGCACACAGATAAGTGACTTGTTCAAAATCATACAGGAAGTCTGTAGCAAGGCTGGGAATAGAATTCAGGTCTTCTGATTCCCAGTCCTTTGCCTTAACTGGTAAACTATACTTCCTTTCCTATAGCCAGCCCTAGATGTGGAACATATTTTAAATTATTACTCAAGCTAGTCTATTCAGTTCCAGATATACTGATATGTTTTGCTGTAACTAGACTTGGTGAATGTTTTGCAAGGACTTTTTCCCTGTGTAACGATTTACATGGTTATACAACCCTTGAGTTTCACTTGCAGATTCAGGTTCATCCAGTAGGATGAATGCACAATTCAAAGTGAAACTGACACGTTTCATTAAGCTCCCCCTGTATTGTGCATAGGTTTGGCAAAGGGTCACCTGCTTTATTCAACCCAGACATACCATATGATCAGCTGTCACAGATTTTGCAGTAAAACGGGAAGGAAACCATAAAACATGGTTGAATAATAATTGCCGCTCTCCAGGGACAGCAAGAATTTTCACTTTGAGCTTTGACAAAAGATTCACAGGACCCAAAACCACAGTTTTGTGCAAAACTCAGCTGTTTTCATTTTCCACATCTGAACAGTATACATGGTTTGGCGTTTCTCTGTAAAGGATTCACCTTGCATTAGCTACAATCTGAGGTTCTGCTTTAAATACTGCCAGCTGTAATGCACACATATTTTTGTGGAAGAGTGTATCCTTTTAGTTAGGATATCATGAAAAACATGTGAAAACACCACATCCTGCTGTATAATTGCTACTTTACATGACACATTATATCACTTTGTTGTAAGGCTGTGCATTTCTATAGCCCCTTGCAACAGAAGATCTGAAATCTCATTATAGACGTTTATCAGGCCAGCCAGCTTCTCCATGAAATAGAAATGTATTTTTAGTATCCCCCTTTTACATGTGGGGAATCAGTATGCAGAGATAAATGCCAAAATATTCAAGGGTCCTCAAATTTGAGTGCCCAGTTTGAGACATCGAGGAAGTGATTTTTCAGAGATGCTGAATACCCACAGTTCCTAGAGAGAACTGCAGCTGCTTAGCACCTCAGAAAATCAGATTTTAGTTGTTCCTGAGGGCCAAAATTAGCAGATACTTGGAAATCCAGGCTTTAGCAAATTGCCCAGAGTCAGACAGCAAATCTGTGGCAGAACTGGAAGTGGAACCCAGGTCTCCTGGTTCCCAATCCCATGCGTTAGCCACTAGAGATGCTGTTTCTGATATCACTGTGAGCTAACTGCATATTGTATAAATAGGCCACGGCTTCTGTAGAGAAATAATCAGAATCCTCTTAAGTGCTGATATACGGCTCCTATAGATGCTAGTGAAGAAATCATTGTATTGTCAATTTGCAAATAAGTGAAGCATGCAAACACGCTGCTGGAATTCGTTCAGCGCCTGCTGTTTATTTTGACTGATGCCAGTTTGTAAAATGGTGTAAGCTATTTCCATTCTAGAGTCATATTCTCCACATGGGAGAAAGACTGGATAAGGAACTGTTTCCAAGTGAAACATTCTATTCTGAGGCTTGTTAATCCCATTTTCTTCACAATAACTGGAGGCTTGCCCAATTAAAATCCATACCTGACTCTGAAACAAGAAGAGGGAGTAGCAAAAATGTACAATTTATAAATCAGGCAGATCTTAAATTCCTATTTGCACATGTGTAGAGGAATAGCTACTACGGTAATGACCCACACGTAACCTGGCCGGTATGGATGACGTCTTCTTGAAAGAGTCAATGTGCATCTCAAACTAGTGTTCCATTAATTTCTACAGTTTAACAGCCGCACGTCCAATCAAGTCAATATGTTGGTGTAACTAAGCTTCCTGAGAGCCAGATTAACTCCCGGTGTAACTCCATTGACTTCAGGGTAATTTCACTAGGGATGAATTTGGCCCTTTGATTTCTACAGTCAGCGGGGGAATGATTGACCCTGGGTGTGAATGACAGAATGTAGATGTCTGGCTCCTTGGTTGTGCCTGTAAATCAGGTACGTCTCTTACTATCAACTGTACTTGCAGGTATTTGCAGGTGCAAAATTCTGGGTGCTACACTGAAAGCCAGGTTATGGTGCCAAATCTTCTGATTTGTCTGAGTCTTGCTTTGTGCATGATTGGATGACAGTGAAAGGAGGCAAATGATGCCTCTCAATCCCTCTGAATTCCCCTGCTTCTGTGGCTGATCTAGTCCACCTGGCCTCCCAACACAAATTAGAGAGCCTTCAGACCTGCTGTAAATTATTCCCGGCTGCCCTTGTCCTCCGTAAACTGTTCTAGGGATTACTGGATTGTAAATATGTCCCGGCTGTATTTCCTTTCCCCCCACCAAATGTATCCCCACTATGCCAGGAACAGGTATGGGAATGCAATGGCAGCCATTACAATGGTTCTTTGCCTTTGGGGAATTCCTTCAACACAGGAAAAATCCCCAGAGAGCCAGGTAAGATGACGCTGGGGCCGAGGACCTGGCCTGTGACCTTTACATTTCCACATTGTTTAGAGTTGGTAAAATGGAAAACAGACCTTTTTTCATCAGCAAAATATCAGTCTCCAGTGGGAGATACGTGAGCTATTTGCACTGAACAACGCAGCTGGTCAGAACATGGAATTCCATTTCCACGAGAAATTCTGATTTTTTTTCAGCACTAAATCTTGACATTTCCAGTAGAATGGGAATTCCAGAATTTCATTTTAAAAAAATCAAATTGACATTTCATTTTAGCTTTTTGAAACAAAATTGACAGGGTTCCTCGATCTGCACAGAGACCTGGCAGCCCTGCTTCCGGGCTCTCTGCTGTGCAAGCTGGGACTTGCGCTGGGGCGCTCAGGGTTTCCAAGGCTGCCAGGCAGGGAACCCAGCAGCCTTGGTAGCTCTCAGCTTGGTGGCAGCCCACCAGGCTGGTTGCCAGGGAGGTGGCTGAGCTAGTGGGGAACCAGAATATTCAATGAAATGTACATGTTCCCATAGAACAATTTGATTTAATCAAATCTGCATTTTCCAATGGAATAATATTCGGTCAGAAAATTTCTGACCAGCTCTACTAAGCAACCTATTTCATCTTTAGCCCTTTGTCTTTTTCCAAATTTTCTGCAAACTTATTTCACAAATATTCATTATTATTTTATTACAATAATTGTGATAAAGCCCAGTAGCCCCAGTCGCGGAGCAGGACCCCATTGTGTTAGGTTCTGTACAAACACAAAACAGAAATACAGTCCCTGACCCGAAGAGTTTACACAATCTAGGTGTATGATGAGAGGTGGAGACAGACAGACAGGAGAGCACAAGGAAACAATGAGACAATATTGGTCAGCATGATCAAAATGGTCTCAGCTGCCTAATCACTGTCAAGTTTTTCAAAGTTCTCTGAACCAAGCTCTTAGCATCGGAATTTGTCATTGCAATACCAGCTATCTTTGAGTGAATGCACAGGTCATATGGTATGTATCTGTTCCCTACGTGGAGGCACTAAGCTCGTAGAGCCAGGTTTTAGGAGCAAATACTGGCATTTACAGTACAGCCAAGGATTTAGGCTATTGAGCCAAGACTTGCTCAGTGCAGAAAGCCTAGTAATAGGACCCATATTGGTTACAGGGAGCCCCCTTCCCTGTTTTCAATACCTAACAGACCACCTCTCTCCTAGCATTCAAATCTGGCAGCTTGGATCTAATGGGTCGTTTGAGCTGTCATTCCTTAGATGTGTTAGTCTAGGGCCTTGTAACAGACCATTGTTACTGGAGGACCTTCCACTTTGGAATTCGCTGGTCCATCAGCGCATCTGTCCACGCCAGTCCATTTGGCCATTCTGCAAGAGATGGCTTGTGGGGAGGGGCCTGAGTTTGGGTATAAGGAGTCATTTTGCTTTCATTACCTGAGATTGGCTCAGCTGATGGAGTGTGTGTGCAGATATAAGAGAGAAAATGTAGGGAAGGTAATACCTTTTGTTGGGCTGTGTCATTCAAACGCGTCTTCCTCCCACCAAGAGAAGTTGGTCCATAAATGATATTGCCCTACCTACCTTGTCTCTCCTTCATCCTGGGATCAACACAGCTACAACACCACCATAAACAACTATGCAGACATTGTTATTTACTGCACATGTAGATAAGAGGTCACGATAGGAGCAATTTTTTTTTATAAATGGTAAAAATAAGTAATGAGCTGCCCCTATAGTTGTCATAGCTAGATAGACAGACAGACAGGGCTATGGCCCACCCTGGAACCAAACCAACTGGATTGCATGGCTGATGAAGGAGCAAACCACATGGGGTCATTCTCAGTATCTCTGTAGCCTCTTCTGCTGCTCTGGGAGCATCAAAGGTGGGAATTCTCCCTGTATAAGGAGGCTCCAGAAGAGATGCCAAAATGGCCCTACACAGGCCCCACTCATAGCCCCCAGCATTTCAGGAGTGGGGAGGGCATTAGACCAGACAGAACTATAGCTATTCTCTGCTTTCCAGAGCCCCTAGGGAGCCATGAGAAACCAAGTGGAATTTAGAGTAACCCTTAAGCTGCTCTAACTGCTGGCAAGAACTAAATGGCACCAAAGGGCTCCAAAATGGAAGAGGAAAAGAGGTGGCTTTCCTTTCCCCCCTCACCTATTCCTGAGCTAAATTCAGGAGTGAAGGATCTCAAAATCAGAGCCTTGTTCTTCATTTGCTGCTCTTCTTGTATTATTGATTCAGAAATAACCAGGTGGTAGTTGGTATTATCATCAGTGCTACCATTAGCCTGCACTGGGTGTGTGGGTGTGGAAACAAGCTTCCTCATGGACTGAGGGAATGTGACAAATGTAGGCTCATACTCTGTTTGATGCTCCTAAAGTGCTTTCCCCAAATAGAATCACTTTCCTCTTTTAGACAGTTATGCTATTTTTCCCCCTTGTGAAGAAGCTCTGCTGTTTCCCCAGGTTTTCATGTCCTTGTGGGCACACCGCCATGTAAACTGTTCCTCTACAAGGTAGGAGGGTTTGATATTCAAGAATGCAGCAAGTTAGTCCTGTTTAATGTGAATTCATATTTTTACAAGTTAATTTTTCAGGGAAACCCTTTGCAAATGGAGTATCTTTAACTGAATACATTTGTTAAAAGCTTTTGATCATTAAAGGGCAGTTTTGTTTTGACAAGTGACTCAAAATGACATAGTATATTTCCTGTCTCAAATAAATGTCTATCATATTTTCTGAGATTACAAATAAAAGTAGCTACCAGAGCTGCAAACTCACCCTGGGATCTGAGAGTCATGCTGGATCCTTTCTGGCAAGTACATTATCAGTCTGAATAATGATGCTGCAGGTCCAAATTCTGCCCTTAGTAGCTAAAGACAGACTTTAGGGTTTGCCCATAAGTAACCAGGGACAGAATTTGACCTTGAAAGTGCAGTTTAGCTAGTAATCCTGCTGGACAATTCACACAGTCACAAATGTTCAAATAGTGAACACAAACTTTTACAGGAGCTTGCCTTCAGCACACAACCCCTTGGGCCACTCCTCCAATGTGTGTGCAAGTCACGACTTATGAACACACATATTGGAAGGAGAGAGCTTGAATATATAATTTGGGTAGGCACATGTTTAACGTTTCTGTGTCTCAGTTCTCCTGTCCATAAAATGTGAATAATAATGCCTTACCCATCTGTCAGGCGTGTTGTGGAGCTTAATGGATTAATAGTTGTAGAGTGTTTTGAGATCCTTAGATGAAAGTGCAGAATATTAGTACTGAAGAGTTAAAACTGGGGCAGGTATTGAGTTCATGAAAAATCCTTTGGGACAATGGTTTGACAAACACACTGCAGACAAATCTAAATATACAGCATAGCCTGTGAGCCTGAAGAGGATGGCTGATCTTCTCTTCATTTGCTGTTCTTCAGCATCTGTTGTTCTGTGTCTTTGTGGAACAGATTTTCCCATTCAAAAGTGGCCGCATTTTATTTTTGTTTTAACTTTGCTTGGGAATGCAGAGCAACTCAATCAAGAGGAAAATACACCATGAAAAGCACTGAAAGCCTTGAGGTCAAGGATCTGAAGTTACCCACAATATTAATGACAAACCAGCGGCTGCACCATGGCAACGGACAGAAGAATACGTGGCATGGAAGCCATAAGCAATGTGGGGCTGTGAGAGAACACAACCACGAGAAGAATGGAAATAACATGATGTTCTCTCTGTTCTGTGCTGGGACAGTTGTGTATGGGCTAATCCCTAAAGGTGGTGAATCCAGGATTTTCAAAAGGGTCCTGCAACAGAAGGAAATAGAGGTAGGAGCTGGAGTTGCACTGCCAAGAAGCTTAATTTCAAGAGGGATAATTGGAAAGGGGAGGGAGGAAGGATGCAGGGACTTATGGCTGAATTGCTGTGGATTCTCCTCTGGGATCATTACAGGGAAAGAATGAATCACTCTGAAAAATCACAACCTGCCTGACTTGATTAGAAATATGAGCCTCCAGTCGCATCCCTTGCTAAAGCTGGGAATTAACACCAGTAAGTTTTCTAGTCTTTGGAGGGTGTCAAATTTCCTATGGAGACGAAGAGAAGGAATCACTTCCAAAACAGCCTCCAGATCATAGTCTATTATTTACTTTTCTTTTTCTTTTCTTTCTTTTTTTTTTTTGGTTACTGGGACATCTCTGTTGCTTTGCAGTATAAGCAATAAACAATTGCTGACAGTGCAGGCCAGATTGTCTGGCTCCTATATGGCCTACAGGGAGCAAGAGAGACAGCCTCCTCCTCCCCACCCGCCCATGCGCAGGGCTCTGGTACAACCGCAGTGTTTGACAACATGGGACTAATGCCCTCTAGCTTTCTTAAAGGAGGCCGTACCTTAGCCATAGCCCAGCTATCACCTCCATGCCAGCCAGCAGATCTGGTGTTGGATGGAGATGGGGAGTGCATTGTATATGCTCTCAAAGGGTGATGCAGAATCCACTCTGACCCATGCTAGACTGGAGCTCTCAGAGGCACTTTGGATTCCAGAAGTAAAATACCTTCTGCTGCGATGTGGCTCTGTACTTCCCTCTAACTGGGGCTAAGCTTTGCAGGGACAATCGAATCCTGATGGAGCTGAGGCATTGACCCAGTGCCCTGACAGAATTTCAATGTGGGTAATTACCATTAGCCTTCCATGGAGGCTCCTGGACCAAGTCCTGCCCTGCTATACATTGTGTTCATCTCCACTGATGTCAGCACCGCTGCAAGTCGTACAAGTCTGGGCCAGGGCAGTGAGAGTCACGGAGTGATGTGGCTTCCTCTCAGGCCATCGCCAGTCAGCCAATAGTTTTCTGGTGCAAGGACTATTGATCTGCTAGGAAGTCAATGGCCCCCTAAATATTTTAGCTCACAACTGGCACGTTTCTGGCCACCAAAGGGTCTGAACTATCACCTGCCAAGTTATTTCTTAGTTTATTTATTCTAAATATATTTAGGACCTAATTTTCCAATGCAGGCAGAATTTTGGGCGAGATCCTGAGCGGGAGAAAATTGGCATAGCTCCACTGCAGTCCATGCCAAGAGTCCACGGGCGCGATGCCTGTCCACAGTGGCTGGAGCTCCAGCCCAGCATGCCCAGTTTGTGCACGGAAGTATGCACTGACCTATCTGATGTCCTGCACAGATGCCCAGCTTTCTCTCCACTTTACCTGTGTGTGCACATTAGAGATGCAAGAGTGAGTCTGATTTTCTACACGTGCATGTCTGAAATTCGGACCCTTATTTTCCTACTGAACCCAAAGCACAGGTGAGCTAGCTAGTGACTCAAAAGCGGGCCACTGTAAACTGGATCACCGAACAGCCCCAGGTTCTATTCTACCATAACATCTGTTGCCTTCACATTCACTCTGGTCACTGGCATCCAGGTGACCTCGTTATCTTTGTGAAGTGAAGTGAGGCGGAGAGGCAGGGGTTGGGGAAAGGCCTATACAGGGAGCTGTCCACAGGAGCTGATCTTTTAGAGAAACTTGATTAAACAATTGAGAGGGAAGAGTGAAAAGAAGCAAGGAAGGGGAATGGTGGGGGGGGAGGGGTTGGACAGCTTGACTTTGAAGAGGAAACAAGAGCGACTCAGAAAGCAGCATGACCTTGGGAAGGACGTTAGACTCTGGTGGGGGCGGGGGGAGGGAGGGATCTACAGCTGAAACTGGAGAAGAGATCCAACTAAATAAAGTGTGTGGTCTGGATAAAGGCAAGAGCTAGGGAAGCAGCGAGCTTTATTGTAGCTTCTGACAGCAGCAAAGGATTTCTTAGCACTTGATAACACCCATAAGACCCCATTGATGGCATGAAAGCAGTAGCTCAGGAGGGTGTTGAATTTGGAAAGCAAGGGCTTTGCAAAAGTATTTGGGCACACTCAGGAGCAGTCTTTTTTGCAGCACTCTTTGATCACTGGCAAAAAGGCTGGATTAAATGGCAGAAAGGGAACAGGGAACAAGACGTTCAGCTGGACATGCAGTTAAGAAATGTGAACATATTTCACTCCATTTTTTTCTCCATCCCATCCCTGAACAGCTACTGAACTCCCCTCAAGTGTTTTCACTCCTAGCAGCATCTGCAAGAACAGAGGGTCTAACTGTTAGTAAAACAATACAAGTCGGGGTAATTCCCTGGAGCCCCAGTGTATTGTCAGAAAGAGCAACTAGAGAGGGAAAAACACCAAAGCACAAACCGCACTCATCGACTGATGAATGGTGCTAACACGCTTTGCTTCTGACATCAGACTCCTAGAAAAAGATCCTCAGGAATGTGGGGCCCGTGGCACATGATGGACTATTTCTGGTTTGGCCCATCTTCTCTATGCAGCCTGTTCCATACTCTCCCTGCTCCTCCTGACAGGTGGAGGGCTGTGAAATGCAGCTCATCTCCTGCAGCGCTTCTTGTTCTTGCTCTGCGAACAGACTGTGGCATATATGAATGTGACACACATGGAGGTTCATCATATATCTTCAGGTGACAAAGTCCCAGGGTATGATCTGCTCCATTCTTTCCAGCAATGATGCAAAAATGATGCATGTGGTTGCTGGCATGCTAAGACTCCCGCTAATGCATTCTCGTCTGGGTTTACATATAGACCTGCCTCTTCGCGCTCATGCAACCTAGCTCACAGTGGGTTATATATAAGATGCATTTAAAGTCCATTGCCAACCCCTGATCTATAAAATAAAATCTGCAAAGAATAATTGTCGGCTGAGAGCTACTCGTGGCTCAACCAGGGTCAGGTTCCTGGTTCCAAGTTCCGTTGAAGTCGAGCCTTCCGGGAGGCATTTTGCACCATGCAGGAATGGGATCAGAACACTTGACAGAAGCTGTTAAGTGTGTTCATGCACATAGGGCCCAAACCTAGAGCTGAATATCTTCAGCTCCTCTTGGCTTCCACTGGAGTTAACCATGCTCACCGCCTCACAGGCAGGGTAGGCAATTCAGTACCTTTCAAGACTGAGCTCTTCTTTCATTCATTTCCAAAGGGTTCGGAACAGATAGTGTCAAAGTTCATGCAGTTCTTTATACTCCTCTTCCCCAGAGAGGATACCTAATGATGGCAAGTATCCCAAAATGAGGTAAGTGATGAAAAGTCAATATTGTCTCCATGGTCTATTACTGATGAGCCTCAATCCAAAACCTGGATCCAAACAAGCCTGAACTGTGGCTGGCCTGATATCTGTAATAGACTGAACCAAAACCCTGGACCAAACACCCTTGAACTTGGAGGAAATTCAGATGCAGATCCAAATTTTGCAGCTGAGTCCCATCTCTACATAACCTACATAGAGTCTCCCGTAGCTAGATCTGAACAAGCTGTGTAATAATGATAATAATACTGAGCAGTTGTGCATATTCAAGGTGCTGCATAAACATTAACTAATTAATCCTTATAAGGTTCCTGGACGTGGGAGGTGAGTATCTTTATCCCCTCTTCTGCAGATAGTGAAACTACACAAAGAGGTGAAGTGACTTACCAAGGCCGCATAGTGATTTGCTAGCAGAGCCAAGATTTGAGCTTGGGAGTTTGATTCCCAGCTCACTGCTTGTTCCTCTAGATCAGTGATTCTTAACCTGGGATGCACGTGCCCCCTGGGGGTGCGAGAGGCCCTTTCTGGGGGTGCGAGACATGCCAGTTTTTTTAGAAGGTAAATCATGGAAAACACAAATTAAGTACAGGCACGTAAGTACAACTACAAACAAAAATATATCTAGGTTTAAAGAACTGACCTACTTCAACGATTTTTGCTAAGGGGTGCAAGAACACAGTTTGAGAACCAAAGGGGTGCAGGCTGCAGTAAAGGTTAAGAACCACTGATCTAGCTCATGCTTTGCTTCTTTAGGGATCAGAGTAACAGCCGGGTTAGTCTGTATTCGCAAAAAGAAAAGGAGGACTTGTGGCACCTTAGAGACTAACCAATTTATTTGAGCATGAGCTTTCCTGAGCTACAGCTCACTTCATCGGATGCATACTGTGGAAAATACAGCGGATGTTTTTATACACACAAACCATGAAAAAATGGGTGTTTATCACTACAAAAGGTTTTCTCTCCCCCCCCCCCACCCCACTCTCCTGCTGGTAATAGCTTATCTAAAGTGATCACTCTCCTTACAATGTGTATGATAATCAAGGTGGGCCATTTCCAGCACAAATCCAGGGTTTAACAAGAACATCTGAGGAGGGGGGGTGGGGGGCGGTAGGAAAAAACAAGGGGAAATAGGTTACCTTGCATAATGACTTAGCCACTCCCAGTCTCTATTCAAGCCTAAGTTAATTGTATCCAGTTTCCAAATTAATGCCAATTCAGCAGTCTCTCGCTGGAGTCTGGTTTTGAAGTTTTTCTGTTGTAATATCGCAACTTTCATTTCTGTAATCGCGTGACCAGAGAGATTGAAGTGTTCTCCAACTGGTTTATGAATATTATAATTCTTGACATCTGATTTGTGTCCATTTATTCTTTTACGTAGAGACTGTCCAGTTTGACCAATGTACCTGGCAGAGGGGCATTGCTTGCACATGATGGCATATATCACATTGGTAGATGTGCAGGTGAACGAGCCTCTGATAGTGTGGCTGATGTTATTAGGCCCTGTGATGGTGTCCCCTGAATAGATATGTGGGCACAGTTGGCAACGGGCTTTGTTGCAAGGATAGGTTCCTGGGTTAGTGGTTCTGTTGTGTGGTATGTAGTTGCTGGTGAGTATTTGCTTCAGGTTGGGGGGCTGTCTGTAGGCAAGGACTGGCCTGTCTCCCAAAATCTGTGAGAGTGATGGGTCGTCCTTCAGGATAGGTTGTAGATCCTTGATAATGCGTTGGAGAGGTTTTAGTTGGGGGCTGAAGGTGACGGCTAGTGGCGTTCTGTTATTTTCTTTGTTGGGCCTGTCCTGTAGTAGGTAACTTCTGGGTACTCTTCTGGCTCTGTCAATCTGTTTCTTCACTTCAGCAGGTGGGTATTGTAGTTGTAAGAATGCTTGATAGAGATCTTGTAGGTGTTTGTCTCTGTCTGAGGGGTTGGAGCAAATGCGGTTGTATCGTAGAGCTTGGCTGTAGACAATGGACCTTGTGGTGTGGTCCGGGTGAAAGCTGGAGGCATGTAGGTAGGAATAGCGGTCAGTAGGTTTCCGGTATAGGGTGGTGTTTATGTGACCATCGCTTATTAGCACCGTAGTGTCCAGGAAGTGGATCTCTTGTGTGGACTGGTCCAGGCTGAGGTTGATGGTGGGATGGAAATTGTTGAAATCACGGTGGAATTCCTCAAGGGCTACTTTTCCATGGGTCCAGATGATGAATATGTCATCAATATAGCGCAAGTAGAGTAGGGGCATTCGGGGACGAGAGCTGAGGAAGCGTTGTTCTAAGTCAGCCATAAAAATGTTGACAAACTGTGGGGCCATGCGGGTACCCATAGCAGTGCCGCTGATTTGAAGGTATACATTTTCTCCAAAGCTGGGAGTGCTGGTAGTGTAGGGCCTGAGGAGGGAGTCTACATAGCCAGACAATCCTGCTGTCAGGGTGCCAATGCCTGAGATGATACGGCGTCCAGGATTTCCAGGTTTATGGATCTTGGGTAGTAGACAGAATATCCCAGGTCGGGGTTCCAGGGGTGTGTCTGTGCGGATTTGATCTTGTGCTTTTTCAGGGAGTTTCTTGAGCAAGTTTCTTTTGGTAACCCTCAGTGGGATCAGATGGTAATGGCTTGTAGAAAGTGGTGTTGGAGAGCTGCCGAGTAGCCTCTTGTTCATATTCCGACCTATTCATGATGACAACAGCATCTCCTTTGTCAGCCCTTTTGATTATGATGTCAGAGTTGTTTCTGAGGCTGTGGATGGCATTGTGTTCTGCACGGCTGAGGTGGTGGGGTAAGTGATGCTGCTTTTCCACAATTTCAGCCCGTGCACGTCGGCGGAAGCACTCTATGTAGAAGTCCAGTCTACTGTCTCGACCTTCAGGAGGAGTCGACCTAGAATCCTTCTTTTTGTAGTGTTGGTAGGAAGGTCTCTGTGGATTACTATGTTGTTCAGAGGAGTGTTGGAAATATTCCTTGAGTCGGAGACGTCGAAAATAGGATTTTAGGTCACCACAGAACTGTATCATGTTTGTGGGGGTGGAGGGGCAGAAGGAGAGGCCCCAAGATAGGACAGCTTCTACTCCTCCTGAAGGTCGAGACAGTAGACTGTACTTCTACATACACCCATTTTTTCATGGTCTATGTGTATAAAAATATCCTCACTGCATTTTCCACTTTTATGCATCCGATGAAGTGAGCTGTAGCTCATGAAAGCTTATGCTCAAATTAATTGGTTAGTCTCTAAGGTGCCACAAGTACTCCTTTTCTTTTTGCGAAATACAGATTAACACGGCTGCTACTCTGAAACCTGATCACTTAAGGGGAGCTATTACCAGCAGGAGAGCAGGAGGGGGTGGGGGGGGGAACCTTTTGTAGTGATAATCAGGGTGGGCCATTTCCAGCAGTTGACAAGAACATCAGAGTTGTTTCTGAGGCTGTGGATGGCATTGTGTTCTGCACTGCTGAGGTTATGGGGCAAGTGATGCTGCTTTTCCACAATTTCAGCCCATGCACGTCGGCGGAAGCACTCTATGTAGAAGTCCAGTCTGTTGTTTTGACCTTCAGGAGGAGTCCACCCAGAATCCTTCTTTTTGTAGTCTTGGTAGGAAGCTCTCTGTGGGTTAGTATGTTGTTCAGAGGTGTGTTGGAAATATTCCTTGAGTCTGAGATGTCGAAAATAGGATTCTAGGTCACCAGAGAATCAAAAAGGCTGACAAAGGAGGTGCTGTCGTCGTCATGAATAGGTCGGAATATGAACAAGAGGCTGCTAGGCAGCTCTCCAACACCACTTTCTACAAGCCATTACCCTCTGATCCCACTGAGGGTTACCAAAAGAAACTATACCATTTGCTCAAGAAACTCCCTGAAAAAGCACAAGAAAAATCCGCACAGACACACCCCTGCAACCCCGACCTGGGGTTTTCTATCTGCTACCCAAGATCCATAAACCTGGAAATCCTGGACGCCCCATCATCTCAGGCGTTGGCACCCTGACAGCAGGATTGTCTGGCTATGTAGACTCCCTCCTCAGGCCCTACACTACCAGCACTCCCAGGTATCTTCGAGACACCACTGACTTCCTGAGGAAACTACAATCCATTGGTGATCTTCCTGAAAACACCATCCTGGCCACTATGGATGTAGAAGCCCCCTACACCAACATTCCACACAAAGATGGACTACAAGCTGTCAGGAACACTATCCCCGATAATGTCATGGCAAACGTTGTGACTGAACTTTGTGACTTTTTCCTCACTCATAACTATTTCACATTTGGGGACAATATATACCTTCAAATCAGCGGCACTGCTATGGGTACCCGCATGGCCCCACAGTATGCCAACATTTTTATGGCTGACTTAGAACAATGCTTCCTCAGCTCTCGTCCCCGAATGCCCCTACTCTACTTGCGCTACATTGATGACATCTTCATCATCTGGATCCATGGAAAAGTAGCCCTTGAGGAATTCCACCGTGATTTCAACAATTTCCATCCCACCATCAACCTCAGCCTGGACCAGTCCACACAAGAGATCCACTTCCTGGACACTACGGTGCTAATAAGCGATGGTCACATAAACACCACCCTATACCGGAAACCTACTGACCGCTATTCCTACCTACATGCCTCCAGCTTTCATCCAGACACACCACACGGTCCATTGTCTACAGCCAAGCTCTACGATACAACCGCATTTGCTCCAACCCCTCAGACAGAGACAAACACCTACAAGATCTCTATCAAGCATTCTTACAACTACAATACCCACCTGCTGAAGTGAAGAAACAGATTGACAGAGCCAGAAGAGTACCCAGAAGTTACCTACTACAGGACAGGCCCAACAAAGAAAATAACAGAATGCCACTAGCCGTCACCTTCAGCCCCCAACTAAAACCTCTCCAACGCATTATCAAGGATCTACAACCTATCCTGAAGGACGACCCATCACTCTCACAGATTTTGGGAGACAGGCCAGTCCTTGCCTACAGACAGCCCCCCAACCTGAAGCAAATACTCACCAGCAACTACATACCACACAACAGAACCACTAACCCAGGAACCTATCCTTGCAACAAAGCCCATTGCCAACTGTGTCCACATATCTATTCAGGGGACACCATCATAGGGCCTAATCACATAAGCCACACTATCAGAGGCTCGTTCACCTGCACATCTACCAATGTGATATATGCCATCATGTGCCAGCAATGCCCCTCTGCCATGTACATTGGTCAAACTGGACAGTCTCTACGTAAAAGAATAAATGGACACAAATCAGATGTCAAGAATTATAATATTCAAAAACCAGTTGGAGAACACTTCAATCTCTCTGGTCACGCGATTACAGAAATGAAAGTTGCGATATTACAACAGAAAAACTTCAAAACCAGACTCCAGCGAGAGACTGCTGAATTGGCATTAATTTGGAAACTGGATACAATTAACTTAGGCTTGAATAGAGACTGGGAGTGGATGTAAAACTATTTCCTCATGTTTATTCCCACCTCCCCCTCCACCCCCCACTGTTCCTCAGACGTTCTTGTCAACTGCTGGAAATGGCCCACCTTGATTATCACTACAAAAGGTTCCCCACCCTGTCCCGCTCTCCTGCTGGTAATAGCTCACCTTAAGTGATCACTCTCCTTACAGTGTGTATAGTAACACCCATTGTTTCATGTTCTCTATGTATATAAATCTCCCCACTGTATTTTCCACTGAATGCATCCGATGAAGTGAGCTGTAGCTCACGAAAGCTTATGTTCAAATAAATTTGTTAGTCTCTAAGGTGCCACAAGTCCTCCTTTTCTTTTTTCAAAAAAAGAGAGAATGTTCTGTGCTGCTCTTCTGCTGGGCTGCTGTCCTGACTCTCACACAGGGGAAGTCCGATGCCATTCCCCTGCCATATTGTGTCCCATAAGTGTCTGCCAAAGAATGCCTGGTGCAAAAATAAACTATGGCAAGCGCTGTCTGTTTCCATTACTGTATGGGGAATGACTGTCTTATGTAACTTGTGGGGTTAAACCATCTCAGAGATCAAATATAAATATTGTTCTGTTGTGGAATGTACTGGGTGGCATAGTTAACATCTTTGTGGCCGATGAAAAGTCAAAGCATATCACGCAGCATGGGGTTTACTGGGTGTGTGTTAAAGACTATGTGTCAAAACCTGATATTCTTACTCTATTTTTACTCCAGTCATTACTCAGGCGAAACTCCCATTGACTTTAATTGGAAAAGCGCCTGTGTAAAGACTTCATAGGGATTTAGGATCTGGCTGTATCTCTGCTGGATTTTAGCTTTAGAAATTCCATCTCTTGGAGTTTCTGTGCATAACTTTAAACTCCAGTCATTGCTAGCAGCAGAGGGCCAGAACCTTCGCTGGTGTAAATTGGTGTCACTCCAATGAAGTCAGTGGAGCTGTGCCCATTTACGCCAGCTGAGTAGCTTGCCCTCAGAGTGTTTAGCTTCTACTGCTCTTATTATTACAGCCTCTGTGAGCTATTTGGCAAGAATTCAAAAATCTACCAAGCAAGCCGCCCCTCCAGTCTCAGCGCACCCCCTGCTGTTTGTCCCCTGGCTGCTGCCACCGCCACTGTTCTCTCTGAGCTGGGGCCAGAGTTTTACACAGAGGTAGCAGACTAGAGATCAGCACTGAACGGCCCCTGGGGAGAGGCTGGCCTCTGAAATGAAATATATATGCAGTAGATGAAACATTTCTATGAAACTGAGTTGAAAACTGGTACCGGGGGCTATCTCTGTAGCTGGGAAAAGGGAGGTCAGGTTCTTTGTTTTGTTTCAGACCGTGGTTCAAGTCTTGCATGCCTTGCTCAGGGGGGATTCGGTGAGGCAAACAGTCATAGCAAGGCAGCTGCAGACAGCAGTGTGGCACAGGAGAAGGCTCTCACGCCAGCAATGGAGGACAGGGAGGAGGCCTGTGCTACCTGAGCAGAAGGTGCAGGGCAAGGAGTTGGGAGAGGGAGAAATACCGGTGGTGCATCATTATCCCCTTTTTGGCACCCTTAAGCTGCATACTCTGAACCGGATCCTGAAGTGTATGAGGAGCTGGTAGAACTATCAGGGAGTGGATGTGATGTGGTTGCACTTCCCTGAGCAGTGAGTTTGTGTCAACTTGAAGGGATTTCGGGTTTCCCCAAGCTGCACTATTGACAGCTGTCAACTCACTGCTAATTATTAAACAAAGCCAGGGGGATGGTCTGCTTTGTTCTTGGCTATCCCTCATCCCTCCACTTCCCAGGGACCTGTGCTCATCCAAAGTGATCTGTCCTACTGGGTTGCAACACGAAAGCTCCTGGCCAAGATTTTCAAAAGTGATCAATGATTTTGGATGTCCATCATGAGACACCTTAAAAGCAGCTGATTTCCAGAGGGTGGGTGCTCAGCACCTTCTGCAATCAACCCTGGGAGTCCCACTGTAAGCTTGTTGCTAGGGGCCACAGACATTTTTTAACACCCTGCCATCTAAACTGGCAAGTCTAACCAACACAGTGCTGGAGACAGCTGCCAGGGCTGGAGACCCATCCTGTACTAGGATTGCTAGCATTGCTAATATGTGAGGAGCTGAAAATTTCCCTACTGTAGACAAGGCCTTAGTGTCCAGATTGCAGGTCGCTTACCCTTTTTGATGTGCCAAGCTAATGCAATTATTGGTTCAGCCCACTATAGAGGTAGGAATGAGCTGCAAAATTTGGATCTGGATACAGATGCACATCTGAACTCCCCCAAAGTTTCGAAGAACTTGGTTCAAGGATTTTTGGTTCAGGTTCATTGAAATACTGTTCTTGGTGTGTCTGCAGAAGCAGTAAGCCCCAGAAATCCACTGTGTGGGCCTATTCTCATGAGACTGCTGGTCCAGTTCTGAAAACCCAAGAAGCCTGGATAATATGGATAATAAAAGGTTTCAGAGTAACAGCCGTGTTAGTCTGTATTCGTAAAAAGAAAAGGAGTACTTGTGGCACCTTAGAGACTAACCAGTTTATTTGAGCATGAGCTTTCGTGAGCTACAGCTCACTTCATCGGATGCATAGCATATCGTGGAAACTGCAGAAGACATTATATACACACAGAGACCATGAAACAAAACTTCCTCCCACCTCACTCCCCCGCTGGCAACAGCTTATCTAAAGTGATCCTCAAGTAGAGCCATTTCCAGCACAAATCCAGGTTTTCTCACCCTCCCCCCCCCCCCCCCCCCACACACACACATACAGACTCCAGCGAGAAACTGCTGAATTGGAATTCATTTGCAAATTGGATACTATTAATTTGGGCTTGAATAGAGACTGGGAGTGGCTAAGTCATTATGCAAGGTAGCCTGTCTCCCCTTGTTTTTTTCCTGCAAAACCTCCCCCAAGACGTTCTGGTTAAACTTGGATTATTGCTGTGCACATTGTAAGATGAGCTGTTGCCAGCAGGAGAATGAGTTTGTGTGTGTGGTTTTTGGGAAAAAGGGGGGGTGTGGGGGGGGGTGAGAAAACCTGGATTAGTGCTGGAGGTGACCCACCTTGATTATCATGCGCATTATAAAGAGGGGTTTCAAAGGGGGATGGGCTGTTGCCAGCAGGAGAGTGAATTTGTATGTGTGGGGGGGGGGGGGGGAAGGGTGAGAAAACCTGGATTTGTGCTGGAAATGGCTCTACTTGAGGATCACTTTAGATAAGCTGTTGCCAGCGGGGGAGTGAGGTGGGAGGAAGTTTTGTTTCATGGTCTCTGTGTGTATATAATGTCTTCTGCAGTTTCCACGATATGCTATGCATCCGATGAAGTGAGCTGTAGCTCACGAAAGCTCATGCTCAAATAAACTGGTTAGTCTCTAAGGTGCCACAAGTACTCCTTTTCTTTTTATGGATAATAAAGTTTATTAAAACTGAGCCTCTGATTCTTTTTGGCTTCATCCTTTATTACATTTAGTATGTAATTAATGTAATTAATGTGAGATAATATACTTTAATTCAGTGATACCAATGGAAATAGCACTTTTAAGTATCTTATTTCATGCTTATTAGTGATTCACCATATACAGTCAGCCTGGAGCATGCTAGCTAGGACGTTTATACAGATGGGAATGTGGATCCAGATCTCAAATTTCCCAAAAATCAGGGATTTTTGGATGTGAATTTTTGGTTTGTAAATTCTGGGAATGTTTCAGAGGGTTCTGTGAAGATACTCAGTAGAATACTCTGAAAGCAGGGGTTTGGGGGCGCCACTATCAGTTACTCATCTGATTCTAAGATAGGCAATCTGGAGATCCCAGAATGCATGGCGGCTCTTTATCTACTCCCAAGAAGCTCTGGAGTTTTTTGTACTTAGTGTCCAAATTGAATTCTATTCTATGAATACAGTAGCAAAAGGCAAGTGTTTTCCCAAATAGTTGCGGAAAGCTAAGGGTTTAACATGGGGAAATATTCTTATCCCAAGGTTTCTTTTGCATCTGCAGATCGCCTTCCTTAGATCTCCAACTGCTCTGATGGTTATATACTTTGCATTATGGTAAAGCATACCATACATTTGTAAGTAATTCTTTGGTAAAGGTTCGAAGCATAGCAGCATAAATGGAATTACCTTGGCACAGTGATACTCAGACTGAGGCTCACAAGCCGCAAGTGACTCTTTAATGTGTCTCCTGCAGCTCTTTGCAGGTGCAGCACATGATATTAAAACACGGTGTGATTTAATTATTCACCAATCAGGATGCTTTTACTATGTTATTAACCAATTGTAGTTGATAAAATAATAATACTCAGTCAGTTATTTTGCTGTGAGAATAATATAAACTAAATATTTCCCCTGTCATACTGTTTAAATATGAATATGTAATACTATAGTAAATGAAACGAGCTCACACTACTGTCAACCTGTGGAACTGTTTGCCAGAGGATGTCGTGAAGGCCAAGACTATAACAGGGTTCAAAAAAGAACTTGGTAAATTCATGGAGGATAGGTCCATCAACGGCTATTAGCCAGGATGGGCAGGAATGGTGTCCCTAGCCTCTGTTTGCGAGAAGCTGGGAATGGGCGACGGGATGGATCACTTGATGATTACTTGTTCTGTTCGTTCCCTCTGAAACACTATTGGAAGATGGGATACTGGGCTAGATGGACCTTTGTTCTGACCCAATATGGCCATTCTTATGTATGTATTGTGGCTCTTATGAGTAATCTTGATTGCTAATTTGGCTCCTGAACCACTGAGGACTATCATTCCTTGGCATTTTGTGTTGCTACACTAGAATACTGAATTATTGGACCTGTGAAAGCATCAGTGAAGGGGAATAAGGATGGTTTTGTGGTTAAGATACAGGTCTAGGAGCCAGGTGATTTGGGTTTTATTCCTGGCTCTGCCACAGACAGCCTGTGTGACCTTGGGCAAGTCACTTAACTTCATAGACTCATAAGACTGGAAGGGACCTCGAGAGGTTTTTCTAATCCAGTGCCCTGCACTCATGGCAGGCATAAATGTTTTCTCCATCCTTGACAGATGTTTGTCTAACCTGCTCTTAAAAACTTCCAATGATGGAGATTTCACAGACTCCCTAGGCAATTTATTCCAGTGCTTACCTACCCTGACAGGAAGCTTTTCCTAATATCCAGCCTAAACCTCCCTTGCTGCAGTTTAAGACCATTGTTTCTTATCCTATCCTCAGAGGTTAATGAGAACCTCCCTCCTCCTTGTAACAACCTTTTATGTACTTGAAAACTATTATCATGTCCCTGACTCTGTCTTCTCCAGACTAAACATATCCATTTTTTTTTTCAAACTTTCCTCATAGGTCATGTTTTCTAGACATTTAATGATTTTTGTTGCTCTCTTCTGGATTTTCTCCAATTCGTCCGCATCTCTCCTGAAATGTGGTTCCCCAAACTGGACATAATACTCCAGCAGAGGCCTTATCAGCACAGAGTAGAGTGGAAGAACTACTTTTTGTGTCTCGTTGACAACGCTCCTGCTAATACATCCCAAAATGTTTGCTCTTTTTGCAACCGTGTTACACTATTGATTCATATTTAGCTTGTGAGGCACTATGACCCCCAGATCCTTTTCTGCAGTACTCCTTCATAGGCAGTCATTTCCCATTTTGCATGTGTGCAATTGATTGTTCCGTCTTAAGTGGAGTACTTTGCATTTGTCCTTATTTAATTCCATCCTATTTACTTCAGACCATTTCTCCAAATCATTTTGAATTCTAATCCTAACCTCCAAAGCCTCTCCCAGCTTGGTATCATCTGCAGACTTTATAAGAAGAAAAGGAGTACTTGTGGCACCTTAGAGACTAACAAATTTATTAGAGCATAAGCTTTCATGAGCTACAGCTCACTTCATCGGATGCATACAGTGGAAAATATAGTGGGGAGATTCTATATACACAGAGAACATGAAACAATGGGTTTTACCATACACACTGTAACAAGAGTGACCAGGAAAGGTGAGCTATTACAAGCGGGGGCGGGGGAGGGGAGCCTGTTGTAGTGATAATCAAGGTGGGCCATTTCCAGCACTTTACAAGAACAGCAGGAGGGGAAATAAACAAGGAGAAATAGTTTTACTTTGTGTAATGAACATCCACTCCCAGTCTTTATTCAAGCCTAAGTTAATTGTATCCAGTTTGCAAATTAATTCCAATTCAGCAGTCTCTTGTTGGAGTCTGTTTTTGAAGTTTTTTTGTTGAAGAATTGCCACTTTTAGGTCTGTAATCGAGTGACCAAAGAGACTTTATAAGTGTACTCTGTATGCCATTATCTAAATCATTGATGAAGATATTGAACAGAACCAGACCCATAACTGATCCCTACGGGACCCCACTCATTATGTCCTTCCAGCTTGACTGTGAACTACTGACAATTACTCTCTGGGAACAGTTTTCCAACCAGTTATGAACCCGCCTTATGGTAGTTCCATCTAGGTTGTATTTCCCTTGTTTGTTTATGAGAAGGTCATTTGCAAGCATCAAAAGCCTTACTAAAGTCAATATATACCACATCTACCCTCACCCCCCTCCCCGCCCATCCACAAGGCTCGTTACCCTGTCAAAGAAAGCTATTAGGTTGGTTTGACACAATTTGTTCTTGTCATGTTCTCGGTGCCTTGGTTTCCCTCTGAATGAGGAGAACAATTACCTCCCTTTATAGGGGTGTTGTGGAACTTAATTTGTTAATGTTTGCTATGTGCTTTCAGATCCTGGATGGGGGGTACTGTATACAAGCAAAGTACTTTGTGCTGCCATGTGGGGAAACCAAATACAGACCCTAATCTCAGTCCCAAACTTCCAGGGTGGCAGGGCTGGGGGAACTGCCCAGGCAGCATGTGGGAGGGAGTACCTTGCACTGTGGGGCAATGAGCACTTTTGGCCAGCCCCAGGAGTGGCAAGCTTAGAATCATCCTGCCTTCCTCAGCCAGAGGCATGGGTAGCCAATACGAGGGTCTTTCTGATGGAGTGCAAGGGGAAATAAAGGAGCCTGATGATGCGCTAGAGAAACCGTTGTCAGGAATGTGTGCAGCACATTCAGACATAAGCAATTCCGTATAGGCTTCCCTCTGTTTCAAGATGGTCTGTGAATGCCCCTGAACTCGAATGCCTTGTAATTTGCAAGTAAAACTCATGACTGTGTCCACAGAGAGTTCATTTTGGTATATAGAACGTGCCTTATTATAAACAGCAGCGGCAGGCCCTAATGTACACAGCAAGCTTCCTCTGAGTCTATCACTTAGCCAGATCAACCCAACATGCCCACTAGGTTGCAGCTATACAGGAAGCCAGAGTAGCTCCTAGCTGATACTAACGCTGAATAGATTCACTTCAACCTGAATTGAAAAAAAAAACCAATTCTCTTTAGATAATGAAGCACATTTTGGTATCTGCCTTCTACCCCCTTCATGGGCTTGCCTAGATTTTATATTTCTTCCATCATGGAAGAAAGAATGGGCCCCTTGTTTTGGAAAAGAGGCAGTGATGTATAATGGAGATTGGAAATTTCAATAATAGAACTTAATAAAGAGTTTGATAGGCTATTAGATTTTGAGGCTAGAAGGGACCATTGTGATCATCTGGTCTGACTGCCTATGTAATACAGGCCATAGAACCTCCCCCAGTAATTCCTGCATCAGACCCATAATTTCTATAGCATATAGCATAGCTTTTAGACAGTCTTGATTTAAAGATGTCTAGTGATGGAGAATTGTCCATGATGATGATGAAAAAATGATGTGATGAAAAAATGACACCCCCATGTACTCAACCAAAGTGCTTGGAGCACAAAACAAACCAGATGCAACAAAATAAAATATTTACTGTCATTCTGGCTTTTATTTTAGTAGAAATGCACCGGGACTAAACCTCTAGCTCTGATCACTTCCAAACACAGGTGGCGTTTGGAATCTGAACCCAGATCAGGATCCAAATTTTACAAATAGTCCCTACATTTATAAAGAAATTCAAACCTCAGGTCTGACTACTCATGGGGTCAAATCTGGACCCCACAAAAGGCAATGGGAGTTTTGCCATTGATATCAATAGAGCCAGGATTTTGCCCTTGAACTTTGGGATGTTCAAAATTCAGAACTGAATTTTGCAGCTTCATCTTATTACCAGATTTTAACTTTACAGACGGTAACATTTCCTGAGGGTTTCCCAAGCAGACAAAGCTAAGTGAAAATGCTATCCTCAAGTCACCTTCGGCTGGGGCATATTCTCAGATTTTTGGCAACACCTGGTGGTCTTCTGCATCGCATTCCTCCCCACAAAGTGACCTGCCAAGGGGACATCCATTTGATAAAGTATTTGAGAGCTTAGAAACTGTAGGTCTACTAAGGGAGTGCAGCAGCAGTTGATAATGATTTGGTTAGATGCTGGAAGAGGTTAGCATACAAGTCTTTCATTTCTGGAAACCTGAAATGAACTCCACTCTTTGGAAGGCATTTATGCTTCTAACCAACTGGCAACACACAATTATTCCCTGCTTGAGAAAACCCAGAAGTAGATTAGCTTTGGGTGTTACAGATGAGAAAAGAGGTGCATTGGCAGAGCTGTTCCAAATCAGGGAGCTTGCACAGAACCAGCCACCACTATACTTGGCTCTAGCCAGTTTATTTAGCAAGCCCTGGAAATTTCCTAGCCTAAGGGATAAGCCAGGATTGTCTCTTTGGGCAGGGATTGCGATGATGTGCAGCCCCTGAATGGGATACAAAGACAGCAACACTTCTTGACACCTCACAATTCCTCGCTGTACCTGCACTGTGGCCAAGCACAATACGGCCCTTATTAGCCTACCAAAAGTTATTGCTGCCCAGTTATTAACATAAGGACCTGGGATTTAACAACACACCAGCTGAGGAGCAGCAGCTGCCCTGAGGCACTTTCATGCTCTAACTCAGGGGTTCTCAAACTTTTGTACTGGTGATGCCTTTCACATAGCAAGCCTCTGAGTGCGACCCCCCCCCCCCTTATAAATTAAAAACACTTTTTTGTATATTTAACACCATTATAAATGCTGGAGGCAAAACGGGATTTGGGGTGGAGGCTGACAGCTTGTGACCCCCCCCTCCAGGTAATAACCTTACAACCCCCAGGGGGGTCCCGACCCCCAGTTTGAGAAGCCCTGCTCTAACTGCAGAGCAACACATCTCATTGCAGTGCAATGACGTTCATCGTAACCCCAGCTACTGATTCTCAAATCCAGCTCTTCCCCTACAGCCAAAGGGCACTGGCACTCAGCTGCCATGCTGGCTCACACTGGAGCCCTGCCCCATCCAGGTTTTTTTACATCATTCTTACTTTTCGCTTTTGATGCGCATAAAATGGAAGACAGGGGTAAGTAGCTGGAAATGAATGGCTTGTGAACTTGTAGTTAGCACTAATGGAAATTATGCACAGACCATTGCAATGGCATCAGACCTAGGACTTGAGCCTATCCAGCATAGGTGTAGCATGTTGCTTGGGAAAGTGCAAGGTAAATAGTACGGGGCAGAGTAAACGTTCAGGGGACTCCATTCCTGCATCGGTGAGACTGCTGCTGTGTGGTCACTAAGCTGCTCCTGCCTAGGTACAAGAGTAATGGCTACACCCCACCTGGTTGATTTTTACCTTGCACTCTTGAGTGGAAGGAAGGAAACGTTCAGGAGACTTGGGATTTACTACTGCTAAGTACGGAGGATAGATGCTTAGCTCTTAACTTTCTGGGCACCCACTGACCTACAAACTTGGGGACCCTGTTGCACATCATGCGTGATCTTGTCGGAATAAGGCTTCAGTGTGCGCAGAGGCTGGGCAAACTTCCCTTAAACAGCTCTGCAAGTGCTGCCCAATTCTGATGTGCAACACGCCCTTGTGTTCTGATCCTGGATATCTCTGGAACTCACATTACCAGTCATGCAAAAGAGTAGTCTGTAGTTTGGACTGAACGGATGAGATCAGCCAACTCATTTCCATTTTCAATCTTATCTGGAATTCCAACCATCTCTCCAGAAGCCCATAGCTTCTCTTGGTCCTTGTAGTCCGCTTCTTTGTCTGCACCTTGAGAGACAGAGCGAAAGAGAGACAGACTAACGCAGAATACCCATCTGTCCCTTGCTGAATGTATTATCACAATAAGCTTATATGCCTTGTTGTGTCAATGTGTCTAACTTCTGCAAAATCCATGTTTGAAAGGTAACCTCTGGTAGCTATTTCAGCTGCCAGCACACTCTAGAGAAGGGACAGTGGCTAAAGAAGAGCAATGATGGGAAGTAAAAGTGGGCCTGGTGATATACAATGCTTTAATTTGGAGAATTCCTCCACTAGACATTTGGGTTCAGTTTTGATTTAAGCTACCTAAATATTCAGTTTAACTGAACTCCATCACTTTAGCAAAAGGCTAAGGACCTGCCCTGTAATGTTTGTTCCTTTAAAGAGATGACTGGATGATAATGAGTCAGTATTTACCTAGCTAGTTATTATTAATTAGCCAATTCCATGTATCTTCCCTGCTTTTTTGCAGTTGAACATAGATAATTAATCTGATGCATTAATGATCAATGAAACAAACAGAAGGCTGTCAGATGATGGTAAGATAGCAGTGGGGGAGGCTTACTGCCGACACATCTGGGAGTTGGTAACCGCTACACATTGAGCAGCTAAACTATCCGAGACACAAATTAGCCCATCTAATACTTTGGAGGTTTTTAACGTTGGGAGGTAAGGAAGAGGCATTTTGTTTTGTGTTTAAAAAGTTTGCTTGCAGCAGAAGTGTTAATGATTTTGAAGATCATTTAAATCTTCCAAGTAGAGCTGGTTGGATTTCTTTTTAATTTAGATGCAAATTGGGGAGGGGGGGAAAGGGGAAACATTTTTGACACAGCTTTTTCTGGGGGGTTTCCCCTCCTATTTTCAGCCAACTATGGTGCTGGTTGAAATTTTTCAATTTTTTTTCGTGGCGTTGGAAAGGGGAGGTAATTTTGGAGAAACAGGGTTCACAATCCCCATGCGCCCTATTTTTTACTTTCAAGGTGGTTTGTTTCTTGGTGATTGGGCTATTGTGGTGCTGCTGTGCCTTTTTAGAAAAGCAGCCAGTGGCCACTTCCATCCTCCAATCTCTGTGGTCCAGGCTGAGCCTGAGAATCCTGAAAGAATTCTCAATTGATACTGGATGAAACCGCATGGTAGGTCTTGTGATCTGCTCTCTGATAATAAGCATAAAAGGACGGCTAGATCTTTTTCACACCTGCCTGGGCCTCACATTGGGGTTTTAGCTTCAGGATCTGGCATTCAGCTAAAGGAATATTCACTCAGGATTATGTTTCAATGAGGATTCACGGCCAGAGTTTCCTGGGAGGGCACAAATTCTTCAAAAGTTCAATAAACTATTGCCCTCTCCTGCTCCACACTCTAAAAACGGCTTCTGCCAGTTCTTAACGTCACCGTCCTTTTATGCTTATTATCAGAGAGCAGATCACAAGACATAACATGCGGCCGCTAATGCAGCTGCCTCCAACCAGGCCAGACCATTACAAATATAGAAAGCACAAGGGTCTCATACCTATTATGGCTCTTGTTACTCCCAAACACTTGCTGCCAGATCAGAGTTTCCAGCAGGCAGAAAAGGGAACTGGTTCTATTCACAAGAATTTATTTCTTTTGTATCATTGTATTGCATTCTTTTTTCTTTTTTTTTTGGGGGGGGGGAGGGGGTGTAAAGCATATTCTTCCCCGTTAGCCCATCTGCGCAGATGCCCAGTTCAGAAGTATGCTTTAACTGTCAATCCAAGGACTTTAGATTTTTTGCCCACAGATACATAAATAGATCTCTCCTTAAAGATACCAGAGCTATTTTGTATTCTATTTGTGGCAGAAAGATGCTACTAATGGAATAAAAATCTGCAAATACGATATGCGCCTCTTCAGAACCTTCCATGTAAGTGTCTCAAGACGCCTTACAAACATCCCCAAATTAAGATATATAGTAGCCCACGTTGGGTGGTTAATTTTAGTTAGCCAAGTTTTACAGATGGGGAAACTGAGGCACAAAGGGCCAGATTTTCAAAAGTATTCAGGTGCCAAAAGATGCAGCTAGGCACCTGGCAGGATTTTCCAAAGTGTCTAGGCAGATAAGGCTCCTAAAGTGACCTAGGCACCTAAACTGCTTAGGCCCCCGGGAAACACTTACCAGGTGCCTATCTACATCTTTAGGGACCTACATATCCTTGAAACTCTGGCCCAAAAGCCTAAATATTGGTCAATGATACACAGCAATTCTGTGGCTGAGCCGAAAGTAAAACCTTGCTCTCTTGCCTCCAAGGTTCATATTTCAACCACTAGACCGTGCTGCCTGGCAAGGACATATACATGTCAAGCTCCTGCCCTCTCTCTGCAGGTTCGAGGCTTTCAGTAAGGAGTTTGAATTAGCTACCTCAGCATGTCTCCTGTCCTAATAGCTACAAATC
Organism: Chelonia mydas; assembly: GCF_015237465.2. Classification (NCBI taxonomy): domain Eukaryota; kingdom Metazoa; phylum Chordata; order Testudines; family Cheloniidae; genus Chelonia; species Chelonia mydas. The sequence continues at coordinate 20,808,834 of NC_057853.1, forward strand.
CTCATTGTTCCCGAACTGGCTGCCCTGCAGATAATATAAATCAGTCACTGCTGGTAGCAGAAAACAAGACTTTGGTTATGGCCAGTGGCACAAGGAATGTCAGTGATTTGTTTAACAGTCAGTGTGCAGGTTTCTGAAAAGCCAGTTCAGGTGATGGATATATAAGGCCTTTGGCTTTAGAAAATTAAAAAAAAAAAAAAAATTCTGGGAATTTATCATTTATTTAAAAAAATAATTAAAAAATGGGTGAAAACAGGTTAAAAAAACTAAAATGAAGGGCCAGAAGGGGTGAGAGGTTCCCAGTACTCATGGGGGGCAGGAGGATGAGTGGCGTCTGGTACACCCAGGGGATAGTAATCAGGGTGAGGGGTCTCTGGTACTCATGGGGGTTAAGCTGGTGGGGGGACTGGCAGGTGCCTGATACTCATGGGGGGCAGAAGGTGGAAAGTGAGGGGTTCCCAGTACTCTCAGGGGCACAGTGGGAGCCTTCCACTCCCTGGGGCCAGTCACAGCAGCAGTCGAGCAGTCTCAGCTGCCAGGACCTGGCTGCCTCTCTCACTCCCTCACTGCACAGGGAAACAGACAGGGCTGCGCTGAAGGGCAGGGGTCAGGAGGGGGCTCTGTCTGGCAAGATGGTGGCTATCACCCAGGTCCCTGCCCGTCTCGCTCCCACCCTGTGCAGCAGCAGTCGCCAGCCAGCAGTTACCCTCTTCTGTGGAGTCGTGCTGTGGGGACTCTGTTTGGGGGTAACTGGCTCTGGGGAGTGCTGGCACTTGCAAAATCTGTGTTAAAATCGGTAAAACCTGAATACTTGCTTTTTTCAAAATCTGCGAAATTACTGGGGAAATTCGGTACAAACTGAATTTGTATGCGTATTTGTCCGAGGCCTTGCTAGTGAATGTGATGACTAGGCTAGGTTTCTCAAATGTTGACATCCAACTTGTACTTACAAAACCTACATGTGTACCTGTTGCATACATAATCTGCACACACTAAATGAGTAACTGCGTGCAAACAAGAACGTATGCTCCTCACAGCTGTCCACTTTGCAAACACAAATGCAGGATTTCCTTGCACAATAGTTGTCTATGGTAATGTTGTCATGTAGCTTTACTGTTATTTCATATTGATATTGCAATAGGGTCCTGGTCACGAAATCGGGATCAGGCCCCATTATGCTGGATGCTGTACTAATACGTTTAAACACACAGTCCTAGCCCTAAAGATCTTACTTATATTTTTACTGCTGTTATTAGAAGGGAGAAAGGACTGGACATGAGGAGTGCTGGGAATTTTTAGTTTTGTGGGCACAGCAGGAGAACTGGAATGCTGAGAGTTTGTTCCTGGATCTGCCACTGATTCATATAGTCTTAGGCCAGTCATTAAACCTCTTTGTGCTCCTGTTTCCTTAAATAGTACATAAGGATAATACCATCTAACTAACAAGGGTGTCGTGAGGCCTAATTAATTATGTCTATACAGCTATAGCACCTTTCATCCAATGATCCAAATGCCTTTTTTCAAACAGTAAGTAATGTTCACAACAAGCCTAAATGGGTAGGTTGGAAGGCATATACAAGAACTATGTACCTGCCCCTGGAATAAAAAGGCACATTACACAAGAGTTTAGCTAGCAGAAGAAGAGAGGAAAGAGACGGCATGCATTTGATCAGGCAGTGGAAATGTAGGTCCATGGAATGTAATACACAGGTTGGAGTTTGGGGGACGCTACCTTTACTCTTACAAAAACATGCCGTGGATTTACATTTCGTCCAAATGATGGTACCTCCAACACCATAGCACCCTCATACACTGGAGCACTGGCACGGTATTGATTCCAGTAATAGTGAACCATCTCTTGCTGCAGAATCATGGGGTTTCTTGGAGGTCTCCCCTTCAGGCAGTGATGTGGTCATGCCCGGCTTAGCCTGTGACAATGGACAAGGTTGACAAACAAAGTAGTATGCACATACTCATTCAAAGGATTGTTGCTCAACATGAAAAAATCTCCCAGCAAATCCTACACAACAGTCTTCCAATGGCTCTGAAAATTCCTATCTTCCTGTGCTCTAGGAGGCTATTTAATTCTTAGTCTGAGGCTTTTGAAGGGGAAAAGACCTACAAATTTCAGAGTAACAGCCGTGTTAGTCTGTATTCGCAAAAAGAAAAGGAGTACTTGTGGCACCTTAGAGACTAACCAATTTATTTGAGCATGAGCTTTCGTGAGCTATTAATTTAGGCTTAAATAGAGACTGGGAGTGGCTAAGTCATTATGCAAGGTAGCCTATTTCCCCTTGTTTTTTCCTACCCCCCCCCCCCCGACCTTCTGGTTAAACTTGGATTTATGCTGGAAGTGGCCCACCTTGATTGTTATGCACATTGTGGGGAGAGTGGTCAGTTTGGATGAGCTATTGCCAGCAGGAGAGTGAGTTTGTGTGTGTGTGTGGGGGGTGTGTGTGAGAAAACCTGGATTTGTGCTGGAAATGGCCCACCTTGATTTTCATGCATGTTGTAAGGAGAGTGGTCACTTTGGATAGGCTATTACCAGCAGGAGAGTGAGTTTGTGTGTGTGGTTTTTGGAGGGGGGTGAGGGGGTGAGAGAACCTGGATTTCTGCAGGAAATGGCCCACCTTGATTACCATACACATTGCGAAAAGAGTGGTCACTTTGGATGGGCTATTACCAGCAAGAGAGTGAGTTTGTCTGTGGGGGGGCGGAGGGTGAGAAAACCTGGATTTGTGCTGGAAATGGCCCATCTTGATGATCACTTTAGATAAGCTATTACCAGCAGGAGAGTGGGGTGGGAGGAGGTATTGTTTCATGGTGTCTGTGTATATAATAATGATATTCTGCAATTTCCACAGTATGCATCCGATGAAGTGAGCTGTAGCTCATGAAAGCTCATGCTCAAATAAATTGGTTAGTCTCTAAGGTGCCACAAGTACTCCTTTTCTTTTTGAGACCTACAAATGGTTGATATGTAAATTACCAGACCACAGCTCTGTGGAGGACTATGCCTAAAAAGGCCACAGAGGGTAGTAGCACGTTTTCACATAAGAACACAGCAGTCCCCAAAGAAGATACTGCTGGTGTTAATCTGCAGAGGGTGCTTCCTGTTAAATATAGAAACCAGTTTTCCATCGCATAAGCCAGTTCTAAATAAATACATCTTTCTTCAGAAAGCCTGGCGAGGCCCCAGCTGCACTGAGCAATAACACCTGGCTGTAAACCTTGGGAGCCTAGTGTGTGCAATCTGCCAAGCTGGTGGTGAGCTGGAGACCAGGGACACCTAGCTCTTCCCAATTAGAGGATTGCTCTAATTGTTTTCAGAACTCTGGGGAGGGCAATGAGGCCAAGTGAACAGATCTGCTCTGTGCAGTGAGCATTTGTTTCTGTCTTTGCTCCCTACCCTCTCTGGACTGTCGAAAAAAACTGTATTTATGGGAGAGAGTCAACAGGGGAAATTAGTGCTTTGTGGGTGGGAAAAGGGAGTGTGAAAATCATGAAATATAATTAGAAGTGCTACCTAAAGTTATTGCTTTAGGTGTTCAAAATAAGGGCCCAGTTCTTCAAACCCTTATTCACATGAGTAGACCTTGAACTGCTCAGATACATGAGCAGGAGTGGGCCCCAAAGAGAGCAGATAATTCAGAAAAGGGACTGCATTGGAACAGTGGGAGAGAGTGCTGTATGTAGTGGTTAGAGCAGAAGAATTGCTGTGGGACGACTCTTGGATTCTATTTCCAGTCATGCCAATGACAAGCTGCATAACCTCAGGCAAGTTGCTTAGCTTCTCTGCACCTCAGTTCCTGATCTGTAATGTGGGAGTGACAATTCTGATCTTTAACAGATTTATTAAATCTGTTAGTCTTTAAGGTGCCACCGGACTCCTTGTTGTTTTTGTGGCTACAGACTAACACGGCTACCCCTCTAATTCTGATCTTTGTCACATAGCTTTATGAGGCTTAGCTAGTTAAAGGATAGTTAATAGCTAGTAAATGTTAATAATAATTGATGTGAAGAAATTAAAGCTCTGGGTATGAACAACCTTGAACTTTGAGAAAGTTTGGATCGCGATCCATATTCTGCCCTTCTCTAAAAATAACAGTAACACACGTTGATATTGCATTTTATTTTTTTTCCAAAATGCCATCCCACCATTAATTGATCTGTTTGGGGATCCTGTAAATTGCTTGGGGATCCTTGGATAGAAAGTGCTATAGACGCATAGAATATGATTATTATTCATGTGCTACCCAGCTCATCGGTCCACAATACTTCCCGTGGATGAAGTACAAGGGAACTGAAATCCATGCACTCGCGCACACAACCTGAGGCCAGGGAGTGGAGTAGTTGCAGCACAGGTTCCATAGCTGCTAGTGCAGCCCCGAGGCTGGAGTAGTGGCCAGACCCCTGCATATCACTTATTCAGATGTCAGAGCGAGCGGATCCATGTAAATGTATATAGCCCCTCTCTGCCAAATCATGTGAGCTTAGGGCACAGAACCCTTCCGGCATTAGGCATTTGCTGGTGGTACCGGTTGTGGGGCTTTGGCAGTGGGAGGGCTTCACAATTCTCTTCTGAACCAAGGTGAAATCAACCAATAAGAGTTTATGCCCTGAGATTTGACTGTCCCTATTTTAGAGCCACATTCTGAGAGGGGCGGACTTCGGAGTTCAACGGTTTGAGATGAGCTCAGCACCTTCCAGGATTTCAAAAGTGGCCACTGAAACGGCAAATGCAATGATTCACATCTGAGTTTTTGCTGGTGCAAACTGCATCTGCATAATACCCACATGCAATCTGCATGTACAAAACGGAAGGTTCAGATATGTGAAAATGGAAGTGAGTAAAATTGATCCTGCAATTTTAGAGGCTGATTTTGCAAATGTGACACCCAAATGCTGAATTTCTTTAACTGCCACATATTATATTACGTATCATTTCCTTTGTATTTTTGAATGCCTCTTTGTGATAATGGCTCTATCCATGCTTAGGCTTCATGATCCAGACAAGCCTTGACCTCTCTGCTGCAACCATCAGCTAGTGCCAGGTCAGCTATGATGGCGGGTTCTGTGCTGTGGACATCTGTCCACTGGGAACTGTACTGAGACCAACAATTCATTTCACAGGCCTCTAAATAATCGTCAGACAGTAATAATGTGCAGTCATTACTGATCTGAGTAAGACTAGCACTGGCAACATGGAGCTGAAAGGCTCTTTCTCTCATAACCAAATCCCTGAATCATGCAGTCCAGTCCAGATAATTTTGATATCAGGTCTGTCATCATTCGAAAACAAATTTGATAACGTCTATTTTTTCCACAAAACTACAGATTGTGAAATACAAGATCGAGCTAACGTTCAGTAGAACAATTTATCTATTTAAAACAACAAAATATGGTAAGAAATTAAATGCAAAGGTTCAGGAAATAGATCAGCAAAACCCAAGGATAAAATAGGTGCCTGAGGAAATATCCTAACGAACTGGAAAGACACTTCAAAACAATCATTTTGTGAGTCACTTAATAAAATCACTTTAATACGTATGTGCTCTGGGGAATAAACCATCTAGATCTGATTCCTCTTAAGTATGAGGCATTAATCTGTGGGAGGAGGCGGTTGGAAGGAAGCATTGTTCCTTTTCTTTCAGGGCAATGATGTGTTTCTAAGTGTATTTAATGGTGCACAGCATACCATGGGGCAGAGGGCCTTAGAACGATGGATTAGTTTAACAAGTGCAAAAAAGAAGCAGTAGAAAGATACAGAACCATTGCCTCATGTATTCATAGTAGGAAATCACTCTCAGACTGGACTGAACAGCAGAAATGATAGCATCCTTGCCGATCTTTGGAGCTGCTTTGTTCCAGCAGAGAGTCCCTCTCCCCTTTCTTAAAGCCCTCTCAATAGCTTGTAAATCTGCTATGAAAACACATGGTTACCACTGTGTGGTCTACTGTGTCCATACACAGTCAGCACTGCACACCATTACATAGTAAGGCAACTTAGATTGCTCTCGTTCCGCTTTCTGGGGAGCAATTACTATAAAATCTGAGACCACTGGAAGCCCAGGAAAGACTGAGTTAGGCTGCTAGCATCCTTTACTCTCCACGGTATGTAATGCCCGGTTAACGGATGTCTAGAAATAATGCCTGATATATGCACCGCAGATGATGCAACCTCCAATATCCCACTCCGGAAGGAATTTTAACTAATTAATCATATGCGCTGAATCAGAACTGGTGCTAGGCATAAGCAGACTAAGCAATTGCTTAAGGCCCCAAGCAGCTGAAGGGAGTCCCCATTTGCTTTTTTAGTATGTGTTGGGGGGGTTCAAAATATGCCTGCTGAGGGACCCCAATGGGCTAGCACTGACTCTGAGCGGAATATAATGTATTTGTTAATATCACTAAAATACTTTGAAGGTGAAACATGTTGGATAAAGTCTAAATACTATTTCTCCCGTCCATGGCTGGGCATGTTGTGCATTTCTCTCTTTACTTTGAAACATCAGCTATTGGGGACACTGGATTAGATGGATCAATGGTGAAAATCCTAATAGACACAGGTCATCGCCAGGGCTGGGTTAACGCAGGGGCTTTAGGGGCTGCAGCCCAGGGTCCCGGGCTGAGGGGGACCCTGGTGCAGCAGGGCTCAGGCAGGCTGCCTACATGCCACGGCCCCGCCGCTCCTAGAAGCAGCCAGATGCTGGCACAGAAACTGGCCAATGGGAGCTGCGGGGGCAGCACGGGCAGCGCACAGAGACACACTGTCCCACTCCCCCCAGGGGCGCGCAGAGACGTGCCAGCAGCCAGCCGCTTCCGGGAGCAGCGTGGGACCACGACATGCAGGCAGGCAGCCTGCCTGAGCCCTGCTGCGACACCAGCCGGGAGCCGCCTGTGTTAAGCGCCTCCTGGCTAGAGCCTACAGCTCACATCCCCTCACACCCCCCCTCACACCCCAAACAACTGCCCCAGGTCAGAATCTCCTCCTGCAACCAAACTCCCTCCCAGAGCCTGCACCCCTCACCCGCTCATGCACCCCAACACTCTGCCCCCAGCCTGGAGCCCCCTCCTACACCCAAACTCCCTCCCGGAAAGAAACTAATATAAGAGCTGTTCTAAGGTAAGAAGTAGGCTATTTTGAATTAATTTAACTATATTCTACATGTTTTAAGATTGAAATGTAACCACAAAACAGCTTTAAAAAGCAAGTTTAGTATAGTGTTAATAGCCTCAATGCCATAATTGTGATCATTTTGTTTTAAGTTAGGAAAAAGTCTTGTATACAGGAGCCCCACAAAATCTAACAGCGCCCGGGTCCACAGGAGAATTAATCCAGCCCTGGTCATCGCACTCCCATGTTCCTTGCATGTATTGATTAAGAACAGTCTTATGATAGAGATTGGCTCGAGCCAAAGTTTCAGATTGGGATTCAAACCTCACATTTAGAGTTGGTGAGGTCAGGGGTTTTAGTTCAGCCCATCTCTCTTTCCAATGTGGTGGTTGGTTTTTTTAAATAACACTGAATGGTTTTGTCTCCAGTTCTCTCTTAGGGATGCCTACAGGGGAACCACAAGAGGGAGCTCTTTTTGTCTTCTCTGTGGGCTGTTCTGAGAGCACCCTGCACCTCGTAGATGGGACGGCATCTGGAATGTTTCACCTCTACAAGCATTCCCCATCGAGATGCCATCTCCTTTGCAGTCCTGCCCTGTGAAGGTTTGGGGGAGCAGGGGAGCGTGTTTGTTTTGCCCTTGCGTGGCTGTGACAGCGTCATAATTGATCAGCCCTTGTAGGGAAGTATGAGACTGTTTGTGTTCCTCATTAAAATAGGGAAATGGCAAAATAACAAACATACATAGAGAGTGTGAGTCCACATCGGGTCCTTGGTACAAGGCAGATGAATTCCAGCGCAGGCTCTCACCAGCATTTTCTGTGTTGTGGAAGCGCTGGCACCCTGAAATGTCAGGTCTCAAAATGGACATGGCCTGATGTTGTTTGTGACAGTTTCCTGGAAGTGCCTCTTGGATACAGGCACCCTCACTTGTGCCTCCCCTCCATAAATATGACTGAGAGAGGAAGACCATCTAAAATAGGTCGTTGTTATGCATGGAGAGAGCCTTGTTCCTTAAACCCTTGGTTTCCAAGTAAACAAGCTTGGGAGGTAAATTAGCAAAAGAGGTTGATTCATTAGCAGCAAGGCAAATCTGTGCACTGGAGAGGTGCCCAACTCCCCAGAGAGATTTGCATAGCAACATGCTTCTCAGATCTGAACGGAACAAGATATGTGACACACAGACTTGAACTGTTTCACAGTCACATGCTGGCTAGGCTCATTGCTTATCTCATGGGGTGTCCTGAGAGTATCAGCTGCTCCAACCCCACATAGGATTACAAAGAGGTTAGTAGGGAGCATGGCCAGCTAAATGTCTTCCAGGGCAGGGGATACAAAAAGGCCCTTCTCCCCCCAACCTTTGAAGCCAGAAGACATTCAATATGAGAAAAGGATTTCAGATCCATTTTCTTTTTTAAAGCTAGGTCACCACTATGGCTGGACTAAATGCTTTGGATGAAGTCTGTCTGTGCAGCTATGCACAGACACAACTGTTATTGACATGTTTAATGGTATTGAATGGCCCCATTGCTAGAATATCTGAGTGTCATGTACTAAATTAACAGCAACTTAATGTTTAGCTGCTAATGGACTCTACATATCACTCCTCGTATCTTCTGTGCCCCTATCCCAAATGAGATCATTTCAGGCAGTGGTTTTCTCCCACAAGGAACAAAGCCAGGGCATTCTTCTTCTGGCATCATTACAGAGGGAAGGCTTGTGCACAGAGATGAACCCTTTGCCTTGTGGAACAAGCCAGAGAGGTGAGAGGGGAATTTAGTCTCTGTGGCCCATTCAGTCTTTTAGCTTCTCTGCAAATGCTGCTAGCAAATTGCAATGGGGCCAATTAGTACCAATTATCATATGGGCACCTGTCCATGAGACAGGAATGGAAATCCACAAACACATTTCACATGGGCCACTGAACAGCTGTCAGATTGTAAAGATTTCTAACCACTGCTGACCTGGGCCAGATTTGAACCCCTGACCTACAAATGACAGGCTTGGAATCCCAAGACTATGAGCCCTCCAGTAAATCAGCATGCTGTACAATGTATTCCATTGAGAGTGGGCTTGAACAAGATGTCACGCTATGCTGCTGCCATCTAGTGGCAGATTGGTACGAGTTTCCCATGTCACCTGAGTATCATAGAAGAGCAAATAAATTCATGTGGGTAACAAAATGGGTGGAAATCACACTAAAACCTAATGCCCTGAATGTATTAAATGCATGTGTGATATACAATAGGCTTTATGATGTACAGTCTTTTGTACATTATTACATTAGTAAAAACAATATTGACAGAGGATTTTTTAACTAATATTCATGGATCTTATCATCCTGGGCCTTATCTGTGTTAAAATTAACTTTCAAATCTAAACTCAAATCAGAAATGAGAAGTATAAAGCAATAACCAGATATATGTTGCTGCACATTCCTGTGGCCTATGTTGCTAATAATGATCAATATTTAAGTGTCTTGCTCATTGCAGTGTATTTTGTTTTTTGCACTTTTTTGGTGGGAGGAAGAATTCTGTAAGGGAACGACTAGATAACTGAGCCAGCCAGCTTCAGGCAGAATGCCAGCTCCATTCAAGCACAAATACAATTTAAGCAGGTGGAGCTGCCACATTGCTCTGAAGACAGCATACCTACATAATCCACATTTACCCCCTTCCGGTTTTGACCTTACTGGTGACTCAGACATAAACCTCAGCTTACACTTTCTCTCCAAACTTGGCTGTTCCTAGGGCTCTCCTTCAGGATGACCTCTGGCCCAGTATCAAGTTCCGTCTGCTCTTGAAAGAAGTTCCAACCCATTTATAATTTGGTTGGAGCTAGCTTGATCTACATGTTAGTCATGATTTAGCAATAATTCCACTACTCCTTCTTGTAGGACTCAAGCACCGGATAACAAGATACCTCAACAGATGACCCTACACAGAATCCTAGGGTCTGATATACCATTAAATACTGGGAACCAACTCAGTTCTGGGTCTGGCTCTTCCGCTGATCAACCAAGCAGCTCACAAAGATGCAGACAGGGTTATCCAGATAAAATCTTCCTTTTCAGCTTTTCCAGTTTCGATGGTATACGCAGAGTCCATTTCACAATCTCTCTTTTTTGTGAAAGTGACATTTAGTTGACAAGACTTGCTGAGGACATACAGCCATTTGAGTCAGTCAAGAACAGAGACGGCGGTGAGGAACTTCAGAGGAGAGCTGGTGGTAAACTTTCCGCTGAAAAGCTTTCCACTGAAAAATGCTGAAATGACAGAATTGAAACGTTCCATGGAAATATAGGATCATAGAGTTTAAGGCCAGAAGGGACCCTCAGATCATCTAGTCCGACTTCCTGTATATCACAGGCCACAAACACCACCCAGCACCCATAGACTAAACCCAACAACTGAAATTAGACCAAAGTATTACAGCCGACAGGAGACTAAACTATTATGTGCCACAGGCAGAGGACAGGAGGGCCCAAAGTGCACCAGGGCCCAAGGCCCCCATAAAGGCAGGGAAATAAGTGAGATATACCCAGATAATCCTGGCAAGTGACCCACACTCAAATGCTGCAGAGGAAGGGGGGAAAAAGCCCCAAGGTCACTGCCAATCTGACCTGAGGAAAAATTCCTTCCCAACCCCACATATGGATATCTGTTAGACCCTGAGCATGTGAGCAAGAACCAGCGAGCCAAGCACCTGAGACAGAAAAAGCTCGGTGCCACCTCAAAGCCATAGCCCTCTTCATCCAATGTCCCATTGTCATCTGGCCATCGCTGATGCTTTAGAGAGAGGAGATTAAAAAAAAATTGTTAATTCTATTGAAATTCTCACAGAAACCAGGTAGGTTTACTGCCAGCTCACCCAGCTACCTCCCCGGCTCTTTTTCTTTACACCTTTCAGAAGAATGAAAGGGTCCTCACACTTCCCAAGGTGTGTCTTTGCTGCAGAGTTAACACAAGCTCTTACTCAGGTGTTTCCCCAACCTCTCTCCCATCCACTCACAAACCTCACACCCAAGTCCCTGGTGCTTTAAACCCAGACTAGCTGGCCTGGGTGGGGTTAGAGCTTAGATTCTGCTTTCACTTGGGCTGGTAACTGGCCCACTTTGCAGTGAGGATGCAGGCTAATTACTTAAAGGCTGATAGTCCTCCCAGTATTTTCCCACAAATTCCCCTGTGCTCCCAGGACAGACAGATTCTCCCAGAATTCACTGAGCACAGCTCATCTTAGTGCAGCACAAAGAACCACAGGCTAGGCCCCCAGAAGTCCTAGTGACCCACATGAGGAAGTGAGGACTCAGTAACTCAAGTATGGCTTTGCAGTGTGGCTGCTCAGATGCAAATTAGGCTAACCTGAGTGCTCAGACCCAGGTGCTGATCACCTGAGTTAATTCTGCAGTGAAGACATACCTCAAAAGGCACTTTACAGATAAGATATCTCTTAAGTAGCCTCCTGCTAGCTAGCTAATGCTGGCTTCACTTTTACTGCCTAGGGCAAAAGAGACTAACCAGAGAAAAGTTTTTGATAATATGGAACCCTAAAGTGATCCTGGGAAGAAAATTATTTCACAGCTGAACCGAAGGGGCCACCTTTATCAGGGTGGGAAACAATACAGAACAGAATATAGGAAAGGGCTGATAGCTTCCTCCCCTCCTGGCTAAAGTAATAACTGCCAGGAAAATTACTTTCCAGGAGAGAAGCAAAAGTGGAATAGTATGAATGGGGGAATAAAGTGCTTATTAAGCACTAAGTGAAGGCTCTGTGGAGGGAGCAGGGAGAATAGAAGAGGTCAGAGGAGAGAGATGCTATGGGTTGGAATCCTAGCTGGAAACAATCCTCAAACTCCTTCATAGTTCTCAAGGCTGCTACCCGCACTCTGGTAGGACTATGGAAAATCAGCACACAGGAATTCTAGGTTGGTGAGGACAGAGAACAACTTAGCACAAATTGGCCTCCTGTCTTTGCACCGTGAGATGAACACTGTCCAGGTTCTGCTATGAGCAAATGACGTGCCCTTCTTTCTGGAGAACAGGAGAGCATCTAGAACTTTGATCACTCTCTCTCCCACAGGAGCCAATCCAATAGATACGCTGCCCTGGATTGTGATAAACGCAGGGTTTCTGTGACACTAAGTCTCAAGCCAACCACTACCAACCAGCTTATACGAACCATGATCTTCTTGGCCACGCGGGAGCAAGGAGGGTGAGCTTGGCTCTATCTCAAATGACTTTCTTTATTACGCTCCAAATGAGAGGCATCAGAGAGGATGCATGCACTGGAGGGAAGTTCCGATGCCTCCCGAAGGCATCCGAAACCACCCCTCTCACCTCTCTCTGTATCTGCTCCAGACTTTTTTGTGTTTTCAGTTTTCCATAGAGGCTGATACTCAGTGTACCCTGCTTGTACTCTATCCTCTGAGACGTTTACTTACTGAGATCCTTGCATATATCAGTTTTCTGCTTAACCCTTAGGCTTTATTTCAGCTTGATGGACAGATGGTGGAACTCCCCCTACTTGATCAGAAGGGTCTCCTTCTTCAGCAAGGGTCTGCTCTTTGCTCCTTGGTGATCTCTGTACACCAGCACAGCAGTGTTGTCTGCGTTTAGAAGAATGCACTGACTGTGGCAATGACTTTTTGAGATTGATCAGTGCAAGATGGACTGTTGTGAGCTCTAGCAGGCTGATGTGAAGAGCCTCTCTGAAACAGTCCATCTTTCTTGCTTTGGCTGTTTACATACACTCCTCCAACACAGCAAACTGGAGTCAATCACCTGGAGTCTTTCTAGGTCCTGCAGGGCATCTCTTTCAATGGGAAAGCTTCTTGCATAAGCTGCCTTTGATATTGTTTGCTGAAGGGTGTTGCTGATCAGCACACAAAAGACCTTGAAGAAGATGGTGCAGTGCTATGACAGTTCTGCTCAAACTTCTCAGCAGCGCCGGCCCTAGACTAGCTGCCAGCAACTGGCGCCCTAGGCGAACCATGCATCGGTGCCCCCATCCCCAAGGGCAGATCTAGGCTGAGGTTTTCGGTAAACTGGGAAACATTTTGCCCCATTTTTCCTTTTAATGTTTTTTAAGCATTTTTTTAAAAAAACAGAGGCCTAATTATTCAGTTTGTCCGTGCGTCCGTCTCTCCAACCAATGAGATCAGATAAAATAGAGGCACAAAATTTTCAGAATAGATTTGTACACAACAGCTAGATGATATTTCAGTCCGATTTCAAATAAAAATGCATTAAAAATGTAAATTATAATTTTTATTATTATAAATCCAAAATCATCCATTACGCTATCCTGCTTTACCTGCCATTACTACCACATCCAATATAGAAAGAAATAAGAAAACTCTTCAATGAACTTTAACCTGTATTTACAAAACACTCTGAATAAAAAACACTCTGTGCTCTTAAAACATGACTTTTCTTGCTTTAAGTTTTGAAAATCCAGTCACTAGTTCTTTTAGATCCAGTTTTCCAGCTATTTCATGCTCTGTTGACATTGTGGCAAGTCCAACAAGTCTCTCTTGCACCATTGTTGAATGCAGATAGGTTTTTATCAATTTTAACTTTGAGAAGCTATGTTCCCCACTAGCTACAGAAACTGGCAAAGTTAAAAGAATGTGTAGAGCTATAAAGATGTTTGGAAAACTGTCTGTGAGTTTATTTTAACAAAAAAACTTCAGTACTTCTTCAGGAGTGGAATCTTTCATAAGTCGTCTTGAAAAAGCCTGAAGCTCACGACACAAATCTGTAGCATCAATGTCTTTTGAATTTTCATGAGTCAATGCCAACTCCAGTTTTATACAAAATTCTCTTAACTGTTTTGCTGTTTTCTTTTGCAAGCTGCGGATATTGTATAGAAAGCCAAATACTGACTCTAGCTGCTGCATCTGTTGAAATCTTTCGTCAACCGAGTGAATGGCAGTATCAAGGACTGCGAAGTAGAAATTCACTTTGAACCTTTGTTCTGGGTTCTGAATGGGTGTGTCTTGTACTTCATATGAAAACTGCTGTTTCTTTTGCCGAATGCGAACTGGCTCTGGTTCAAATTCTGTCGGAAAGTCTATTTCTTCAGTAAGCTCGAGAGAATCTACCAGTGTTCTTTCGAACCCTTCATCACTTCTGAATGCCTCCAGAATATTTTTACTTTGCTGCAGTTTTTGAATAGCAGAATGTATGTTCAAGTTCTTTTCCTGAAGCTGCTTACTAGTGAGGTTAATCTTGAAAAGGATATTATACCACAAAATAAGTGAAGTCACAAATTTGAACTTGGAAAGGCCATTTGCAAGAGCTTCTGCATCTGAACGTGGCCAGATGATCCAGTAAAGGTAATATCATCAGAAATTTCAATTAGGGCATCATATATGTTTCCAAGTTCATAGTGAAGAGGCTTCAAAGCATCAATGCGACTCTCCCATCTTGTCTGACTAAGTGGTTTCACAGTTAGAGAATTCATATGGCGAGTCAGAATCTCCCAACGGCATGTTGAGCCTGAGAAAAACACATAAACACGTTGCACCAGGTCAAAAAAAAATGCTTGCCTCCAAACAGCATCTAGCAGCATCACTGACAACCAAATTCAGAGAATGCACACTGCAAGGAATGAAAAAGGCCCCAGGATTGATTTCCATCATTCTCTTTTGCACACCATTGTCTTTACCCTTCATATTACTCCCATTATCATAGCCTTGGCCACATAAGTTTTCAACAGATAATTACATTGTTTCAAGCTCCTGTAGAATCGTTTCAGTCATAAATGCCCCAGTCGTTTCCTTCAGTGGTACGAAACCCCAAAAATGTTCCTTTATGAGCACTTCAACATTATCTTCATCTGCAGACTTTTCCATACTCACAAAATGAATGATCATCGTAATTTGTTCAACATGACTCACATCTGGTGTAAAGTCGAGTATTATTGAAAAGTATTTTACAGAATGGGCAGCTTCTATGATTTTCTTTTTAATGGCATTTGTTAGGATTTGAATCAGTTCATTCTGCATATTTTTTCCTAAGTAATGGACCTGTGTTTCATGATCAGTTATTTTACGTAGATGCTCCTTCATGACTGGATCAAACAAAGCTAGGTATTCAACAAATTTTAAAAAGTTTCCATTACCTAGAGTGTATGATTTTTCATTTTTACCACGGCTACGGAATGCTAAATTTTGCCCACGAGAACTCTCACTAAAGCAATCAGATGCTCTAATATTTGTGGCCAATATTCTTCTTTTTCCTTGATCACAAGTAAATTTTCTTCATCGATAATTTTTCCTTTTTTCAATCGTAATTCAAGTTCTTTCCAATTTTGAAAACATTCCAAATGTTCTGTACTTCTTTCATGTGAAGAGAGAATTAAAGTTATGTTTTTCCAGTCCTTCGAACCATTTTCAGTAAGTGATGTACCAATTGCTTGATTTCTAAACAACTTGCAGCAAAAGCAAAACACAGAGTCCTTTGACACTGAATATTGTAACCAGTTTTGATTAATTTCTTCCCCATTAATGAGTTTCCTCTTGTAATGCTGAGCAGAGAATTTTCTTTTATTTCCATCCTTAGGGAAAGGAAATTCATGAACTTGTTCAGGTCCATGTTCCACGAGAATTTGCCGCACACTGTCATCACATCTGGGCTATGAAGCTGGGTCCCCATACTGTAACTTTTTTGTAACTTCCTCATCCTTTCTTCCTTCTACTTCATTTACTTCAATTTCTGCATGTGTCTCTGAAGGTGAATACATTTTCTCCACTTCCATATCAGTCTGATCCCGTGAGCTGCCTTCATCTAGAAGTAAGTTTCCATCATCTTGAGTTTCCAAACTGCTTTTTTTGTGGATGTGAGCTACCCTCATCTCGAAGTAATATACTTTCATCTTGATGCTTCAAACTGCTTCCATGCAGATGTGAGCTAACCTCCTCTCCAAGTAAAATTATTTCATCTGGATGCTGTGAACTGCTTCCATCTTTATTTGGATTAAAGAGAAGATATTTCAGGAAGGATCCCTGCTGTTTTGCTTGGTCCTTTTCCTTCTCAGCCTTTCGTTTACGATACTCAGCTCCTGAGGGTTTTCTTTTTCCTCTTTCCACCATGAGGCATTTGAATACTGTTATGTACTGTGCTCCCGACTGCAAGCATTATAGCGTTAAGGATGGCTGACACACCCACCACGTGGTTGGCGATTTAAACCACATTACAGCCATCCCAACACATCTTTTCACTGCTTAAAGGTTCAGTGATTAGTAACACACAATCACTTACCTATTAAAACAGTCAGTTACAGTGTTTAAATGGAAACAAAATGACCTTTTTCGACGTTATAACCTGACACCGGTTGCTTGAAAAGTAATCCCCTTCTTCACGGTTACCCACTTGGAGTGTGACGTCATCGCTTTCTTAGTTTGTTAAGCGTTAACACTGTTACATTTCTTTTATGGACCTTATTTATTACATGTGAACCAATTATAACAAAGAAAAGTTCATAATTATACAGCCTGATAATAACGCTAAGGTTTAATAAAGCTTAAAGATACTCACATTTTGGATTTATAATGCTGAGTGAAAGACATTGTTCTTTATTCTTTGGTACCAAGAAACACAATTTTCCACCGTATTCACTCAATTCTTAACTATCTATCTGCGAAGTGTGTTAAAATGACCATTTGACATGTATCAACTCCCGATATCTCCACTCTATATGAATTTCCGGCTATGCGACCTTGATGTATATTCCAGTTAGGTGTCACTAGCATTGCAGCTCTTGCCACTGGTGGATGTGTTTCACTGTGGCTGAGTTATTGCTTATCAAAATTGCGCAGTGGGTCATCTTGACCTACATTGCAAATTGAAAAAAAAAATTCGCTAAAATATTATTTATTTTTGCAGTAAATAAAAGATTTGACATATTAATAAATTCTCAGAAATGTAGAGAAATGAATTATAATTCATATTCCCGCCATACATGCACGGGAATTGAAATAATGACATCTTCGTTATTTCATTTGTATTTTTGTCATCTTTTTCTTTTTTTTTTCTTTTTTTTTCTTTGATTTTTTTCCCTTGAATTTGGCACCCCGTTTAACTTGGCACCCTAGGCGACCGCCTAGTTTGCCTGTATGGATGGGCCGCCCCTGCTTCTCAGATTCCAGAGATTCATAATTGGCAAATGCTTCTCTTCCCCAAGACCCGCATTATAGACTCCTGCAGGAATCTGTGATGCCCACTCCCCTTTTCAATATATACATGAAACTCATTGGAGAGGTGGTGATACCATTGGCTCCTGATATCCAGCTCTGCATATCCTTGTCGTCAGCTGCAGTCAACACCATCACACAGATGTCTGACTTTGTCACCTATAAAGTCCTCTGCCTGCCATCAAACAATATATTTCTTGTCCTTATGCCCAGAATCTAAACTACCACACACAATTCCCTTAAATAAAAGAGCACTAGTCTCCTATGGTATTGATTCATAATACTGTTGTAGCATTTCCGGAAGCTGTCATGATTTGCACCAGTACCGCAGAACACTGTATTATTTATTTTAATTTATGTGCTGAAACCAGCTCTGACTTTCTTCATAGTGAAACTTCTCAAGAGACTTCCCACATGCTCTGTAGATTCTTCAGGTTCAGCTGTAAATTGATAGCATAATAAGAGCTACGAGTCTTAAAATGTCTTGTCAAGGCCACTATTTTTAACTGGCACCTCATCCCCCACACCTTCCCCTGGGGGAAAAAAACCTCTTCTGACCACTGTAAGCGAGGCATCATTTGCAAAGAAGATAAGACACACAATAATGCTCAGTGAGCTGAAATTTAAGCCTGATCATTTTAGAAATGACGTTCAGAAGTAATGCATGGTCCCAGCACACAAGCAGCTGCAGGGTTTTGTTACTGTCACTTGCAAAGGCTCACAACACTCGAGTCTACCCTGCTTAAACCATGGGCTCACAGGCCAGGAGACACCATTCTGTCCTTATGAAACCTTTAGCATAACAACCTAACCTCCGGGACCGACTTCGTTCAGATACAACACAGTTCTGGCATTGAGGTAATGATTCTAAATCCTGAATTATTTTGAAAATTTAAACTGCATGATTCAATCAGTTCGCATGAGTGCAATGATTAAAAATGCTTAATGGGATTTGCGTGCTTATATGCCAGGAGTAGTAAAAACACATTGACTCTAGAGGAGGTTGAAACAAATATTAAGGGGAGAAAACCTGCTCTCACTGAAGTCAATGAAGCCAGGATTTCACCCAGGAAGCTTTAAACATATGGTATGTAAACACTTTAAAAAATGAGGAAATTTCTTTCTCCCCTTCACAGCTGCAGCCTCATTCACTCAGGCCAGCGCTGAAAGTTTTAGCTTTTAACAGCATCTATTATAGAATCATGGAATTGTGGGAGAGAAAAGTTCTGTTAGACCCCATCTAGTTCTCCACCAAAGGCCTAAGCTACACGATTGCGGCCTTCAGTATATTTTCCAGTGCTTTGTCCAGTCTAGTTTTAAATGCAAAGGTGGCTTTGATTACTTCCTTTGAGAAGACTTTCACAATGTGATAGATCTCACTGTCGGGAAGTTTTTCTTGATATCCAACTGTTTTACTGTCCTAAGAAAAAAAAATTCCCTTTGAAGTTACAGACTGAAGAAATGTTTTTGGATGAAAGAAACTTCAGCAACTGCCACATGCCCTTTTTGACAGGTTTCAGAGTAGCAGCCGTGTTAGTCTGTATTCGCAAAAAGAAAAGGAGTACTTGTGGCACCTTAGAAACTAACCAATTTATTTGAGCATAAGCTTTCTTGATTGTACTTGGCCAAAGTATATGTTTAATGGAGATTTTCTACTATCTATTTTTATTATCTATCTTAGATACTTATATGATCCCTATTACCGTAGTATCTGAGCAGCTCACAAAAGGCTATATTTATGCTCACAGCACCCCTGTGAGGTAGGGAAAAGCTATTATCCTCATGCGACAGGTAGAGAACTGAATCACAGAGAGACTTGTAGTTCTTATTATACTTATCAATTTACAGCTGAGCTTCAGGAATCGACAGAGCATGTGGGTAGTCTCTTGAGAAGCGTTACTGGCGAGGAAAGACAGGCCTGGGTCCAGCTCATAAATGACTGTTGTGTGTGTGTGAACATACTAGCACTTATATTAAAAAGTAACTAGGTAAACACTGTGTCTTGCTGTTTTGTTAATTACTGTCATTATTTTGCTGAGTTTTCCCATGTTTTGTGGATGGCTTATGGGGAGCTGAGATTTTGTGGTGAGTCTTTTAACCCTTACATGTTTCTCCATTTTTGTCTTATCCCTCTGTTTCCTTTGAAACTCATTCTGCATCCCTTACTCACCTCAAGTAATATGCATGTAGGTCCTCTGACGTTTAACTTTTTTTTTTCTGTTTGTGTCTTTATTTCTCATTAAAAAGGCCGGCAGGAAGCATTTGGGGGCAGGTTCACAGCCAGAAGGACATAAGATTTATAACCCTTTCCAGCCCCTGATATACAGGGAAAACCCCCTTTTCCTTCAGATCCTCCTTAAAACTCACTTCTTCTGGGAACGCACTGTTAACCAGTCAAAGAGCTGTTGCACAGCTATCGTAACCAACACAAATACTAACTGCGCTTCAAGCTGCAGAGCTTCTACAGATCAGTCGGTGTACCCTGTGCGTGAATTGTTTTGTCTATGTAAACCCTAACCCTGCAAGTCAGTCTGTGAATGGACCCTCTGCATCTGCATAGACCTCCATTAACTTCAGTGAGGCACCGAAGGGTTCAGGGATCTAGCGACCAACTTGCAGGATGAGGGTCTTCAACTGGAAACTCCTTGAAGCAAGAATCATATCTCCTCCTCTGTGTTTTGTACAGGGCCTAGCACACTGTTAGTGATTAACAATGAATAACAGCTGCCATACCAGAGCAGAAAAATAGACCATTTAGTTTGCTGTTCTCTCTCCAACAGTCGCAAAGACAGAATGGGCTTCAAAGAAAGATAAAGCCCCTCTCTTCTTGTGATGCACCTAATAATGCTAATAGATCAGAAGTAAATCTCTTGGTGTGAGCATAAGATTGTGGAAAATAGAACTCCTGAGTTTTAATCATAGTTTTGACGATGGACTCAGTCTATGGTTTTGAGTAAGTAAGGCAAACATTTAAGGCAAATTTTTCAAATGTAGATGCCTAAAGGTAGGTACCAAACTCCACATTTAGGCCAGGTCTACACTACAGACTTATATCAATATAACTATGTTACTTAGGAGTGTGAAAAATCTACACTCCTGAGCGACGTAGTTATGCCGACCTAGAGTGACCAGACAGCAATTGTGAAAAAATGGAACAGGGGCTGGGGGGTAATAGGCGCCTATATTAGAAAAAGTCCCAAAAAACCAGGACTGTCCTTATACAAACAGGACATCTAGTCACCCTATACCAACCTAATCCCTGGTGTAGACAGCGCTTTGTCAGTGGGAGTGTTGACATAGCTACTGCCTCTCCCCCAGGTGGATAAACGACACTGACAGAAGCTCTCCCTCAACTAAATGAAAGCACCCTGACTTTGAAGTGCTGGGCACTTCCAGGTCCCACTGATGTTAGTGGAAGTTGAGGCCGAAGGTGCTGCATAACTGAAAAACCGCGCCTCTCTTGTTGTCAGGTGTCCAGGCATGGTTCTGGAGCACCTATCTTTATGCACCCATCTTTGCGGGAGTAGGGCCAGAGGCTGGCACTGCAGACAGCGCAGGGCTGGGAGCTGCACTGCACACTGGGGGGGGGTTGGGAAGGATATGCACTGCAGGGTAGCAGTAGCCGCTGCAGAAGTTCGGGGGGGGGGCGGCTTGCACTGGATTGCAGATGCTCCCAGCGCCAGGGGCTGCACTGAGGGCTGCGGGCGGGCCAGCGGCACCGTCGCAGCTTGCCCCAGCTGCGGCAGAGCAGAGACTTGGCCTGCGGCGGCGGCAGCAGCAACGCGGAGACCGGGCCGCCCTCGCCCCGGGCCTGTCACTCACCGCCCGCCCCTCGGCAGGAGCGGGGCAGGCCTTCCCCAGCTGCTGCCGCTTGCTTTTCCGCTCTCCCGCCGCCCCGGTGCGGCGCTTCCGGCTGTACAGCGCCCCTCGGGCGGCGGCAGAGCCCGGGCTCCAGCTCTCGCCGCGGCTCGGAGCCCGGCTCCAGATGTGGCGCCCTCGGCTCCTTCATTTGCATATTGTCCAGATGCGCCATGCCCCCCCCCCCTTCGCGCGGGGGGGGATATAGAGAGGCCTGCCCTGCCGGGCGAGGACAAAGAGCTGGGTGAGTGCCGGGGACGGGGGGTCTCAGAGACTCCTGTAGCCTGCGGGGTGGGGCTGGGGTGGGGCGGTGCGCCCTCCCCCAGCCGCTTGCTCCAGGGTACTGGAACTAGGGGTGCTGCCCTACCCCCTGGCTTGAAGTGGTTTCCATCATAGGCAGGGTTTACAGCTTGGTTCAATGGCTCTCAGGAACCCCACTGTACAACTTGTTCCTGCACCCTGGCTCCAGCTGTTTCCCACAGCTGTATTTCCTACCCCTTAGCTCCTCCCACGCTGTTTTCTGTGGGCTGTAATGCTTTGGTCCAGTGGTTCTCAACCCATTTACCATTGTGGGCCGCATCCAATACTACCTAGAGGGCCCTGAGGATGTCAAATGGGCCACAGCTGTGTGCTGATTGGGCCACAGGTTAAGAACCACTGCTTTGGTCTAATCTGATTTGATGGGTTCAGCGTGGGTGCTGGGGGGTGTTGGTGGCCTGCAATACACAGGGGATCAGACTAGAGTGGTCCCCAAACTCGGGGGGGAGGAACATCTGGGGGGTGTGGCGGAGCCTGGGCCAGCTCCTATGGAGGATTGGGAGGGCAGTGCTACCCAGTCCCACTCTGCCCCCAGGTCTGCTCTGGCCCCCGCTCCCAGCCCCTGCTCCCGGCCTTAGCTCCAGCCCCCTCTCCTGGTCCCTGCTCCCAGCCACAGCCCCTGGACACAGCTCAGCCTCCAGCTCCTGGCCATGGCTCCACCCCTGGCCCGGAGAGGGGCGGGGGGCAGAAGCATGGACACATTCCATTACTGGTAAGGGGGAGCACGAGAGGAAACGTTTGGGCACCACTAGACTAGATGGTCTGGTCTTCCAAGGCTTCTGGCCTTAAACTCTGTGACTCTCCAGATGTTTGCCAAGCTGAGAGGAGAGTTGAGTGCTACCTGAACTAGAGGAATTGAGGGTTAGGCTGCATCTGTCTGAGGCCTGCATCCCATGCGTTCAATCCACAGCTCTCTGAACTGCAAATCATGAAACATCAGCCAGCCAGTGACCAGGTACTGGGTCAGACCTTTAGGATTGGGAATCGGTTCTCCATAGCCTTTATAATGAGCCTGCCAACATGGGGCCCAGTTAGTGCCAATTTTGACATGGGCACATGACCAAGGATCGGGCTGAGACCACTCTATTTCACAGAGCCATCAAATAAATGTCACATTGCACTATTATCTACCACTAATATGGCACCATGGTTAGGCATGGTAGATGTTTTGCAGACAGATATGATCTTGAGGTCCCCATATTTGTGTGTGTTAGGATAGATGTGAAAGAAGGGTATAATGGAGATCTGACACATGGTCAAATAAATATCAGCTCATCAGCTAATGAGTGACTACTTGCTGTAATATACATTTGTACTGCATTGCTTCTCAGAGCTGGCGCTAGGTATAAGCAGACTAAACAATTGCTTAGGGCCCTGAGCAGGTCACGGGCCCCATATTAATTATTAGTATATGTTGTGTGGGGGGAACCCTAAAATACTCCTGCTTAGGGCTCCCAATGGGCTAGCTCTGGCATTGCTGCCCCCTACTGGATAGAATATGTCAGTTTCCTATACCAGGTAAGGTCCTGAAACTACAAATTGCTGAGTCTGCTTCTGAGTCCCCCTCTCATAATCATTGGGAAACTCATGGAGTGTGGGAAGCAGGCACATCCATGGCCACAGGACTGGATTGCAGTCTCCTTAGTGAGTGCCTGGCCTTTTACTGAGTGAGTGCAGGAATGCATGGCAGGAGGTGTGGCATGACCCCATGCCAGTGCAGAGAGATGGGATTACGGAGAGGGAAACCAGTGGCCTGGAATGAGAGGCTAAATGAAAGTCTAAAAGGACCAATACTTGGATCAACTAGTAATCTGTGCTACTGCTTGGAGGAGTAGGTAGCATTTTGCCCTAAAGCTGATGGGATGGAGGTAACCGTGTGATTGAATACAAAGGGCACCTCTCTCTCTCTCTCAACAACAACAAAAAAAAACACCTCATGGGATTCTCCCTTTTATCATCTCTCACTCTGGCCTGTTTCTTGTCTTGCATCTTTAGAAAGCCATTGATTTGAGAGGATCAAGATGAAAGAGGAGGAAGCTCGGCAGCGGAGGAAGGAAGGCAGGACGAAAAATGGAGAGCGATCCAGGCACAAAGCAAAGAGCAAGGGTAAACACAAAGACAGCAGACTTGGCAGCCAGGAAGCAGAGGATGTCCCTTTGGTCTCACTGCAGAAGCAGCCAGCTGAGGGGAAAGGGCCCATGGCAAAGCTGCAGGACGAATCAGCCATTGCAATTGGCCTGCAGGTGCTCCTGCCGTACCTGTTAGCAGGGCTTGGCATGGTCTTGGCTGGGATGGTTTTGGACTATGTTCAGGTAAGGGTAAAAAGCTCTTCTGTGTGTGGTGTCCTGTTACCAGGCTTCAGAGCTCCTGCCTTTTCTCCCTTCCTGGATATGCACAAGTGACAGGGTTACAGCAGGTTGGATGGATATGGGAGAGAAGAAGGTCTCCCTTTATTTTAGATGTTCATTTCCTTCTCCACCCCAAAATTCAATCCAGCATTACAGAGCTACTTCTGCAGAGTGCTCTGGCTATCGCTGGGTGAGGCCTGTCAGATGCCTTGTCCTGCACTTCCCATGGAGACTGAAAGCATCACTGTAGTGCTTCCAAGCCCCAGATCTCCCTAGTGCTCTTCTTAGTGCCGAATGCAACTTGCTGAGCACCCAGTTGCTCTCCATGTTTGTTTCTAAGGCCTTCTAATGAACAGCTTGTCGCTTTCCAGCCTGTGTAACACGTTTTCTGTCATAGGCACTACTTAAAGTCTAAGTTCTGATTAGACTAAGAACTAATTTTAGGCAATTTACATTTAGAGTTACAGTTCATGTCTGCAGTACAATCAAGAGGTCACAATATGTTATTACTAATGGGTAATGCTTTTTCGGCTTTGCATTCGTATTTTTCCTCCCTGTGTATTTGACTAGCAAGCTATCAGGTCAGCGTGCCCCTTCGTTATCTGATATGGTGACACTGAAAGCCCCGTGCTGGTATTGACAACTTTCACAGAGTTGGAGTTATTTCCCTTCAGCCCCTTGATTACTCTTGTGGTGTAAGGAGATCAAGTAGGACCTACAGAAGCAAAGGACATTGCCTGTTAAGACTGGCACAGTGTCCTTAATTCACTAATTGATACCAGACCGCAGCACACATTATCCACTCTTGTAAGAACCCTCCTAGAACAGAAGATGCTATGTGTCAGTATCTCAGCAGAGCGCCTCTGAATTTAGAATGTCCTAACTGATCCTGTTTTTGTCTCCTCCTTAATGGAGTTTTAACATATAAAGGGTTTTTAATTTGGTTTTTAATTTTTAATCTCTGTTTTGATTTTTCCTTTTTTATTAGTAACTGATGTTTAAGATAAATTACCTTTTATCTAATGTTCACACAGCCACTTTACAAATCAGATATACAGTGGCGGGTGAAGTGTTTCCTGAAAGGCGGCCACTTCTGGGGAAGCGTGTGCCAGTTGTTAAACAGATGCACGGCAACGTCACTCTGTAGTTTAGAACAGGAAGTGAAATGAATTCCTCTATCTGACAGAAATTACAGACAATTATATGTGAATAAGAATACATAGTACCCTTCCCTCTCATGCCGAGTTCCTTACCAGTCAGGGAAGAAATCAGCCCCATGCAAGCTCACTTGTGGAAAGACAAGCACTCCATCTGCTAGCGCTTGGGAGTCCTGATGAATGTGCACAGCCCAAGTGAATGTATGGCTCTTTCCATCCCCGCCATGGACGGACTCATTGCTGCTTGGACTCTTCCTCCCTTGTGTGCCTCCCCACCAGCCTAACCCGTCCCAAGCCACCTGTTGCTGCGGCTTCTGCTGAATGAATAGGAACTCAGCATTTCCCTGGTGCTCCTTTCTGGCCTCCTCCCCTATTCACTCATGGTCTGCCTGCTCCCAGCCCACCTTGACATAAATGCTCCCTCCTCTCCTTTTTGTCGCTGCTCAGATAGAGGAAGGGAGATAAATAAATTTAAAAATGATATTGAAATAATTCGCCCCACACTGGCAGTGAACTAGCAGTATCACTACTGTTCTTATTCCTAGACCCCACTGGTGCTTAACAGGCCTGCCCTCCAGCGATTTGAACATGGGGGGCAGGAAGGTGGCCAGCCACACTGTTGCAGAGCGCTTGTGCTACCATATTCTGCAGCAATGATAAGTCCCATCCAAACAAAATGTGTTTAAAATCTTGTTCTTTGGCACTTTGTGTCTTTTCCTCTGCTCCTCTTAGCGCTTCTGATTTTCTTTTTGAAAGTTATTCAAGACGCCCCAGTCAGGGGTAAGAGCCCCACTGTGCTAGGCGTTGTCTAGGCATATAACCAGAAGTGGTTTCCTGCCCAAAAGTACTTAGTTTAAGCAAAATATTACCTTGTGGGATGGTTTGTGCTGGAAGGGGTGAGGCTCCGGATATATGAATCTCAATCAGAGGTTCCTTTAGTTTACAATAAAAAAAAGCCAGTGTGCAAACATGGGCTGCTTGAGTTAACTATGTTTTCTGCCTGTCTGTTTGCCAGTTGAATGCTTTTTATTGTGCTTACTTAGTAATGGAGCATGAGGGAGAGTGATAACCTCATTCACCCCAGCTTGCCAAAGCTTTAATATAGGACATACTAGCTATTATGTCCCTTTATGGCACTGGGTCTTTCAAACAATCTGATACTCTCCTTATACTAATCTTTTGCCTATGAATGAGCAATTCACAACCTACGGTGACTTTTTAGGACTGTATATTGTTTATCTGCATACATGAATACAAACCCCTGAAATCCTGAGGTTGCTGACTAGAACCAGCCCTGCATTTGTTACTCACTTGACCTCGGACTTCTGCGTGGAACCAGAGCTTCATCCTATTACCTTGAAGTTCTTGGTGGGAAGAAGGAGACTGGGTCATAAATCCCATTTTGTAGGCATTGGAGAGAGCTTCTCTGTTTAGTCTCCCCTGTTCCTGTCCCTTTGAGCTCTCCTCCAGCAGGGAGGATTGAAACAACCTCCCTTCTTTGCTTCCTGACAGCCACCATGTGCTGCTGTTGATGAAGTGCCAAATCCCACGGGCTTTGAGGATACTGCCTCCCTGCATTGCTCCTGGTGCATTGTCTCTGGGAGCAGCAAAGGATTGAGTCAGGAATCTGGAGCCAGGGTTCTTGTTTTGTGGCCTCTAACATTTACCTGGAGATCCTTGTGCAGCCAAACCCTTTAGACTTGATAATTGTGTGTGTGTTTGTGTGAATTTAGGGCTGGGGAAGGTATCCATTCTCCCAGCCAGTGTGCTTAGCTCTGGGGACAAATGCTAGTTCAGAGTCCGTGGTCCATGTGTCCTTAAATCTCCTTGCTGAGAATGCCCATTCAGAGGCCAGCTAGTGCAAAATATAGTGATGAGGGTTTTTCCAATGTTGATTTTGAATGCTAGGAACTGGACTGAGATAAGCAAACTCTTTGCACTGGCCATCAAACAGCCAGCAATTTCTATCACTACTGACTGGCTGGATTTAAACCAGAAACTGATCAGTGAAAGGCTCCCTATCCAATTTCCAATTCCTCAGGCCGTCCAAACCCCCTTTTATTACAAATAACTTATATATAACCTTTTGACTCCAAGACCCTAACATGCCATCCAAATTATTACAGAGAAGGCTAGGTATAAAGTCAAGATTAAAAAAAACACTTTTTCAATTGAAACCAGATTATTTAAATTAAATACAACTTTATTTAAAAAAACATTTAAAATTAATTTTGAAATTTAAATTTATAATCTATTAAAATCATTTAAATACAAAAAATTACATTCAATAGTTGCTGCCAACTTTGAAAGAAAGTCAAACCACTGAATTGGTGGCAGCCACTAGCTAAGCACCTGGGAGCAGAGTTGTTATGTGTTAAACCAGCTTTTGACTGCAGAGAGAATATTTCCTTCATTTCAGTTTATTCAACTAGTTCAGTTCAGTGACTAGTTCATTCAAAATTAAGATGCCAGTTGGGAGTTGAAAAAGCAGGAAAGCTTGTTATTTTCTCTTCCAGTTTACAAATAGAAACCAGGTGTGAGAGGATGAGATCTACTAGTTCTAAAATCTTGAAGGACACAGTGATCAGAAATAATCGGTTCAATTCACTAACTACAGATAATACTTCCTTCGTTTAATAAACAGGTTAGTTTTAAATGCAAAACATGTTTTGATAAACTTTTTGGTATCCTTTTTTTCTTGCATTTCCAGCACATTTATTTAATGAAAACAAGTAAAATGCAGTTTTTGTGTATTTTAATTGAATTTGCATTTCCATCCAAATGGGGCTTGACACAAATCACAAGTAAAAAAAAGTTAATCACCAGATAGTGAATAAGAAATGAATCATTTGCCATTTTCTAAAATAATAAAAAATATAAAAATGAAGAATCTGAATAATTGTATGTTAAGCTATGTAATAAATGTATATAGCTATAGTGTACCCTCCTGGTTAGTAGAAAGAAGCACCAAATTTAGAGTAAAGGCTATATTTAGTTGCAAATCAACATGGATTAATAGTTATCAACCAGTGAGAATCAACTTTTCTTCAGGAAAATAACTTAAAAGTTCAAATTCAAAACATGATTAAAATTGTTGATTTAAACCAAGGTTTCCTGTTTGCTGATTTAAATTCATCCATCCTGTCACAGAGGAGCCCTGACAATACACCTTCCATTAACGCCCCTACCCCCAAGTTTAGATAAGTTTGGATCTGGATTTGAGCTTTACAGTTTAGGCCCATCTCTACAAAGAATTATACAAATTTACTAGCATAAATGGGCGCAACCACACTGAAGTCAACGGGCGTATGCCAGTGACTTTGGCCAAGTATCGTTAAGCAGGAAGCACTGAGGTGAAGCCACCTCTGGGGTGAAATGCAAGAGCTGTTCAGCAGCATGTAGCAATGCTGCACTAAGCTTTAGGACAGGAAGTGAAAGAGCATATAGTAGCTATTGGAAACTTTGTCCTTTTTCCCCCCATGGTCTAGTGCAGGGGTCTCAAACTCAAATGACCACGAGGGCCACATGAGAATTAGTACATTGGCCCGAGGGTACATTAGTACATTGCACCTCGCCCCCCGCTGCCCCGCCCCCGCCCCAAGTCCAGCCCTTCCATGAGGCCCCGCCTCTTCCCATCCCTTCCCTGCCCCCATTCCCAGAGGGGTTTGGGGTGCGGCAGGGGGCTCAGGGCAGGGGGTTGGGGTGTAGGAGGGGTGCAGGGTGTGGCAGGGAGCTCAGGGAAGGGGGTTGGGGTGCAGGAGGGGTGCGGGGTGCGGCAGGGGGCTCAGGGCAGGGGGTTGGGGTGCAGGAGGGGTGTGGGGCGCAGCCGGGGGTTTGGCTGCAGGAAGGGTTCGGGAGGCGGGCTACAGGCTGGCGCACACCGGAGGCAGGTCAGGCTCCCTGCCTGCCTACCCGCCCTGCCCCCGCGCTGCTCCGGGAAGCGGCCGGAACCTGGGGGAGGGGAGGGACAGGGGTCTGTGTGTTGCCCTGGCCGTGCCTCCAGGCACCGCCCCCCACAGCTCCCATTGGCCGGGAACGGGGAACCGGGCCAATGGGAGCTTCGGGGGAGGTACCTGGAGGAGCGGCCAGGGCAACACACAGACCCCTTGGCGCCCCACTCTCCCCCAGATCCCGGCCGCTTCCCAGAGTGGCGCGGGGGCAGGGTGGGCAGGCAGGCAGGGAGCCTGCCCTGCCTCTGGTGCGTGCCAGGCCGGAGCCGCTCTTGATAAACACTGGGGGACCGCAGGGAGCTGTCGGGCCGCAGGAAATAGCCCCGCGGGCTGCGTGTTTGAGACCCCTGGTCTAGTGAGATTATAGAGCTACCTTAAATAAGCTCCTGCTGTGACTTTTATCTTGGTCTTTGCGAGCTAGCTGAAGGTTGATGTGATGACAGCAGATAAGGGTATTCGTCTTTGAAGCTCATTGGTTGGTTCTGTGGAATTTTTTTAAGTCAATCATTTAGAGATACAGGCGACATAAGCTGATGATTCCTTCCTGAGCTCGTACACCACAGACAAGACTGGAGAGGGGGGAGCAAAACGGAGGTCAGGCGGGGCAAACGTTCTCACAGCCAGTACAGCTGTGCTGCCTTCCCTGATGGGAGCTGAGTCATAGCCATGGTTGTAACAGGTGTGGACTCCTGCTCTCGGAGACCTTGAGGGAAACCCAAATGAAAACCTGGATATTAATTGCCCCACCTCTTGGCCTTGGAACGGTGAGAAAAGTTCAATGCCTCACATGCTGGGGTTACTTCAGCACCAGCTTATATATTAAACCATTGTATCAAAGGCAAGTCATGCTCTGTGAAGAAATGTAACCTCAGGAGAAAGGACACCTGTGCTTTTGAGAACACTGAGGGATTCCTGCGTGGCCTGTCACTCTTTGCACAGGGACTCTTATGCCATAGCCTGAGGAGCAGGTCTTTCTGGTTTTCGCTGAGCTGGGGGAAGCTGGAGCAGGGGTGGGATCATCAGTATTTGTCCACAAACATCTCAGCAATCTTTCTTTCTTCTCTTTTAAATTCTTCTGGAGGTAACATGGAGAAAGAGCTTCCATGAGGCTCCTCGCAGTCTGAGCTCAACCAAGTCAAGCTGATTTTGGAAGATAAGCTTGCTGTGGCTCTCTGGAAGGGAGGAGGAGAAGAGGAAACAAAGGACTGTGGCTTCACTGCTAGGTTGGGGAGAAGTGTCTTCAAACTGTGGAGCAAGCAGCTGGGAGTGTGGTGTGTGTGATTTCCTGGCTTTTTTTCATGCTTTGCTTGTTGAATATGGGTTAATGGCATTTGACCATGGTGGTCACCCAGCTACAACTGGAGCTGTGCTTCCATGGGAAGAAACTGAGAGGTTTCACCTGCAAGCTGACCAGGTCGGCTAATGGATTTCTCCCAGAGACGTCCTTCTCCATTGCCTTCCAGATCTTTGTGCCATTCCTCTTGGCTGGTTTGGGCATGGTGGCTGCTGGCCTGTTGATGGATGTTGTTCAAGTACGTATGTGTGATTAAGCAGCTTAGTAGCAAGGGGCTGGTTTGCCTTGGTGACCTTGCATATGCATTTGTAATTTGTGTGTCTAATAAGCATGATTGCCATCGGGTCCTGCCCAGGCTAAAGAGCATCCTCTTTGTGTCAATATGTAGGAAGGGCTCTTCCTAAATCAGGGTGTTTGGCTTTGTATTTAGGGATGGGCGGCTGGACAGACAGTACCCTAGGTACAGTAGAGGAACGGTTCCTCCCATTCTGTGCCCAGCCACGCATTTTGGGGCGACTTGTATGAAGCTGCACCAGGCCACAGTACTGGGATCAAACAGATGCTATAGCATATTCATCTATTGTACGATATTCATTCACTCCCAGATCACCAGGGAGAAAGTTCCAGGTCAGAGCTGTGGTTAACATGTTCACATTTTGAAGCAAGTTTATCATTTCAGTTCTTGGATACTAGAGGTTATTTTCATTGATTGTTCTTTAATCTTGAAGGCACTCAGCTATCCTGGTGATAGGCACAGAATAAGAAAATAAGACTAGAATCTAAACATTTCTGGGCCAGATTCTCATCCCATTTACTTGGGTATAAATTCAGCATAACTCCCTTTGACTTCAGTAGAGTTATGCTGGATTTACACTACTGTGCCCAAGATCAGAATCTGGCCCGTCTAGCTTTCCTTTGTACTGGTGGCGCAAATAGAAACTCAAAATTTGATCTTGTTTGGGTACCTTATGTGGGTGGATTTGCAAATCAGAATGTTGGCACAGCTTCTGCTGCTTTCAGACTGTGTCCCACTGTTATGTACGGTGTTCAAAAGCAAGCTGGAGTTCATAGGATTCTCTGGCACTTGTACCCCAGCAGGAGCCATGTACGGGCACTGCTTTATATTCGGGGGCGGGGGTCTTGCTCTGTCACTTGACCAAGGAAAATAATGGTGCAAAGAATGAATTGATTCAAGGGAATATGATGTGAGGAGCAGTAAAGAAAGAATGGCTAACTGAAGAAGTGTATCCTGCTGCTGAACTATGCCTAAGAACCCACTTGTGCTCTGCTCCAAGGCACACACCTACCTTTTAGCCTTACAGGAGCTCCTCTCCTTAACCATCTCCCCTGTGCTATATAATAATACTTAGCACTTACTTATCTGCAGCCTTATCTTTCAGAGCAGGATACAGACATTAAAATACTAATCCTCACCAAGTCCTTGTCAAGTAGGTAAATTTTAGGCTTCGTCTACACTAGAAAATTAAGTCGGTTTAACTATGTTGGTCAGGGGTGTGAAAAATCCACACCCCTGAGCGATCCATTTAAGCCGACCTAAGTCCCTCTGTAAGCACTAAGGAAAATTCTTCTGTCGACCTACCTAGCACCGCTCAAGGAGGTGGATTACGTATGCTGACAGGATGGCTTCTTTTGGCGTAGGTAGTGTCTACACAGAAGTGCTATAGCAGCTCAGCTGCAGCATTTTAAGTGTAAACGTTCCCTTCACGTAAAATGTTAAAATCCTTTGGAGTTGTTGGAAAGCGGGATCCTGTTCAAGAATATTACTGTACCTTTGTATCTGTCTAGGTAGAAAATATATAACACACACTTGACGCACACATTCCAACATAGTGCACATGTGATATAAATACCAGACTCTGTACTTAATATATACTTAATTTATTTACACATTAGGGTCTTGGAAACTAGTACAGGATGGTTCATGCATTAAGCAAAATAACAGGGAAAAGTTTCTAAGTTAATAGGAAGAGAAACCATTGGACAGTGGAATTGACTCCCAGAGGAGGTGGTTAAGGCATCATTGCTGCTACGAATCAAAAATAGCTTAGAGGAGACGTTTCTGCAATAGATTGCAGTGTTGCCGACCCCAAGCATTCAGAAATCATGAGTCAGACCCAAAAACATCATGAGATGACTTAATAATCATGAGATTTCAAAAAATAATATATTTGGGGCGCTTTTTATCTGTGTTCTGGTCTTTGAGCCAGTAAGATTCATGTTTTCTAACTTTTCTCCACAACAATGAGGACTAGAAATTTACATCCTTTTAAAACAGGCTGAGATTTTGATGTATTCATATGACCCCAAGAGCTGTGGACTTAAGGAAAATACCACAAGACTTGACATGAAATTGTGAGAATTGGTAACATTGAGATTCATCGACCCCAGAGGCCCTTTCTAGCTCTCCTAACTGACTCTGTGCCCCGCCCTTTAGTAGGAGCTGGTCTGACACTGAGAAATCTGTTTTAAAGGATTTCCAGTTACTGCAACAAAGTGCTTTCCAGCATCCCCTTATTTACCCTTGTTAGAGAGATGTGAACACACAGAAACAAGTACCACCTTGATAATGGAAGTGAATGCTGTGTAGTGAGTGTACATGAGTTTACTTACACTGCTCTTGTTTTGCCAAACAGCAGCAGAGTGGCACTGTGCTGGAAGCTGGGACTGGCTATATATAATTTTCAGGGCCCTACCTTGCTGTAAAGGGGCAGGTAGAGGCATGTGCCTCCTTCTCTGGTCCTACTGCCAAAAGATTGAGAGGTGAGTTGCCACTCCACTCCATGGATTAGAAGTCTGCATGGAACTCCCAAAAGCACAGGGCCACAAGCAGTTGCTTAACATTGCAACACTCAGGGTATGTCCACACAGCAAGTGGTGGCTCATGGCAGCAAGTCTCAGAGCCTCATCTAATGCTATTGGGCTAAAAACAGCTGTGTAGACGTTGCGGCTCAGACTGGAGTTCAGGCTCTGAAGTCTACCCCCTCCCTTGGCATCTGAGCCCGTGCCTGACCATGTACACCGCTACTTTTAGTGCCATAGCATGAGCCCAAGTCTGTAGACCCGGACTCTGAGACTCGATGTTACGGGCTGCTACTTGCTATGTAGACGTACCCAGAGAGTCTTGCCACTGATTTCAGTGGAGTCAGGATTTCACTACCAACATTTTGCAAGCTGTGAATGAGTGAGGGGAAGAGGGAAGGCAGGTGGAAAGTAAATGCCTCCGTATTGTGGCTGCAAGCACTTTCCCATTTACATGGCTTCCTACAGAAGGCATGGAGGTGGGAAGTGCACCAAGCGATGCTCTCTATTTTTGGCTGCTCTTCGAGATAACTCCTTTATTCCAATTTGCAAGCTTAGCCAGGGAGAGAGGCCACACTGTTTCTTCTGAGCATCAGCTGATCCATGGCGATAACAAGCTGGGGAGAGGAAGTGGCTAGATGCATTCCTGTGGGCCTTTTGAGACTCCAGAAAAGCAGATACAGTCGAATGAACAGCTCCCAAATCAGAGGCTAATGCAGCAGCGAAAAAATACAGTAAATCAACTGCTTTTTTTAACTGCATCCCGTTTGCTTTACCAAGTTACCAGCTAAATAATAGCAGAGGGACAGAGGAATTAAAAAGTGTAGGCAAGGGAGAAATGAACTATACAGTCAATTTCAAATTCGAGCTGAGAAGAGTCGATGAAACCTGTTCTGTACTGTCACCCCATTGTAAATTTCCTGGAATTGTGCACCCGCCTATTTCAGGGCTGAAGTTGGCACAGTGACAGGTTCCAAATGCTAAATAATAGCACAATCTGAGATATATGCAAATTAATCTATTTGTACTTTAATTTAAACAGATAGAATTTGTATTGAGGCCCAAATCTTCAGGTGGGCTTGACACAACTAGAGGGGCTGGGAAGGTGGTTGTAAATCAGCTTTATGCATCCCCAGTGAGTAGCCTCAAGGCTACTCCAGGATGCCCTGACTGGTAGCAGCCTCTCAGTCTGTTCCTCCCTCTGGGGATAACCAGAATGGGTCAGTGCTCTAGTCATGGCCATGATTTGCTCCCTGCGCTGGGGGCGGAGTATGGCTTAGAACTGCTCTGGCTAGACACTTCCACCTACCCCATAGGAATTTGCAGCCAACATGTTGAACCGGCTTCCAGACTGCTTTGCACTGCTAGAGAGGCACCAGCCTTGCAGACCACAGGTTGGTATCTGGCCCACTGTGTCACATTAATGTGAGGAATCAAATTCGATCCAGGAGGATTACATTTCAAGCATGAACATTCAGGAATAAAGCTTCTCTTTCATCCTCAGTGAGACGCTGTCCACATTATAGCCATATGCATGAAGTATTCTTCACCGTTGGTAGCTAGTAGCACATGAGATTGTTAGCACTGACAGGGATTTTTATAAAATTATTTGCTTTATGCAATGTATTATGTTTAACTTTTTCTGCTTGGATTAGTTTGGACAGTAAAATGAGGGAGGTCAGTTTTATTTTGGGTTTCTCGTGAGTTTCGCTTCCTAGTTTTGTGACATTAACACAGTGTAGGCTTGCGATACTGCAGGGGGATGTTCACGTTCCTCCTAAACCTGTTTTCACTTCACTTGGCGTTGGTGGGGAGGGAGGAATCATGAAAATGTTACTATTCTTAGACTCAGTCCTGAAGTCTTTATTCAGGCATCTCCCCTGCCCCCTCCCAAACACACACACACTTGGGCTGCAGTCCTGACCTGCTGCACCCATCTGTTGTTCCAGACCGACTGCCCAATCCTGCTCTGCTAATGCAGCTCAGGACTGAGATGCCGCGCCACCCAGTATTCCAGCCCTGAGCTTCTCCGACAGCACAGGCCAGCTCATTTCAGTTTTGCTCTGACCCCAGTGCAGATGTGAAAGGCCCCTGCCCTGCTTTTGGTCCTGTACGCCTATGAAACGCCACAGAATCTAGCTGGAGTATTCCACCTGGGAAGCTGTCATCTCTGAGGACTGTTCCTCTATATCACTGGTTTTCAATATTTTTTTCATTTGCGGACCCCTAAAAAATTTCAAGTGGAGGTGCAGACCCCTTTGGAAATCTTAGCCATAGTCTGTGGATGCCCAGGGGTCTGCAGACCACAGGTTGAAAATCACTGTTCTGTGTTAACTGGTTTCAATCTTTGTGTTTCACTCAGTTCAAATTGTAAACTCTTTTAGTTCAGTTTATACAGCAGTTTGCACAAGGGGGGCTAGTCCAGTATGGGGCTCCAGGCACTATTGCAGTACAAATTATAATAATTAATACTGCCTTTGGATTCCTGGCATGTTACTAATGAGACTCTCTAATGGGGGGAAAATGAAGTGGTCTGAATATTGTGGGGTTTTTTACTTTTTTTTTTTCATTTTTAATTAATTGTCCATGGACCCACAAAGTAATTCATATAAAAGATACAATATGTAAAGCGAAGCATTGCAAATCATACAAGGCACTCCATTAACTTAGCCTACTTTGGCTTGAAGCCTGCAAGATCCATACAGGAATCTGAAGAATACAATAGAAACTCAAAAACATATTCGCAAAAAGAAAAGGAGTGCTTGTGGCACCTTGGAGACTAACAAATTTATTTGAGCATAAGCTTTCGTGAGCTACAGCTCACTTCACCGGATGCATATTGGTATGACAAACCATGATCCTTAAAGTTGGCCTGCAAAAGAAATTAAACACTTGTGTTTCTGTCCTTTTTTGGCTTCTTTTTATGTATAAAACCTGCAAGCTTGGGGGAGGTGGGGTGGCAGGAGGTAAAGTTATGCCTGTTCTTTACAGGAAGATCAAGTCTGGTCTTTCCTGTTTTTTCTGGAAGACTCACTGGAAGGATCAAATGTGTACTGGAGGGAAGCTTTCTTACCCCTTAATTAAAGAGGGGTGTTTGAATGTTTAACAAATATCTCTTTTCCTTCCCCCCCGCCCCAAATGTATTTCAGGTGTTTGAGTTAGGTGTTGACAAAATCAAACAAAAGTTAAAGACTTTCAGGTAGTATGACTAGTACGCCTTCCCCACTCATGTTAGCTCTTAACATCCCGTAGCTTATTTTTCCAGGTCATCACTACAGGAGGCTCAGAAGCGATGTTTTGCCCAACACCTTCCTCACTTGTAGTGGGTGTTTATTTAATTAGGTCTATTTGTGGCCTGATTTTCAAAGGTGCTGACTGTCTGCAGATCCCAGTGTCTTCAGCTGGATTAAAGTCTGCTGAGATGCCAGGCCACTGACCTCTGGACAATGGTGTCAGTGGGAGATCCATCCACTTACACCGGGGCTGAATTTGATCCTTGTATTCCTAACTGGCTCCATTGGGCAACAATAAAGCGACATTAGGAGGAACTTTGATAGTCCATCTCAGTTTGTCCCAGAATCAGATTTCCCACAGTAATTGACAAGGGGTCTTGTTGCAGCACTTGGATCAGTTTCAGAATAGCTCTGCAGACTTCAGAACCTTCTGATAAGCTTGTCTGGTGTGTCACTCCTCTCCAAGAGGATCTCCTCTGGCTGCAGCATGACTATCTGTTAACCTCCTGAACATACAGTAGTTCAGTGCATGGCCAGACATTATCTTTAAAGGTATAATCAAATAAGTTGCACATTATTTCTGCATTAGTCACTGAAGCCACAGTAGAATCTCAGAGTTATGAACACCTCGGGAATGGGGGGTTGTTCGTAACTCTGAACAAAACATTCTGGTTGTTCTTTTAAAAGTTTACAACTGAATATTGACTTAATACAGCTTTGAAACTTTACTATGCAGAAGAAAAATACTGCTTTCCCTTTATTTTTTTAGTACTTTATATTTAACAGAGTACTGTATCTGCTTCTTCTTTTCTTTTCTTTTTTTGTCTCTGCTACTACCTGATTGCATACTTTTGGTTACAAATGAGGTGTGTGGTTGACTGGTTTGTTCGAAATTCTGGTGTTCGTAACTCTGAGGGTCTACTGTACTTATGATCTGAAATCTCATAGAATGTCACAGTTTGAAACATCAGCTTCATGTAACTCAACTCCAAGGCAATCATCGGAATATGGGGATTGCCATACTGGTTTAGACCTGCAGTCCATCCAGTTCAGTATCCAGAAACCCAGAGTGGGAAGATGCTTCCAGGAAGGTCTCATCCTAATTCCTAATAGATAGAGATTGTCTTAAGCCCTAAAGCGCAAGTATTTTTTATACCCTGTTCAAAATCTCTTTGTCTTGACTGTTGTGACTCTGGATAATAATAGTCATTAATAATATCTCTTATTTGTGTAGTACCTATCTGCCCAAGAGATTAGAGAACACTTTGTAAACTCAAAAATTGTTTCACGCACCATCAGATTACAGCTGCCTCTGGGGTGGAGCATACCAGTTGTTCACAGTGCATGCCTTATGTTTTAGGACAGGAAATGAGCCAGGGAAGGAGAACCCATATCTAGGCAAAATGGCATTAGATGCGGTTGACGTTCTTCATGTTGCCTTCCTTTTTAGCACTGGGATGTGTTTCGGACAATTACAGAAGTTTTTATCCTGGTTCCTGCCCTGGTTGGCTTGAAGGGTAACCTTGAAATGACCCTGGCGTCAAGACTCTCTACTGCTGTAAGTGTAAAAGCTTTGGGGGGAGTGCGGGGTTTGAGCAGGAAGGAATCCTTTGACCAACAGGTCCTGCTTTCGCACATGCACGCACGTGTGTGTGAGTGTGACCGAGAGAGAGAAACAAAGACCCCATCCTCTTCTGTGTGTGTGTGTGTGTGTGTGTGTGTGAATCAGAGACCCCATCCCCTTCCCTGCTAAGCTGAAACAAGGTGTTTCAAGCGGGGGGAGTGTTAAAAAAGGTTCATGCGCAATTCTGCAGCTGGTCGCCTCTTAAAGGATGATTCATCCATATGTGTCCAGTTGCCGGTGGTGGAGGATGTTGCAAAAATTGAGAGAGACCAAAGAGAACATTGACTGTACGCACAGTGGCTACCAGTGCTGAGCTGTGGGCTGCACTACTGAGATGTTTCCCCCTATGGCCATTGACCGTTATGGGTACTGACACTTTCCTTCCCATCCCTGGCAGTGAGCTGTCCCAGCAGACCAGCATGTGAATGTCCCTAAGTCCCCACAAGACTTCTTGGGACCGTTAGTAGCTTCAGCAACTCATGGCATGATCTAGCCCCTCTGGCAGCAGCGTGACCTGTCCTTTAGGAGTCCTTTTGTTGGTTTGTGGGATGCCCCTACTGCAGGTCTGCCCCTGAGACAGGCCAGGCCACAAAACCGCTTGTAAAGAATAAATAGTAACAAACGGTTCAGCTGTGCTCTGTGTGCGAGGTGACAGGTTTTCTCTGCTGAGTCTGACAGTGGTTTGGACTGGAATCTGAGTAGCCTGAAAAAGGAAGATACTATTTCGCATCTTTAGCCTGCTTCTTCCTTATTCTGAAGGGTATTTTTTTCCCTTGTGGGAAGAAGCTGCGTTGTTTTTTTATTGTGTCGTTTCCCTTCAGTTTGCACAGCACAATCACCCCAGTAGTTTCCATCAGCAGCGCCAGTAGAGATGGGCCCAGGCGGTTATGGGCTCTGTCAAAGGCCACAGTCAGCCTCCTGTATCTGGCAGAAGTGACTAAACCATGTGACTCTTCTGAGCATATTTCCGTCTCTCGGCAGCACTGAGCTCCTGACGCTGTACGTCAGCGTTTTAACAAGCAGGCGCCTGAGCTGCGAGCCTGGAATTTGCACACTCGTCTGTAGCACCTGCAGAGCTTGCACTGGGATGTTGGCACTAGGTGGGTGCGCACACGTGGGATCGGCTCCTGCAGACACAGTGCACACAGCTCAGGTACCTGCCTTTGAAAGTCTGGCCCAGCGTGTCTGCTGATATCCTACCCCACCTGCAAGAGACCAGAGCTGAACTCTGGGGCCCTTCAGAGGCTAGGGCAGGGGGATACTCATTAATGAGAGAGGGGGAAGTGAGGAAGACTGGGGACACTGGCTAGCATCTTTCATCATGCTGACGTTCCCTTACTCTCTCCTAGAGGGTTCAAGTGAAACCCTCTTGCTGCCAGTGCCACAGGAGCAGCAGGCCTTTCACGTTCTCTCTTGATTTCCAGGCTAACACTGGACAGATGGATGATACCCAGGAACAGTGGAAAATGGCCACCTGCAATTTAGCCCTGATTCAGGTAAGCGGCTCCAGCTGGAGCTGGAAAAGGCTCCTTTCTTTTGCTAAACTGCCCTCTCAGGCTGTTCCGTCTCGTTACATTCTATAGTGAGTGTTTGGATGGAATTGGGATTTTCTCTTAGAGGAATTCAGCTGGAGTTTGGCTTTCCGGGGTGCAGTTTCCTGAATGTGGGGTGGAATGATCCCCATGTCTTATTAGTGCCATGCTGGTGGTGATGAAGGGGATCGCAGTCTCCTGTGTATGTGTTCAGGGTCACTGACCCCACATGGAACTCTGCCTACCAGCTGATTTTTGCCCAACAGGTACAGGCCACTGTAGTGGGGCTGCTGGCTGCCATCGCCGCTGTCATCCTGGGAGCGATCTCAAAGGGGCACGTGGAGCTGAATCAGGCTGCAGTGCTCTGTGCGAGCAGCGTGACTACAGCGTTCATAGCTGCGCTCTCCCTAGGTGAGTCTCGTTAACCCCACCACACCCGGTAATTTGGGCCAGTAAGAAACCACCCTTTCCATGCACATCTGCTCTCCATGGACTGTTTGCTCTTTTCCCATCTGGGACACTGTTCAGTAGCTGACATGAAACGATTTTGGGGTCTTGGTGGAACTTCCAGTGGACAGGCAGCCAAATCCCAAAATATTACTGGATTATTAAAATCACCACCACAAACTGACACCTAGGGAGGCCAAGGACTGAATGCACCGTAGAGTGAGAGCTCCCCTCGCACCCCTAGTTAGGAGACAAGGTGTGATGGGGTGAGCTTGCCCTGCTTCATCCATGCTGTACCTCTTCTGTGAAGAGAAGACTTCAGTCTCCAGGGAAGGTCCAGAAACCACCTCATCAGCTTCCTCCTGGCACTGGCCAAGGTGGTGCCATCCATCAGTCCAAGAGAAGAATGTTGGATGTGGGGGTTCGCTGTGACTTTGGGGCCTTTTTTGGGTTCTTCATTCATGCACACACATCTGCGCAGAATTCTCATGGGTGGTCTCTACTGACTCCTTGAATGCCTTCTTTGAGCTGCGGGTGTTGTCTGCTCTCCTCTGCTCCATGTCCCTTTAAATTCCCTTGTTTTGTGTCTGTGTCCTGCACCCCGTCCCTTTTTGTTCATTTTTGTCCCATGATCTGTTGATTTCTGGGTTCTGTGGCCTCTCCCGCACCCAAAGGGTGGGCCATTCATTTGCTCTGCCCCCAGTGCCAGTCCTCAAACAGCTGGAACCATCCATCCACTCTAAACTCTCACACACATTTTTGTTTTAAAGACAGAAAAGAAATTCAATGTGTTCCCAGTGCTCTGAAAGTTCAGACACTCCTCCCCCACTGGGATTCTCTTCAGACCAGTTAGGGCTGGGGCTCATTCCTGCTGCAGGGCAGCAGCAAGGGGTGCTCTATGTTAAAAGCACCATTCTTCAGAGGAGTCCCTTCCTATTTCTTCCTGGTGGCCAATCATATATCATTTTGAAGACCCCAGGGAAGATCTTTGAGCAGATCCAAAGCCCAGTGTTCCAGCCAGCCAGTAATGCAGTTCACTGATTAACACACATAAGTGCCCATCCAAAAGCTTTGGGTGCTCCATCTTGCAGTAAGACTGCCTGTAACGCTCAGGGCTGAGTGTGAGTGACGACTAAGTGTGGAGTGGGTGTTGTAATCACTGTGCTGCCAGGACGTGCGGTAAATTGGTACCACACTGCAAAATGCCCTGGGTTATCTGAAGCATCCAATGAAGTGAGCTGTAGCTCACGAAAGCTTATGCTCAAATAAATTGGTTAGTCTCTAAGGTGCCCCAAGTACTCCTTTTCTTTTTGTGAAGTATAAAGGGTACTGTATGCATACACACACTGCTCTTTTACAGCATCTCTCTCACACACACACTTCTCTCTAAGAGCATGTCGTTCTAGGGAAATATGGTATGCTTTTGACAAGGGATGGGAAATGGCTGTCAAAGCTGTCCCTTTCCTCACAGAAGGTCAATGGTAGATTAGTATGATCGAGTGTTTAAAGCATGGGGATGGGAGTCAGCACTCTTGAGTTCTATTCCTGGCTACGTCTCTGATTCACTTTTTGAACTTGGACAAATCACTTCTCTTCTCTATCTGCATGGCCCTCTCTGTGAAATGAAGATAATCAGAGCTGAGTTCTTGGCAGGCCGTTCCACAATGATGTCATTATAAGGAGGGTCTGGTTAAAGGGAAAAGTAGGAATTCAAACATCTGCCACAAGAGAGCAGCATGACATCCTTATTAGTGAGTGAGTGGGCAGCAATGTGTTGTGTATCTAGGGTTGCCCAACCCCTCCAGGATTGTCCTGGAGTCTCCAGGAATTAAAGCTTAATCTTTAATTAAAGATTGTCAAATGACGAAACCTTCAGGAATACATCCAGCTAAAATCGGCAACCCTATGCAGTAGCCTTGCACACATGGCGTTTTCTAAGAAAAAGAGGATAAGTCAGAGCATACAGATGTTCCCAGGCCAGAGTCCAAGAACAACAGAGGTGCCTGTGCTGAGGAGCACTAGACAACTTCTCAGAAGTTTATAAAAACCTCACAGCTTTTATTAACCTCTGTTCCTCCAAAGAATTGACTGGATGTAAAGAGGAAGGGCTTTGCTGACACACCTTCAGCTAATGTTAAGGTCTTTCCTAGCTACGGTGACAAGTCGCTGTTGTGTGGACATGTGCAGTTAAGGAAGCAGGTCGTTTTTGTGCATCGAAGGGAGCCAGATGATTTGTGTCATGGAGGGGAAGGTGTTTTGGGGATGCATTGTGTGCACGTGTTAGAGGGGAGGGGCTAGCATGTGCATGTGTGTGAGCTGTTGTCTGGAGGTGTGGTGTTCGGAAGAGTGGAGTATGTTCCAGGCACACATGGAGATTCAGCACTCGCAGGCCTTGTGAGCAGACACAGGTTTCTGAGCCAGAGAGTGTTCTCCTTTCCTGGCCTGCGTCCCCCACGCCATGCCAACGGTGGTCAGCAGGGTGCCTCAGGACAGTGGCAGAGGACAGAATGCCATGGGAGGCTCTAAGGACATTGGATCTGGGCTTGTTTTGGAGGCTGGAGATCAGCTACTGCCCTGAACAGTCACAAAACACTCGAGTCAGGCTGGTAAACGTGTCTGTCAGTTGACTTGCCCACAGATAAGAGTTTTGTCTGATCTCTGCCAAGGTCTCATTTTCCCAAGTAAAGTGAAATGAACTGTTGCTGCTGCTGTGATTCTCCAAAGCATTTTGCTGCACTCTGTTCTGGTTTGCACTGCTGTAGCAGGACGCTCTCTTGTTCTCAGAGTCTGACTCTCACCTGGCCTTTGGGGTTTCTATTAATAAGCCAAAATTCCATCCTCACCAACCAGCAGGAGACTGTGCCCCAGATCCTGAGCTGCAGCTGAATTTTGCTTAGCCCACCTTAGGATGGGGGTGTGTATGTGGCTAGAAGCTACTTTTATACCCCCTTGATCCTGAAGCTGTCCAGGCTCCAGGCCACATTGTAAATTAGAGCAGCCCAGAGAGCTGTGGTCCCCAAGCAGCTGTTCTGGCAGCCAGGGATCGCTGGGGGAAACGGATGCCCAGCCAAGACCCTTATGCTGGGGATGTGGAGCTGGCTTATGACCTGCAATGGCAGCCCCATGCCACTTAAGAATTCAAAAGCAAGTAAAAAAACTCTGAATAATACTGAATGCTGTTCTGGAAAATGCCTTTGGGCTGTGGAATCTAGATGTGACCCCAGAGAATGGCACCTCTCTAGTCCCTGCTACTTCTGCCTGGTCTTGAGTACCCACTGTGTGCATAGCTATGAATGTGCTTTGTTCCTGGTCCCACTTCAGGCCAGTAGAGACTATCTGACAGGGATGAAACCGTCTACATTTGGGCCATTCAGTGCTTTCTGCTCTGAGCCGTGGTGTTTGCTTTGTTGTGTATGGGCCAGTGGCAGAGCCGTGTTCTTCAGTACAGTGAGAACACTGGGCCCATTTCCTGAGTGTGACCAAACTCCACTTGGATGCTGCACCAAGTGATGGGCAAAGGCAACTTTAAGCCACCATGGGCCATCCCGGAACCAGGGCAGCCCTTGGCACAGTGTGGAGCAATGGTGCCAACACAAAAAACAGCATCATCCTCTGTGTCTGAACCCCTGGTCTATGTCTTCTCTAGGTCTGGTGATGATCGGCGTGATCATCGGTGCGAGGAAGGTGGGGATAAACCCAGACAACGTCGCCACTCCCATAGCAGCGAGCCTCGGAGATTTGATAACCCTTTCTCTGCTAGCAGGAATCAGCAGCACCCTCTTTAAATACATAGGTAAGGTACATAGCAGAGTCTCTGCGGCTCAGCTGTTGGGGAAGCCTCCTGATAGGGAGAGCTGTTCAGTTGTGGAAAGGAAGCATCCACAGTCCTGGACATGTTGAAGCTAGACTGGACACAGCATTACAACAGGGAGTGGTCTTGTAGGGCTGTGGAGGTGGGAGATAGAGATGGAAAAGGCTTTGTAGGTAAGTGCTATGACTGTCCGGTCTATTGTAAGGGTTTTGGGACCATTCAGTGGAATGGAAATAATGTTGTCCAGTGGTTAGAGCAGAAGACTGGGATTCAGAACACCTGGGTTCTAGTCCTGCATCTGTCACTAACTCACTGCAACACTGGCCGAGTCACTTATGCTCTCTTTGCCTTTGCACCCCCACGTGTAAATGGGAATAATGCTCCCCACCTCATAAGGCTATTGTGAGGCTTAGCTGATGTCTCCGATCCTCTGGGAGCACAAAGCATTATCATCATCTTGGAATGGGGGAGAGAATATATTCTCCTAAGAGACCCTCTTTAGGCCGGTGCTGTGACTGCTGTGTTAACCATGCTCTGAGGGTATGTCTACACAGCAGCTAGACACCTGCGGCTGATCCGTGCCATCCGACTCGGGCTCACGAGGCTCGAGCTGCGTGGCTGTTTCACTGCTTTGTAGACGTCTGGGCTCAGGCTCTAGGGCCCTGCAAGGTGGGAGGGAGTCTGCACAGCAATGAAATGGCCCCACAGCCCGAGCCCTGAACGCCTGAGTCAGCTGGCCTGGGCCAGCCACAGGTGTTTCTTTGCTGTGTAGACATAATCCTAGAGGTGACAAATGGGCTAAAAACCTTGGCACGTGAACTGCTTCTCCTATATGAGCCTGGAAAATGCACAGTACATTTTTGGAACAGGGGAGAAATGTGATTTATGCTTTAATTGATGTTTGAAAATTGCTAAGCAAAGTACCATGGGCCTGACCTAGAAAGAGAAAAGGTTCAGGGTTGGGTTGTTTTTTTTAAACAACGTCTGTTGAGGATGTTTTTAAAAAATGAAAAGTTTGTAACAATTAAACCCAAAGTTTCACTGAAAACTGAGAGCAGAAATGGTGAGAGAGACAGCTTTTTCCTATTCCAATAACTTATTCCACATGCCTACAAATAGGAGAACAATTGAATCCATATCCCAGAGAGAAAGAGGCTGGGGGAGGTCCAATAGTCCTTTCATTCTAGTTCTTCTATGCTTCAGAAATGTATTTATTCAGTGTGCAGTTCCCCAAGATGCCGTGC
This sequence comes from Chelonia mydas, assembly GCF_015237465.2. Lineage (NCBI taxonomy): Eukaryota > Metazoa > Chordata > Testudines > Cheloniidae > Chelonia > Chelonia mydas. Next base: position 20,853,779 of record NC_057853.1, read on the forward strand.
CATCTACCTACACAAAACTGGCTTGGCCTTCTGCATCTCCACCTCCAGTAATCTCTCTCCGGGACTGCATTCTGGAGTAAGGTGATAACATACACCCTAGTGTACAAATACAGTAATGAGCAGCCGTGAACTTAGGGGGCTATCATTGCAGCTGAGTAGTCTGGCTGGAGAGGGCATAAATTCTGGTGGAGTTTTATTCAGCAGTGCTCTGGCAGAGGATTGGTTACGTTGTGTCAGTCACTAGTGTGACATCACCCAATTGGTGGGTTTTCATAATTCCCAGGTTTCCAAACTCTTCTGTATTTCAATGGAGGTGAGAGGGAAGTGGGATAGGGTGTGTGACCCTGCCTTGATCAGAAAAATATATTCCCTTAAGGACACTGAGTCCTAGAAGGCCCAGAATGTTACATGCCTTTGAAAGTTACATTTTCCCCTGGAGGTATAATGCTCTCGTTCCAGTACAGTGTTTTATAATCTTTTAAAATCAACATGTCTCCTTCCAGTTCTAAATACTTCGGAGCTGATTACACCACCCTTCCTCGCGCTGAATAGTATTTCACTCAACAAGTGATAATCAATGGACTGCTTGCTTAGTAAGATACTACTCCTGAGTAAGGGTGACAGAACTGGGTCCAAAGGCCTGACATACAGATTCTAAAGGGAATCTTTCCATTGATTACAGTGGGCCTTGGATCGTATGTGATAGATGTGAACGTCCTGTATGTGTGGGGTTTAAAATTAAGCTAATTGCCAAATGCCCAAAAGAGCAAGGGGATACTTAGCATCTGACTCGGTTGGATGTCCCATCGTGCGTCTTTGCTTCCTGTCCTAGCTGGCTTGAGGGGGTGGTATGCGCTGTTAAACAGCTGCCATTTGCACCCCAGAAGAGGCTGCATTTCAGTGGTGGTTGAAGTGCACTATGATAAGTACCTCCCTGTGTAAAAAAAGCTTTCATAATGATAAGATACTATTCTAAGGCCTGGTCTACACTATGGGGGGGATCAATCTAAGATACGCCACTTCAGCTACGAGAATAGCATAGCTGAAGTCGACATATCTTAGATCGACTTAGAATCACTTACTTCGCCTCCTTGCGGCACGGGATCGATGGCTGCCGCTCCCCCCATCGACTCCGCTTCCACCTCTCGCCCTGGTGGAGTTCTGGAGTCTACAGCAGAGCGATCGAGGATCGATTTATTGCATCTACACTAGACGCGATAAATCGATCCCCGATAGATCGATGACTACCCGCCGATCCGGCGGGTAGTGTCGACGTGGCCTAAGAAAGTTAATCATGTCTTACATGCATTTTCCCAAAGATATTGTCAGGACCTTAGGTTAGAAATATATCAAGCTTGCATTATATATTGGAATACCTGCAAAACCTGTGTTGTAGCATGCCCAGCTTTGGACTTAATACAGAGAGCAGATGGAGAAGCCCTATAGACAAATTATTAGCATCTCAAAAGGCCTGGCACAATCCCCATCTCTTGAAGGTGTTTCTGGTGCTGAGTCATGTTTGTTTTCTTGTAGGGCAGCATTCTTTAAGTGCCATTTGCTTCTGAAGGTCGTTTCAAGGTTATGCTGCTGCCAAAGAGAAATGTAGCTAAAAGAAATGAACGTAAACCAGCAAGTAAAAATCCTGCCCCTCAGCTGTCTGATGTATGGAGCATCAGAAAACAGCAGTTGTCCATCTAGTCTGCTGCCCTGGCATCAGCAATAGCCAGTGCCAGATGGTTCAGAGGAAGGGGTGAGATGCCCCCTCGTATCTATTTATGGCATAAGTTGCCCACAGGAAAACATTCTTCTTAGCCCCAGCGAGTTAGTGGTTGACTTATCCCTGAAATAAAAGGGTTTATATCCCATATACATTTCTATCCAGTCTAATGAAATGGTGTGGACGTCCTGATTCATATCTATCTAACTTGATTTGAATCCTCCTAATCTCTTGGCCTTCGTACTGTCCTGTGCCGGTGAGTTTCGGAGGTGAATTATGGACTGTGGGGGGAAAAAAATATCCTGCATGATGTGATTTATATCTTGCAACATGAAGACTTCAGTCCCAAGCAGTGCTTCCTTTCTTTCAGTCAGTCAAGAATGTAATGGTGGTGTCCAGTCAGATTTTACACTCTTATAGAATTGGAGGCATGTAAATCGCATTTAACTTTGAATTTCTTTTCCATGCCAGATGTGAAATACCTTTCGCCTTTGATCTGCGCTGTGTTTGTTATCATGATTCCTCTTTGGGTTGCTATTGCCAAACAAAGTCCATCTATTGCTGAGGTTCTGAAGTCTGGATGGCAGCCGGTGATTGTTGCAATGAGCATCAGCAGGTAAACCTAGGAACCACCCTTCTCTCTCCACACCCTGCGAACATCTTTTTCTCTTTCAGGGAATAACAGTCAGCCTAATTGAAGGTCCAGGACAGTGTCCCCCCCCCAAAATATTCTGCCTGTCTGAGATTCCAGTGATGATTTATAGTGACATGGTTTTAAATTCTCTGGTCTCAGGACCTGTCATTGTTAGAGGCGCTTTGATGGATCAGTGTGTTCCATAAAACAAACACATCTGCTGCATAGTCGAATACAACCTGTATAACTGTCATTATTATTGGTATTGTGGTAGCACTTAGAAACCCCAGTCGCGGATCAAGACCCCATTGTGTTAGGTGCTGTACTAACACAGAACAAAAAGGACAGTTAGTCCTTGTCTCAGTCTCTGTATTCTGCGCCTGGTAACAGATGATAATAATAATAAGTAATAAGCTTTTATTTTGTGTCATTTTTAACAGCATTGGTGGGCTGATCTTGGACAAAACTGTAACTGACCCAAACTTCGAAGGCATGGCAGTTTTTACACCTGTGATTAACGGTAGGTTGAGGGGGGTTATGTTTTTGTCGTTTCACCTTCAGAGGGCTGGGTTCACTTGCCAGCTTATGTTACCAAAGAAAATGAGACTGGTGGTCTCGTCTGGTTTTTGCTTTATCCACATCACACATTGCAGAACAATTGGCACTTTCAGGTTACGTCTGCCGTGCAGTCAGAGGTGTGATTACAGCTTGTATAGATATACCCAGACTAGCTGTAATCTAGCTAGTGTGGCTAAAAATAGCAGTGAAGACGCAGTGGCATGGGCTGTACGAGCCCAGAACCCTAGGTATGTGCTCATGCTCCTAGCTTGCTCTGGGGTCTCTGCCAATCACTGCTATTTTGAGCCATGCTAGCTAGGTGAAAACTCGTGTGAGTACACCAAACTGAGCTGCAGTTGTACCTCTGATTGCAGTGTAGACATACCCTCAGATCGGGAGAGGCTCTGGAGTGGAATAGCAGGGGGTGCTGCAGGTCAGGACTGAGCAGAGCTGTGTGGAGGAAGCCTGCATAACCCCAGCCGACTACATCTGCTGTTAGCCTGTCTACACCACAATTAGACACCTGCGACTGACGATGCCAGCTGACTTGGGCTCTTGGAGCTCGACTAAGGGGCTCTTTAATTGCAGTGTAGACATTTGGGCTCAGGTTGGAGTCCAGGTTCTGGGTCCCTGTGAGGTGGAAGAGTCCCAAGGCTTGAGCTGCAGCCTTAGCCCAAACGTCTACACTGCAATTAAACAGCCCTTTAGCCCGAGCCCCACGAGCACAGGGGCAGCTGTGGGTTTTTAATTGCACTGTGGACATACCCTGAGTTTCATGAGCATTCAGTCACTGCAAAATATCACAATAAAACCCCTTTCCTTCCAATCCCAAATCAACAGTCTGAGCTGTGCAATCAGTTCAAGCTTCTGATACACGTTGATGATCAAGATTAGCCAACTGTGGAAACAACCTGGGCTTTTGGATTGATTTTTTTCTGATATAATGTTTAATGCAAGTTAGGCTCATTCTAGAGGAAACCAACATTCATTAAGAAATTACAGCATTGTTCCATATGCAAAGCATTTTGTTGTCTAGCAGCTCTTTAAATTGCAGCGATTCTAATACCCACAAGATGTCTTGCTAAACCTGTCTGCCTGCAATGTAAGCCCACGGTTCGAATTTAGGCTCAAGCCTAACCCTGCTTCTGACTACACACAAATCGCACTGACCCAGGTCCCACGACCTCATGGGGGTGGAGGGTCCAAGCCTGAGTCAAGCTGGGACCCAGGGTTCAAACCATGTTGCTTTGCAGTGCAGATGCTGCCCCACTGGACTTGTGCTCTGGGAGTCCACCAAAAGTATTCCACAGTCCCATGGGCCAACTTTCTTTGTACTTTGGACAGTCAAGTTTGGTGGACAATCAGCTTTTCCCACGCTACACAAAGAGCTAGAGTGGCCATCTTTTGGCAGATCACTCTCCCGTCGACTCCGGTACTCCACCGGAACGAGAAGAGTAAGGGGAGTCGACGGGAGAGCGTCTCCAGTCGACATCGCATAGTGTGGACCCCGTGGTAAGTAGATCTAAGCTACGTCGACTTGAGTTACACTACTAACGTAACTCAAATTGTGTAGGTTAGGTCAACTTTCCCACGTAGTGTAGACAAGGCCTGGGATATGGGTGGTTGGACTCGAGGCTGCATAATGCAGGGTAGATTTTGGAGCTCCAGGCTGGGACCCAGGGTTCAGCAATTCCTAACCTGGGGTTACAAATGAGTGTAGACGTTCAAGCCCTAGATTAACAAACCCAAGGTCTGCTAACTCAGGTTCTATTAACTCTGATCTTACTTTGCAGTGTAGACACACCCTTTATGACAAACCTTTTCCAGTGCTATCAGCCAAAAAGCTACATTAGGAAATCAAATCAAAGCTATTCCATTGATCAGAGCTCATAAAAGTTCTCACAGATTGCTAGATATCAGAGAGAAAATTTATTGGCCCAAAATCATCTGCAGAATTAAGCATGCCCCTGTTTTGGTGCAACTCCCTGTTTGCATGGGCAAAGATGCCCAGGAGCAGTTTGAGGGTTCCCTTTCAGGGAGTCAGATTGCAAATATCACCCTTTAGGTCATATTATTTTTGGATCAGGTCCTGAAGACTTTACTCGGTTTTCACTCAGGCAGATTTCACCTTCAGTGAGAGAGAGAGAGAGAGTGCCTGAGAAAAGAAACAAGTAAAAGCTGCAGGATTTAGCTCATTATTATTTTATCCAGTGCATCCCATTCCCTCCGCCACACACAGGTACATACAGACCCATAGGCAATGCAGGATTGCTCCCCAGAATATAGTCAGTGGTCTAATGGAGAATGTAGCAGCTATTTCATGTTTGCCAGAATTAAACAATTGGGAAGGTACTAATTGCCTTTTAATTAACCAACATGGTTAGGGCTGATTCATTCTCATCTGATTCTTTCTCATTTAGTAAGTGTCAGGTGCTTCAAATGAACAGGATGATCACGGTCTGTTTCACTTGTGATTTAAATAATAAAGTCTCTCTAGCTGAGTCCCTCCGAGAAGCAGAACTGAGAGCAGCAGCTGCCTTTGCACCGGCTGTTTGCACCAGGTGTTTCCCAGAGATCAGTTCATGCCGGCTGGAGATCATGCAACATTTGACTTGTCATAGCAAGCAGACGGTCCCGGGGAGAATGTTTTATATAAAACCACCAAAAAGAGACATTCATCCGAACGTTCCTCTTGCTGTGATTTTTGTGACTGTTCCTAGCATGTGAATAAAACAGCACCACAATGACACGTGGGTTTGGGTTGATCTCTCCTTAACCACCATGCCCACTGTGCATCTGAGCAGATACAGGTTGGCCAACCTTCTGCTAAGTCTCTAGAGACCAATGCATTGTATGTGCTACTTGCTGCCACTAGGAGAGAGGCTTATGGGATTGTTGCATTTTGCACTTGCAGGTGTTGGTGGGAATCTGGTAGCCATCCAAGCCAGCCGCATCTCCACATTCCTGCACTTCTGGAGCATGCCTGGAGTCCTGCCCTACAAGATGAGGCAGAACTGGCCCAATCCATGCACTACGTTCTTCACGTCAGGTAGACAATGAACCCCAGGTGTGCACATCGCAAAACCCATCATCCCAACGAGAGCGCCCTTTGTCACCCTGGCTGGCTAAGGACCACATGGGTTGCGGAGATTGCGCTCCTCTTCCTTCCTGAGAGGGGGAACCTGCAGGGCAGGGTTGAGGTACCTTGGCAAAGGGCAGGTTGGGGGAAGCTTGTTCCTACTGGCTGTGCTGTGCTTGCTCCGTGGATGGACAGGGAACACTGGCCTCCAGAGTATCTGTCGCTGGCAACAAATCATTTGAAAAGAAACTTCAAATTCACGCTCAGGGCGAGTCGCCCATTGTAACTGGGGCCGTCCTAGATGCCCCAGGGCATGAATTAGAAGCGGACTGAAGCACGTAGTGGGGCCGATTCTGATCTCGCTCATGCTGGGAAAATCAGGAGTAGCTCTGATCAAGGCAATGGAGTTACACTGACACAAGCAAAATCCGAATCTGGTCTGTTACTTTTAGATGACTGGCTCATGTTGCTTTTCCTCTGGAAGTCTGTGTGCTGACGATAGGGCAGAGTCAGAGCTAGGAAAGTGGATCACGGTGATTCATAGCAGGAGCTGAGTGGGGACCGGACCTGCGTAGGATAGCTGAATGGAACATCTGTGGGAAACTAAACAAGAGGATCAGGAGAGAATCAGGGAGCTGAGTATGTATGTAGAACATGGTTTTATTATGAGGTTAATGCCAGAAAAAGCTGCTGGGGCCAGTCCCAGAAATACTTTATATGGTGTGAGAAGTGGGATCCAGAGGGGTGGATGAAACAACTAGATAGTTACTCACGATCCCTAATGTTATATTAAGGAACTGAGTATCCTTCAGAAATGAGTTGTCAACAGTCCATGTCTCTCTCCTACTCTCCTGGCAATGGTATTTAACATCCACAAATGTGTCTGTGGTCACTGAAAGATGTACAGCTTCATGCTTCTTTCCCCCTCAAGCAGTAACCGCTCTGGTTCATTTTAATACATGTGTTCTCTCCAGGGGTGAATTCCAAGTCAGCCCGCGTCCTGTTCCTGCTGGTTATCCCCGGACACCTGCTGTTCCTGTACACCATTCGCCTCCTGCAGGGCGGGCACACAGCCATCACCGTCACTTTTGTGATGTTTTATCTGACTGCTGCTTTGCTGCAGGTAATAAAAAGAGCCCAGCTGAGCTGAGGGTGAATCTATCAGCCAGCAATGAAAATCCCAATCACTGTCCCTTAGTCCCAGTCGCTCCACACCACCGTCCTCACCCAGTCGCCATAATCCCAGGAATTATTAGTGGCAGGAGCATCCCTGTTCCAGATGCTGGGTGCATCGTACAGGCTCATGTAGTTCTCTTTGTCCCACTGCAGCAGTAATATATTTAGTGGGCAAATAACAATGTGTAGTTTGTTTGTTCCCCCTCTCCCCCGTTATTGCTGGTCATCACAGCCAAAGGCAAGTGAGCAGATTTTGTGCTAGACTGGTAAATTTCCATGATAATTCTGCAAGGCGGATTTCACATGCCAAAGTGGAAGTCTGTAGGCTGGGGGAACTGGACTCTGTGAGTCAGAGCCACATTCAGCAAGGAGAAAACCAAGCACTAAGAGGCCTGAGATGGCGAGAGATCCCGCATTCCAAAATAACAGCCACACATAGACCTCAGACCGCCAGTTCGATCTGTTCTGCCTTTGCCCCTTTATCCTTTCACTGTTCTGCTTTCCCCGTCCACACACTCCATTATCCTACTCGCAGACACGTCGCTGTCACTTAAACTCACTGATTCTCGTGGTTCATTTGCCCTTTTAAATGAGTCATTCTACAAGTTCATTAGCTTGCAGGGTAAAAGATTGTGGTCCTCCTTTTGCTTCCCTTTACAATCAGGCTTGCAGCGTGTGTGAATTCTTTGCACGTGTAAACAATTGGCTCGGCTTTGCCATCCTCTGCCTATGATTATATGACACACAACCCCGACACCACAGTTGAAGTTGTTTTAAAAAAAAAAAACTTGCTATTCTGCATATCCACCATGGCAAAACCACTCCCACAGTCGGAGCCAAATATGAAAATACATGCAATAAATTACAGCACCGGTAATGGAATCTCAGCAACATCACAGCTGATTTCTAGGGGACCCAGTAGTGAAGGAAACACTAGGCATGTGCTCTTTTTAGTTGCATTATAATCTATGAAGACGAGGAAATGATGCAGGGGGAGGAGAGTTGTGCTTGGTATTTTTTCTGCTTGGTTTATTCCCTTTAGAAATGCCCAGCCTTGTGGTCCCTGATATGCTGAGATGTCCCTTGGAGGACCTAGAGATATGGAGTGGGAGAACTCTCTCAATATTTAATTGAATTAAAAAGGCAGTCTTTAATCCTTAACAAAAGCTTTTCCTCCAGCTGGTTATTGGGATCTTGAGGTAAATGTGAATGAAAAACAAATAAAACCACAAAGATTTTTAAATAGTCTAGATAAAAATCACTTTTCTTTTCAGTGGCTCAGGGTTCACTTGCTTGGTATCTTTGATGTGATAAAAACCTACTAGATCTCCAGTTGGTACCAGGGAGACTGCCAGGAAAAACGAGGTAGACAAGACCCGAATCGCTAACGTAAAAGAGAAGCATAAAACCTCTGCCTACAGAAGTTACCTTCTGCAGGCTGGCCCATTGTTTTTCCCTACATTTTTTTAGGCCCAATCCTGCTCACACTTACGTCTCCCATTGTCTTCATTGGCAGCAGGAACTCCATCCCTCCATCCTAATGACAGTGTATTCTACCAATAGGTACCGTATCCCAGCTGCATGCCTGTCACTCGCTGACCGCTGGGTCTGTCTTCTCTCTGGACAGGTGGGAATCCTGCTCTACATGGCTGATCTAATTGTGCGACTGGTGTGGAGGAAGGCCCTGGATCCAGACAACTTCTCCATCCCCTACCTCACTGCCCTGGGCGACCTCCTGGGCACGGGATTCCTGGCACTTTGCTTCCGCTTGGTTTGGCTCGTCAACGGGACTGAGATGAAACTGGGAAACTAACCGGATATCTGCTGCAACGTTGGTCCATTGCTGCTCCACCAAGCAAGTCATTCAGTATGGTGCTTTAACATGGTCCAACAAGGTCGTTAGAGACTACTTCTAAGACTAAGTCTTTAAACTGAATGGGTCTGCTGTCCTTGCCTACCCCTACTGACCACCGCAGTGCCTTACAGCTGTCTAATTTAGATCAAAAGAAGCAGCATCTGTCTGGATTTATCCAGCTTTGAAAGTGACCTAGCCATCTTAAAACAGTGTACTCTGTCTATGTGTGCGTCTATAAAACCAGGGGTTAAGGAACACAGGTCATATCTTGGCAAATCTGCATTTTGATTGGCTTAAAAATGTATGAACGTAACCACCTGGTAAGTAGGAGACTAATTCACTCCCCACTGAAGTCAATGGGAGTCTTTCCATTGTCTTCAGTTAATCTTTGGATCGGATCCTAGATGAGGATGTTGCAATGTCTCTGATCAGCAGTTAGAGCCCAAGTAATATTTTCTTGCCCCTCTTCCTCCCCAGCACATCCCTGGGAGCAAGAATCAATAAAGGCCTTAAAATTCTCTCTCCATAACTTCTGTATTCAGGGTCTCAAAGAGCATGTTCCCCATTGGATTGCAACTTAAGGAACATCTGTTCAGTAGTTTTTATGGTTTATGGAAACACAAATAAAATGTAAACCATTTCGTAGTGGTGGGGGTGGGATTGCCATTATTTTGATGTTGCTAATCGCTGGTATTGGCACTGTACTAAGGAACTGTTAGATCACTAACACCTAGACCTGCACAGTATGGACCTTTCACAGCTTGGGCCTTATTTCAGCTAGGATACATAATCCAGCCACCCCTTTAAAAAAATACCATGTAGCATAGAAATGTAGGACAGGGTGGGACCTTTAGAAGCTCTCCCGTCCAGCCCCCCATGCTGAGGCAGGACTAAGGAAACCTAGACCAGTCCTGGCAGGTGTTTGTCCAACCTATTCTAAAAGCCTCCAGTAGGTCACACTGTTGATGCTTGTTGATTTCTGTAGAAGTCTTTGGTTGGTGGTGTTCCCCAGCCCTAAGAGAGGAAGCGGGGAAGAGTGGTTGAGGGCACTAGCTTGCGAGACTAAAAACCACAGTTCAGTTCCTTACTCCGCTACAGCCTTCCTCTGTGACCTTAGGCAAATATGTGGAGCCAGATTTTTAAAGAGATGTAGACACCCAAAGATGTAGGTAGTCAGCCAAGGGGATTTTCAGACGTGCCTAAGTGCTTTGTGAGACATGTAATAGATGCAGCAGCTGGAGAGATTGCAAACTGAGTTTCAGTAGGGTTTGATTCAGTCTTTAAGCCAAACTTGTGATCTGGCTTTTGAGCACGCTAAAGTTTTAGACTGAGATTTTTCAAAGGAGCTTATGAGAATTAGGCAACCAGCTCCATTGAATATGAACAGATTTGGGTGCCTAACTCTGTTAGGCCCTGTTGCACATCCCAGCCTTAGTGCTGTCTGGATCTTCCTATGACAGACCATTATGAAGAAAGTATTTGCAATATTCAGATCCCAGTTTAGCTTGTGAACACCCCTAAAATCCTGGGCTGTTCAGCTCTGCGGTACTGCTTGAGGCCCTGTTCTGTTTGCAAACATAGCTCCGGTGACCCCTTTTTCGTTCACAACGGTAAGTGCTGCAGCCCTGGCTGAACGGAACGTTAGCTTCCCGGATGGCTGCATTTCAGCATTCACATCCCATTGTCCTCTAATCATGGCCCTTTATGCGTTACTAACCATCTGCTGCCTGCGTGAAGTCAGCACAATTCAGTTTCAACCATGAGCGGACGTGTGGTAATTGCAGCAGCGTAGACAGGAAGACGGGTTACTTGCATTCAAACTGAAACATCGTTATCATGAGCAATTACAGATGTGTAGGGAAGGGGGCGCCGTGCAGTCTAGGAGTTTGCAGATCTCAAGCCTGTAACCAATTTTTTAAGAAGTGACTGTGATGCTGGCTTGAGAGCCTCTACAGAACAAAGTCCTCCCACCACAGACCAGGTACAGCATGGGCAGCAGCAGGGCAAACTTCCTGTGCAGATTTTCTAAGGACTCCCTTGTCTTTGCTATCTTCCCTGCTAGGGTGGGGATCTGAGCGACTTAGGCAAGCCTCTTCCTAGTGTGTTAGCACAGTCCAGCAGGGACAAAAAGGAGCCTACAGGTGGGATCCTCATGATAAATGTTTCCCTGTTTTAAGAGGAGCACTAAATAGGTGGTTGCTCCCATCATCTGCCCCTACAGCAGTTTTCCCTACAGATAGTCACCTGGGGAAATTCACGCTGGTGCAAAGGGCCAGCACAAGCCCAATGCACCCATGTTGAGGACTTATTTGGTGCTGGCCTTCTGCACGGGGTTGAATTTTACCCCTAGTGACTGGGCCAGTCACTTTCCTGATTTATGATTCCCAGTAACTGATACATGGTCGCTCTTAGAACTTAAAGCAATAATTCACACTTCTAATTTTTTTCTAATAAACAGTATTTCTTAATGACCAGCTTTTTCTGGTTGTAAATATTGACAGTGTCCTTGGGTTGGAACATGTAATCAGTCCCAGCTGTGCCCTATTTAAACAGGCATGATCGTCAAGCAAATGCTATACCTTTTGACTGATGTGTTTTTGTGCAGGAGGGTTTGACAATCCCAGATGCGTCTCTGTGGCTGAGGCCAATATGCCTGGGGCATAAATAGCACTGACGGGCTGTTCGCTAAGGTCCGAGGTCTGGCCGTACTGAAACTTTTGCTGTTTGGCCAAGCAGCAAAATAATTCTGTTGCTATATTGGTGTTTCTTTTCTATCCTCCAGAGCTATGATATAACACAGTGGTTCTCACACTCTTAATCAGGACCCCAAAGTGGGTTGTGACCCCATTTTAATGGAGTCGCCAGGGCCAGTATTAGATTCACTGGGGCCCAGGGCTGAAGCCGAAACCCAAGGGCTTCAGCCCGGGGCAGCAGGGCTCTGGTTTTGGCTCTGCTCCTCCACGCCCCCACCTGGGGTCATTTAGTAATTTTTATTGTCAGAAGGGGATTGCCGTGCGATGAAGTTTGAGAATCGCTGAGAACAGGAGAAAATGGTTTCTGTACAAGGGGCTTTTTAAAGTGCGTATTAAAGGGACATTTATTTGTCTTCTAAACCTGTTTTCTCTCTGTGTATGTGTATATATATTTCAGACCTTATTTCAAAAGAGCTTCTATAACAAGAAAAGAAAAGGAGGACTTTTGGCACCTTAGAGACTAACAAATTTATTCGAGCATAAGCTTTCGTGAGCTACAGCTCACTTCATCGGATGCATACAGTAGAAAATATAGTGGGGAGATTTTATATACACAGAGAACATGAAACAATGGGTGTTATATGGTAACACGAAAGCTTATGCTCTAATAAATTTGTTAGTCTCTAAGGTGCCACCAGTACTCCTTTTCTTTTTACGGATACAGACTAACATGGGTGCTACTCTGAAACCTGTAACAAGATTTAGCTTTAGTGCTAAGGCAGCAGGTAAGTAGGCTGATGTGCACGTGACCAAATTTGAAAATGGGCCTCAACGTGGGGAAAATACAAGCAAGTCCCTTTGTGATAGAGACCTGATCTCGGTGCTAAACTGTTAACTCATTTCTGGGATTTATCGATGCCAGAGGTCCTGATTTTCTGTGTCTTGCTCTTTGTGTTGTCATTCATATCTGTGCAAAGAGGATTTTCTACCATTCTGTGGTGGTAGCGGTTTTTTTGCATTTGCTTTGCAAAGATATTATAACACAAAGTTGAGGGCAGTGGGGAAACAAGCCCCAAAAAGGCAGACCTGCAACTGTTCCAGGCATAAAAATCCTCTTGGCTTAAGTGGAAGTTCTTTGCCTGGAGCACTGGCACGTCTGAGTCCCAGAACTATACGTAACTCGGTGAAAAGCCACGTGAGCCTGCATTTAGATGGATCTAGTATCCAATTTTAAAAGGAGGAAGGGGCGGAGTCCACTTTTCTCTCCATTTTTAAACCTTTCTTGTGAGAACAGTGAAAAACACGGATTGCCTTGGGCAGGGATAGAATGAGCTTTTTCCGGTAATCTGAAAGGCACTTGTCTCTCAGCTAGCAAATGCCCAGTTCACTTTAGAGTCATTCTTGCCATGACACCAGCATGTTGTAAACCGACCAAAACCCAGCACTAAGATCAACAGTTCACACCGTCAGCCATTACTAATAGTAATAAGGATAGTTAGCACGTCAAAGATACGCTCACTCAGCCTCAAAACCCCACCCCTGGAAGCTAAGCATATAGTTGGCTGAGAGAAGAGAAGCTCTACATTCAACCTGAATCACATTTCTCCGTCTGGATGTAAGGTGATAGCCTTTGAGCCCCGTTTCCAAGCAATTCTAAAGTTGCAGGGAATGGGTCTGGCACCCATAGGCTCAACCCAAACAAACTCGATGAGAATCAGAAAACCCCATAACACTTCAAGAGTTGCTCCTTGGTCTCTCTCCTGAGAGCATCTTAGCAGCTCTGGGGTGCAGTCTCAAGCCTTCCCTACACTGTGAGGGGGCTTATTCCTTCACCCACTTACTTCCCTGATCCTTCTCGCATGAACAGAGAGCAACAATACTCGAAGTCCAAAGGTGCAAACAATTCAATGTTTATTGGGGTGAACTTCCAGCAAGCATGATTCCAGTTTCCTTCCTTAGTGTCCACCTTCCCAGCTCTGACACTACAGAGCCATACACATGTGTCCCTGTTCCCATTCCTGCCGTTAGCCAAACATGATTCCAATTTCCCCACCCTCATTCCCTGTTCCCATTTCCCCCTTTAGCAAAACATGATTCCAATTTCCCCACCCCCCATTCCCCCCACACACACACCCACTTCCTGATTGACTGCAGACTATATAGTAAAACTTTGAATTCTGCTTAGCTATACCTTAACCAATCATTTTCCTGAAATTTAACTAACCAATCCTAACATTGTAACATGATTATGTAACCAATTATATCCTACCGCCTTAATTAGTTTACACCCAGCAAAATTAATTACACAGCAGACAGAAACAATCACAGAACCAGACAGAGATTATACAGACAAACAATAGCAAAGTGGGAACTATAATGACAAAACAATACAGAAGTGAGGATTTCACATCCCAGCTATTGATAAGTGAGTTCTTGCCAGACAGGCTGCTCTCAAACTAAGTTTCCTTTTACATCTTCTAGGCACTTCCCTTTCTCTGGAGGCGATAGGCATTATCAGGACAGGATTGTATTCCTAAGAGCCCAACAGCATCTTATTTCAATGTGACTAGTTTGGAATGTGAGGATGTGACCGGTCGCTTCCCAGCTTATGGCTGCCTCTGCTGCTTAGCCAAAGGCCTTAGCCTAAGCACAGGGCCTCAGACTGTCACAATAAGAGAAGGCCCTTACACTGGCCGACAGTGATTTTGATTCTCTCTTTTATACCTCTAGAACTAGCCAAGTGATAAGAATACACCTAAATTCTTAGAGTACAGGCCTTTACAGACAGGCCTGAATATCTATATCCTAACATACACTACATAGTTTTGCCTTTTGCCAACAAAGCAGTGGAGGTACACACACTGCAAAGCTACTTTTAGTGGCAAAATTCTGTTGTTTTGCATACAAAAATAAAACCGCCTCCACGAGAGGCATAGGGCTATTTGCGGGAAAGTTAAAGCAACGTGTTACTGTAGATGCCGCCATTCATTATGGCGCCATAACGGGCCTATCCCAATATCCCACAATGCCCATCGTGACCACACTGCTCTCTGTTTTGAACGCTGCTGCCCTGCATTCCAGCTACACAGGCATGTGTCTAGGGTTGCCAGGCGTCCAGTTGTCTCGGGGAACGCCCGGTCGAAACGGGACCCTGGCAGCTGCAGTTAGCACTGCTGACGGGGCCATTAAAAGGCCGGTTGGCAGCGCGGCGGCGCCCACAAGCGGTCGCCAGGTCCTTGCAGCCCCTAGGCGCATGGGCAGCCGGGGGGCACTGCGCTTCCCCCACCCTGAGTGTCAGCTCTGCGGCTCCCATTGGCCGGGAACCGCGAACAATGGGCGCTGCAGGAGTGGCACCTGCGGGTGCGAGGGCAGCGCTCAGCGCCTCCCTGGCCACCCATGCACTTAGGGGCTGCAGGGCCCTGGCAGCCCCCTCTTTCACCTCAAACCCCTCATCCTCAGCCCCACCCCAGAGCCTGCACCCCCAGCCAGTGTCCTCACCGCCCCCCGGCCCCCCAGCATGGAGCCCTCTCCCACACTCTGAACCCCCCCCAGCCCAGCCACCCCCCCACACATACCCCAAGCTCCTCAGCCCCACACTGAGTCCACACCCCCATCCAGCACCCTCACCCCCTCCTACACCCCAACTCACTGCCCCAGCCCAGACCCCCCCACACACATCCCAAACTCCTCATCCTCAGCCCCCACACTCCCCGCCCCAGCCCGGTGAAAATGATGATGCGAGTGAGGGTGGGGGAGAGTGAGCGACAGAGGGAGGGGGGAATGGAGTGAATAGCGGCAGGGCCTTGGAGACGGGGCAGGGGCAAGTTAAAGGTGTTCAGTTTTCTGCAATTAGAAAGTTGGCAACATTCCCCCCCACTGTGCCCCCAAACCCATTTGCTCCTTTCTCCTCCCTCGGCCCCAAGATTGGAGAAGCCCTGTCTCTGCGCCTCGCCAGGGCGTGCAAGCTCCTCCAGTCCCAGGGCCCCAGCAGGGGTCCATGTGCTGGGGCTTCTCCTGCCACTCCCTGCCCTTGTGTGGGGGCCCAGGGTCTGGGCACTGGGGCATCTCCCGCCCCGCTCCCCCAGCGTGATTGCCAGGGATCGAGTCGGGGCACTGGGGCTTCTCCTGCTGCCCCACAGCTTCTGCCAGGGATGGGGTCGGCAGGGAAGGGGAGGCACTGGGTCTTCCACTGTCCGGAGGCTTCTGCCGGTGGGGGCTTCCCCTGCCGCCCCACATCTTCTGCCAGGATGGTCGGGGAGGGGCTTGGTCTTTCCCCCGTCCCGCAGCTTCTGCCAGGAACAGGGTTGAGGGATGCTGGGGGGCTTCTGTCAGGGATGGGGTGGGCACAGGTGTCTTCCCCTGTCCCACGGCTTCTGCTGGGGAGCAGAGTCGGGGCACTGAGCGGTGGATTTTTTTTCTGGGGCCTCCCAGTTGACCAGGGCCCTATCAGCCCAGTGGCTAATCCGCTACTGTCAACAGCGCAGGGTGCGGCTCGTTGGTCTGTGGGCGAACTCGGCGGGAATCCTGCTCTCCCCAGCACGAGGAACACGGGCAGGCACAGCGGGCTGCTGCTGCAGAGGGGACATGGGGGAGCTCCTGCTGTGCTGTGCAGATTGGTTTGTCTTAGAGCCAGCATGTCGGCCCCCCCAACACACACACTCCCCCAGCACACACTGGGGGGCGGGGTGTGAGAGAGTGTGTGCTGGTGGGGAAGCGTGTGTGTGTGTGGGGGGGTGTATGTGAGAGAGACAGAGTGTGTGTTGGTGTGTGTGTGTGTGTGTCTCTCACATACACACTGTCCCAGTTCACACTGTCTCTTCCTCCCCCACCCCTTCAGTTGAAAGGCAGTTGGCAGTCTAGTAGGCTGTCCATGGAATGATGGGATTGAAAAACCTGCATCCTCCGACATCGTACCTGCCCCATGAGGCACCGTAACCCCTTCCTGAAGCACCCCGCGGCCAGTTGCACAGAGGGATAGCTACCCACAGTGCACTGCTCTCTGTGGGAATGCACAAGCTGCTAGTGTGGATGCACTCTGCTGGCACAAGGAGCATAGTGTGGACATGCAGCAGCTGTTTAATTAAAACAGCTGCTCTATGTCAGTGTAACACCGACAGACCCCAGTCGTTGGCAGGAGGGCGTGAACGTGGGACCTAAATGCTAAATGCATGAGCCTCAACTCAGTGCCATTAGAGGGGAACAGAGCACCACACCAAGGAGGTGTGTGGGTTACATCAGCGTACCTTTAGTCAACAAAACTCTATAGTGTAGCCAAGATCACAACCAGCCAGGGTAGCCCAAGGGCGAAGAGAGGCAAGGCAGCTTTATGGCTCCCTCCCTCCAGCACACTGCCACCACAGAACCTGCTCCAGGGTGAGGGAAAGTGCGCGCGCGAGAGAAAGCACCAGCCAGCCACCTGTCCCTTCACAGCCAGGGGGCAGAAAGGGAGCATAAAAAGGAGATACACAGAGTCCCTGTAATAGGCATAGAAGTAAGGTGACCATATTTCCCAAAGTAAAAAAATGGGACTTTGCGTAGGGCTGGCCTGAACCACCTGGCATCACCACATGGCCCAACCCCACAGTGCCCAGGGCTACGGGCTGGACACCTCTCCACCCCCCTCCCAACCCTGGGGACACACCCCACTTTTTGGAAAAGTGTACGTTTGTTCCCTTTGCTCTTGATCAGTTGGCAAAAGCAATATGTGACAAAAGCCGAGTTTTGCCAAAAGAAGACAGGACATCCGGGATAGGGCTTAAAAAGGGGACTGCCCTGGCCAAAACGGGACGTATGGACACCCTACGTAGGAGGCAATGGGCAGCACACAGAACACTTGCACAGAATTGGATAGTCTGATATCGAGTGAGGAGGAGGGGTTAACCGAGAACAGAACCTGGTGGACGGAGGAATGGGGGACGGGGTACACAAACGCCTTGAATGGGGGTGGGACATGTGAGACCCTGGGATGCAGGGGAGAGGAGACCAGGCAACACACAGAATCTCTGGCATGAGGAAGGGCGTTAGGAGGGGTTGCTGGGAGCTCCTGAAATAGTGGGGGAGGGGAGGGTAGCACACAGGCAGGGGGTGGGGGAAATGAAGGGCTGCAAGGAGTCACAGGTGTGCGCAGTGAGTGCAGAGTCTAGCAGTAATCAAGTATGCACCCCTCTAGCATTATCTACAGTTTAGGGGTGGGGCAACAGGCCCAGAGCAGTTAACGCTCAAGCTCCCACAAGTTACAGGCAGAATAGACCACTGGAGTGTCTGCTGCTCTGCCATCTAACCCACGCTACCACTTCCACTGCATCCATCGCAGAACAAAGCACCATAGGCCTGATTCTGCTCTGGGAATTACGTCAATGGAGTTACAGCAGTGTGAAGCCACTGTGACAGGGGACTCCCCCTGATTTCATGTTCAGGTGTCCCGAGCTGCCTGGTGAGCTAGCACCTTGCCCCATTTAGCCTTATTTACTGAAAGCATCTGGTTTAGAGGACTTAAAGCCAGAACTCAAAGGGCTTTACGTGCCTAATCCACAGGGAGTTAGGCACCTGCATCCTGTTGCAGAACTGCAACTTCAGTGGAGTTACTCCTGCTTTACCACCATGTAAGAGAGAGGAAGTTGCCCCTTTCGCTTGGTAAGATCCCCTTCTTGTTCCATTATGCCTTCACTGTTGAGGAACAAAAGGGCTGGGACTGCAGGAACAGCCTGACCCGTGGCCAGCTGAGGAGCATCACCACTGCAGCTAGAACTTGCTTTCAGCAAAGGAGGCGATGACTTCGGCCTCCTACCAGAGGAGGGAATGGGGTTGGTGCAGGGGGAGAGGGGGAGCAGTATTCCCCAGCATACACTGCCCCAGTAACCTCACCAGCGGCGGTCATAGCATAAGCCAGTGTTTTTCCAGAAGCAATGCCTGGTTAGAAGTGCAGCATTCTCCCAGGGTGTAAGAGCCAACAGGTAAACACAAGCAAATCTGGGGGGCGGGGGGATGAAAAAACCTTCACGACGAACACTGCCTCCAAAGACATACTTGACAACACAGTATTTTTCCCCTTCACAGGAAGCCTGTTTATTCCTCCAGCTGGTTAAACAAGGCAATCAGTGTCACCCAAGAAGCGCTGAAAGGAAGCCTTGGCATCACTGAATCTCAGTTTTGTTTCACTGGCAGAAGAACCTTTATGTCATTAAATAAGCCACTGGGCAGGGTGGGGGGAGAGGGGGAGAGGTGTTTAATATCAGGCAGTACAGAAAATTGTTTATGGTCTGAAGAATGAAGAGCACAGTGTAGCTGGGACTGCTTAGAGAAAGGCTCCGTCTTTCCCTTCGCCACTGTGATGCCAGAAAAGCAGAGCATTAAAGCCATCAGTTGGATGCCCCCTCTTTTTTTAAGTTTATAATATATATGGTAATTTGCATTTGTATTGCAATAGCACCAAGAGATCCCAAATAGGATCTGGCCCAGTTGTGTCAGGTGTTGTATAAACACACAGGAAGGCCTCGCCCCTGCCTTAACATGTTTACCGGAAGCTTTTCCTCTATAGATCTGAAAGCATTTTTGAGAAGCAGGAGTAAGTACCCGCATACTCATTTTACAGTTGGAGCCTCTGAAGTGCTGAAAGAGAGAAAGACCAAAGTGGCCCCTAATTTTTTGGCTGCCCAACCGCAACTGCTCAGCAGTGTCAGGCAGCCACAATGCCAACGGACGTCACTGGGTTGTGTGGCTGCGCCGCAGCACTGAAAAATTAGGCCGTAGGCATTTAAGGTTGGGCATCAAAAAAACCAGAGGGTACTTCTGCCAATATGGGCCTAAGTGAGTTGGAGAGTCACACAGCAATGCAGTGGACTAAACCCCAAGTTTCCTCATATTGCTCAGTGTAAACTTGTCAAGGTTGTGAGGCCTGAGAGTTGATCTTTTGCCCCTCCTTTCGCATGTGTACAGCACCTTTCATCCAGGAATCTCAAGCCACTTTGGTAAAGATCATGACACACACACACACACCCCTACTTTACAGCTCACAGCACAGGGCTTCTGAGCCACCCTTATCACTAGGCCACATCCCCTTCCTCTTGTTTAAGGATTTGCTGCTGTTGAGGGAACTGAGCATTCCCCAGAGCTCGCCCTCTGCCATTTCAACACCTTGACTCAAGAGCTGTGTCTCTCACAATGCCTGATGGGTATCTCACAGGTGGAAGCATCTTATGATCTATGGGAAGGATTCAATTTTTAAATAAGTACCATCTGAGGGCTTGTGACTGAATGCACCCCTGTATTCACAGCCTACACACTATTGTAATAATCTTTGTACGAAATCAAAAACTAATAACTCACTGGTCAATGATATCATGGTGAAATAGATATAGCAACATGATCTGTAAAGTTACAAATTCCCCCTATATGATGGTGGTAGCACATGTTCAAACCCACATACCCCTGCTTAGGCAGGAGTGGTTTAGCAGGTCTAGCTTAAACAAAGGCATGTGTGTTTAATCTCAGTTTATGTATAAGTACTAAACAGGGTCCTTAAGATAGCAAATCTGCATTTCAGCATACACAGGGGAAAAGAAAGAGCACAGGGGTACCTGTACCCCCATCCCCATGTTGCCTTCTTTGAGTAAATTTTGCTTTCAGGGGTAAGCCTCAGACTAATCCACTTCAAAGGGGGATTGGACTATAAAAGTGAGGGGCAAAAACACACCAGTGTCTCTCTTGCATGCATGTGCCCTCTCAGACGACAGAGGAACCAGCCCTTTGGCCTTTTGGGGCAGATCCTGACTTGAGAATTCAGGCAGCCTGTTGCTAGGATCGTGGAAGGATTTTTACCTTGAACCCAAGTCTAGTTTGTAAAGTTTTAGTTGCTAGAAAGCGTTCTGTCTTTATTTTTCTTGTAACCATGTCTGACTTTGCCTTATTCTTCTATTCACTTAAATTTAGTTAAGTACACAGAGAGATTTTGTTTTATTTTTTAATCAAAACTAATCCGGTGTTTAAAAGGAATTTTTTGGTAACTCCAATTAAAGGAACAAACTGTTGTGTATTGACCCCTTGCAGGGGCAACAGCCCTGTACTATCTGAACTGTCCAGGAGAGGGAAAGTATAAGACTTGGAGTGCGTTGTGGTCACCCTGCAAGTAGTAACCAAGGCTGCAAGAAGCAAGGGTGCGGCTGGTGTGTTGCTGACAGGAAGCTGGGGTCAGGGCTGTGCCTATACACAGACACTGTGGGTATGACCTCCATGCTGTTTATGAAGTGGCCAGGTTGGGAGCTACAGCAGCAAAGCATTGTGGGACACCCCAGGTTGCAGGGCAGATGGTGATACAAGCCTTCACTAGTCTGCATTGCACCCCAGAACGTGATAGGGCTGCTGCTGTTTTTTACAGCAGGATTTGCACGTTCATTCCTCACATACGGCTGAGCTAACCTGGATTTTCCATTCATTTCTACTCTCTGACAGCGACTAACCCAGAGTTAGCTTTCCAGGGTTTGAAGTGATTTTCCTTCATGCATACAGCCAAGGTACAGCGCACTCTGCTAAGCTAACTGTGGGGTACCTGCTGGTGTCACTCAGCCAAAACCGAGGGTTCATACAGAATCTGCCTTCATGACACATGGATACGCTGTTCATTAGGAATGAGGTCAAGCCACAGTCCAGATCCAAACTCTACCAAAGTTCTGGCTGTGATCTCAGCCCAGACCATGCCAAAAGTACAGTGCATTCCCCCTTCATCTAGGCACAAATCCCTTTATTCCAATGGGACAGGATTTGGCTCTCCAACTGCAAGGCTAGTTACTTACGGTGGTAGGGGGTTACTTTGTCACTCCATCAGTGCAGATGGGGCCATTAAAGGAAATTTAGGAGCCAACTTCACTTTATTTAAATAGCTGCTAGTGCTCAGCTTGCTGCTTTCACCCTTTGGGAAGGAGGCTAGGGCAAAAGTTTGTTTCTCAGGCAGAAGCAGCTCAAGATTAAGGACCCACCCAGAACAAATGAATAAGAGAGAGCCATGCCCTGCACGAGAGAGAATTAAAGTGGAGCAAAAATATAAAAATCTCTCTGCTCACACCACACCGTGAAAAACGGCGAGTCCCAAAGCAAAGGTTCAGTCTGCGGCGTGGTCCGTGCAGCCAAAAGCCATAGGCAGTGAACAGAAGAACTGGATCAATGGATAACCAATGTGTAGCTTTCTTGTGCCTACCAGTCTGGGCACCTGCCATCATATTCACACAGAGCATTCTATTGAAAAAAGTGTGACTGATTTCTAAAGAATTCGGTAGGCCCCCTGTGAGGGAGATGGGGAATAGAGGCACAGGGAGACGACACAACTAGCCCAAAATCACACAGAAAGGCTGTGTCGAATCAGGGAATTAAACCTAAGTCTTCCAAGTCAATCAGGACAATCCTTGGGCTTTACACACAGATTTCTACCTGTTTAACTAAAGGTGTGAATTTAAATTGATTTAGCTAAACCAGTACAAAAGTCTGAGTGGATGCTCTTGGTTTACTTCAAATGGGAACAGGCTTAAATTAAACTGAAATAATCCCCTCTTAAAGCACAATAGGAGTGTCTACACAGGGGTTTGCACCGGTGCGACTGTGTGTGTAGACAAGGTCCCAATTCCCATACTATACACTGGCCTTTCAGCAGGGTGAGATTATCATAGTAGCTACTTCTGCTCTTTCCAGTAATTAGATCCAGTTTTGAAGTTTCCCAGGGGAGCAGGAAGGGGGCAGAGGAGAGGGAAGATTTATTACTCAGCTGCCTGAAATCTTTAGTTTTATGTTGAACTGAATTGATTACAGTTCCATGTCAAGCGCCCTCTGGAGAGCGCTGCGTTCTACAGCAGAGTAAGGGGATGAACGGCTGGCCATTTGGTGGCAGTTTATTGATTAGTGCAGTGAGAAAAGGGGCAGATTATATCCTTTTATGCAATGCACTGCACTCTAATTGACAAAGATTGAAACCACATGAAGTGCCTTGGACTCCTCAGCACAAGGGAATGATAAATGGTTTGCTGCAGTTGCTCCAAAGTGGGGGGCTTTGCGGAGAGAGAGAGATAATTAATGCAATTCCAATTAATGCACCAATCAGGTCAGGAGAAATAGAATTCTATCACATATGGGGACAAGACAGGCGCACAGAAAAGTGACTGTGTAAAAATGGCCCCAATTAGCTCCAAAGATCAATTTTTTGTTGTATCTTCAAGTCACATCTACAGAGCTTTCTGCAAAGACAGATTTTCCTCCTGCTAGCTAGGGGAGAAGCAGCTGGATGCTATACTGCTACATACCTCAACAAACTCATCAGCCAAAACCTTTGCTCCTCTAGGATTCATAAATGTATTGGCACCATGCATGTGAGGAAGTGGGAAAGTGGAGTACCATGATGTTCCTGGCAAACGTGTATCTTCTCAGAAGAGTAGGTCAGAGGCACTAAAAGAAAGGAACTAAGGAGTAGAAAGCTGGGCCTTTGTGCCTATTGCAGAGGATTTGGAATGAAGAGACCTGGGTCTATTCGTGGCTCTGTTGCTGATTTGCTGGGTGACTTTGGGCTGCTTCTCAGCTTCCCACCTGCAGAATGGGAATGATACATGTCAATCTTGCAGGAACTTAAGTTATGAGGTTTCACATCTGCAAAGCACATGCAGGTCCCTGGCAGGATTCTGCTAGAGAAGAGTGAGGCTCAGATACCATGGTGACAGGATCTAAATAAAAATGAAGGTAGATAATTAGTATACGGCATCCCAGCTCACCTGATGCACAAGCTTTGAAGGTGCTGATGCTGTTGGATCTGAATTGAAAATCTGCAGTATACCAGGGCAATTGACCATCACTGCCTGGAGAGCAGAGTCTGACCGTGGTCAGAATTAAGGAGAACAGGGCTCACTCAAGAAAAGCCAGCCAGCTGCACCGGGAGTCTCCCCATGTGTGCTCAGTCAGTCACCCTGCCTAGAAGGAAGGGTAGGAACTTGTCTCTTCCCATCTCAGCTCAGCTGTGTTCCTCGAGCTCTCCTTGTCCTCCTGCATCTTCTCTTCTGCGGCCAGCAAACTGTCCTCAAAGTTTGGCACAAGGCACCATGTTCGGCACTGAGAGACCCTGGAAACGGTGCTTCTGCTCTGGGTCCCAATATGCTTCTCTGGCCTGACCTCCCTTCAGCCTCATCATTACCAGACTAGCTCCTCTCTGCATACAAAGAATCGGTGCCTCCATATATAGCCAGAAGCAGGTTTGCTATATGTAAATCATTTTGCTATGATAGGGCTCTAGCATCTGTTCTGTTTGGATGCATTCACATGCAGGCTACTAACTACCCTGATTCAGAATCCTTTGGAGAGCCCAGAACCACTGACTTCCCCAGAACCTGTTATCTCCATGTTCTCTATAGAGGTGGTCATCACCCCATGTTTCTGATTCACTCTCTGGGTTTTTGTGGGCATGTCATCCATCAACAGCCACCATCTTAGAGTCATGTTCCCAAGAGAAGGCAAAGTTTTGAGTCACATAAAATCTTCTATGCAATCTGAATTCCCCCAGAAAATGTCTTAAGCCGTGAGCGAAGGGGCTTAGAGCTGCTAGGAAGATGGAGGAGAGTGGATATGGCTCAATTTTTAAATACCACTCACAAATCATGGGACATAGTGCCCAGAATCCCATAGGAAATTAAAAGGATTGCAATTTTCCTAGGTGGCCTCATGGTGTCTCCATAACTCCATTTGGATCAAACAGACACAAACTGGCTTTCCCACACTTACCTCTGACAGCAGGGACATGAGAAGGGGCAGATACCTTGTAGCTGTGGTAGGGGAAGGCACAAGGATGGAAATATGTAACTTACTGTCCCTCTTCACGACTCAGCATGATACCAGTGTGTTGTCTCCTCTTGATGGAACGGGCAGTCCTCACCGTTCTCTTTTGATACCAAGCCTGGACTCACGGGCCCTTGGTCATGGGCTGAATTTGCTGGTTTGGCTTGGCAAATGCAAAGCATTTATAGTACATGGAACGCTCCAACCCAGTCAGAACTCACTTATCTTTGCAATAAAGAGAGGCCATTTTCCATGAGGGTATACAGATTTCACTTCACATCAATGGGAATGCTAAAGGCATTATTTTGTCAAGAATAAAACCAAGAGTTCAACAGCAACGTAATGCAGAATGATTGGTGGAAAAAACCCAATGAGGGTGATATTTTCAAAAGCACCTAGGTTATCTAGAAGCAAAAGTCCCATTGACTTCCAATGGACAGTTCAGCATTGTACAGAAGGGTTATAAACTTCATCCTTCCATTGTCCCCTTCCTGAAGGGACCATGTCTATGGGTGGTAGGGTACTTCCATCTGTCAGGCCCATTTGGGCCTGGACTCTTGGCTAAGTAATGGCATTCAGGGGCCCAGTTTTGCTGATGTGGATATCTGTCTGCCAGGACAGGGACTGAGATCAAACAGCTGTCAAACTGTGACAACTTAAAGATGAAAGGCAATGCAGGCCATTCCCCATCCCCTGAGCCACCTAGTCCTCATATACAATCACAGGGAGTCCAGGGTTTTAGCCCACGAAAGCTTATGCCCAAATAAATCTGTTAG
The DNA here is from genome assembly GCF_015237465.2 of Chelonia mydas. NCBI lineage: Eukaryota > Metazoa > Chordata > Testudines > Cheloniidae > Chelonia > Chelonia mydas. The sequence goes on from NC_057853.1 coordinate 20,879,065, forward strand.
TCTATAAGGTGCCACAAGTACTCCTCATTATCACAGAGATATTCCTTGTCAAATGGTGTTAAGTGCACAAGCACTCTCAATAGTGAAGGTCCTAACCTGGCTCACTGACACAGCCATCAACAGTAGCCAGAAAAGGAAAGACCAGACAGACAACACCATAGTGGGGTCTCTTGTCCTGCTAAGAGCACGGGTTGGAGTGGGCTAGTACCAGCCACCACATTTCTGGACACTTCCCTGGTTTCTGTAAAAGTTAAGCTTTCATTAAAAAAAAATAAAAATAAACCAACCCACCCACACATTTCTAGATCTTACGGGTACAAAAAACAAAGCAAACAAACGTACGTCAAATTGTCGTGGTGAGTCTGAAGAAGCAACAGCTTTAAGAGGTTTGTGGATTGCTCCATTCAGCTCAATGGGGTGCTAACTCTGAAACCTACCACGGACAACCACTGTTGTAAATGTCGTCACTGTGAACTATGGCCCAGATTTGAAAAGGTATTTTAGGCATTGCTGTGTTCAGCATTGCAACACCAAACTGATTTAGGAGCCTCAATCTCATTTTCAAGTGATTCAGGCACTTGTAGGTCTAAATCCCATCGACTGTCAATGGAACTTAGACTCCTAACGGCCTAAATCACTTCTGAAAATGAGATTTAAGCTCACAAATCACTTTGGCATTGCAACGCTGAGCACAGCAATGCCTAAAACACCTTTACAATCTGGTCCTAGGTCACTATTGATCATTTTAGAAGAAATGGCCACCTACTCTGGTGCTGTGGGGGGAGGTTGGAGTTGCGCGTGGTGTTTAAGTCGGGTGTCAGCCTTTTGGTGTCCTAAATCTGTCCCATGACTACAATCCATTATCAAAAACATGACACTGTGTCACAGAAATGTGAGCAAGGTAGGTTTTCAACAGGCATGGGCAAAAAATGGCCAGGTAATGTAAGACCAATGAGCACCAAAACCTCCATGCAAAAATTCAATCCAAACCTCTGAGAAGTTCAAAATTCACTGGTCACATTCTGTAATATTTTTATATGTTTCTGTGCTTCTGGGTTTCAGGTAGATAGAGAAGTGCCAAAATAGCCTAAGAAAGGCCATTTTCATGAGCTCTCAGATCCAGTCTGGCAGAGCAGTTCCGATACTCCAGATCATCATCTGAACTTTTCCAGTGCTCATCCAAACCCAACTACCAAACTTGATGAGATTTTCCCAGAGTTGGATTTCACTTTGGCCTTCCAGAGTGTGATAACCAAGGACAGAACTTCCGCATTTTAGGAGCAGTTCAGAAGCAAAGGGCAAAAGACGTTAAGAAATAACAAGCTGAAAAATACTCAGTGAAAACATTTGTTTTACAAAGACTTAAGTCTGAGCACAATGGAGTTTTATAAAAACCTTGCCACTGTATTGCACTAAGTCAAGTATTCACAACAGAATCAGCAGACACACCTGTACAGTAATTCTGCTATCAGCATGTTTACTTACAGAGGAGATGCTCTATATGCAGAGCCAAAGCTGAATTTAACAGAGTAAAGACTGAAGTGCTGTTTTGTCTAAGCAAATCCATCTATCTGGACTGGTTGGATATTAAAATCCTAGGTTTTCTTATTTCTTCTTCAAGTAATGAATTGTCCAAGCCAGCCAGCCAGCCAACAACCTTCCACTAGGTGTCTATGTCTATGTTTTGTTCTCACACACACGAACACACAGACACAGACTCTCTCTCTTGCTCTTCCCCCAACCCTTTCCGGAAATCTGCCTCATCTTTTCATAAGTATCTCCCATTTCTATAGTGCATCCCCTCCCAAAGTGCTTTACAAACAAACTGATACACAAACAACGCCTGGAAATTGTTTGGTCCAACAGTGAAATGCGGCCATCTCTGGAGTGAGAAGCATCAGCTGTTTAACAGCATACAGCTACACCGCATGGCAGGAGGTGAAGAAGAATATTTGGTAGGCCACATTTAAGCAGCCAAACTGGAATTTGGCCAGGACACAAGGATTAATACTATTGAACATTTATATTATGGTAGTCCTTAAAGGGCAACCAGATTGTACAGCACCTAACACAATGGGACCCCAAACAGATGGAAAATAAAACTGTCCCTGACCCAAAGAGCAGTTGACACCTACTCTTACACATAAGGGTCATGGGGTCTTTAATTACCATATTTGGTCAGGACACACACACACACACACACACAATCTAGGCCAAATCTTCTGCTGGTGTCAATCAGTGCAGTTTCACTGAAAGCAATGCAGCTTCATCGATTTACAATTATGAATCTGTCCTTCTCTTTCTATACGTACATAAAACAAAGTATTTAAAATTCCAACTGAGCATGAGGGAGAAGCAATAAAAACAGGCTTTGCCACAGAGAAATACTAGATCACAAGAAGACATCGATGGTTCACATTCCCCCTTCCTCAATCAATGGGAAAGGGGGTGGCTTGGGGGAAGGGAGAAGAACAAAGAAAACAATACACAAATTATTGCTTTTCTCATCATCCTATGCAAAATTCTGACAGACCTCCTCCCCATACCCATCAAAGGTTGAGATCCCTCGTGACCAGGCTGCAAACAACTCAGTTAGTGGGACAGGCCGTGAAGGGAGCCTACCCCGATAAGTAGCCTTCCCAAGATTCAGATCCGCAGTGAATTCTCTTAGCATCTAAAGGAAACACGAAAGTTGACCGTTTAAACAATAGCAGCCTGCTTCTGTGAACAATCTACCGCAGGCACTGGAATGGGCTAAGGGTGCTTCGGCCCAAGCATTCCGCGTGCTAATCAACAAGGCAGCCTCTCGCTGCACGGTCAGTCCCAATGAGGGCGTCGGCACGCGATGCACGTGCTTGAAGGGGAATGGAGAGGCAGAGGGGAAAGGAATTAACTAAACAGCAAGCATGTGGGGAGAAGGCAGGAGGTGTCTTGAGTAACTAAGAATGAGTGAGGTCCCCAGTTCTCTAGGGCCCCCCTACCACCACCCTCATCGGAGGCGCAGGTATGACGGGATGGAGTAGTTGAAGAGCAAGTAATCCATTTTGTATAAATTAAAGAGTCTCCTTTGGTAGAAGGGGCTGATGTCCTCGAAGAACTGGGCTGTCATGTCGTCTGTGGTCCTGGTGGTCTTGGAGGAAGAGGGGAACTTAACACTGGCATCGGCCCCTACCAGCTGCAGGACGTAGTTGGCGTCCTCGGCCAGTGTCTCGTACTTGCCCACCACATCGTAGTGAATGATGCAGGGGTGGCAGAGCGAGTGCACCCGCTCCCAGTGCTCGTTGAAGGGCTCCTCAACTTGTGTGCGCGGGTCCAGCAGGTAGTAGACGAACTCCTGGAAGCGCACATCATCGCCACGCTCCAGGGCCTGGTTGCTGGGCTCCTGCCGGTGCCGACGGATGATCTTGGTGCCGTAGCGCTTGTGGAAGGCCGTGTTGTAGCGGCGGGTGAACTTGTTGCGGTAGGCCGAGACCAGGCGCTCGAAGGGTTCCCGCACAAAGATGAACTTGAGGTAGTTGCGCAGGCGATGGTTGATCTCGGGAGTGCTGTACTCGGAGAGGGTGCGCAGGTTGGACGAGACATGGGCCTCATTGGCTGGGATTTCCAGAGGGTCCCGGTACTTGCCCTGTCCAGTCAGAACCATCATGACTCGCTTCCAGTTGGTGCAGGCCACCTTGGGCACATAGCAGTAGAGCAGCCCATGCACGTCATCCACCACCAGGTGGCGAAGATCATCGCGCGTCAGGAGGCGCCGCTTGCGGGTGTAGCGACTGCAAACGCTGCTCAGCAGGTCCCGCCTCTGCTGGTGAGTGGCCTGCAGTGATGACTGCTCGAACTGGGGAGAGACAAGAGGGAAATCGTCATTGCCCAACTGAACTTAAAATGGAGCTGGGCTCCAGCCAGACGTACTGAGTTCAGACATGGGAATCAGAGCATGAAGCCCATGTTCCCACTCTGCTCTGGTGGAACACGCTTTCCCCTCCCCAGCACTGGGCTCTGCTTGTAGGCTGTGAAGTTCACTTATGTGGACTTTTTGCCTTAGCTCTGAGCTTTCATTGCTGTGAGGCACTTGACACTTAGATCCAATGGGGAAAAAGGAGGAGAGTGGAAGCAAATACAGAGAGAGAGAGAGAGCACGCGCTTGTGAAAAATGGAGCAAAGAGAGAAATTCTACTTTAAAAATTGCTATAATACATACACACTAAGTATAGACTGGCCACTTGTGCTAGCAGAGATTAAGGGGTCAGGACGGAGGTTCATAATACAAGGAATTGGCTTCCCTTTGGCTAGGGAAAAATTAAATTGAACTGAGTTACCCATAGAGGAAAAACCATGAACGTAGAGGGGGCGTTTTCAAAGGCCCAAGGGGCAGCCTGGTAGACGTCCATTGAAAGTCAAAAGGGAATTGGGCACACAACCCTCACTCGCGTCCTTGGAAATCTCTCCTTGAAACATGGGGGCAGGGGAGTTTTCAACCAGGAAGCTACAATCCCTTCCACCAGCCTTGCTTAGGAGCCTGCCTGTGCAGCCTCTGTGGGATGGGGTCTGGGGATATTCTCAGGGCTGGGGGCAGGCTGGGTGAAGGTGAGTCTCCAACACATGGCTCAGCTCTCATGTTAGGGGCTGTTCTGGCAGCTGGGACATGAGTCAGATTCAAGTGCACGTTTTCAGAGAGGTGTGGAGAGCAGCAGGGAACTGGGAGGGAGAATGAGCTGTTTCCAAGTCCCATGCTTTCTGGATGGCAGTCAGGAGCCCTGCATCACCCAGCTTTGTCAGCACTGCCTGCTCCTTAGGCTGGAGCCTGTAGGGTCAGAACATCCTTGGGTTTCGTGAGAGGGATGAGAGGCTGTCCTTGCACAGCCAGACAGCATCACCCTTGCTGCTAAAGCCATCTGCTGGGCTGCCTGCTGAGCAGCTCCTCAGAGCTTGGATTGGCAACACCCGCAGCTCCCCCAGACTGGGGGGGGTGGGGGGGCTAGACCTGCCTTGGCCTCAGTTCTCCCCCTCTCACATTATTCTCCTGGGGTCAGCAGACGAGGAAAGCAGATGGCCCCGAGTCGTCTCAACACCACCCCACCCCCCCGTTTTCCATGAGGCCAGCTCAGCATCTGTAACTGGAGCGGTCCCACCGGCCGCAGGACATGATTGTGATCACACCTGTCTTGAGATGCCTCCAGCAAGCCAAACACCCTCCCCCATTCCCCACACTTCGCATCCCTTTCTGCCTGAGCTGTCTGCAAAGCCAAGGCTTGGTGGAGGTCAGCACGTGGCCCCAGGCTGGGCTGTGCAGGGCAAGTTCATTAACCGGAGACTCAGATTCCTATTCGGGGCCTTCCCTCACCATTGCACAAAGCCTAGGGACGTCTCTCCTCCTCCTCCGACGCCACATCCCCCAACACAGCCCCGCTCTGCAGTGGGATGCAGGCAGAAGGCTCGGGTTTCAGCCCAGGAGCGCTTCATTTACGTTTTCTTTCTCATCCCTCAAGTCTTCGAATCCTCCTCTCCTCTCCTCCCGGAGCCTCCTCTCCCACCAGCTCTACTGCTTTGCTAAAAGCCGAGCAGAGATGTCTCTGGATTGAAATCTCAGCTTACCCCAAAAACTTTGGGTAAGATCAGCTCCAACTTCACGCCAGCCTCTAGGTCTGTAAACCCTAGAGCTGGGGAGGTTTGGATCTCTGAGCTCTGTAGCAGGGGCTCCCCTCTCACGGCAATGTCTTAAAACCACTAGAACCATGTGATTTCAAAGTAAAGCCACTGGCAGGACGCTAGATCCCCTCCCTCTCCTGCCCACCCGCTCCTATCAATGCTGGCAGAGAGGGAGAAGACAACTGCTGTGGCTTCTCCATACCACTCAGGGCTGGCCCTATAAGGGAAACTGCCAGGCTGGCCCCAGAGTGTTACCAACTCACAGACTATGATGACAGTTAAGTAACTACCACTCCCACTGCTAAAAGAAACCTGCTTTTGTGCAGCTGTCACTTTACCATGATGATGGCTCCCATGTTGCAAGCTGAGGGTGTCTTCCACTTCAGACTCTGATCTTCCAGACAGGCACTCCACTGTCCAGGGGAATAGCTGCTCGCTGTCCTATTTCTGTAGCCTGGGATTCACTTTGTTTCCCTTCACACCCCTCTCTTCCTGCACCTTTCACCACCCAAACCACAGAGGGATGGATCTTCCACAGGACTGGGAACAACCCCCATGGCTTGGCATTTGAATTGGCCTCCCTCTGAGCATCCCCTACAGTTTAAACTGCTCAGCCTTGTCTACAAGGCCCTGCAGAGCTCCTTGCTGGCCTACTTCTCTGACCTGGTTGCTTATCACACCATCTGCCTCCCCTCCTCCTCTTCATCAATAATGCCTCAGAGATGAGTCTGTTAGTTCTTTTCTCCCGCAACCATCTCCTGCCCCTTTCTCCATGCCACCCCCATGCAAGGAACACCCTTCCTGTTCCTGCTCTCCGAGCCACCTCATGGGTCAACCTGCACAGGTGTGACAGCGCTCTGGCAAACTGCTCCTTTTCTTCTGCGGGTGCCCCACGGAGAGATCAGAGGATGCTGCAGGCCAGGACTGAGGTGCAGCGGAGCCAGATGGGGACCCTGGACTACAATAACAGGAGCAACTGGAAGTCAGGCTTGAGGTGCTTCAGCTAAGATGGGGGGGACCCCTGGACTGGACTAGGAGGGTGCTGTAGGTCAGGACGGAAGTGCATTGGCAGAATTGTGCAGGGAAAGCTTGCACAATGACCCTCCCATTTGATAAACATGCCCTGTATTCTTTCCGGGTCTCCAGGTATTTCTCCCAATATTTGTGGACCTTAAAAACTCAAGAATAATAATAATAAAAAAAGGTTGCCTTAAAATCATTCCATCCCTGTAATCAGGTTCTGGCTGGATGCTCCTTCAGTAGCCAGCAAGACTGGGATCATTATCCTGTCAGCCCAGCTCACCACGCATGGAGAGAGTTCCCGCCTCATGAGGTAAGGTGCAGCCAGACCTTTGCATTCCTTACATTCTTGCTCCTGAAGCTTCCGGACAGCTGTCCGCCATTGTTACATCACCCCCTCTCCCCCAGGAGCCTGTTTGCTTATCCCAGGCTGCCTGCATGGACCCCCAGCCAGCCTGCCAGTCCCTGTAAGGCTCACTTCAAGATCCTTCTTCGGTTGGGCAGGCAAAGCTGTGGCTGCTTTGCTAGCTGGGAGCTTTCTAAACACAGCACTTTGGACCCTGGGACCCAATACAAGCCTTCCATCCTGTTGACGCTTTGCATTCAGGCTCCTACATTGAAACCCGCAGATTCATTGCTAGAAGTTGCACTGTGCAGGAGGAAGCTTTTACTGGGAAGAGCTCACCACCAATGCAGGTCCATAACCTTTGTAGATGTTTATGTGGGTACCATTTAGGCAACTGAAACCACATTAACATCCCTGTTCAAAACCATAGTCAGCAGGACCCATACTAATTGTAAATTGAAGCAGGACTGAAATAAAAGTATCCTTTGTCTGCTATTCACTCATTTTTTTTCTCCCAGCAGGGAAATAATGGGCCAGATCCTGAGCGGGTCAGCTCCACTGACTCCTATGACAATTTACACCAACTGAGGTTCTGCCCCACTGTACCTGGCTGGCTACTTGGAAGTCACGACATTAGCATCTTGTTCGTGGTGTTACAGATGCGGCCGAAGAGGCATTTTCATTCTTAGCCCTGGATTTCAGATACTGTAACTTCCTGAAAACAATCACCCTCTGGCTTGAAATTTCTCTTGTGTGGTCTCAGCTCAGAGTTTGGTTTTGTTTTTTTTAAATCTGTAGCCATTTCTGTGCGTGAAAACAGTACAGAGCATCTCATACTATAGTCAAGTGCTTTTTCTGTACTTGCTCAAAACCATGGGGGACGGAGGGATGGCTAAAAGTGTGCACGCCCAGCACCAAAGAAATGCAGCTGCATTTCACCAGTTACCCAATGCAGTAAGTGCCCGTCTTGTATTTATCTCTGTGCAAAACGGCTCCCTTCATTTCCTTCTTTTTAAAAGCCAAGGACATTAAATATCAGTTTTTAAAAACCCCAACTACATTCCTGGAGCAGTAGGTCTGAGGCTTTGAATGCACCAGAGCCAAGACATTCCACATTTACCATTTCCCCAGAGCAAATGTAATGCAGCCACATGAAGGCATAAAAGCTATTACATGGGCATAAGAGGGACTCATTACAGTTGCCATGGGAACCATTAACTGCCTTTCCTGGAGTTGTGTCCATGTTCATTCTCAACAATAATGCTGCACAATGTGGTTGAGGGGGTGAACTTGATTTCAGCGGGATGAGTTTTAGGCTGCCCCACACACACCTGAGAGATCAACATGGTAAGGATGAAATGGATAGTTCTTTCTAGATCTCTGATACCTCCAGGCCCCTGGTCCCTCCATGGCTGCTAGCAGTTTGTCAGCCACGTGACAGTGTATAACCTGTAGAGTCTGGAACTCTGGCCCAGAGCAGGGTTGTGAGGAGGGGCTGATACCCAGGATATCCTGAGTGGCATGACTGCACCATTACGATGCATTTATGGGATGTTTGGGAGTTGGTGAGGTGAGCTGGTGTCATGCCATCACAACCCAGTACCATGGTGATGTAGAGTCACAGGCCCAGTTGGGGGCTTGTTGGCTAGGTAGCTGGCAAACCAGGACTCTCCTAGAAAACAGGGGGGCTGAGTGGAGACCCCAGCTGAGGATTATGTCAATTTCCCCTGAATGTCATGTCATTGCCCCTCTCTGACAGTCAGAATGCTCTGCCTGGGCATTATGGGAAGGAAGGTCAATGGAAAAACACCACAGCGAGCAGCAGATCCCCGCTCAGCAGTGCTGATGCAGAAGTTGGTCCCTCAGTTTCTGGGTCAGCCGTAGCTAACAGCATCCCCACTGACCCCCACGTGACACCCCCAAAAGTCAATGGATGGGTAGCTGTGTCAGGCTCTGGAGAGAATTGTGGCCAGCCCTCCTCATTTGTGGAAAAGTTCAGGGAACCTTTGAAGGTGTGGTAGATCCCACAGGATTCCCCCCCCCCCCCCCCCCGAGGCCTTCCCTCAGCCTCCTCATCAAAACACTGTCCCTCTCTGCTCTGTGCTGCTGCTCCTGTCCCATGAGGGGGTTACTGTCCCCTCATTCTCAATCCTTTTGCCTGGATTGCTAACAATAGATGAAAACACCTCAAAGCACCCAAGCCCCTGAGAGTGACAATGGAGCGCCCAAGCCAGGGGAGAGTGGAGAAGCCTGTCCCTCCCTCCCCTGCTACCTTGGGCCACTGGGATTCTGTGCTGGTTGCAGGAGCCAGGCCTGCATGCGTCCTCTCCCTCCCCTTGCCGGCAGCCAGGAAACCTGGGCTGTGCAGTGAAAGGACCGAGCTCCATTCATTCTCCCCCTCTGCGAACCATCTGTAAAGTCAACAGTGCTCAGACAGGAGCCCAAAGGGGAGGTATGTGCTGAATGCTGAGCTGGTCTCTGGCAACGGCTGCTCCTGATGTGCTTGCCAGCCACTCAGAAGGCTGGGAGCCCAGAGCCCATGTCCAAGAGGGCAAGAAGCAGACCTAGAGCTCTGGGTCAGACAGCTCAGCTTAACCCTTCCCTGCTGAGGAAGAGGTTGACAGCGGCCCTGTGTTTTCTGGGATCGTTGGGGAAATGGGTCCCGTCAAGGTTTCAGAAATGGCAGTTAGTGTCCGCACGTCTTCCGTCAGGATACGTGGGTCTGGCCTTCCAGCCACACGCTTAAAGGCATGCACATAGCCTGTTTTCCAGTGAGATGCTGGCCATCTGAATGGGAGGCCAGGTGGGGGCTTCCTTTAAGAATGCTCTGACTGTAACAGGCATAGCGTTAAGCAAGACAAGGCTGTTATCCTGCATTTATTTGGCCTGTTCTAGCTCTTGAGGATCTCAAAGCACTTTACAAGGGTGAAAGAATTCAGGGCTGGAGCACGCACAGGGAAAAAACGGTGGGTGCTGGGCACCCACCGGCAGCCCCCCCATCAGTTCTCCCTCCCCCCAAGCAGCTCCCATCCACTGGCGGGCCATGCGGAGCAGCGCCTCCCCATCCCTTCCCGCTCCTCCCGCCTGCTGCGATCAGCTGTTTTGCAGTGTTCAGGAGTCCCGGGGGGAGAAGGGGCAGGAGCGAGGACACGGCATGCTCGGGGGAGGGCTGGAACTGGGCAGGAAGAGGCGGGGCGGGGGTGGGGCCTGAGGGGAAGGGGTGGAGTGGGGGCAGGGCCTGGGGCAGACCCGGAGGTCGAGCACCCCCCGGCACTTTGGAAAGTCGGCGCCTGAGAGGTGTGGTATAGCTGATCATCTTAGCTAGTGTCTTGCTGGGACTAGGGCTTGGGTGGAGATGAGATGGCTACAACGCAATCCAAAGATGACTGCGATTTACTAAGGGCGTGTCTACACGTACAGCGCTGCAGCTGCACCACTGCAGCACATCTGGTGAAGATGCCCTGTGCCAACAGGAGAGAGCTCTCCCACGAGTGGCAGAAGCTACGTCGGCAGGAGAAGCTCTCCCACCGACATAGGGCTATCCACACCGGCGCTTATGTCGGTGTTATTTATGTCGCTCAGGGGGATGGTTTATTCACACCCCTGAGGGATATAAATTCTGCTGACATAAGCTGTAGTGTAGACATAGCCTTAGACTGTAGACTCTTCGAGGCAGGGACAATCTTTCTGTTCTGTCTGTACAGCACCTAGCCCAATGGTGCCCTGTTCAGTTATCTTGAAAAATATGGCAGAGGTGATCTCAGGATGGTCAGGGACACAACCCCATGCTTGGGGTGTCCGACTGCCAGAAGTTGGACTGGACAACTGGGGATGGATCACTCAAAATGACCCTGTCCTGTTCATTCCCTCTGATGCACCTGCCACTGCATGCTGTCAGAGATGGGATACTGGGCTAGATGGACCCTTGGTCTGACCCAGCATGGCCATTCATGTGTTCAGCTGGGGAAGATTTTACCCATCTTTTGTGCTGTAGAATTTGCTTTGAAATCCTCAGCTAGAGCACCATTGTTGGATACTCAATTACTGTACCTCAGCCTGGCTGTGCCAGGCCAAAGGCAAATAAAACTGCTTGACACAAGTAGCAGCAGGGGTCTGGAGTACTTTTTATCACTGATAATTATCTAGAAGGTTGTGACCTTTTTCAGACGCTGCCCTTGACACCTCAAGGTCAGGTTGTTACTGCAAAGCAGCCTGTGTGGGGCTGCAATTTAAGAACACACTAAATGTCATTAAATAACGGGTCAATTCCCTCCAAACCCCCACAGATTTCCCATCCCCACCTTTCAGATCCTTCATTTTCCTCTTCAAGTTCACCCACCTGGTCACTGTCGTAAAGTGCCTGGAGTGGACTTCGGCCTGACTTCCCGTGCCAGCTGGTCCCCAGAATCCTATCCTCCGCAGCTAGAGAGAGAAGGGTGGGGGAGAAGAAAGCAGAGCATTTTACTTCCCTCGCTACTGCCTCTCGGGTACAGATGCTATGACCGAGAGCAAAGAGCTCCCAGGAGGAGTGTCTGGGTTAAATATGGGTTGGTGTCACCTTTGATTTAAGCCCATTCAGATTCTTACACTGGAAGAGCAACTTGTCCCCTTCCACCACTTGCCAAGCTGTCTGTCACCCTGGGTGTGACGCTTTGCGAAAGGTGGTCACCTCTGGGTTAGGATTTACTGGATTCAAGTCCCACATCACATACTCAAAGGTGTCAAAGCGCTTCTTGCTGCTGCCCACATGTGGGATTGCTAAATGCAGATCCAGGTCTGTATATGGCCCTACACACCACATGAAAGTTCTGGAGCCAACTGATGGTTAAATACATTATACATTTATAAAATAATATTTTCTCTATAGCCTTCCAGAAATGCTCCTTGCATATCCAAGATTGCAAATATCTAGGCAAGTATCCCTAGGACATTGCAAAATAATGGCTCATCCAGGAGTGCACAAAAATATTAACAAAGGGTATCCAGAAAACTCAGCTACAATAATGGGAGAGAGAAAAGCTCAGGCGTGCTTTTGGGAAGACTTCATCGCTAAAGATATGCAAGGAGCATTTCTGGAAGGCTACAGAGAAAATATTATTTTATAACATTATACATGACATCATAAAAGCCCTGGGGTGTCTTGGAAAAGTGTGATGAGCACCCCATTGTACTAGACATCTTGCAGGCATTCATAAAATTCAGACAGATGTGTGATTTTTAAATTGTTGGTGTCCCATATAACACATAGGGAAACTGAGGCAATAGGTGCTCAGGATTTATGAAAATCAAGCCATAAAAGTGACATGCCCACAGTGAATCAGTGAGAGAGTACGGAATAGACCTAGAAGTCTGAGTTCAGACTCACTGCTTTATAAACATGAAAATCTCTCTCACACACATACACCCTGCTGTTTATCTGAGATTTAAAAGAGCCTGGTCAGGTTAGTAAGTGTATTTGTAACAAATTTCCTTATCCCTGTTCTTTGTAACATCTGAATTACTGAAAGTTTTCAGAACTAAAATTCTCAAATTTACTTTTCATGACTAATGCTGTGTTGTGGTTTTTTGTATGTTTTTATTTTCTGTATTTCACTAAATTTGGACTGTAAGCCTACTCATTATTCCTTTTATTTTGTTTCTTCTAGTCAGTTTCATGTTCTGGCTCTCCATATTAGCAAACTGTTGCAATGTTTGAACTGCAAACACTTCATGGGTCATGTTTAAAATCAAAGAAAATACTATTTACATGGAATGCAAGAAAATGCATACATCTTCAGAATATTTCTGCCAATAAACAAAACCTAAGTTTGGGATACAAACATTTCATGCATGTCCTTTTAAAATAATAAACCACAAGTAAAAGGCAATTGCATTTCACAATTTCAGTTGCAACTGCCGAGTAACTTGACCCACGTGTACATGAGAAATACCACTGCCCACTGGGCTGTATCAATGAGGGAATTACTCAACAGGACGTAACAGACAGCAATCCCAACTGTTTTATCTGACAAAAGGGTGTAACAGCATTTGTGCTAGGCAGCGATAACGGGACAGACTAAGGCAGTGGTTCTCAAACTTTTTTACTGGTGACCCCTTTCACACAGCAAGCCTCTGAGTATGACCCCCCTTATAAATTAAAAACTTTTTTTTATATTTAAAACTATTATAAATGCTGGAGGTGACGCGGGATTTGGGGCGGAGGCTGACAGCTCGCGAACCCCCATGTAATAACCTCGTGACTCCCTGAGGAGTCCTGACCCCCAGTTTGAGAACCCGTGGACTAAGATATACATTTCCAGACTCAGGTCACTTGCTAATTAATAGGGAAGTTGTCAAGATCCTTAACCGTTATAAATCTGTTTTAAGTCTTACTTGCTGTTTTAAAAAAATTGTTCTAGTATTTGAAACTAAAGAGCCTCTTGCTCCGTTTTTATTTCTCTCTATACTACATAGATACCCTGGTTTTGTACTGGAGGGTTGTTTAAACCGGTGTCAGACTCCAGGATAGATGCTACCCGTCTGCTGTGTTATTCTAGTTTCCAAGGCAAGTGGAGATACTGAGGAAAAGTTTTCATTTACGAGAATAATGATGTGTCTAGCCCTTAAAGTTGTGAAAAACGTTCCAAATGTGACTTCATGCAGTGCTGTCTGCCTGAGTCTGCTGACAGCCTGAAACAATGGCTATCAAGGAAGAGAGAGATACCTTGTATATGTCAGACTGTGTTGACTCTGGAGCCTAATGGCAACAATTGAAATATGCACATGGTTAACCATTTAAACGGCTGGTCGGTGTAGCAGAAACATCCAGCTCATGCATTTATCCACAGCTGATTGATGCAGGGCAGCTATGAGCTACCCTCCTTCAGGCCCCGTCAGTTTAAAAAACTGCCCTGCTGTAAATGGTGGCACCCCAGAGCACAGTTCTATTCCCCATCCCTCATTTGGATTCTAGGATGCCTCACTCCCTGCCTGGGGGACAAAGATTAAACATGGGGAGCAGGGAAAGCTTCCCTTGGGTGTCTACTCTCTGGTCACTAGGAGACATGGTAATTGTTGCTCATCCTCCTCCTTTTGATCCCTGCTCAGTGCAGTAGGGAGGCAGAGACAGTGCTCAGAGAGAGAGGGAGCAGGATGGAGCTGATCAGGAGCCTGGAGAGAAAGGAGGAAGTCTGCGCCACACAACAACGTCCCTGCTCAGGCCTGGGAAGGAAAGGAAGAAAGCCGATCAGGAGTAGTGGGGGAAGTTTAGGAGATCAATCCTCTTACATTCAAGTCACCCCCACCCCAGGACAGAAGAGGGGAAGAGGGAGAAGAGGCAGGGGAGGCCAAAAGGCAGATGAAGAGAGCGAGAGAAGCAGAGAATGCCCGGGGGAAGACAGCATATCTGACCCTGTGTAACCCCTCGTGATGTCAAGAGGAGCTGCTCTGGCTTATGTTGGGACTGAAAGTGGCCTTTAAAAATTTAGTTATTGCTACAGATGGATTCAAACCAGAATCTTGATTCCAAATCCCCACAGCTGTTTTGGTGGGGAGGGAAGATAAATGAGAGTTAACAGTTTAGATTAGAATCCCACCCCTACCCCCCGCAAAAAAAATCCCAAACAGTCAGGGGCCTGTTTTCCAGTTCTAGACGGGACATGTGAAAATCTCCCAGGCATACCTGATGTGATGTGATTTCTGCCTCTTTTGGCCAAAATCTCCCAAGATTTGGATGCCATGGAATAAATACACCCCAGTGTTGATTCAGCCTGAATCCCAAACAGCCTGATACCAAGGCTTGATGCAAGCCCAGTAAATGGGACTGCTCATGTGAAAACAGGTGACAGGATCGAGCCTGAAAGGACATCACTGGGCACTCCGCTATGCAGAGTCCTGCACCAGGGCCGGCCCTAGCTTTGTGACCTCCCACCACATAGCTCTTGGTAATACTATAAGTTGGCCCTCTCCATAAGATGAGGATGCCCCGAAAAGTTCAGCAGCCCAGTGTTGCAGGATGCAGGTTATAATTGCTGCAGGGACATTTTAAAATGCAAAGAGAACATGTCTCATGGAGGTTAAAGCATGAAAAGCATTCTGCTAATATTAGGGTTTGAAAATATACCTGTTTTCAGCAAGCTAATTTGGGGTCTAAGACACGCAACTGTAGTCCTTTTGAAATACAGCATTAAAAAAAAAGACCCCACTTTAAGATCTGAGCACCAGCCACTGCTAAATCCACATACCATAGGAAATGACACTTCCTGCAGTATTAGATGATCAAGGAGTTACTCAACAGGAGGTAACGGGCAGTGGTGCTAGGTTCCTCCATCCAATGTAACCGTTACCCCGCAAGTGGGTGTAACAACATCTGTGGTGAGGAGAGATGAGGAACAGGCCTGAGGCATGCAGTGCCATGCTGCAACACTTGCCCAAGGGGCTAAGAGTCTGCATTGCCAGGCTGAGTCATTTGCAAACGAAAGGCAAATGGTCCTGGTCCTTTTAAAAATCCATTATTTAAAACCTGATTGTTACAAAGAAGAAATAATTTTTAAAAAGTGAAAATCTGAAACTGCAAGTTTCCCAATGAGTTTTATTTCCCTGATTTCATAGAATCATAGAATATCAGGGTTGGAAGGGACCTCAGGAGGTCATCTAGTCCAACCCCTGCTCAAAGCAGGACCAATCCCCAATTTTTGCCCCAGATCCCAAATGGCCCCCTCAAGGATTGAACTCACAATCCTGGGTTTAGCAGGCCAATGCTCAAACCACTGAGCTATCCCTCCCCCCAATTTGTTATTGTAGGGTTGCTTATGAGTACTAGGCCACTCACACTGGCTTGTTGTTAGTTGTGTTGCCATCTCTCATGATTTTTTCATGAGCTTCATGATAATTGTTTTCCTTAAAGCCCCAGCTCCTGGAATCAAGTGGATATGTGATGATGTCAGCCTTCATTCTTAAAGAGAAAGTAAGTTTCTAGCCCTCATGACTATGGAGAAAGCTTCAAAATGTGACCCCAGTGCACCCTAAAGGGTCAAAAAGCAGAAGGCAAAGAAAAAGAACCCCAAATCTATTATTTGTACATAATCTCCTGATTTGAAAGCCAATCTCATGATTTTAGTTGAGCCTGACTCGTGATTTTTGAACATTTGAAGTTGGCAATACTGTTATCGGGGTGCCTGCTGATTGTGGGGGATGCACAGTGGTTGCTTGTGAGCACTGGAATGGCCAACACTGCCTTTTATTCAAAATAGCATGGAGGGATTTGCTTTGGAAAATAACATGCTCACAAATCGTCACATTTCTAGCTGCAGAAAATAACTGTACCACCAAAGACTAACTGCTGAGGTTGACCTGGGGCCCTAGAGTACACAGGGCTCAGTTTAGCTAAGCTGGAGGCAAGGGGGCTTTAGCAGCAGTATAAGGACCCTAGTAAATAGCATTGGTACAGGATCCTGTAGGTCATATGAGGAGCCGGCTCTGGGGGCTATCTGCTCACCTGGCAAGAGCCCCCGCCCCAGCACAGGAGGTACTTTTGAGCAGAACAGCAGCATGTTGCAGGCCAGCCAGAGGGGTGTGTGGGGAGTGGAAGGAGTTGCGGGGAGGGCAGATCTGCCCTCCAGCAATTTGGTGCTCCTGCGGGGCCTTTGGAGTGTGAGAGGGGTTGGTTTTAAGTAATACAGGTAAGTTGAAGGCAACAGCTGCAAAGCCATTGAAGCAGAGGTGCAATTTAGACCAGGGACTTCCCTATCCTGCACTGTTTGCTGCAGTGCCCCCAGAAAGCCCCTGAATAGGGCAGCTGAAAGCTGTCTCCCCTTTGTCCCTACACCAGAGCAAGATCTGGCCCAGAATACACCCCTTCCATAGATACAGATACCTGCAACAGCCTGGTCAGCTTGGTCACAGGGCATGTACTGTGCACACTTAAAAACGGCTGTTGCAATGCTGATGGAGGGGCCTTAGAGCTCTGAGCTGCCAATGGGCAGCAGCCAGGTTGCAACATTTCATAGCTCTCAGCTGGTTTAGTTTTCACAAGCGATTACGCCATCCCCTGGACTAGGCCCTTGCCAAACTTTCATGATTGACGTCCGGGCCAATTCAGGTTTTACAAGCACATGCACGAGAGGAAGCATCCTAACCCAGAAAACTTGTTTGCTTTACACTCTAATTCCCTAGAAGAAACGTAGATGGGCTTCCCGGCTGGGACAGTAATGCAGCCAAGTCCCAGCTCGCAGCAATGTTTAAAGCAGAGTTTGAAACCCCCGGCGAATGGGGCCGAAGCACCGACTCAACCGCGACTGGCTCAGCTAGACCTCACTCGCTGGCCCAGCAGTCACCAGCAGGACAGGAGCTTTGAAGTAATATGGCTGCTGAACAGTAACGAGGGGGTGCGTTCTCTTGGAGGCGGTGTCAGAGCTGCAAATTCAGAGGCGGGTGGCAACATTTCACAACTCACGCCGTGGCAGATGAAGACATGATCAAGGGAACACGGGCTTTGTAGTCGGAAGGAGCCTCGGTGCAGCAACGAGGCAGAGCAATAGGTGATGGCACCAGGCATTGAAACTATACAGAACACTCACTCTACTTGCCAACAGAAGTCACTGACTCTACGTTTACTCTACCTGGGCTCCACGGTGTATCTGTGTAACAAAGAATCCAGACCTGCAACGCCCCCTGCTCCTCTGGCCTTGGGTCTGCCGCCCGCACTCCCAACTACAGCTCTGATGAAGCCCCTTGCTCCTGAGCTGCAGCACTCCCCGCTATCCTATTCTTGGAACCAACTCCCTCCAACGGCTCTGTTCATGTACTTCAATCCCACCCTCCAGCCCCCAGTTATTCCGGTCCTGAACTTCCCTACAGACAGCTCCCCCCACACACGCCAAAGCAGACAATAGCACAGCCCGCGAAGGCAGAGCTCTCAAGCGCCTTCCTATTGAACGCTGGCTAAACTGCAGGGCCTGAGCCTTGAACTGGAAACCAGTATAGGGCCGGAGGGGGAAGAAAGTCTCAGGTTTTTATTCCAACCTGTTTCTTCCATTCGGTTTGGGATGAACCATGAATTAGAGCAGGGGGCAGGTGGGGAATTATATTTCTGACCATTTATTGTTACCTTGGCTTCACTTCAAGAGACTGAGTGGAAAAAAAAGGCCCTCACGGTTCTGCTTACAGTGGCTAAGTTCCTGGGCTGGAGGTACCCTTGCTATAGTGGCCTCTGGGCTCTAGGAGGTTGAGGAAGGGGATGAAGCCAACAGGTAATGGAATAGCTGACAGTGGGGGGAAATAGGGTAGATTAATGGATCCCTCTCCATTTTGGGATCACAGCTATAAGTACAGCAGATGCTCCATCACGCGGGCCGTTCCAAGATCATAACGTCTTGGCTCCAGTTCTGACTTTACAGCCCGTTAGTGACTTTCCCAGATTCCACATCCAGCCCCCTCCGCACATGGAAATCCCCAAAAGGTTTCTCATAGCCACAGTTGTTTCCATATGCAGGGGTACAGTTCAGCCAGCTAGATCCAGTTCCTATAGGGAAGAAACCCCACACCCCTGCACTTCCCCACCCCATTTCTCAGACAACTAAGAAATCAATGAGAATGAGGGTGACCAGTGAGGATGGGACCAAGCTGCAAAGTTGGGATCCAGTGCCAAACTTTTCTAAGGCGCACGGGCAGGAGGGGACGTGTTTGGATTGGTTATAAAGTTCAAAGGCTTATCTTCGCCAGAGCCTGGGAAAGGGGGACAGAAGAGATACAGTGGGCGGGTGTGTGACTGGGGGAGACGGGAAGGAGCAGAGAAAACACTTGTAAAGGAACCAGAGCTAAGCGGTACCCACCACATGATCAGAGACTAGAAGGAAACACAGGTACTTTTTAAAGAGCTTTCTGTGCTGCTGTTGCTTTCAATCTTCCCTGTAGAGCTTGAAAAAACAAAAAGCCAACCAACCCACACTCCAAATTCTACTAATATTCCACCGAACACAGAAGCTATTATCCTGCAGCAGTCTGATAGCAATAATTGTTCTCAGTCTGGGGTTCAGCTGTTTCACTTCACTCTCTTTTGAAAAGGAGAAGGAAATCAATTTTACAGGGACATTTCTAGGCTTATTAGTCAATAAAGTGGGCAGAAGTATTACAGGATGCTGATATCCCAGGGAATGCTTTGAAAAACAAGGTGTTTAAAAAAGAGGGGTGCTGCTATAAAATCCTATTTTCTGCACTGCAGAAGAGTGCATGAGAGGGAAAGCCTTGTTTCAGGCCTCCTGTCTTGATTCTATTCCTCTGCATGCAGGAGAACGATGGGAGGTACGTTGCATCAAACAGTACAACAAGACAAAACAGAAACTGTGGTACCCAAACTGCAGTGAACTGGTCAGATTCTGCTCTGAGTTACACTGGTGTCAATTTGGAGCAACTCTGATTAGCATGTTTATTATGGTAGTGCGTAGGGACCGACCAAGATCAGGGCCCCATTGCACTTGGGAGCATGTGAACACAGTAGCAGAGTAAATGTAAATTAAACAGTAAATGCAATGCTGAAGTGAACACCCGAGCTGGGGCTTTAGACAACTGTTCCCACAGCAGGAGCTGGAATCCCCTACTGCTCAGGGCAGGCCAGGGCGCACCCGCAGGAAATACTGGACCACAGTCAAGAGAAGAACGTCCGCATCCTCTGTCCAACGTCAACGGGCACATCGCGAGCAGGGGAAAGTTGCTCCATGTGTTGATTGAGGGCCTGCAGCCAGAGCCCACTATTCAGCTGGAAGAGGAGCTAGGAGCTCTCAGTGCTGAAACAAAGGCATGGCAAGCAGCCCTCCAATGGCGCCGTTTCCCCCTGCTCCCAGCATCTGTTTTACAGAGCGAGTCCATGTGCTCCAGGGAAGCGATCCAAGGAGAGGGAAAGAGGTTGATGATCCTCCAGAAACCCAGGCAAAGACCACTGAGCAGCAGCAGATGACATCATGGCCGTCGGCAGCAACAAGCTTTCCCTGCACTCTTGTAACACTGCAGAGACAAGCCGGTACTGGCATCAGGGAGACAGATTCTATGGGTCCATGGGAATCAGAGTAATAATATCTAATGGGGGCATGGTGAGGATTTGCTAGCTAGTGCTTGGAAGAGGAAGGTCTAGATAAGTATTATCGTAATGAATTGGCTGGTAACCCACTACCCTGTATGGGAGAGAATGAGAACTGCTCAGAACTCCCCAGGTCCTATCTGTGTCATCAATGAGAACAATAGCTTAGTACGATTCAGAATAAAGACTGGCTATTTATATGGGTAATGACAACATGGAGTTGTACTAGTGAGAATAAAAACACAAGGGATGTAAATCTTCATGCTTCAGGGCAAGAGCCATTCATTGATGGGGGTTAGGAGGAAACCAATAGGAGGGAGGCACTATTGTCCACCGAGGGGTTTCTTGCACCTCTCTCTGAAACATTGGGCACTGACCTCTAATAAAGACAGGGCAGTGGGCTAGACAGAGCACTTGCCTGAGGCAGCAAGACCATGTCTAGGTGGTACCCAAGTTATGTGTGTACATGGTACCTCCTGTATAACCAGCTGAATTCTTATAGTTGCTTCTATTAATTTGTTGTCTATGGTGAAGTTTGAGTAAAGAATATTGTAACCAGCACTGTCCACATGGGGCCATTCTATTAACTGAAGAACAGGACCAAGACACCTAGCTTTCTGGTGACTGTATCTTCAATGCCCATCCACACAACCTACTGGTCTCCCATCCATCTGCCTTTTCTATAGCATTGTTAATATCTCCGCCAGTCTGACACCCATTTCCTACCCTGTCCTCTTCAGTCTGCTGAAGTCCCAGTCTATTTAACAGCATGAAAAGGCCAGGGAATTGACCTACTTCTGCTCGCACCCAACCCAATTTACCTCCCCTGGGCCTGCTACAGCGATTCACTAGCCCCTTTGCACCTCTACAGTGCCAGGCCACTGAGGAGAAGGTAGGAAAAGACAGAGGACGGAAAACACAGAAGACTTTTTCCGCAGCAAACCCAGGACCAAACCATACCACAAAATAGAGGGCTGTCCGAGTTCTGAAGATGCAGATGATGTTTTTGGAAACATAGACTGGAATCGTACCTATATAAAGCTAGACGTTGGCAGACGAGGCTGGTATGGGCTGTGCAGAACCAACACCAGCGGTGATTCAGACCCAGAGTCTGTTTTATCTCAGCAGCTGACGTTCAGATTAAAGGTTTCAGTTTGGCTCCCAGGGGAGGAGATATGGGCTTGTGGGTAACAGAGGGGAAATGTGACTCAGAGGCCAGCAAACTGGCCTAGGACCTAGGACACGTGGGTTCTATTCCTGGCTCGCTGGCTGACCTTGTGGCAAGTCACTTCCCCTCTCTGTGCCCCAGTTTCCCATCCGTAAACTTGCCTCCTTTGAAGAGCGCTTAGCGGCCTACAGGCGAAAAGCACTATATCAGAGCTAGGGGGTAGTAATTATTATTATACACAGTAGCAGGAATCTGGAAAGCTGGGTTCTGTTCCCAGCACTGCCACTGACATGCTGTGCAACTCTGGGCAGGTCACTGAAGACCTGATTCTCAAAAGGTGCTGAGCACCCACCGTCCCCATTGAACTTGTGGGCCCTCAGCATCTCTGAAAATCAGGACCTTCAATGTCTGTTTGCCTCAGTTTCCCCATTAGTAAAATGGGAATAAACGATATTTACCTCCCCTTCAGGGGTGTGCAGACTGGTTAATGTCTGAACAGCGCTAAGTGTTCTGCCACAGGAACCAATGCCTTCAGTGCTTAGAAAACGGGCATATTCTCTCTCTGTCTCACACACCACACAATCTCTAAAGGGTTAATCCTGGTAGAAGCACTGATCTCCATATTGTTGCCTAATACACGCTCACTTTATCCCTCATTTCCTGTTGTGTCTATGCAAGACCTAAAAGAAGAAGAAATGATAGCTCTTCCTGGAAGTCAGAAATTATGGTCTTGGGCATTAATTACGGTCTGTGACTCCTGGAGGCAGAGAGTCTGAAAGGTGATTGGGAGGAACTGCTTGTATTGGAGGAAGACACCATTTTTATGGCAAGCCTCAAGTCACCCTTCCTGGGGACAGCTTCTCTCTTTTCTTCCTCAACATTTTGAACAAGATCCAAAAAAGAGACCAAGGAAAAACCACTGAAGAAAAACCACAGCAGGCCAGCCTTCATTCTGGAGACCCTGCATTCCAAAGCACGTTTAGGTGTCAAGTAAAACGAGTTTACTGCTCTGTGCTTGGCCCTAACATGCATAGAAAAGCTACTACCTAGAGTGATCAATGTTGGTCCAAGACTGGAACAGGAGGGGTCTGAAAGTCAGGATCGAGGTGCATCAGCAGAGCTGCGCTGGATAGGAACAGCAATGTGACACAGCTGTTTCCAAAGCAGCCCTCAAATTTTGTGAAATACACAAGACTTCTTAGCACTTTCCATTCACAGATCTCAATGTGCGTTATCAAGGTGAGCGAGCATTTTCACTTCATTTTTCACACAGGAAACCCGAGGCACAAGGGTTAATTGACTTGCCTAAATCACACAGCAAATCAGTGGCACAACTGGGACTAGAACCTAGATCTCTTGGTCATTGTTGATGGCCATTGGACCACACTGATTAGTTTCTCCAAATTTTGCTACTCCCTCCTCCCTCCCCTGAAATATGAGCAAGTTTGGGGGGGCACAGTTTTGGTAGATAAGTGACTTCCAATAGAATCCACCCGATTACAAGAATAAAAGCACCATGCACTAAAGCAACTTCCTTGTTAACAAAGTAACCGCACCAATAAAAACAGAAGCATAGAACCCTGTGGTCCAATTTAACAAAGGAGAACTGAGACCATATTATTCAATATGGGGGGTGTGGGAGAGGGAGAGATCTGCAGCCATTGCTTAGAGATTGTCTCATTTTCGATTCCAAAATCCAAAAGGAATTAAAACTGGAAAAATATTTCTGCACAGTCTGCACAATATTTCACAGAGTGAAAAATCCAGACATTTTGCAGTTTGAGCTCAGTTTTCCGTCTCAGTTTTTGAATGACGGCTGGAGTACATGTTCCAATTGATGTCTGGAAGCTGTGACGCCGTATGTGGAAAGAGCATGGCAGCAACAGCATTCTCCCAGGGTGATTGTCCCTGCATGCATAATGGGCATTATGTACAGCCATGATCTGCCTAGAGGGGTGGAGCACAGGCACTGGGGTGAGGGTGGGGTGTAATATAAATAGACAAAACAGGTCACCCAGGAAAAACATTACACAGAGCCAGGACTAAAAACTTAAGAAGTCCTGGCCCCAGCTCTGCTCTCTAATCAGTAGGTATAGACAGACAAAGCTAAAAAGTCTTTTTGTTTGTTTAGAGAGCCCCAACTTATCTGCTGCTTAAGGGTAAGTGGAAAAGGAGTGGCACTCACTGACGCTCCACTTACAATCCAAGCTCCTCCCCACTCAACCAAAGCAAGACATCAAATCACAGTATATTGTGCTGATCTTCATAATATAATGACAGGTTTCAGAGTAGCAGCCGCGTTAGTCTGTATTTGCAAAAAGAAAAGGAGGACTTGTGGCACCTTAGAGACTAGCCAATTTATTTGAGCATAAGCTTTCGTGAGCTACAGCTCACTTCATCGGATGTAATATAATTGACCCTTTCCTTTCTTGTGTGCTTTGATCAGCAGGGAAAAAGGGTAACATTTCTGGCATTTAAATTGCTGTCATTAGTCTTCAGAGTTTAGGCCTCATCGGGATTAATAAAAGCAGTTCACACGTCTCTCAGACATACTGTTTCAGGCAGTCTGCAAACTTGGGCACACTTCACTGCACAGGTTCACTCTTTGGAAGAGTATCTCCACAACCACAAGGGCTAGAGACCTAGGCCCTGATTCTCAGAAGTGCTGAGCACCCTCATTTGCAGCTATAGTCAATGGGAGATGCAGCTGCTCAGCACCTCAGCTGCATTTTTATTTCTAAATGAAAATTTAGATTTTTGGAACACAAGAGAGCCACCTCCTGAAAACCGATGAGCCGGCCCACTTTGACTCCTGCTATTAAACTTCATGTTGATAACATGAAAGTAACATAAAAGGCATTTGCTTATTTAAATTAAAATTTTCCATAAATCCACTGTATCATCTGCTTGGGTTGTTAAATTCACACATTCCTTACAGCTTTGTCAACGCAAACAACAGTATTCCCCTGGTGCAGGAGACCCAGGAAATGAAACTGACTGGAAAAAGGAAGTGAAATTGACTGGGTTTCATTGAAGGTTCTCCTGTAACACTGGGTCCACTGCCTCACAGCCTCCTCCTAGAAAATGCATTTTTCCCCACATTAAACTGCAGGATGTCACTGACATGCAAGTGCTCATGGGCGACAGTCTGAAATTAGCAACTCTTCCTTCCCGCACAATCCTGATTTGCGTCCTTCCAAACAGGATTCTCTGTTCTCCAAGCAAGGGCTTGGGACAAGACGCATAGAAGCGCCTTACCTCTGAACAAGAACATATAAGCCCTTGCTGTCAACATGTTTGGTGTCACTAAGTAGCCTCATGCCCCATTACAACAGATGCACTTGAGATAGGAGTCACACGTTGTAGCTGGATTGTATATGGGGAGGTATCATTTTATGGTCAATAACAGCAACATTTGTTCTTGCACATAGAATCTCAGGGTTGGAAGGGACCTCAGGAGGTCATCTAGTCCAACCCCCTGCTCAAAGCAAGACTCAAGGAAAGACCCGAGTGTGATGAGCTATCTGCCCCACACAAAGGTCTGAATAGGTTAAAACAGGCTGATTGCACTTGGAGGGGAGCCAAGGACTGGTAAGGCCTTGTGGCTGATGAAGCCCAGCTCAGGGAGGAGCTGGGATAGGCTTATAGATAGGAAGTTGGCGGTAGGAGAGGGGTTCAGGGAGGAGCTCTGCACTCACTCCCTAGAGAGGAGGGAGTTGACAAGGTAACAAGGAGAAGTTCTAGGAGGACAGCAAGCCCAGGAATCCTGCATGGGACTACAGACTCAGGCAAGAAGCCAAGAGGGGGCAGTAGCCCTGGGGAGTGGAGGACACTCCCGTGGTAAACGCAGAGGTGGGCCAGACAATAGGGAAGAAAGGTAGGAAAGAGCCAAGGGAAACAGCAACAAGGTCGGAGCTTGAGCAGACTGGTTGCTGGGCATAAGGTCCCTGGGCTGGACCCTGAAGTAGTGGGTGGGTGGGATCCCCAGCCAGACACTGGGAAAGTGGCACAGGCTGGTAGAGGATCAGAAGACTGGCTGAGACAGTTTGTCCAATGGGGCTTTGTAACCCCAGAAGCGGAGAACTATAGTGACCTGGCCAGAGGGCCGAATCCCGAAGAGGGAGGAACCCGAGTCCACAGAAAGTGAGAGAGACCACAGGGTGAGCAAACAAAGGAGGGGCGTCACACCAGTCGAGGGCTAATCCCCAGATGAGCCACAAGGAGCTCCCCAGTGGTACACAGTAAACCCTGTGATGCTGCGGATGGAGCCTCTCCTTCCTCACTCAGCTGACAGAGAATTTGCATGCTGCGGTATCCTGCCTGGGAGGTGCCTTGGGATGGCAATATCATACTGATCAGCAGCAGGCTACTGTAAACTGCAGGGAGACAGGGATGCAGTGCCAGTTTGCTGTGGATACAGGCAGCTTCTCAACAATCAGCATCAGATATTCCATCCACTGACAACCAGGCCAGCAATATATACATTGCTTTTACTTATTCCTTCACTCTGCAGACCATGATCCGTTAAAGGGAGGTTGCTCCGCATTTCTGTCCACTGAGGTATATGGCGAAGCCCCAGCTGTCTTCAAAAAGGAGACTTTCCCAATGCTCCAAGTCTTGGCTCACAAGCTAGGGGAAAAAGAAAAGGAGTACTTGTGGCACCTTAGAGACTAACCAATTTATTTGAGCATAAGCTTTCGTGAGCTACAGCTCACTTCATCGGATGCATAAAAGTGGAAAATGCAATGAGGATGTTTTTATACACACAGATCATGAAAAAATGGGTGTTTATCACTTCAAAAGGTTTTCTCTCTCCCCACCCCACTCTCCTGCTGGTAATAGCTTATCTAAAGCGATCACTCTCCTTACAATGTGTATGATAATCAAGGTGGGCCATTTCCAGCATAAATCCAGGGTTTAACAAGAACGTCTTAGGAACAGGGGAGGTAGGAAAAAACAAGGGGAAATAGGCTTGAATAGAGACTGGGAGTGGCTAAGTCATTATGCAAGGTAAGCTAAGTTAATTGTATCCAATTTGCAAATGAATTCCAATTCAGCAGTCTCTTGCTGGAGTCTGGTTTTGAAGTTTTTCTGTTGTAATATCGCAACTTTCATGTCTGTAATCGCATGACCAGAGAGATTGAAGTGTTCTCCGACTGGTTTATGAATGTTATAATTCTTGACATCTGATTTGTGTCCATTTATTCTTTTACGTAGAGACTGTCCAGTTTGACCAATGTACATGGCAGAGGGGCATTGCTGGCACATGATGGCATATATCACATTGGTAGATGTGCAGGTGAACGAGCCTCTGATAGCGTGGCTGATGTTATTAGGCCCTGTGATGGTGTCCCCTGAATAGATATGTGGGCACAGTTGGCAATGGGCTTTGTTGCAAGGATAGGTTCCTGGGTTAGTGGTTCTGTTGTGTGGTATGTAGTTGCTGGTGAGTATTTGCTTCAGGTTGGGGGGCTGTCTGTAGGCAAGGACTGGCCTGTCTCCCAAGATTTGTGAGAGTGATGGGTCGTCCTTCAGGATAGGTTGTAGATCCTTGATAATGTGTTAGAGAGGTTTTAATCGGGGGCTGAAGGTGACGGCTAGTGGCGTTCTGTTATTTTCTTTGTTAGGCCTGTCCTGTGAAGGTGACTTCTGGGTACTCTTCTGGCTCTGTCAATCTGCTTCTTCACTTCAGCAGGTGGGTATTGTAGTTGTAAGAATGCTTGATAGAGATCTTGTAGGTGTTTGTCTCTGTCTGAGGGGTTGGAGCAAATGCTAACATTTGCTAAAAATTGGGACGGGGGATAGGTAATAGGAGCCTGTATAAGAAAAAGACCCAAAAATCAGGACTGTCCCTACAAAATCAGGACATCTGGTCACCCTAGGATTTTCTGTACTTTAAGCAGCAGAAACCAGAGGTCTGCTGGCCTCAAATGGCCCAAACACCTTGGAATTTGGAAATGTTTGCAAAGCAAACCTGAATTTTGCAAATGGCTTTTTCTCCCTGTCGTGCTGAACCAGGCCCCCATATACAAGCATTGAGTGGCCTCTGGATGTGTTTAAAATCCACTCTGAATTTTGTGGCATGACCCCATGTTTATTAGAAAGGAGTTCGATGCAGAGAGAGAATGAGATGGGGGGGGGGGGGTGGACTTCATGCACCTAGGATACTGAACAAGATGTAGGTCAGGTCCGAGGGTTTTAGGTCCCATGCCAAAACCTGGGACTCATGACTCAGCTGGTCACTTCGGAGGGGTCCATTAAAATCACATTTATTTATTTATATGGAGTGGAGTTCCTACTGTCTACGTCCACCCACCCTGAGCTTCAATTTGAGAGTGAGTTAGGCTCTCACAGCAAATGTCAGTCAAAATGAATGTGCTTTCACCTGGATTTGCATCAAAGCCATCAGTGGACCTCAGAGCACTGCAAAGTAGAGAGGGTAACCTGCCCCAGAATTTGGAGGGGTGCTTTTGGGGTGGGGGGAGAGGAGTTGCGTACTGAGATTTACATCTGGTCCATTGTAGAGATAAGGCCAGCTGCAGAATTTGGATCCAGATCTGGGTTCAGATTCCAAACCATTTTGTTCCCCCTTCCCTCAGTTAAGAGTGCACTGGTCTATGCCTCTAGCTGGGTTTGTCTCTACGCAGATGGCTCAGGGAACCAAGACTGGGATGAAATCCAAGCCCTGAAGTGCTTCCTGTGGCTCTGGGTTTCATAGCCTCAGTTGTGCCCAGTCTATCCAGTGGTGCATGTCTGTAGCAATGCAATTCTGGCATCCTACTCTGTTGGGCTGGTTTTATTATAATGTGCAATATGCTGGAGGGATATTTCATTCCTTTGGAACCTCTGCACAGGTAACCTAGGACCGAACTGTGCCCTGGAGTAAGCAGGAACAACTTGCATTAAAGTCCATGGGAAATGCATCTGCTAGCACCACGGCTGCATTTGGCTCCACATCACTCTCTGCTTTGTCCCTTCACACTCATTGCAGGAAATTGCAGGATAGCCAGTCAGGCTTATGATGAACAGAGGATTATTCTCCTTCCCCTAGCTTTCAGAGTAGCAGCCGCGTTAGTCTGTATTCGCAAAAAGAAAAGGAGTACTTTTCCTAACATTCAAAAAACCGTAAGAGAACACTTCAACTTCTCTGGTCAATCAGTAACAGACTTAAAGGTGGCAATTTTGCAACAGAAAAGCTTCAAAAACAGACTCCAAGGAGAAACTGATGAGCGTGAATTAATATGCAAACTAGATACGTACCATTAACTTGGGTTTGAATAGAGACTGGGAGTGGCTGGGTCATTACACATATTGAATCTATTTCCCCATGTTAAGTATCCTCACACCTTCTTGTCAACTGTCGAAATGGGCCATCTTGATTATCACTACAGAAGTTTTTTTCTCCTGCTGATAGCAGCTCATCTTAATTAATTAGCCTCTTACAGTTGGTATGGCAACTCCCACCTTTTCATGTTCTCTGTATGGGTGAGTGTATATATATCTTCTTACTATATGTTCCATTCTATGCATCCGATAAAGTGGGCTGTAGCCCACAAAAGCTTATGCTCAAATAAATTTGTTAGTCTCTAAGGTGCCACAAGTCCTCCTGATCTTTTTGCAGATACAGACTAACACAGCTGCTACTCTGAAACCGGTTTTCAAATGAGCTTGGCTTTCGGATTTCTCTGTGAATAGGGAGGGCAGTGCTGCCGAGTCAGGCACTAGATGAGTTTCCCACCTGTAGCAATACCAGTGTAGCTCAATCCTGGCCTAAAGTTCCCCCTTCTCCCCCATCTCCTCCCTTATCCTGGATCTCCTTACCAGCTCTGCTGATGCACCTCAATTCTGACCTGCAGCAAACCCTGCTATCCCAAGTCTACCTCCTTGAACCCCAGCTCCTCCACTCAGTGCCAGAATGCTTGTCTTGTGTAGCAGGAAGGCTAGGGTTTGGCAGGAGGGTTAGGGAGACTGAAGAAGGCTCAGGGTTGGGCAGTGCAAAAATCAGGATACAGCTTAGAAAGGGAAGTTCATAGAATCATAGAAGATTAGGGTTGGAAGAGACCTCAAGAGGTCATCTAGTCCAACCCTCTGCTCAAAGCAGGATCAACCCCAACTAAATCATCCAAGCCAGGGCTTTGTCAAGCCAGATCTTAAAAACCTTTAAGGATGGAGATTCCACCACCTCCCTAGGTAACCCATTCCAGTGCTTCAACACCCTCCTAGTGAAATAGTGTTTCCTAATATCCTAGAGCCCCACTGCAACTTGAGACCATTGCTCCTTGTTCTGTAATCTGCCACCACTGAGAATAGCCTAGCTCCATCCTCTTTGGAACCCCGCTTCAGGTAGTTGAAGGCTGCTATCAAATCGCCCCTCACTCTTCTCTTCTGCAGACTAAACAAGCACAGTTCCCTCAGCCTCTCCTTGTAAGTCATGTGCCCTAGCTCCTTGATCATTTTCATTGCTCTCCGCTGGACTCTCCAGTCCTCTGGACTCTCCGCTGGACATCCCTTCTGTAGTGGGGGGCCCAAAACTGGATGCAATGCTCCAGATGTGGCCTCACCAGTGCTGAATAGAGGAGAATAATCACTTCCCTCGATCTGTTGGCAATGCTCCTGCTAATGCAGCCCACTATACCATTAACTTTCATAGCAACAAGAGCACACTGCTGACTCATATCCAGCATCTCATCCACTGCAATCCCCAGGTTCTTTTCTGCAGAACATCTGAAATTGCCTATCTATGTACGTAGTCATGTTTTTTGAAGCCCTGCAGGAATCAGAAGTTAGAGGATTTTTTTTAAAGCATCCTCTCAAAAATAATGTAACCTGATCATTTATAGCCTTCCAAAAAGGGGGCACAGTGGGAAAGCCAAGGTGGTAATTTCCATTAGCTGATAACAGGCAGTCTTGCAACCAGTATCCAGAGGCACCTCTCTGCACAAAGTATTCACCACCACATGGAGCAGAAGGAACCTGGCCATTCACCACTAAAGGCTTTAAGGGCATCCAGGCTGCCCAGAGAGGATAGCAGAGTTCTCAGACACAGGACCAGGGGCCTCACCAGAGGCAGCAAAAACAGTGCCAAGGAGAATGGAGGGTGCTGAGCAGAAGAGTCCAAGACAAACCAAGAAACACTTAGGCATTTCAGACGGTGGTGCTGTGGGGGACACACACATGGGCACTAGACTGAGAAACCCACCAATCCCATTCCCCACTGTAATCCAGATTGGGAGCTGAACCCAGGGAACTGGAGCTGAAAGGCTCCACTGCACCTCCCCAGCCCCCCTCCTAACTGGCCCTTCTTAGGGTACCAATGAATTAGACACATGCCATTCAAGCCTCCTGCCCTAGATCACACCAGAGGGGGTTCAGCAGCCTGGTCTAATTCTCACCTTCTTGCCTCTTCCACAGGAAAATGTGAGCGAGAGTCAAAGTGGCCTTGTCAACCAAACCACTGAGCTCTGCCCTGACACAGCAGCCTTCTGAGCAGCAGCTTCCAGCAACACTCCAGACGCAGCCCCTGCCAACCCTGGCTAGGGAACAGAGCTGGCACCTACCATCACTGTGGACACAAACACCTTTCTGAAAAAATAAGGAGCCAGCGTCCCTGTCTGACAGCATGTCTTGTCTGAACACTTCCCCGCCCTGTTAATCCATAGGCTGAGCCATCTCACCTCAGCCCTGGGCTCCATTTCCCTTCCTCAGCCTAGCGTGAGTCTGGAATGACTCCAGGGACCGGGAGCGTAACCATGGAATCAAACTAGTAAGGTCTGAATCCAGCCCCCTCTCATCACCTTTCTGGGAGATGCCTTTCTCCAAGGCCTGGCAGTCCAGGCTGCTCAGCACCTCGGAAAATCAAGCCATTATTGGTCCAAGGTCCACCGGTTAGAGGAGGAAGGTGGGGGTTAGGAGATCCGGGGTTTAGTCCCTGCTCTGCCGCTGAGTCCCTGGGAGACCTCAGACAAGTCACGTCCCTTCTCTAGGAGTTAGTTTGCTCACTTCTAAAAAACCAGGGATCCTAGTCTTCACCCACCAACCGGAGATTTAAGGATGAAAGCTCTGTATAAATGCAAAGCATTTTTCTTTTTTTAAAAGCACGTCAATCCGCTTTGAAATGCTTTTGATTAAAACTGAAGTATGCCCTGGGCTTTGGTTATCTGCCATGCACTCCAGTGCACTAAAACCATCTATAAAACTGCAGCCTTCACTCCGGAGTCTAGTCACTAGTAAAGCCTTGTCTGCACGCGCGAGGTGTACTGGTTTCATTATATAGGTATAGTTGAAGCAGTACAGCACCCTAATGTGGGCACAGTTATACCCATATCAAGGTAATAAGCTATTCTGGTATCAAGCACTTTTGTACCACTATAATGGCATCCACACAAGGACGTTGTAACTGCTTATCCTGGCATAGCTATACTAGAAAGGGGAATAAGCTATGTTGTGAAGTGGTGTGATCCTTGGCTGACAGAGCTGTGCTGACAAAAGCCCCTAGTGTAGACAATAATACTGGACTGGCTTGTTTCATTGGTGGTGGGTGGCTTTACGAGAGTGGTACGAAGTGCAGCTTTGCAAGTACAGCTGGGTCCGCACTAGTGTAGTACATTTGCCACTATCGAACACTAGTGTTGCTACACTGGTAAAGTGCTCCTAGCAGAGACATAGCCTAGTACCGCTATTCCCACAGGGGAAGGGGAAGAAGCATGGTACAAGGCACTTCTGTACAGACACACTGGGTCCACAGTAGGGGTTGTACTGGTATTACTATGTTGGGAAAAGAAAATCATCCCCCTATTTGACGTAGTTCTACTCGTACAACCATCTGTCTGTAGACCAGGCCTCAATCTTCACCAAAGTGGAAACGCTGATAATGCTCCAGCCAGAGGCTTACGTGTTCCTAGGGTGACCAGATCACAAGAGTGAATATCAGGACACATGGGGGGAGAGGGGAGCCCTGACCGGAGCCATGGCAGAGGGGGGCACACAGCCCTAGCAAGCTACAAGAGGGGTGTACAGCCCCTGCTGCAGCCCGCACCACAAGCCACGGGGCAAGGACTCATGGTTCCAGCTCCAGCCCCCAGCAGAAGCCATGGGGTCAGGGGCGCAGGATCCTGGTTGCGAAGTCAGACCCAGTTGCAGGGCAGGAGAGTGAAGGGTCCCAGTTCTAGCCCTGGCTCCAGCCCCAGCCACACAGTCACAGAGGGGAGGCCTACAGTCCTGCCTTCAGCCCCAGCTTCAGCCACTGACAGCTGAAGCAAACTACATCACAGAGATCTGGAATCAGTGAGTGTCATGGCCGCCCTGACTAAATTGTAGACTTAGCTGTAATCCATATTTAAACATTCAGATTTATTTGTACACTAAACAAACAACAGGGGTAAAGGGCAGGGTTTTTTATTCAGTCAATAAATCAACTTCCCAATCTGCATACCTCTCAGACGTGGCAGAAGTCTAGTACTTCTTGGATGACTTTGCCATAGTCATAGCTTACTTCTGTGCAATCACAAAGCTGTAGAAGTCCTTGCAACTCATCCAAAAATTCATTTTGACAAGGGTTTCACACCGCACCAAGTCTATGCTGCTTCGATTCCGGACATCAGTCCATGCACCTTTCATGATTGAAAATACATGCTCTGTGTATGTATTGCTTACTGGTATACTGAGCACATATGACACCAGCTTTGTCACGTTCAGGAATTCAGTGCTACCGTCCTTGTTTCTCAGCACTTGAGACCAGAGTTCCCCAGCTGAGTATTTTCCAGGCTCCAACTTGGACTTGAGTACTGTATCATCAAAGACATCATCAGAGAGCTGATCAAGATCCACTGTTTTCTGTAGGTTTACAGCTGTCGCGGCCGCAGATAGATCCTTGTATTCAAATGCCCTATTAACTTTGATGTTCAAGCACTGGGTATTGAACAAGTAGCCAGTTGTTGAAAAATCAAACCATTTCTCCAAATATAGGATCAACACATCGTCAAATTTAGTGAAGTCTTTCTGGAGACATGCAGCAGTGACAGGCAGCATCTCAGATAATGCATTTTCAACTTTGGAGCCAAAGAATGTCATTCTTCCATTGCTGAAGTTTAATTCTCAGAGTATTCATTATGGCATACATTTCACATGCTGTTATACTCTCATTTTCCAAACAGAGCATAGTATCATTGAAGATTTTCAGGACATTCTGGAGGAAAAACAGATGAACCTCAACTTTGCTAGGCCCCTCACCGTTGTTCACTCGTCACTGGCCAGAGAAACAAAGTAGCACTTAACAGCCTACCACATATTTACAAGCCTGTTTACAAGTTGACATTGAGACTCTGGTGATTAAGACGTTCAATCGTTTCAGCAGTTCTGCGAAAAGAGTAGCAGCATTGAAGAATACGTTTGACATGCTGGTTGAGTCTTTTCCCAGCTGTAGAGTATTGCTAGCATGTTTCACGGCATTGTGCACAACATGGGCAGGGCAGTTTGCAGGCAAGATATTTTCGTTTTGTTTTTTTAAATTCTGGTACCCTGCTTGCTGCTTTCCGTCATTCGCGTTTGCATTATCAGCGCAGTAGGAAGGCACTTTGTTCCGGTCTAGTTTGTGTGTTGCAAGTTTTTCAAGTAATGTGTTGCTTATTGCCTCTGCACTCTCTTCGCTTTGCTCATAGAAGTCTAACAGTTTACCGTGGACCCCATGTTCAGGTGGCCAGTATCTTGGCGATAAGGGGAAAGTTTTCACATTGCCCTTGTTAGAGGCACCTTTGGCAAGTGAGGAATATGGACCGTCTGGCTTGCTGAGGTCTTTTCAAAATCCTGTCAAGAGCAGGGACAGCACATTTTTGATCAATGCCTCCACTTTAGTCCGGCCACAGCTGACGAGCTTCGCAATCGTGGAATCTGGATACACGGTAGGCGCCAGTTTAAGTTCACAGTCACACGAGCGATAGGAGTGTTGATGGACTACTGTGTGGTAAACTTGAGTTCGCTCAGCAGCGATAACCTTGTTATTGAAGGCTTCGTTTGGCCTGCTGGAAAAATTTAAGACAAGGGTATTGCTCTTGTGAGTCTTGGTGTTTTGGTCATGATTTTCTGAATCAGCATGATGCTTAACATTGGACTCACCGCCATGGCAAATGCTAAATTCCTTCCTGCGTGCTTTACAAAAGGCTTTTGAATCACACTCGTAGGATTTCCAAATCCAGGTGTAAGCGGTTTCCCATTCTGTCCTGTATCTACACTGTCTTTTTTGGTTTTTGGGTAGTTGGCTCCTCCCTTGCCGTTGCCATTTTGGGGTGGGGTTTTCGGCTGAAGACCGTTCGCTAGATAGCTAGCCAGCCACTGAAAAGAACCACGCAGTCTCTGTGCTTCTTACGTGTTATTACGTGCCCACTGCAGTTTGTCCTAGGGTATGCACTGTGGTTCAGAATTGAAAAAATACATATCCCTACTGTAAATTGCGTTACACCTGGAAAACAACCTGAAAAACCAAAATTGGACATTAATGGGACATTCCCACCCGGGCTCAATTGATTGGGGTGGGTTTTCCTCTGTTGTCACTGCAGAGTGAGTTTCCCAGATGGCAGAGCTTTCTGGGGGTGCTGCCCCTGCCCCTTAAAATAAATGGGCGACTTCAGTTCACTTTGGAGCGGTCGGATCCCAAAGCTCATTCGCCAAGAGCGGGTTTGGATCTGGTGCAGCGCTAAGCTTAAGAGCTGGCAGGTGACAGCTGAACTGAAGTGTGACTTTTGTTCCCAGCCTCAAGGAAAGGGCAGCTCTGTCCAGTACTGGGTATACAATGGTGCTGTGCCCCCAGATCCCACCAAGCCTGCTGGCTCCTCTCTGCCCTCTCCCCTCTCCGCTTGATGCGCAGGGGCTGGGACTTTCAGGGCAGAGCCCACTCCCGTCCCTGCAGCAGCCTGAGCACGCTCCACTGTATTCCCAATGCGGGCACACTCCCAGGTGCCGGCGTGAGGCCCTTGGCAGCAAGGGGGGGGCGAGAACCAAGGATGGGGCGAGGTTCAAATGTGCACACAGCAGGCAGCCTCCCCCGTCCTGGAGCAAATGAGAGTCTGCTGGCGAAAGGCAGCAGTGGCATGAGCCTGGAAGCTTTGGACCCAGCAGCAGTCCATGTTTGGGGGAGGACTGCCCCTCGCCCCCAGCTGCCTCACACAGCTAGCGCCCTGCGGATCATGCCCCCCCATGGGCTCTGTGCCCTGTTTTATGGGCCCCAGTGATCCCCCACACCAGTGGGCCCCAGTGACCCGAAGGCAACCCCACATTTTCACGGGCTCCAGCCCCCTACGTTCATGGGCTCCAGCAGCCCCCTCCCAGGGCTTCTCCCTTCCTGAGTTCCATTCCCCGCTCGCTGGGCCCCCGGGAATCCCCGCCCCCGTTCAGGAGATCTGTGCTTTTCACACTGTCCCTCTTGGACCTGATTGCCCCTCACACACACGCCCTGACGTGCTGGGGTAGATGGGCAGCGCCGGGAAGGAGCCCCAGCCTACTCCACTGGCCTCACAATGACACCAGCCTATGTCCAAGGGAAGAAATAGGTCAGGGAGGAATAAAGCCGAGGGAGGAGGGGCAGATGAACCCTTCCCTGGCCGCACTCACCGGCCCTGCTGGGAGGTCTCTGGCTCCTAGGGTCAGAGTGGCGGGGGGGTCTCCAGACTCTCCATGTGCTGCGACCGCCACAAGCGCGAGCTCCGTGGCTCCCATTGGCTGGGAAAAACACCAATGGGAGCTGCTGGAGCGGGGCTTGCAGGCAGGAGCAGCATGCAGAGCCCCCTGTCCTCTCGACCCTAAGAGCCAGAGGGACCAGCCGGGGGTGGGGGGTCCCGGTAGTGCCTACCTGGGGCGGCTCCCGGGAAGCATCCAGCAGCTCCCTGTGGCTCCTAGGGCAGGGTTGGGGAAGGGGGGTGGGGAGCGGCTCTCTGCGTGCTGCCCGCGCCTGCAAGCCCCGCCCCACAGCTCCCATTGGCCACGACAGAGCACTCAGGGCAGGTGCAGCATGCGGAGATCCTCCTCACCGCCTCCATGCCTAGGGGCCGCAGGCTCCTGCCAGCTGCTTCCCTGGTTGGGCCTGCCCCGCGTAAGTGCCGCCAGCCCGGGACCCCAGGTTACGTGCGAACCAGTACACAGTGGGGCCCGCGCCAAAATATCAGGACAAATGGCATCCCGACCGATGTATTGTTGGGACGCGGGACAAATAACTTAATATCGGGACGTCTGGTCACCCTACATGTTCCCGATTTAAAGCTGTTCTGTGTGGTTAAAATAAAATAAACCCAGAAATTAAACCAACAGAGTGACTTGGACTTGGCAGAGTCAGACACAGCCGGTAGCACTCGGGTGCTGGAAGGGCTAGATCTCGTACATTTGCCACGGCTACATAACCCAGCACCTTTCCCCAGCCCAGCTGAAAAGGCCAAGCAAAACAACCCCCTCCCCCGCCCCCTCGACATTTACACACCCTTCAGTTGACAAAAGAGAAATGCAATTTCAGGGAAGTCGCCCACAAAAGTGAAGACAAGGCAGCCTATGCGATCAGACCCAAGCTTGGAGGATAACAGAACGGTGCACAGTGGGGCTTCCACTTGAGTGATCTACCCCAGTAAGGTATACTGCACGTGTGTGAGCTCTGTACTAGACTGTCACAGCACATCTATAATGGGCAGTCTAGCCAAAATAATGTAACACCTCCCAGACACAGACACCACAGACGTTGGTGGTTTTTACCATCTGTTTCCTGACTGAGCTTTCTACAGGCTTCTACCCGTTCCCAATCTCTGCCCCCATGTGACACCAGAGCAGCCAGCCCCAGATACAGAGACGGATTATGGTTTTGTGGGGCCCTGGGCCACGACAAGTGGGGGCCCCTCCCCACCCCTTCCACCTGCAGTCCCCGTGGCACTCTTGCCAGGGAAATGGGGTCAGGGGACGGGGGCTTGCCCCGCTCTGCCCAGTGCTCCTGTCGGGGAGTGGGATCGGGGCGTGGGCAGACGGAGCAGGTCAGGGTGAGGGGGCACCCATTTTTCCAGAGCCCCTGGGTGCGGGCCCAGTTGGCCCAGTGGCTAATTAGCCACTGCCCACATACACAGTGCTGTATAAAAGAACATTTAAAACATCTTTAACCACAATCACAGCATATGGTTTCTCCCACTCTCCCCCCCTGCCCCCGGTTCTCCTCTTCTTCAAAAGACTCTCAGTAAGTTTTTTTAGTCACCAGGTGGCCAATGACATTGGAGATGCTTTTCAGAGGCGAACTCTCTAAGCCCTGGAACCAGGGGTGCTGGCTCCCACACCCCCAGGCTTGAAGTGGTTTCCATGATATCCAGGGTTTACAGTTTTGTTCAATGGCTCCCAGCACCCCCACTGTACAAACTGTTCCAGCGCCCCGGCCTGGAACTCCAGCAATACGCACACTGCCCCCCACATTCAGCTGCTTCTCCCCTGGACCTCTTATCAAGTGGCATCCCAGAAGACCCTTCCTCACTCATTAACATGGACTCGTCAGAAGAATTGCCATGGGAACTGGTTTACAGTTTGAGCCCTCCAGCGTCTGAGAAGGACCTGGTTGCACACAGCTGGGCAAACCTGCTTCCCCCGGAAAAAAGGAAAGGGAGCAATTTTCTGACCCCTCCCACCACATACAATTGCTGACTTTCCCCTGGGACAGGCCAATCTGTAGCATGTTGGGTTGGGCCTGTGTAACAAACATTCACCCCTCTAAGCTTAAACAATTCTTAAGACACTGTAGCTGCAATGCGCACCTTGACTGCTCCGTTATAGATAGGATCTGCCTTAGGATCCTGGGCAGGACCCATGAGATGAACTTTAGGGGGACTTGACAGTTGCCATTCCACCCTGAACACCCCTGATCATTGGAGCGGGGATGACAGCAGAACAATCTCCAGGATTTTCCACTGCACTAGAAACCAAGCAGGGGGATTTCACATCAGACTTTGAGTTTTCCCACCATGACTTGGTTACACAAGAGGTTCACAACTGATTGGATCTTGCGTGTCTGCAATTTGCACGCTATCTTGTGTCCCACCAGCAGCGCCTCTCTCAGGTGAGCCACCAGAGTGCCTCCCCACTCCGAGAACTGACCCTAGCAGTTCTCAGCTGAAAGTTGCTCCCGCCGTTTTTACAAGATCCTTACTTACTGCACCAAGGCATAAAGGGCACTTGAAGCCTCTGATAACGTTTGATTTTAAAGCCAAGGCAAACATTGGCTTGACTGCCCCCTCAACGCCAGAACCCACGGTAGAATAAGAGAGTTACCTGGAAACTCTTGTTTGTGGGCCAGGGAACAGCAAGAGGTTTGCGGTCATTTGCAATAGTTTTCTTTCCTTTTAAGTCATATTAAGGGGCAGAGTTACGCACACACCCTGCTAAAGCAGCAGCCCTCACCTCTGTATGTCTCCCAAATACTAATGACCACACCAAGGCTTCTCTTCAGTTCCAGGGCTGTGTGAACAGCTCGAGAGTAATGTGAGGTGCCTGGGGTCCCGTGCGGATCATGAGAGTCTTTCTAGCCAAAAACCACACTTTGAAGGGTCGGAGGAGTCATGGTTTTACATGGGATTATCCAACCAATTGCACTGAGTTAATCAGGAAAAAGCACCAGCTCCTCCAGGGATGTGCATTTTTGGCTGGAAGAGGAGAATGCTGTTGTTCTAGGAGAGCAGGGCTGCCTAGGAGGATGGGGAGAAAAGGGAATATGCATAGGACAGGCTAATCTACAACCTCCTAAGCGCTTCTCTAGGAGACGCTGATGGGAACGGCTGTCTGCACGAGTGCGTGCACATTAGGGTGACCTGACAGCAAGTGTGAAAAATCGGGATGGGGGTGGGGTGTAACAGGCACCTATAAAAGATAAATTCCCGAATATCGAGGCTGTCCCTATAAAATCGGGACATCTGGTCACCGTAGCACACATCCTGGTACCTGCTGGGTTCCAGCCACACAGGCAGCAGATTCTGCCAGAAGCAGCAGCGTTACTGGCAAACATCGGGGTAGGGAAATGCAAAACTTTTCAAGATTGAAATTATCTACCCCAAAATACCAGCAGATCCGCCTGCACCTGTGATGCTGAACCCATGACTTCAACCAGCCTTTTGGATGGAATGTAAAAGTTACCAAAGACTTGACTTGCCACAGTTAACGGTCCCGACACATTGTTTGAAAGATCCAGAGTCCAGGCCAAATTCCTGGAGGAGTAGTTATGTCCGTTTAACTTAACTTCCCCTGCAGATGCGGTGGGAGAAGATATTCTTCACTTCCCCTCCCCCAAATCCCTAGTGCACATAGATACACAGTTGCCACTTTCCACCCAAGAGACAGCTGCATTCCAGCAATGAACAAATGAACTCTATACATACAGTGGTCTCGATTTACCCCTGAATCCCAAGAGGGGACAGCTGAACTTTAGGGAAGATTCACAGTAGGGAGGCCAGGGAGCGTGTGCTCCACTGTGCTTCCTTAGGATGGGAGGAGGGTGCGGGATTGCCAGTTTTTAATTTAGTTTGGGCTCCAAAGGCATTTGCTAGGGGAATCTGCTAAATCAGCACATCTCTCAGAGACTCTGGCTATACCCCATTCCCAGGCAGCACCGCCCACTTCTGTGGATCTGGACATAATCATGGCACTGTACGCTTTGCAGGCTGGAGCATATGAAAGGTTGACGCCAGGGAATTGCCGTAAGCTATAAAGTCAGAAATCAGACATTGAGACGGAAGGACATGAAATACCCAAGCCCACAGTTAAGTCATCTCAGAGTTGTGGGTTAAAGTGGAAAAAAAACCCAAAATGTAAACCCAAGCCAGTTAAGGAAGCTGCTCCATCCGTCTCTTGTTCTGCTATAAGGAAGAGAAAATGGAGTGGGTGAGGCAGGTTGCACCACAAAGCGTCTGCCCTTGCCTGTGAATTTCTTTCCTATCTGGGTGCATTTTTGGAACCTGCCTCTAGTCTGTTTTACTAGGGCACCACCAATTTTGAAAACATCCCTGCTGCCTGAAGGTTAATGCCCTACTATGTTAAAAAGTATCATTGAAGAGGAGGAGAATGGATAGAGACCAAGAGATTACAAAGGTGTTTGCCTCCATATTTTCCAGTTCGTTTACTCTGGGCCGGATCCAACACTCTTCAAAGTCAGTGGACAGCCCCCGCATTGACTTCAATGGGCATTGGATCAAGCCTGCTGTGCATCTGGCAGTGCTCTGGGAATGGTCAGTTTCAGTGTGTCCCCTGCAGAGACAGTTCCCTCATTTCCACCTGAGTGAAGGGGGGAAGGGACGGGCATTCAGGGCCTACTGAGGGGGTGCTGAGGACCTGCAGCTCCCATTGGTAACAATAAAAACTGCTGCTCCTGTCTGGATCAGGCCCCTGCTGAACACAGTTTGCATTTAGGTGCCAGGTAAACACCCCAGAGTTTAAAAGAGCAATCTTAAAAACACGCAACCTGTGGCCTGTCTGGGAAGCGTGGCCCTTTAAGCCTGATACTCGATCTGAAGGTTCCCCTCCCCTCCACCCTGGTGGAAACGTCCTGGTTAATACCCTGTCACCCAGACGGGGAATTTTCTGGCTAATGCCAGACAATAAAACTGCAGACAAGGTGCATTCACTGCCACCAGCTCTGGGTTTCTCTGCCTGGAGTCGGCTCAATACAAACAGATAGACTTGAACAGGAAAATGCCTTCCCCAGCCGCCCAGATGCTGTGGTAACCTTTGTGAGGGAGGGACAGCAGCCCTGCCCAGCCAAGACGCAGTGACGGGAGCCTGCTGAACTGCACAGATGTGAAAGGCTAGCGGAGGATGCTGCTGTGAATGCAGGGCCTTCGCCTGTGCCCCCACCCAACACTTTGAACAGGTCTCTGCTTTCCCTCCCACGACTCCCGCAGGCAGAATGCTTCAGCCGGAGCTCACTTGAGGTCAGTTCAGATCCTTCACCCTCATTATCTCACATTGTGTCCACTACAACTGCCTCCTCTCCAATCTTCTTGACGCCCACCTCACTCCCCGCAGCTCCGCTCCAAATGCTGCGACTAAGATACCTGTCACTGACTCCTGTACTCACCTCTCCCCACCATGTCAGATTCAGACTTCTGGGCCTCACCTTTCAGGCTTGTCACAACTTCCCTGTGCGCTGTTGTATCTGATCGCATCGCCTGTGTCCCCTTCCCTCCATCCCCAAAGCCAGCCTCTAACCCCCGTTTGCCTGCTTCTTCCACGAGCACCTCCATGCTTCCTTTCCACGCTGCCCCTCATGTCTCCCAAACTAAGTCACTGCCCTGTCTTTCTTCACATCCCTCCTCCAGGCTCATTTCTACCACGATGGTGCCGACTGATAACAGCGATGAAGATTGCTGCGAGGGATTGTCTAATATTTCTCTGGCCTATGTAAGAACACTGCCTCTCTTTCTCCTCCTCCTGATTGTTATGTTCACTTTGTGGCATCTTGTCTTAATTAGATTGCAAGATCTTTGGAGCACATTTACTCTGTGTCTGTGCCATGGA
This sequence comes from Chelonia mydas, assembly GCF_015237465.2. NCBI lineage: Eukaryota > Metazoa > Chordata > Testudines > Cheloniidae > Chelonia > Chelonia mydas. The sequence goes on from NC_057853.1 coordinate 20,920,804, forward strand.
GGGTCCCACTGATCAGGGCCTCTAGCTGCTAATATAACAAAGTCGAGCAATAATAATTAAATAATGGGACAGCCCCACCCAGCACATACATACAGCTAACAAACTGCTATCGCAAACTCTTTGCTGGCCACCCTCCCTTCATAGTGAAGTAGAAGGAGAGCTCCGAATTGTTCCACAGCAGTGCAATTGCCACAGGATATCACTGACGCCAAGGGTGGGAATCAAAACAGAACTGGACGTTTATACGGCTAAAGAATACAGCCAGAGTTGCAATAAAAAAATCTCTTTCATGCTTCAGGGCATGACCCTAAGAGCAAGGGGCTCACTGGTATGAGGTAATGAGTTTCAGCTGGCCTGAGCAGCTCAGACCAGTACCCCAATTCACTGATGTCATGATCTGTATGTAAAAGGTGTCATTAATAGATCATTAGTTTTCCAATGACACACTGGGGATTAATATCATTGTAAGAGGCATGTATTAATGCTATACGTGGCCTTATGGATGTTCTCTGATATTATGTTTTAAAGTCTGTATTTGAACAAAGTACAAAACAGGTCTGCCCAGATCTTGAATACAAATAAGTAGGGGTAACCAGTGACAACGGGATTACAATTTACATATGTAGTAAATGGAACCATCAAAGCTCCTAAGGGGAGTCAGCATTTCCAGATCTGAAGGACTGTGTATTTGCTTGTCCAGCCTGCCTGGTTGTCAGGCAAAGACAAAGAAAAGGACATTTATATGCAAAGTAAAAATAGCCACCAGGAGAGCAAGTGTGGAAAGATGACCACTTAATCTCGATGGGGGTTGGAGATGAGAACCCACGAAGCCTTCCTGATTCTTGAAGCAAGGTCAATGAACTTTGAGATATGCTTTTCAAAAGTTCACTGGACTACAAAGGGAAGGACAGAAAATGCCTAAGTTATCCATCTCTAGAGACACGCAAGGGACCAGAGCTCTTGCAAGTTGAGAAAGATAGGTCTTTCAGCCAAGGAGGGGCTGAAGTCTCTGGAAACTTAACATAAGTGAGAAACCTGCTGAGGCAAAGATTTTTCACCTAGGAAGACAAGGGATACCAGCATCTTGTCCTTCTATGGAAGGTCCTGAATGAGGAAAAGTCAGCCACAGCTGGAAATAAGAATGACCGAGGAGAGAAACCATCTTGAACAAAGCCTGTATCTTGCTAGATAAAGTTTTAGACTTCTAGATGAGCGTTTTGCCTTTTATTTGCTTGTAACCCTTCCTAACTTTATCCCGTAATTTGACATCCCTTACCCTATGTCCTGTTGAGAAACGTGTTTTATTTTTACTATAAACCAATGCAGTGCTGTGTTTGCACAGAAGGGAGTGTTTACCCCAGTTAAGTTAATAACTGTGAGGTGCTTGTGTCTCTTTAAATAACAAATGAACTTTATTGTTTCTCTGAAATGTCCAGCAGAGGGCTGGACACTTGAGGGCACATGGTTTGGGGGAAATTGGGAACTGGGAGTGACCCTACTGGTTAAAACCAAGGCTGGTGGAAGCCAAAGTAGGGCTGCATAGAGGCTGCTGGGGTCAGAGCTGCTGAACCAGGGTTGGCTGCATCACACACAGACACTCAGGGTGTGACTTGCATGCTTGTTGCTGATTGCACTGCTACAGACTAGGAACCGAATGGCTAGGAAGCAGTTCTGCAGAAAAGGACCTAGGGGTTACAGTGGATGAGGAGCTGGATATGAGTCAACAGTGTGCCCTTGTTCCCAAGAAGGCTAACGGCATTTGGGGCTGTATAAGTAGAAGCATTCCCAGCAGATCGAGGCAAGTGATCATTCCCCTCTATTCGGCATTGGTGAGGCCTCATCTGGAGTACTGTGTCCAGTTTTGGGTCCCACACTACAAGAAGGATGTGGAAAAATTGGAAAGAGTCCAGCGGAGGGCAACAAAAATGATTAGGGGGCCGGAGCACATGATTTATGAGGAGAGGGTGAGGGAACTGGGATTATTTAGTCTGCAGAAGAGAAGAATGAAGGGGAATTTGATAGCTGCTTTCAACTACCTGAAAGGGGGTTCCAAAGAGGATGGATCTAGACTGTTCTCAGTGGTAGCAGATGACAGAACAAGGAGTAATGGTCTCAAGTTGCAGTGGGGGAGGTTTAGGTTGGATATTAGGAAAAACTTTTTCACGACGAGGGTGGTGAAGCACTGGAATGGGTTCCTAGGGAGGCAGTGGAATCTCCTTCCTTAGAAGTTTTTAAGGCCCGGCTTGACAAAGCCCTGGCTGGGATGATTTAATTGGGGATTGGTCCTGCTTTGAGCAGGGGGTTGGACTAGATGACCTCTTGAGGTCTCTTCCAACCCTGATATTCTATGAGTCTATGATTGTGAGCATCCCAGGCTGGGAGCTACAGTAGCAAAGCATTGAGAGGCACCCAGGGTTGCAGGGCAAGCAGTGACAACCCTTTAATGGTCTGGATTGCACCCGTTGAACTGCATGACACTGTCCTCTTAGGATTTCCTGGATTTCCCACTTAGGCATGTGCTACAGTGCAGGCCACTGTTTGAGACCGCATGCTGGAGTAGCTGGAACGCTAATCAGAACTGCTCAGGTTGCTCCTAATTCTCCTTACAGTGAAAACTCTACTTCAAGTATAGTTCTGGAAGATGGGAAGGGAGAAAATGACTTCACCAGAAGAGAGTCCCAACCTTCACAGTTATTTGAGCTTTTATTCCAAATTAAAACAAACTAGGGGAAAGTCTGTCTCGACCAGAGATGGCCTTGCTCCAAACACACATACACACACGGCTGAAAACTAGACACGGTTTCGGCTGACAGGCCTTAGGCATCATGCAGTTGAGGAAGAGGTGCCTTACCAGCCCAAGTTCCTACTTTTTGCTTGCACCTTTTAGTGGAAGCCTGTGGTAGCATGTCCTCATCTCATGAGCGCCTCCTTGTCGCTAGTCACAGCATTGCAGAGGGTTCTTTTCTCTGGTGCCCCCTACTGGGCTCTCCCTGGCCTGCAAAGGCTTTTCTCAGCCTGCCTCTTTTCCCAACTCCACTTGTGGGTGTTCTGTGGCTTGGCCCTCCAGCCAACCACCCAGAAGTCTACACCCCTTTCAGGGTAGCACAAACAAGTCCAAATAAAAATAGAAACAAATTTTCAAACTAACAGCCCTTCACCCCCTCAGGCTTCACTGCCCTTCCCTTGTTAGCCCTATCTCAGAGCTCCCCTACAGAAGCCTAACCTGCTCCAAGAGTGTTCTTTCCACTGCAGTCTCTCTCCAACTGAGCTCCCTCAGGCTACTTAGCTCCAGCTCCTCCCGTTAATCACGCCCAGCTGTGGAGCAGGATTAACTGGGGTTCATTCCCTTGCCTGGCAGGTGCTGCGGGTTAAGCCCCATCACAGAGCCAGAAACACAGATCATGTTTTTCAGACAAATTAGTTGTGCAACTGCTCACATGGCGACCAGCATGAGCCATCGGACCATGCAGTTACCAGATGGGCAGTTGTAATAGCTTTGTGCACAAGTCAGGTATTTGTCTGTGTGTGCATTTTGCCCACCAAACTGATATAAACATCTGGCTTGCAGCTCCTTGTGCATTCTCCGCTGGCTTGGCAGCTAATAGTTAACACTGGAGCGGTTGCTATTCCCAAAGCTGGGACGCTATCTACTGCGGATAGTTTTGCAGCCAATTCTTTCCCACACATACCATATACACTCACTAACCCTCAGGCTGCCTACGAAGGCTCCACTAACTTGAACGGCTGTGAGTTCTAAGGGCCGCCATTAAGATTTTTACAAAACGTGGTGTTAGTAATATGCAACTTTAGACTCTTGATACTGAATGAGGTTTGTACCTTTAAATCTACTTGTTTATTTCTGCTGCTTGGTTACAGTTTGCAGGTCATTCACCTTGGGCAATGAAACTGGCCCTACTTTTGTGTTTGTCAATTTCACTCCTCATCCTTCCCCCCTGCCCAACCTCTGACAGAGTGCCCCGACCTGACCTCTGAGAGCCCCAATCAAACCAGCTAGTTTTCAGGCTCAGGACCCCTGAGTCAGTCCGCTACTAGCAGCCACTGGCCCCAGAAGGAGCTGTGACTTATGAAGATCTGATTGCCAGAAGACATTACATAACAGCATTGAAATTCTACGCTGCTGGAGAGCCCAAAGGCTTTTTTAGCCTTTCCATTAACAAAGAGAAGAGGAGATTAAAGGAACCAAGAACTTCCACGTGTTCTATAAAACCTTCTCAAGAAAGGAGTTAAGGTAGGATAAACCTATCTGTTTGCAAACCTTAGCTTGGGTTTATTTTCCTACTGGTAACTTATATTCAGATTCCAACCGGTCAATTGTCACACCATCTCAGTGCGATACGCATCAGGTGCTGGGATCTGGCACACCTGGCCCCAGGTAGGTGGCCCTCTCCCCTCCTAAGGATGAGCAGCGCTGAGTCAGGGTTTTTAAGGTGAAAACATTTTTTTCAATCCATTTACTCAAACCAGTTCAAGAATCAGCCAAAGAATCTCAGCCAAATGGCCTAAAAGGACCACAGCTTTAGCCCACAATAAAGCGGGCAAAGAAGGAGAATGGGTCCTTGTTAGGGAAGCTGGATCCTATTTGCCAACAGCCCAGGGTCATTCCTGTGGCTGAAGACAGGAACCAAGGCTAATGGAGACTGATCTGAACAGAGGCAAATGCTGGCTGGCTCTTTCACCTACCCAATACTTACCTGGACATCTTCAATGGTTAATTTCTCCTGCAAACCCAGGAAGAGGCCTTCCAAGAGCAGTGTCCCCAACTCTACCACCCAAGTCAGTCATTCTCCTGGTTCTGCATTGCAGCTGCAGCAGCATATGGATGAGAGCTATGATGCAAATCTAAACTATGAGCGTTCCCATTCACTGTCAATAAACCCTTTCCAGGCCATTGCTTCACAGGAATTGTACCAGCAGTGCTCACCCTGTCAATGCGGAGGGTGTGACAGGCTGGCAGATCGAGATCCATCTAGCAGCACCCAGCCTGGATGCCAGAGCGCAGATTTTCAAACGAGGAGGTTGGCATCCCACTCACAGTCACAGGCCAAGATTCTTCTGTGCACATGCAGAATGTTTAGGCGATCCATAATCATATGGACTCACAATCACTGGGGCCTGTGTATGCAGGCACACAGCTTCACTAAGCCTCGGACTCAGACTTTCCAGGTAACTGCGCCAACCTGTCAGATTAAGAGCCCAGCTGTACCAGCCAGTGGCCACTGCTTCCTGTTCCACTGTGCTCCAAGCCCTGGCCTTGGGATTGCTGTGTGGGAGCCCAGGATAGTGGAGGGTGCCGAGAGTTGGGATCAGGCATTCTTGCAGAATGCTGGCCAGGGAGCTTGCACAGTGCCTGCTTGTACTTAGATCTGGCTCAGACCAGTGCTTTTGGTCGCTCGTTTTCAGGCACACGACATCAACACTCAAAAAATGCAAGCAAGAAAGAAACATCCCGGATGATGTATTGCTCACAGACCCAGCCTCCCTCAGAGGGATGTATATGCCTGGCTGGTATGTTTCTAGCAGCCAGGCCAGCTCCCCATATGGGACTGATAAAAATCACAAAGCAGGATATAGGAACCAGATCATGGAAAAGGTAGACTCAGCAAATCCTTTCTGATAGCACCAGTTTACTAGTGGTTACTCCTGCTTTCCCTTTGTTCATCTCTGGGATTCTCAGTGCTTCTTCAACTATAGGCCCAGTTCAGATCTCTGATTAGATTATTTCCTTTTAACATATGATTAGTTAACCTGTGGAACTCATTGCCACTAGAAACAGAGTTAAAGAGCTTAGCTTTAAAAAAAGGACTGAAGATTTATATGAATAGACACAGTTGTATTAGCTGGGATAAAAATTTAAGAACATTAGGGCATAAACCAATCATGAAGCCTGGTGAAAGTAGGAATTCCCCCTCGTGAGAATGTTATTGCATAATTATCCATCATGGAGTTTCCTATGAAGCCTGTGGCATGAGATGCTGCCTGAGACAAAGGTACCAGGTGAGACAGAGCGCTGGTCTGATCCAGTATGACCAAGTTCCCACTTCAGTAATCATGAAGGAGCACGGATATCCCAGACTTCTCAGCCAACATTTCCTCGGAGTATCAGAAGAAGGGTCTGAGAAGAGTTCAAGCATTTCCAAGGTGCCTATCAATGTAGCACTGAGACACCATATACATAAGTATCAATTCCATTTGGCTGTCTGAACAACTGCAGTATTTGCCTCCACGGCTACTGCACGATCAGCATTAAGCACACTGTCCTGTTTAGCTCTCTGAGACACTTGGTCTGCAGGAGGCGCTACAGAAGGTCAGTTTCCTTTTCCAGGGGGGAGAGCAGTTTAATGGCTAGTTCAGGGGCCTGGGAGTCAGGAACCATGGATTCTCTTCCCAACTGACTCTGGGTATCTGGACCTGCACCTGTTGAAGTCATTGGCAAGACTCCTACCAACTCCTACTGACTTCCAAGTGTCCTCTGTCACAGATCTAGTCAAGCTCCCGACTGTTGGATATTCACCAGAGTGCTAGGAGGCGATCCAAATACTGAATCCCAAGTGCCCTTTGCCTGCTGGGGCGAAGCTGAATTTAGGCACTGTTCCTGGCTTTGGGTCTCTAGGCACTCACTCCAGGTGTGGGCCTCTTGTTGACACCCTTCTTGGCAGGGGGAACTCCAGGGTCCATTTGCCTAGGCCCTGAAACTAGTGCTGTCTCCCCTCAAGCCTTCCAGCAGCTCTTGCACATTCCCCAGAATCCGACTGAAGGTGTGCACCTTCTGGTTTACAGTTCACCTCCTCGGGGGTATGTGATAGTGAAAGCCAACAGACTCACTGACAGACTTTGCACAGGATTCTAAACAGCTTTCTTCGTTACTGAGTAGCCAGAGAAATATACCAAACAACACACACACCTAGACACATTTCCCTGTCTCAGGTTCCTCACCATTCTGGAGAGTTCTTTGGGATTGGGCAGAGCCCTCTGGGGCATCTAGGATCCTTCCTCTACAGTGTATGACTTCTCTTCCAAATCATGGAGTCTTTCCAGCTCAGCTAGTTTTCTCTGACTTTAACCGGCCCACATTTAAATAGGACCCCCTACTGCGAAAACATACCTATTTCTTCCCTTCTCCTGCCCCAAGCTTTCTGTCTTGTCTCCATGGAGTCTCTCAGTCTATGTGTCCCCCTGCCAGCACCGGGTTCCTTTGTTCTGCTGATGCTGTTTTTCTACTCTTTACTTCATCAGCATCTCACAGACAAGCACAAGGACGGAGCTTCTTCCAGCTCTAGCCAACCTCCTTAGCATACCAATTGTTTAACAACTGTGTTCTGGACCAAAGTTGGCAACTCTCCATTGTATTTGGTCAGGGAGAAATTACTTACAGCCTTGTCAGCACATGGTGGAGACCACATCCGCCTAGACGCATTCCATGAGGTAACAATTTTTATAACATCAACCAGAGTCCCTATATAGTACAGTCAGATCCCCCAAATTGTCACACCCTTCAACCTTCCTGAAGTCCAAGGGAGATAAGAATGTAACTCCCAGAGCCAGGAGTGATCCTGGGCAAAATACGTCAGGCCCTATCCTTCAAAGATGCTACTACCATGCATAGTGCTTACTACCATAAATAGACCCATTAGCTTCTATTGGACTCCACCTAGCAAGCACCATGCTTGGGAGCAGGTATGTGCAAGACTGGGTCCTTAATCTCTTTGTGCCTCTTTTCTCATTTGCATCAGGGGCATACTATGCAGGTGTCACTGCTACCCATGGAGAGCTATTCATAATTTCATGCACTTCAGCTGCTGATTTAGAGGAAAGGACAATGAGCATGGGGGAGAGGAGTGTTATTGAAAATCTGCTGAGCACTAATTAGTTCAAGCTAATTTCCTGAATCCCTGCCTTGCGGGAAGTCCACCTTGACACAGGACATAGACACAGAAACACCCACCGTGAACAGTTCCAAATAAAATATCATCTTTGATCCCTATGTCAGTCACCCTGCTTCCTGCAGGGTCAATAATTCATCACACAGAGCAGCTAAATAGCATCTGGTCAGAGACCAGAGCTGGATCATGTTTCATACTTGTGGTGGGCTGCAAATCCATGCAGTCTGCAGAACGTCTAGAGAGTGACAACTCACATGGAGCTGCCTGCAAGGGACAGACACGGAGACAAGGGAACGCAGCAATCCCTTTCAGACCCGATGCAGCCCAAGGCTCTCCACAAGAGCAGAATTAGGAAAGAGCCCAGGAGGCATCCACAATATGCAGGCAAATTAGTCAGGACGTGCCATTCACGAAGTGAGGAACAAGCCGCAAAGACTGTACGGCCAACAGCCAGGGCCTGAGTCTCTGTCACTTTGCAGTCATTTCTGCGGTCATTTACACTAGTGCAAAGGGCTCGTAAAATGTTAACCGGTAACATTTCACACACGCTTTGCACTCACCTTGCCCTGGAGCACGTCACAACACAAGGGACAGGACAATGGAGGTTCAGACCTTCAGAGGAGGAGGAGAAGGATCTTTAGATTTTTAACTCTACCAATCTATCTATCCTGGTCTGTCCAGGGAAAAGAATTCCAGCATAAAAGAGCAAGGGATGTGTGAAAGCACCTTAGTGTGGAATGTGTGTATGATTGGGATAGATACAGGACTAACAGATCCTGGCTAAGAATACACAGATTGTAAGGAGTCTGTGACTATCAGGTCCCATCAGTATGAGTGTACCAACCATTTTAATATGTTGTATCAGCCCCAAAACTTTGAACGCAATGTGCATTTCCAAGCACAGTCAGACCATAAACTAACTAATGTTGCCCCTTTTTAACCAGAGCAGCTTGTCAAAATTCAGCATCCTGGGGACATCCCAGTTGGGAGTAAAAAACTGATGATGGAGATGGAGTCTGGTATCTTCTTTGATGCAGCCTTTTTTATTTACAAGAAATGTACTAAGTCCTGCTTCTCTGAGCACAGGGAGACCAAAACCAAAAGGCGCAGTTTCTTAGCTTACAGCCCCAAGCTTCACTCGGCCAGCATACCTGACCCCAGCTTCTCTCCAGGCTTCTCCAGGGTCACACTATGCTTACAGGCTGCTGCTTGGTTTTCTTGCACTGGCCAGTCAGTCTCTCTCTCTCTCTATCACACACACACACACACACACACACACACACACACACACACACAGAGTACTCAGCCTTGTCAGAAAAACCCATCCATCCACTCTATCCAGAACTCCTGGGTGGATTCACTACCCTTTTTGTACTAAGTGGAATCCTGTGATTAGTTTATCCTGACAGTTATATCAATTGCAGAGGGCATAGGCGCCAACTCCATGGGTGCTCTGGGGCTGGAGCACCCACGGGGAAAAATTAGTGGGTGCTTAGCACCTACTGGCAGCCAAGCTCCCCCCGCCCCTCCCACCTCCTCCCCCGAGCGTGCAGTGTCCCTGCTCCTCCACCTACCTCCCAGTGCTTCCTGCCCAGCTGCCGCTAAACAGCTGTTTGGCGGTGCTTTGGACTTTCCAGGAGGGAGGGTGGAGGGATGGGGACATGGCACGCTCAGGGAAGGAGGCGGAGAAGAGGCGGAACTAGGGCTGGGACTTGAGGGAAGGGGGTGGAATGGGGGGGAGGACAGTGCAGGGGCGGGAAAAGAGTGGGGCCGGGGGGGGGGGGGGGGGGGGGGTCAAGCACCCACTGGGCAAAGGGGAAGTCGAGGCCTATGGCAGAGGGTACTCACACCCAAGCTCAAAGACAATGAGGAGTCCGGTGGCACCTTAAAAAGATTAACAGATTTATTTGAGCATAAACTTTTGTGAGTAAAAAATCCGACTTCTTCAGATGCATGGAATGAAAATTACAGACGCAGGCATAAATATACTGACACATGATGTGAGGTAACTCCCTTCTCAAGTGGAGAACCAGTGTTGACCAGGCCAATTCAATCAGGTCTCAAAGAGGTCTGTGACGGATGCAGTCTCCAGTGTCTCTCAGCATATCATAATTTACGCCTGTGAGCACAACACCAGAACCTGTCGTGGGCAGCATGGTTTTCGGTGGTGCTTGAGGAAGCAGCTATGCAAAGCACAAAACAGCTAACATAGCGAGCGATCTCCAAGCTCACCGTGCGCTACAGCACAGCTTTGCTAGGTACAGAAAAGCATCTCCAGGACATGCCAAAAGGCCTTGCGTGAAGCTAAGTTAAACAGGTGCAGTGAAACTAAATAGCAGCAGCACAGGGGGAGTGATTAAAAGGCGGAGAGCTACGTCTTCAGTGGAGATCTGTCCAACTGATGAGTCAAAGAGATACAACAGAGATGGATCAGCTAGTAAGAAAGAGAGGCTGTTCCAGATCATCAGAAGACCGCAAGGTTTTTGCATTGTGGGTGACACTGTGCGAAAAGGCTGGTATTAGGGGAGGGGCAGGAGCAGTACGGAAGCAGAGAGAGACACACAAGGGAACAGTCAGCTGGAAACTAGGACAGTTTTAAAAATCGAGCAGGAAGGCGACAGATTTTTATCTTAGTTTTGACATGAGCTGGGGAACCAATGTAGCTGTGTCAAGACGTGGGTGTTGTGGTTGTGCTTCTTCTCACGGATCAGGTGGGGGCAGTAGCATATCCCAGGGCTTTGGTACAGATAGCTACTGAACCCTAGGCCAGCAATAAATGCAGTGGTAAAAGTTATCAGAAAAGAACCTTTCTTCTTGTTCAAGACAAAATTAACCATATAACCATATCAAACGCCAAAGCACTGGAGAGCTATAGGAAATATAAGTGGCTTCCAGGCCAATGACGGGCAGTCAATGCCACACTTCAGGAACTGCCTTTATGGCTTAGGCAATCAGTGGTTTTCCTACACAAACAAAAATCCCACAGGTTTCATGTACATGCTCTAGGGCCTCCTGTAACAAACCTGTGGGCCACAAACAGGAGACACCAACCAGTCTCCGTCATCAGTTCTTTTGGCTCCACATACACAGGCCTGCATCCTTTGAGCTAAGAGAGAAACTCTGTTCCCTGTAGTAACCATTAGGGGTTTTATATCCTCAGTGGAACCCCAGTAACTAGAGGGCAATGGAGCTGCATAACTTGAGCGGGGCCGGCATTCTAGTCAATGGAGGGAAAGCAAGGCAGCTCTTAAGCGCATAGAACCAAGTTTGGAATTCAGCAGATCTTTGACTTATTCCAAGAGTCAGTTGGCCAGCAAGCTTTCAGAATGCCCGAGTTGTAAATGATTGCCAGGGTACGGTGAGCACAGAAAAGCTTTAATCTCCCCCAAACCCTACACCAAAGCACAGAACCTGTGGCGAGAGCACTGGTGGAGTGAAAAACTACGATATTTGCAATGCTAAGAAAGAAACGCTGACAGAAAGCTGAGGGTTCATTCTGGTCAACCTACTGGTCAGCAGGTACAAAGACACTCCCTGGACCTTAGGCTGTGGTTCTGTCCGTCTGCACTAGCTAAGGAGAGCAGGGCTGTTGACGTATGTAGACTGGAGCCCTCCAAGGAAAAGGCAAGTTGCTGGTGATTCAATAGCGCGACTGTGCTGTAGCACACTGCTAGATGGGGCTGTGTTTCTGGAGCTTCCAGCCTGCAGAGGAGTGTAAAACAGAGGTCCCTCTCATTTGTGATCACTCTGGGGTAGAGGTGTCAACCTCAGTGTCTTGACTAACCTCCACTTTGGATAATCACATACTGTCAGTCAGAACTCCCCCCTGCCTGCATGAAGTATTCTTCAGCAGTCCCTCTACTCAACCACTCTGTATGGAAGAAGGAACTGTTCTAATGGCTGCTGCCCCCTAGCCCAGAAGTGGCTGCATTCCAGGGGTAGTTGATACGAGTTGAGCTTCTTTATGTAAAGTCTGTAAATACTTCAGTGCCTGCAAAAGGGGCCATTTCACTCATTAAGTTATGATCATATTCATACCAACTCTTAATGGTAGTCTCCAAGGAACGGGAGATTCAGCACAAGTAGTTTATAGACATCAATGAACTGAAGTTTTGATTCAGGGGTTTCTGCACAGAGTCCTTATTTCACTAAACACCTTTAGATGTGGCTCTGACTCTTCTCAGACGTGCTAGACACCCTCCTCATTGCATTCGGCTGCCTTCCCAAAAACATATGAAGGTTGCATTAGCTTTGTTCCCTAGGTTGTTAATAATTTTTTTTTTAAAAGCAATGCATCAACATTATTCCACAGGCTGGTAGATTTCCAATAAATCACAGGGAATGAGATGAGCTCAGCTGACCAATGGCCACCCAGGACTTTCAGTTAGCTCCCAACAGACAGGCTCTCAGCTCTCTCGCATACCTGCCTAACCCCAGGCTTTAGGCCCGAGACTGAGGTTTTGCCTGCATGGAGGGGATTTCATTGGCGGCTACAGGATCATTACCAGGAAAGTGATATTAGACAGGAGTCCAAGCAGGCCATAAAGGAGACAATGCTAGAGGTCTTGATTCCCACCACTGGCCTTTTTCCCCTACAGCACAACGTAGGCTATTCTCCCCATTAGAAATAGATTTGATGGGTATTTGCTCTTTCAAGTGGCACTGGGCAGGCCAGAAGTAAAATGTCAAGCAAACATGGTCCATTGTAGGCAGCTACATGCCGTACCCCGAAGGACTTCGGTGAAAGCAGGTATTTAGAAGGAGGTGAATAAACAAGAAGGATCCACAACAGGCTCGCCGTGGCATCATCCCCAGCCTAGCGAGAGTTCTTCACAGAGCGTTCCTCAAGCAGAGCCAACAGGGCATGCACAAACCATCCAATATAAAGAATGGAGATGTGAAAAGTAAACAGTTTAAAGCCCTGCAGCTTTCCCAGGTTGCTCCCTCTCAAGAGGCAGCGGGGATATTTACTGTCAAAGGGTTAGCTGTACTTAAACATGGGGACTTAGAAAAGGGGGAACACTGCAGAATGGAGGGGAAAATAAATCAGTATCAAGTTATCCTAACTAAGCACGGGATCAAACCAAAGCCTCTGACCCAGACAGGTATCTGGACCTCAGTTGCATAGCAATATACTCTCTAAAGATAACAGATTATGATGCCCACAGTCTGCCTCCTTTTCAAGGGTGGGAGTGTGTGCTAGTGGCTAGATCAGAGGCTTGGGAGTCAAGAACCCTGGGTTTTATTTCCAGCTGACTCCAAGCCCTCTCTTGCATCCACTGACGTCAACAGCAATGATTTCAATGCAAGTGGAACTGGCCTTGATCCTGCAAAGTGTTGAATGCCCTCAACTCCTAAGGAAGTCAGTGGGAAATAAATTGGGCAAATCCCGCCATGCCTTGTGGGGAGAATACTTCCCTATCTGCAGGGTTGTTGTAACAATTAACATTGGCACAGTGCTTTGAGATCCTCCATCAAAAGGCCCTGTCCAAAATAAGTTAAATTATTATTACTGGATAGTTTCAGGTCCTGTGCCATAGTACAGCAAACTGAAACCAAGGTTCACCTTTCCAGGGTGAACTGCAAATGAGAGATACTGGTTAAGGGACCCTCAAGGCACCATATAAATGTATTATTAAGCTGCAATATATCAAAGAAGTTATCATCGACTCTCTCTTCCCATGCACAAGAGTGCATTACCTGTGCTCTGTGTTGCCAACCTTTGCACTGCCAATCTCCTACAGACCTGTCTGTGCCAGTTCTCATGCCTCCTGGGTTAAATGTGTGTATTGTACTCACACAGAGTAGACGGTAAGATCCTGAGGAGAGGGACCACATCATAGAGTTGCTTTGCAAACACAGGAAGGAGCAGCAAGAAGTAATTAAATGAACCTGGCACTAAACTGCTTTCAAAGAGACAATTTCTTCCACATCTAAAAATGTGTGCATGCCCAACTTGCACACACAACTGTTGATACACGTGTGCAGGCTGGGGCTGCAAATCTTAATTCACACATGCATCCAGGGTTGGGTACACACAAAATCTCTCCCACTGGTGTGCCATGACTATTATTGTGCACACAACTCAAACCAGTTTTGTGCATCAGCCCTTTCTGTGTGCAAACCATGGCAACTGCATGCCCAAATCACACCAATAACTGTTCACCTATATTATCTAGTCTAATATTTATTTCATTTTTAAAAATTTCAACAGCAAGAAGAATGTCAGGCCTGCCTTGGTGTGTGTTTAAAATGCACAAGCTGATGGTTGTCATGGGACAACTTAAGAACAGCTACTGTAGTTCACAGCATGTGGCATCTTTTGCATGCAATGAATGGAAGAAGAGTTGGACCCCGAACATAAAGTTCAAGGGCCTGCCTTTTCCTGCCTGTAGTCATCTACACCTGGGCAACAGGAGAGGCTAACCCTGCCATTCTGATCTGGTAGCATTTCTCACCCACTTTCCACTGGTGAATATGCTTACACAGGGTGCAAAGCATGAGCGAATCAGGCTGCCGATGCAGATCTGAATTTCAGCTCTGGGCTTGTCTAGACTAAGGAACAAACACCACCTGACAGATGGGTAGCCCTGTTGCTCAATGCAGTACCGGAAGGCACTCAGAATATGCCTAAACTGCAATAAAAAACCCACAGCAGCAGGGCTGAGAGCCTGGATAACTGACTTGGGCTCATGCTACAGGGCTAAAAATAGCAGTGTAGACCTGCAGGCTCAGGCTGAAACCTGGGCTCCAAGAACCTCCCCCCTCACCAGGTTACAGAGCCCAGGCTCCAGCTCAAGCCTGAACAGCTCCACTGCTGTTTTTTGCCCTGTAGCACAAGCCCCATGAGCCTGCGCCAGTTGTCCTAGACTCTCTGTCATGGGTCTTTTATTGCAGTGTAAACATACCCTCAGATACTACAGTGACAAGCACAGTATAAGAACCTATATAGAATAGAAATCTGCACTGATGTAACTAAATTGATATAGTTACACTGGTGCAACTCCCAAATTTAGACACGCACCAGTTACTTACCCCTGCATTTGGGTAAGTATGTTGGTGCAAGCCCGATCCTACTGCTGCAACACATCTAAACAGTGTAGTTACGACAGTGCAAAAGCTTCAGTGTACACAAGGACCCATGTTTGATGGTGGTTCACAGCTGGCCTTGTGATTTGGGCCGATCTCTAACTGCAGATGTTCAGTGAGACCTACCATCGGATTGGCTGATGGTCCGTAAGTGCATTTTAATGAGAATATGGGCATCTGTACAGATGTGTCTAATAAACAGAGTCAAGCAAATAAAAGCCACTATTATAAACAGTTTTATAACAAGTTCTGGGGAGCGTTGTGCTTGCAGGGGGATTAAAACAGAGTTGTAATGCTTTAAATTAAAATATTCATGGAAAACAGCAGCCAGGTAAGACAACTCATCACATGATAAATTCCAGCTCCCGTAACAGGTTCTGTGACTTCCTTTGGGGGAATTCTCCAAGCAGCAGCTGATGGAAAAGTGGTTTTAATAATTTGGTTTTACAAATGAGGTTCAGATTATTTGTCCATCAAGAGAGTATTCAGTTGCCAGCTTCAGACTGGCTGGCAGAACTGTGTTCTGGACAGTGCATGATTCTGCCTGAACTGGCCCAGCCAGTTGTCCTCACTGGATTATTCAGAAGCTCTTCCAAAAACTGTGTTCAGTGCTGCCCCTGCTTGGGGTGTATTTCAGAGTCAGGTCTCTGTCAAATGAAAGTGATGGTGGGAAAACCATGAAGCTCAGCCTTGTCTGCGGGGAAGGTGGCTTGAAAATTTTCCATCAAACCTGGTTTTTGACAGAAAAGTGGTTGTTTTACTAAATGAAACTTTTCACTAGAGTCTCTGCCTGCTGCGAAAAGTGTTGACTTTTCATCGAAAAACCGAAAATCAAAAACTCTTCAGTTTGGGGGTTTTCTTTCTTATGTCACAAGAATGATTTTTTTCCTTCTTTTGAATTTTTTTGTTTTTTGTTTTAAATCGAAAAAATGTTGAAGTTGAAAAAGTTTCCACTAAAAGAACTCCATTTTCCAAGCAGCTCTGCTATTAGGCCTATCGTCTACCTTGCATGTTACCAACTCCCAGTGACTTCATGGTGGGATTGGGCCCATCCTGCTATCAAGACATAAGCAGTAATTACAGAATCAGTGCCCAGATCTGTCCACCAAGAGGGTTCCTTTTCTCTGGTTGAGCTTCCCGCTGTTTGGCTGGTAGGTCAGCCATTCTCTTAAGACTCCCCAACTATGTGAAACTCCATAGATTTAAAGGTGAGCAGGGACCATTGTGATCACTTAGTCTGGCTTCCGGCAACATTTCACTTGTGTTAGAAGTGAAGGCTGGAAGTGGTATGCCAGGGAGGGTTCTGCCTTCCTGTTTGTTTAATGTACCTCACTCATCAGCAGAGCCTTGGGGAACATCATCAGATTAAAGACACACATTGACACATTTACCATACTGGCTCCATAAAGTGGCCAAATGATGACTGGTGCCCAGGGATACATCGATTGCCTGGCATGGCTCTCCTCACTACAGCTCGTACCATTTAGCCCAAAGACGACTTCAATCCTGTGATCTGGGCACATGTCCCAGCTATCGGAGCTGCATCAGCACACACACAACCACACCATCCAAAATAAGACTCTCCTACTTTGCTGCCCGAATATAGAGCTCTCCCCAACCACCTTCTCAGCCCCACCCAGGGGTTAAGGTAGATTGGAACAGTGCCTGTCAAGGAGGAGGGAGAGTTCCCTCTGCTTTTAGCCAGGGGATGGAAATTTGTGCTCTCCTCACTCTCCCTTACTCTAACCCTTGCCCTCATCAGAAAACAGCTGGGAGAAGGTACCGTGTGACTTGAAGATCAGTAAATTTGGGCTCTGGCCAATCAATACCAGAAGTGAAACAGTCACAGATCACCTCGCTGGGAATGCCATTCCTCCAGCCCCCCCTCCATTAGATATGAAGGCTGCTAGCTTGCTGGATCTCCACACATGCAGTAATATACGAGGGATGAGCCTGTTTCAGAGAGAGAGTAAAAAGAGTGAACTAGCCAGCAGACATTATTCATGAGATGTAGCCCCACGCCGGGTGCACTGAATGAACCAAACCCTGGGATGAAAAAGGCCTGGATCAATATGGCAAAGACCCCAGGATCACCATCTTCGGTCTCTTTTCTGCAGATTCGAAATAAACTTCCAGACAAGCTAAATCCCACACTTGCCCTCTCTCAAATCTCTTGCAATTATCACAGACCGTCAGGAAACTGAACAAACCCAAGAGGGACTAGAAAGCATTCCACATGAAAGGATTGGCCCTCAGGAACATATGGACTTCATTACGGATCCATGTTCGAGTGCAGAGCCAGCCAGTGAGTCCACAAGAGTAGGTCACAGATTCTATGTTACACGCCTTCCTTTCAACGCAAGCAGTGTGTGGGAACTGGCATTCCAGACGGTGCTATCTAATGCCTCTGTTGACATACTGGCCAATTGTTTTAACAGTGCACTAGTATATTGCCTCTTACAACTCAGTTACTGCCTCTCGGATTTCATACAGCTAAAAACCAGAACACGAGCTGAAAAAAACTCACGCAACTCATCTGCAACGAAAGCAAATGGATAAAAGCCCTGGAGGGTCCCTTATATTTTCACACCAGAGCCTGTCATGTTGCACAAACCAAAGGGAAGTCAGATCAGCATCTGGAAAGATTTAGAATTGGGTTGGTCAGTTGCTAAGAAGCTCTCTGATCAAGCAAGCCCTCTGTGCACAAAATCCCAGTTGGCTCCAGCAGGAGTTCCAAGCACGAGAGTTTGCAGGACCAGGTTCAATACACAGGTGAGTACCCAACGAGGTAAGAGAAGGCAGAGCATGCGTCTCTTGATGCCACTTGGGATTTCACTTGCATTCATTTGCTAGTGGATAGCAAAGACAAGATCCACATTGCATTTTTTTAAGACATAAGACAATGATGCAACCCCAAGTGGACATTTGGAGTAACTACAACACAATGGTTTGAGTTGTATTGGGTCATTCTGATGTATTCATTTCCCTGAATTATTATAATTTAAAACTAGGAAGGAAACACGGATCCTATTGAAGGCAATGGGAGTTTTACCATTATTTCAAGTGTGTCGGATTTTACCCTAAATCTTTGAATGAAAAATAAACTTTTTTAAAAAAAATGCAGAGGAACTGTTGTCTAGGTAGGGTTGCCAACAGTCCCTTATTAGCAGGAACATCTCTTATTTCTTCATCTCTGTACAATAAGATCGGGAGTTGCTGAGTGCAGCAAAAAGCAATAAGAAATAGCCCTGGCGAATGTAGGTGAGTACTGCTTATTATTATTAATAAATTAAATAATAAAATAATAATAATAATAATATTGGGAGGAGGGGTGAGGTGGGGTGCTAAGAAAACATTCCTTTATTTTTGAAATACAATGTTGGCAACCCTAGTCTAGTGGTTTGAGCAGACTATGGGGGGAGGGGGTTGGGAGTAGGACCCATAAATCCTATTCTTAGCTCTGCTAATGCCCCACTCCTGCAAATACTTACACACATGCTTAACTTTAAGCACGAGTAGCCCCATTTAAACCTAAGCCCATGTGCATTTGCAGATTTGGGGCCCAACTCTGTGTGGCCTTGGACAAGTCACTTAACAGCTCTATGCCTCAGTTTCCCCCAGCTGCAAGACGGGTGTAATAATATTTACATATGTCACAGGGATGATGTAAAATATTATTTAAATAATTATCATAAAGCACTTTGAGCACCTTACCTGAAAAGCACTGGGGAAGAGCACAGTATTAATTTGTCATCAAGAAATTTTTAAAGATATGATTTAAAACATTTTCCCCGCTCCCCCTGTCTTAGTGGCCATGCCTGCAGTAGGGAATTTTAGGGGGAAAATTCCCACTGGTGCTGCCGCTAGTACAGCTGCACTGCTGGGCATTTTCCCAGTGGGGACAAATCCAGAGTTGACTGTGACAGCTCACTCTGGCCAAGATTTTCAAAAGTTACTACCAGTTTTGGGTGCCTAATTGAGACACCTTAAAATGGCCTGGTTTTGGCAGGTGCTCAGTACTCTTTAAAAATTAGCCCCCTTTAAGACACCTCAAGTTTGGGACCCAAAAATGGATGCACCCAAAAATCATTAGTCACCTTTGAAAATCTTGGCTTGAGTGACCTAGCGAGTGTACTGTTCGTTAGAGCCACTTTGCTCAAAGGAGATCATGGGTTTATTAACTATGTACAAGGTAGAGGTGGGCCTGGACCAAATCCCGCCCCAGATCCAAACTCTCCTGAATTTTGGATCTTCCACATCCAGATCCAAATTTGGTGGCTTGGGCTGATATCTCACACAGCGTAAACGCCACACAAGGAGTCACAGCTGGTGTGAACAGCACTGGGAATTAGTTCTAAAGTCACACAGCCATGTCTTGAAAGCAAAAAACAAAAACCGAGTTCTTCTGTGAGGAAAAGCACAACAGGTACGAGCAGGAAATAGGCTCATCTTATAACTACTGTCTCTCGATGAATCACTCAAATGAATGGATGTTCAATAGGATTTCAATATTTTCCATAACGGAATTCCTCTTTTCCCGCAAAATCTGCTTCCCATCGAGCTAGGATGCCTCTTACAGTTGGTAATATAGGAAGGCCAAAGTGGTTGCATCTCCCTGATACTTGATCACGATCCCCACTCCAGCTCACTCTGCCACAGCTGGGCTGCTTCTGCGGGTCTAACATGAGTAAAAAGTAGCAAAAAAAAACAAACAAACTTTTAATGGCAGCAATGTCAACAGCTGGGGCCAGGTGCATGAGGGGAGCAAGACAGGGCCCCTTTACATGGAAAAGTTTCAGAACAGAAGCTTTAAAGGAATGTCAGCTACACTGCAAGTTTCACTTTCCCTTTCTTTTCTTAGGCATTATTCACAACCAGCTGCAAATATTAATGGCTTGTACAATGTCAGAGCGTGTGTGACATCAGGGCCCCTTCTGCCATTCCTTTCATTAACATTCAGGTCATTAGGGGATGTAATTGTGAACGCAATTCAAGGCTTTATAGGAGATGCAGTACCTAGGACACCAGACATAGAACTTAGTTGCTATTCTAGTGGAAAGAAATAGCTTTCCCTGAGCTTACTGGGTGCCAAAAACTTCATGAGCTATATGCTGTTGTGGATGGGCAGCAAAAGTCCTCCTAAAGTCAGCAGGACCTGTGTGCATGGATCAATGGCGGTGTAAGGCCCTGGTGTTGGCACTCAAAGGCATCTTTGGAGGTTCAACAACTCACACCAACAGGTGGACTGCAAAGAACTCTAGAAAATGCAGAATCATAGAATATGAGGGTTGGAAGGGACCTCAGGAGGTCATCTAGTCCAACCACCTGCTCAAAACAGAACCAATCCCCATTTGCCCTAGATCCCAAATGGCCCCCTCAAGGATTGAACTCACAACCCTGGGTTTAGCAGGCCAATGCTCAAACCACTGAGCTATCCCTCCCCCCCTCTGCAATATTGGGTACTAAAAGGCTCTTTAATCTAGGGCAGAAAGATACAACAAGAACCAATCGCAAATTCAAATTAGAAATAAGCCCTCAATTTTGCAACAGCAAGGGAGATTAACCACGGGAACAAAACTCCTAAGGGAAGTGGTGGATTCTCCACCTCTGGAGCTCTTCAGATCAAGATTGGATGCCTTTCTAGAAGAGCGGTTTAATCAGACAAAGGTATTGGTCTCAATACAAAGGAAAGTGGATGAAGTTTAGTGGCCAGTGACACACAGGAGCTCAGAATAGATGAGCTAACACTCCCTTCTGGCATTAAATGCTATGACTGTATGAATACAGCACTTTGAATACATTAGCCGAAGCAAACCCCAATCCTGCAAGGCACCCGGAACTGCCACTGGAGTCTAGTGAACAAGGGTGCAAGAGTCAATAAATGCACAGAGGAAAATCCTGACTGTTTTGCAGCCAGAGGGGGCTGGTAGTAGCTACACATGCATTTCACTACAACTCCGTAGCCCCGTGGGCCTTCACCAATAGACAGACACCAAAGGCACAAACTGAAATGCCTTATGCCCAAGGGGCCTGTTGGTTTCTTCACTCACTTATACCAGTGTAACCCCATTGGCTTCAATGGAGCTACTCCTGATTTACAATGGTTAGAGGAGAATTAGGCCCCGCAGAGTCATATGTCCCTTACAAAGCTTTCTTCAGAGACTTGTCTCTTTTATATAGGAAATATTCAAATTCCTGTGGGATGGAGTGGCCATTTGTTTAACCACTTTGGAGACTGCAAATGTCACACAAAACCTAAAACATTCCTCAGCTTGGCAGTGTGGAAAATGCCAGTACGGTGAAGGTTAATGCAAATTGCAAACCCATAGGTTCCCCTGCAGGGCTGTTCAATCAGCTGGGCTCACTCCCCCCCCTGGTTTTGCTGAAGTTTCAGTGGGGTTAAATGGCACAACGGTAAAAACCCAAGCATCTGCTGGAGCCTACTCCACACTAGCTCTCCCACTGTTGCTACCACAGGGGAAGCTGCACCAGGGTTAGCTCTGATGGGAAATCTGGGGTGGACAAAGCTTGTGGAGACACAGCCAATGAGGCACAAGCTCGGTAAAAGCTGGAGGAGAAAAACAGAGGATCAGATTCTGACGTTGGTTACAGCAGAGTCAATCCAAGACCTCACTGGACAGACACTAACGTAACTGAGATCAGAGTCGAGCTCAAAGTGTGCATTAGATTCCAACGCTAAACGTTTATTTAAAGAGGTTTTACAAAGAGTTACATCTGTATTTTGTAATTCTGGCTAAAATCAAATGTGTTACCAATTTTAATATCAGATGCACCCTCTCCCCATGACAAAGACTAAGGTCCAGATCCTGCCCTCGGTCAGACACGTGTAACTCTGGAGTAGCCCGCTGAAGTCAGTGAGTTACGCTGGCTTTACACTGATGTAATTGCAAGTAGGATTCAGCCATACAAGCCTGATTCTGCTTCCACCAAGGACAACGGGGATTTTGCCTTTGACTTCGACGGAAACAAGTTTGATCCCTGTATCCTGCACTAGCAAGGGGGATGGATTGTGGTCAGAGGCCTTGTCTACATGGAAACTGGAAATGAAATAACCAAATCAATGGTAATTCACACTTTTAGTTACAGTAGAACCTCAGAGCTACCAACACCAGAGTTATGAACTGACCAGTCAACTACACACCTCACTGGGAACCAGAAGTATGCAATCAGGCAGCAGGAGAGACAAAAAAGCAAATACAGTACAGTACGGTGTTAAATGTAAACTATGAAAAAAATAAAGGGAAAGCAGCATTTTTCTTCTGCATAGTAAAGTTTCAAAGCTGTAGTAATTCAATGTTCAGTTGTAAAACTTTTGAAAGAACAACCATAATGTTTTGTTCAGAGTTACGAACAACCCCCATTCCCGAGGTGTTGGTAATTCTGAGATTCTACTATATTTTAGTATAAGTCTGTGCATCACACTCTGACTTTGAAATAGGAGTGCCCTATTTCTATATGACTTGTTATTTCAGTGCCAGCTGCTCCAAACAGAGGCATATTTAAAGGTGGGAATTTTACTGATTAAATTATTTCTCTTCCATGCAGATCAAGCCCGTTAAGTGCTTTTCTACATCTAATAAGATGATCATTTGTCTCTCTCAGCCTCTCACAATTTTAAGCCTTGATTCCGGCTCAAATGATGGCAGAATCTATATGTGCCTTTAGCACTGATCGATCAGTTACAATTTACGCACTTTAGGTTTCATGTGAAATACAATCTGAAGAACCTAGCTTAGCAACAATGGAAAAACCATTTGATTGCTTTGAAGGGGACTTGTGGGACTACCTCTTGCTCTGGAATGCTTTTTTGTAATACTAGAAACACACCAAACAACTTAAAGAGCCACTAAAAACAAATAAAAAATAACCACACTTCTGTCTGAAATTGGTTACCTACTATTGCTACAAACAACACCTAAAATCTAAGTGATAAATCTCAATTTTATCTCAACTAAGAGAAAATGATATTTTTCAGCTTGCTTGTTTTCTGCATTTGACAGCACTCAATCTACATAGGGAAAGGGAGCTGCAAAACCACAAGAACTGAAGGAGGACACAGAGGGGCAGCTGCAATACTGGAAACTACCCTTAACTCTCATGATTTCAGATTACGAGTGTGTCCCTGTGACTCATTCAATAGTCAGGAGCGATGACCATTTATACCACCTGAGGATTTGCCCCATCTCTTTACCTGCAAAGAAACCTCATTTTATATGAAATATGCTCATCTGTGAGACCTCTCAAAAATGATACCTTTTCTGAATTAAGGGGATGTTCCTTGCATTGAGGGCACTTAATTTCCAACAAACTCAACAGGAGGCACTCAGCACCTCGCCGGCATGAGTTCCAGATAGGTAATTGAATTCTCATTCCAATGCAGTTGTAGTGATTCTGTCACTGAGTTTGATTGCCTGAACCAGCAAACATTTTTGCTCATGTTTAACTTTAACCCTGTGAGTAATTCTGTTCAGATCAATACCGGGAGTACTCATAGGATTAAAGTTAAACATGTGCGTAAGTGTCTTCAGGATCAGTGCCCATGAAGGAATCCTCCTATTTAAAAAAAAAAAAAAAAAGCTATAGTAAAATCATATAACAGACCAGATTCTCCTCTCAATTACACCAGTGCAATTCCAGTGAAGTTAATGTAAAATTTGGCCCTCTCTCTGTTGGATACATAGATACTTAAAAAGGAAAGGAGTACTTGTGGCACCTTAGAGACTAACCAATTTATTCGAGCATAAGCTTTCGTTAGTTTCTAAGGTGCCACAAGTACTCCTTTCCTTTTTGCGAATACAGACTAACGCGGCTGCTACATAGATACTTAACTGATCCATTGCAGCATTTTTCTACAGAATGTTCCAAATATCAAAATCATACTGCAGATATTCATTTTAAAGCATACATTATTAACAGAAAACTGAATGCAGTTTTCTAGGACTGCACAGCTCATTTAGTAAACTTCGAACAATAAGCATAACACACACACACAAACCTAATACGCTTTTCAAACCAGACACTATTTAGCCAACAAGTTATGTATTTTTATTTTCAAGAAAAGAGTATTAAAGTGATGGAATAACTACTATAAAATGGAAATTACATCTCAGTTAGTCCAAAGTGGTAAAAATCTACTAACTTCTGTCCAACAGGTATTTTGAATTTGAGGAGATAACAGCAGAGATTAATCAATGGTGCTTTTAAAGTTATCAGAAGACATCAGTGCATTGTTAAACTATGGGAATTACCTAATAATACCTCTTGGAAATAGGAAGCAATTCCTTTTTCAAGGAAAGAGCAGAAAGCAGGCAGTGAAACTTCTCACCCTTTTAGTACAAGTCTGTTTATTTTCTAGTTCTGCTGGTATAGGATCTTCTCCCCAAGCACAATGTATTAATGACAGGAGACATTAAAGATACTCCTTTCCATAGCGGGACAACAATTTAACTGGATTTTTTGATGCACTTCAATGGGTCTGGGTGTGACATATGACACCTGAGACCTGTTCCATTCTTTCACCTGTGTTAGTCTGTATCACAGCATTAAAGACATTTTAATTCAAATACCGAGTGCAGATTTTAGATTGGTGTGTTCCTTGACTTCATCAAATCAAATCTACTCTACTACAGGCAGCCATCTGGGAACAGATCCAAACAAAGTTGTTTTTTAAAATGGATATTTGAATATGTGAAATTCATATATCTATTCATTACATTCATCGCATTTTCCTTCCCCTTACAAACAAGATACAAAGTGAAGGTAAATGATTGCAGCTGAAAAATACGTAAACGCCAAGTGTATTCCCCAGGGAGTTTTCACTCATTCAACATAAGCAGGACTTTATGTGCAGTAAGCAAATGCCAGCTGGCCAGACTGTCTCTATACATCTGGCTCTGAGCACACATCGAAGTGCATAAACCTAACTGCACCTAGGTGAACGTCTGAAACAAAGGGCTCGGTCCCGAGTTCAGAGCCAGCGAGTAGTCCCGCTGACCTCCAGGGAGGTCCTGCGGACTTAGGGCCCCTTTGAGACTTTCCATTGATCTCAGCGAGCGTCGGATCAGCCCGTGTCCTGCTGTAACCCCCGAAACTGCCTCTGGCCCCAGCGGTCCCGGAGCCGGGGACATTGCGCTCTTTCATATGCGGATGGCTCTTTGCAACTGAGCAGCCGAAACTTGGGCCAATTCAGCGGCGCGCCCACACCTTTGCAGGGCGCAGGTTCCCCGAGCGAGGGACGGGGAGCCGGGACGCAGAGAAGGGGCCGTGCCGGGGGGGCGGGCAGAGATCCGGCCGGCTGGGGTCTGCGACCATGTCACTCACCTGGGTTCAGGCTGCTTTGGAAGTAGAAAATCACCAGGAGGAACGAGCCCAGAGAAGTGGCCAGGACCATCCGCTGCACCCGGCTTTTCCTCATCCTCGGGCGGGGGGGCTCCCCTCGGGGCAGCGGGCCGCCAGCGAGCTGCTTCTGCTGCCGCGGCTGCAGCTGGGCATGGCCCGGGGGGCGCTGGAACCCGAGCCCCGCCCGACGCGCCGCCGCTGCCCCAGGGCACAGGGAAGCCTCTCTCCACACACACACACACACACCGGGCTGTACTAACCCGCTCCCGGCCGGGGGGGGGGGGAGGACGGGCGCACACACCTGGGCAAGCCCCGCTCCTTGCAACCCGCCGCCCCGCTCCCTTCCCCGCAGCCGCTTTGGGCAAAGGCCCTGCTCGCCGTCTGGGGGGTGGGAGGGGTCCCAGCCCGGGAGGCGCGCTCGCCTGGCTCGTTTAGGGGGCCGGCTGGCAGCGTCCCCCCCCGCCCGCTGCATGGACCCGTCCCGCTGAGTTACAGACTCGCCAGCGCTCGCGGCGAGTTCCCGAAGTTGCTGGGCTGGGACTGGCCGCGCTCCAGCGGGGGGCTCCGCGGGGGAAGCGGCACGTGGACGGGAGAGAAGCCCTGGCCCGCGCCCGTGTGTGCAGCGCTTGCCCCGGCCGGGGGAGGAAGGCGGCCCCACGTGCTCGCTGTTACAAAAGATTCCGTCTGGCAGCACCTCTGTGTCCCCGCGCGGCGGCGGGTCTCGGGGCGGGTCCTGGCACAGACCTCACCTGGCTTTCCACCTTCGGGGTCGGCTCAGCGTTTCATTCAGCTCAGAAATCTCGCCCCTTCGTCGGGCTCGGCTCACTGGGTCAGACAACTCCAGCAGCCGGGCCAAACGCCCACCCCCCAGTGCTTTCCTATAGCATCTAGTGCAGTGGGCCCGGAATCTCAGTTTGGGCCGAAAAGTGCCATTGTAACACAAATAACAACAAGGATCAGACAATTGAAGGCTGGTCAGTTTCACCTACTAGTCAGCTGGGAGTGGAAACAAGGCTGTAGTTTCTGAGCTGCAAAGAAGGCAGAGGAAAGTTCTGACCAACCTCCAGCACCTTCCTGCAGCACAAAAATTGCTATTGCCATTAAATCACAATTGTTTCCAATAACATTACACATTTAAATGATCACTCGCCAATAAACCATATAGGACTGGACTAAAATACCCTGGGGGCAAACAAAGAGCTATGAATAATTCCAGTGCCTTGAGAGTTTTCTATTCGTCAAAATACCCATAAGAAATGTGAAATACCCATAAGAAGGACATACTGCGTCAGTTCACAGGTCCCTCTAGCCCAGTATCCTGTCCCCTGACAGTGGCCAATGTCAGGTGCCCCACCGGAAATGAACAGAGCAGGTAATCAAGTGATCCATCCCCCGTGGCCCACAAGCAATACCTGCCTTCAGATTTTGTCTCTTCATATTTCCTAGTTTAAGGCTAGCCTTATGGAAATATCCTGTAGAATTTAACAGAGAATGAGACCCTTTTCTGTGGAGTCACTAAATCAACCTGTGGAGTTCTATAGAAGAGACATAACTCTCTATTAAATTCTATAAGTTTTTAGAAACATTTCTATAATATTCTATTGGTTTCATCTGTATTAAATAAGAGGGGAATACACAGATAACTTTTGCCTTTCTCTTTTTCCTTAAGATTTCTTATCAAAGTAATATTACAAATAGATACATACAGTGATGTGGTAGCCTTGTCAGTCCCAGGATATTAGAGAGACAAGGTGAGTGAGGTAATAGCTGTTGTTGGACCAACTTCTGATGGTGAGAGAGACAAGCTTTTGAGCTAACACAGAGCTGGAAAGCTTGTCTCTCTCACCAACAGAAGCTGGTCCAATAAAAGATATTACCTCACCCAACTTGTCTCTCTAAACGTGGATACAGAAATAAAATGCAGGATTTTTCTTTCCAAAGAGGGGGCAAATGAGAACAAATTAAAGAGTGAAGAGCTTAGAATAATTTATTTTTGGGTTGGGAAGCATGAAAAACAGCAGTTACTGGCCTAAAGCAGGCATGTGTTAGGAGTAATAAGAGGCAACTTCAGTACCAGTTGATAAATGCAAAGTACCAGGCAAACTGGTTGAAACTATAGTAAAGAACAAAACTGTCAGACACATCGATCAACATAATTTGTTGGGGAATAGTCAACATGGTTTTTGTAAAGGGAAACCATGCCTCACCAATCTACTAGAATTCTTTGAGGGGGTCAACAAGCAATGGGGACAAAGGGAAACCAGTGGATATAGTGTACTTAGATTTTCAGAAAGACTTTGACAAGGTCCCTCACCGAAGGCTCTTAAGTAAAGTAAGCTGCCATGGGATAAGAGGGAAGATCCTCTCATGGATTGGTAACTGGTTAAAAGATAGGAAACAAAGGGTAGGAATAAAAGGTCAGTTTTCAGAATGGAGAGAGGTAAATAGTGCTGTCCCTCAGGGGTCTGTACTGGGAGCAGTCCTATTCAACATATTCATAAATGATCCGGAAAAAGGGGTAAACAGTGAGGTGGCAAAATTTGCAGATGATACAAAATTGCTTAAGATAGTTAAGACCCAGGCAGACTGTGAAGAGCTACAAAAGGATCTCTCAAAACTGGGTGACTGGGCAACAAAATGGCAGATGAAATTAAATGTTGATAAATGCAAAGGAATGCACAGTGGAAAACATAATCCCAACTATACATATAAAATGATGAGGTCTAAATTGGCTGTTACCAGTCAAGAAAGAGATCTTGGAGTCATTGTGGATAGTTCTCTGAAAACATCCACTCAATGTACAACGGCAGTCAAAAAAGCAAACAGAATGTTGGGAATCATTAATAAAAGGATAAATAATAAGACAGAAAATATCACATTGCCCCTATATAAAGACATGGTAGGCCCACATCTTGAATACTGTGTGCAGATGTGGTCACCCCATCTCAAAAAAGATACACTGGAGTTGGAAAAGGTTCAGAAGAGGGCAACAAAAATGATTAGGGGTATGGAATGTCTGCCATATGAGGAGAGATTAATAAGACTGGGACTTTTCAGCTTGGAAAAGAGACAACTAAGAGGTATGATATGATGTGACAGAGGTCTATAAAATCATGACTGGTATGGAGAAAGTAAATAAGGAAGTGTTATTTACGCCTTCTCATAACACAAGATGAGGGGTCACCAAATGAAATTAATAGGCACCAGGTTTAAAACAAACAAAAGGACGTATTTTTTCACACAATGCACAGTCAAACTGTGGAACTCCTTGCCAGAGGATGTTGTGAAGGCCAAGACTATAACAGGGTTCAAAAAAGAACTAGATAAGTTCATGGAGGATAGGTCCATCAATGGCTATTAGCCAGGATGGACAGGGATGGTGTCCCTAGCCTTTATTTGCCAGAAGCTGGGAATGGGCAACAGGGGATGGATCACTTGGTCATTACCTGTTCTGTTCATTCCCTCTGGGGCACCTGGCATTGGCCACTGTCGGAAGACAGGATACTGGGCTAGATGGACCTTTGGTCTGACTCAGTATGGCCATTCTTATATTCTTATGAGCTTTTTCATATTTATTAAGGCTAATACAGTAGTCATTGTGATCCCAGTCCTGCACTATTAGTTAAAATTTTGCCCCAATAAGGCAGGATTTGGCCCACTTATTATTAATCATTTTATACAGTGCTGTGGTTTAAATGAATGTTAATCTTGGAAGCAAAATTAAGCAGAGTAGATACATCCTCTAGTCCCGTTCCCTTTGGGTCAAATTCTCCTCTTACTTACAGCAGTATAAATCTGGAGCAATTCCACTGATTTCATTAGAGTTATTCCAGATTTGCTGAAGTTGGCCTGAGATCCGAAGCTGACCCTGCATTTACATTTATATCAAAGTGTGATTACTCAGTTTACATATTTCGTGAGAACAAATCACACACCATGGTCTAGATCGCAAATGCGTTACAGCTGACAGTAAACTATCGCAGAATTTGCTGTGAAATTGAGTACAAGGGCTTGATTCTCCGATCAGCTACACAAGAATAAGTCGTGAGTAACTATCTTGAACACAGTGGTGTAAAACTGATGTAGGATTGTACCTTACAGCACAATATAGTGGAGGCAACACTCTTAGCCCCTGCCTTGGGGTGAGTTGAGCATTCTTTAAAGCAACCAAACAGCAACCTCTCCATTTAATTAAAGAGAGGTACTGACCAGCTCTGAATGGGAGACTTGGGCTGAAGGCAGATGCAGAGTCTGCGGGCTCAGGGCAAGAGAGAAAATTACTAAACAGCTGATGATGATTTATTACCTGAAGAACACTTCCCTATGAAAGACTGAAATTCTAGATTCTAATTGAAGGGCCCCATTATACACAATGGACTCAGTGGGCCAAATCTTGTTCACTCTTTTCATGTGACTGCACTCACCGGGATCAGTGGGATTACTCATGTGAGTAAGCAGAGCAGGATGTGGTCGATCATCAGTGTTCAAAGCTTCAACACCATCATCAATAAAATGCCATGTGTGGTTTCTTTCTAAACTCAGCTAGTTTATTTTGGTCATTGCAATATGAATGATTGAAAGTCAGTGTTAAACACACATTTTTTCTTAAGATTATTTTCCTGCTCCCCTGCAAGAATATAAATCCTTTCATGTGTCCCTGGTTATTAAATACTTACTATTAAAAACCAGGGTACAGCTCAAGGTGTAAAAGTGAGCCACCTATAACATCTATCAAACTAACGCTGGATTATAAATTGACGTGTGTACACAGTGGGTCTGATTCTGCTTCGCTTATACCACCATAAATCAGGAGTAACATCACTAAGTAAGTGGGTTTACATTAGCACAAAACTGGGGTAAAGCAGAGCAGAATCTGGCTCCAGCACTGAACTAGTTGCATGCTGACTTTTGCTAGGACTTTTCCATGCTAGTGTCAGGCAGGCTCAAGAGGCACCACACAAATAATACAATGATTGTGACCCTGATGTGCTTTCACTGCATTCAGTGGCACTGTCTTGTCCCCAGTGAACAAGACATTAACCTCAGCCAATCTTAACAGCTAACCTAATAGGTTAGGCTTCTGGTGTCCTGAGATCAATGCCTACCAATATTGTCTCACTGTTTCCTTGGATTCCCCCAACAGTCTGTATCCATTTTTTGTCTTATCTTATATTGCAACCCCCTTATCTTTGTCTTATCTTAGAGTGCAACCCCCTTGGGGCAGGGACCATCTCTTTATTCGTTGTTTGTACAGTGCCTAGCACAATGGGGTCTTGGTCCATGACTGGGCATTACAACAATACAAATAATAATCATCAGCTCTAGGAGGGGCTCAAGGATCAACTCTCCTTGTACAGGAGCTCCGGGGAAGGACTATAAACCAGCTAATGGGAGAGAGTGGCTGAGGAAAAGTTAGAGGCATGATCCCAGGCCAACAGGAATTAGTTGGGGAAAGGTTTGTGGGCTTATGTTAATGTGGTCTGATTTCTGTTTATAAACATTCCCCCTTTAGGAAAACCCCTGGCTTACTGCACTGTTTTTGTTTCTGCAGAGTCTTTTCACCATCTTAAGGTTCCATAGGTGGGGGAGAGGGTAGGGACACTTGTTATTTATTTATTTAATTTATTTATTTATTTTGAGAACAGCACTTTATTGCAGACACAGGGCAGACACTACTTCTTCTTGGAGACAGTGACGGTTCTGGCCCAGCGCCTGGTCGTCTTGGTGTGCTGGCCCCACACGCGCAGCCCCCAGAAGTGGTGCAGGCCCCGATGCACCTGGATTTTCTTTAGCCACTCCAGGTCCTCACGCAGTTTGTTGTCCAGCCCGTTGGCCAGAACCTGGCTGTATTTGCTGTCTTTGACGTCCTTCTGCCTGTTGAGGAACCAGTCGGGGATCTTGTACTGATGGGGGTTCTGCATGATAGTGATGACACTCTCCACCTCATCCTCTGTCAGTTCCCCAGCCCTCTTGGTCAGGCCAATGTCCGCTTTCCTCAGCACCACATGAGCGTAGCGTCGACCCACACCCTTGATGACGGTGATGGCGAAGGCGATTTTCCATCGCCCGTCTATGTTGGTGTTGAGCACTCGCAGGATACGCTGGAATTTCTCAGGGATCACAAGAGACATGGCGGCTACTCCGCGTTAAAAGGCAGTTAGTTAGTCACTCACTCAGTATAAAGTTACAGAACAATGAATATCTGAAGCAACCAAACCAAACTCCTCAAGATCCTTCAACTTCGCAAGGGAAAAGAGGTGGGGTTTGAAAATTGAATACATATCCAACATTTTTAGCCTGAGCCCGAGTTTTAAGTAGAAAGGACCAGCTTTTGACAGGTGTTTAGGCTATCTTGCGAATTTTCAGAGGCACCTCAGACTTTTGAAAATGCCATGAGGCGCCCACTTGCGTCGTGAGTAGTGGTAAGCAAAGTGTTTTGGCCTCAACTTTTTTTTCGGTGAAAAATGCTGGTTAACTGAAACATGTTGTGAATTCGTGTCTAATTTGCTGTGTTGCTTTGGTAATCTCGTCCCAGCCTCCTCAAAACAAAAAACAAAAACCAACCCACCAAAACCACACACCCAAAAATGTTTTGGTTTAGACATTTCTGAAAGAAAATGTTTTCATTTTCAGTCAAAATTATTTTTCTTTTCAGATTCTATTTCGATTTTAAGAAGGTTAAAAAAACCTCAATAATTAAACAAAATGTTTTGCTCAACCCACAACTTTTTTAAGAAAAAATTCGGGTTTCAAAAAATAAAAATAAAATAAAATATTATATTGGGGTGACCTGATATGAGTTTTTGTTTTATTTTTGATGTTTTGGTTCGGCCACTGTACTGGAAAAATCAATTATTTGCACTGTGGGAATTTTCCAGTGCCTAAATACCTTTGAAAATCTGGCCCGAAGCCCACAGGAGTTAATGAAACAATCAAACTCGTATAGGAGTTGATGAAATAATCAAATCCTTAGCATTTACTAGATTTTTTTAAAAGTTGCAAAGCTAAAAACCAGGCAAGGATCTGTTGGCTCATGCTGTCTCTTGTTTATATTTCATGCCAAAAGGGTTAGGCACTGGAATATTTGTGGTCATATCAGTGTACGCTGGATTGCACTTTACATGTCTTGAGGTCAATATGCTGTTAAGAGCCCAAGGGTTAGATGAGCTAAGGGTAAGAACGCTGTTAAGACGTGATATGCTAGGTATTTACATTCAATTGTAAACGAACTCTGTACCCACTGTAAAGTCATTTGGTCCATCTGCCCTTAGAGCATGTTTGCCACTTTCTGCGTGCCTTGATCCTGAAAAATGCTCAGTCCCCCACAGATCCAAGGGAATTGTGTGTGCTCAGAACCCCTTGAAAGGGCAAGTCTGCTCCAAGGAAGGATAATAAATGTATAACATGGGCTCTCACACAGGTGTCAGTAGCTTGCCGTCTCCATGTTTCTATCAATATTCTATCTACAGCTCCCATTGCCACAATATCTGAGCACCTCACAATCTTTATCATCCTGTGATGGAGGGAGGTACTATTATCCCCATTGTACCAATGGGGAACTGATGCGCAGAGAGGCTAAGTGACTTGTCCAAGGTCACACAGCAAGTCTGTGGCAGAACAAGAAACTGAACCTAGGTTTTTCAAGCCCTAAGCTACCACCATAACCACTGAGCCATCCCTCCTTTTCCAAATGGGATTGCAGGTCCCAGCTAGATTGGCCGCTGTATGGAAAGGACAGGGAATTACTGACCTATGATCTATACACATATATTACATATTAAAACAAAATCTATCTGATGGCTGTTCAGCGGCCTATGTGAAATGAGTTTACTGGTCTCAGCCCAGCTCTTAATTGATGTATGTCTGCACCACAAAACCCACCACCGCATTAGGCACTAATTTATTGTTGCCAGCCTCATCAGAAGCACCGAACACTGAATTAGAGGTGCCTGGAGATTAGAGGTGATCACTCTAGTTCAGGGTGGAGGCCCAGTGGCCAGGCAGTGCAGAAGGAAGCTTGCGCTGCTACTTGCCTGGGTTCGGTCTGTTCTATGGCTGAGCAAGCAGGTCCTTGTGTCTGCCAAAAATGCAGTGCCTGCAATCCATTGCCTGTAGGAGATGCTTCATCTGAATTATAGAAGCTCATCACTAACCCTCCCTCCGCATGCTACTTTGAAAAGGCTAGTTGCTCCTCGAGTCCCTTATCACAGAGTGAAATGAAGCCTAAACACTGGGTACAAGGATGAGCTGACTGCAGATTAAATAATCATTCGTTTCATTTGAAATTGGTTAGGGATCTGCAATGATGCGTCCACAATGTCTCCCAGGGCCCCGTTCCCCTGCTGTCCTGGAAAGCAACCTTTCAGGACCGTGTTTTCATTTCACCCCAACTTGCTTGATTCCTGCTCGACTAGGCCAATGTAAACGGCTTTCATTATGCATTGGCAACAGCGCCACCTGCTGAAGTCCAAGCATCAGTTCACAATGTGCCTGTCCAGATGAGGGAGTCTTATAAACAGATGTTAAATGGCTTGATGTGATACCCACTGGGTAGCTCAGCCTAGTACCGAGGGAACTACTCAATGTGTGTCTGTACATCTCTGAATTGAGAGCACTTGATTTGGATTTTAGACTTATTTTTCCTATTGACTTGAATGAGTCACCTACGAGCTTGGGCATCATCTGCTTGTCTCTTAATACATTGCATTTACCTAGAGATTTTCATCCAGAAGTGCTTCAGCTAATGACAACTGCAGGAACCACTTCATCCACTTCTAAAATTCTGCCACTTCTGGGGTGGGATGTGGCAGCCATCTCACAGCGAACTGCAGGGTGGCGCAACAGCGTAGGGTGGGAAGTGAAGGAAGTAGAGTCATATCCAAATCAAAGTGCTGGGAGGATTTAATAAGGCAGAATGTAATTACCAAGAAGGGAGGACTTCTACTGGCAAAGGGGAATCATGTGGAATGTAAGTTTAAATGGCATAAATGTGGGGGTTTGAGGGAAGAATTGAAATATGTTTTTTCTGCAAAGTTTAGTTAACTAGCATCCTCTATCTGTGAATAAATGAATGCACACACCTGAATTTGACTTCAGCAATGAATTACTTTCCTCCCCAACTTCACTTTGTGCACATTCCCATAACTAAAGGCAATCAGAAGCCGTTACCTACACCCTACATACGATTACAAAAAAAAAATACACAGTGTATGTCCTATGAAAGAAGGGCCCAATTCTGCCACATTTACAAATTAACAAAGGTGGGCCTTATCCTGCAAACTCTACCAGGTGTAGTGCAATCACTAGCAGATGTAGTACTCAGTGTCTGGAGTAATTCCACTGAAATCAATGGGCCTGATTCTCCATTTTCTAGCACCTGCTATAATCACTTTCATCAGTGCAGAGTGGGTATAAACATGACCATTCTGCTATGACAGCATTTTAAAACCTACTTGGCACTGATGTAAATGACTTCACAAGGTTCGGGGCAATGGAGAATCAAGCCCAATAAGCAGTGGTAAGTGTTACAGGATTGGGCCCTATAGGAACAATAGGAAGGATTAAAAGTTAAGGTTATCAAGGCCCAGCTTTCCTCTGGAAAGATAACCCAATAGTTATAACATAAACAAAGCAATGGGAGGCTGCATGTGTGTCTTCTAAATCTAGGATCAAATTCTGCAACCTTTACTCACACTGAGTAGCTCCTTACTCATTGAGTAATCCCATTGACCTCAGTCAGACAATTTTTGAAGTAAGATGCCAATCCGGCGAAGACCGACAAATGTGCTTATCCTTACATAGTGTGTGTAGTCCTGTTAGCTTTGATTGTGGGGTGACACACAATGCATAAGGTTAAGCAGGTGCATACGTCTTTGCAGGTTTGAGGCCTAAGGTAGTAACGCTTGGTAGGGCTAAGAGAGTCTGGTGCTTCAGTGAAGAGAGGTTGCACCCTTGTCATTTGCAAGTCTTGGTGCCATTTCAGTTTAGAAATACAAAATCCTAAACCTATAGCACTAAGGAGGGCTCCCAGAGATCCCTTTACAATTAGCTCTGGGAAAATACCTGTGGAGACAGTTTGTCAGAAGAAGACTGAAAGTTTGGGCTCATTCTTCCCATCAGGGACATGCTGGACTTTTCAAAACTAGATTTCAGGAATTCATTCCTTCAGTCATATCTGCCTCTGAACTTCTTTACTGAACCAATTTAAAAACACTGTAAAAATAAAACGCAGCAGCTGGGGCAGTGGGGGAACCAATCCAAATGGCAGGCTCTGGGAACCTCTTGCTGCCTGCAGTGCTCAGTCTGCTGGAAATACCGCGGCTATGTTGAAAACAACAGCTAAACCATTTTGTTCAGCTGATGGCAATTGGGGATTGTGTTTGCTTTTTGTAGTGGGGATTTATATTTGTATAGGGTTCCACGGTAACATAGGGAAGGAGCTAATTCACTGCGGACATCTGATTTACAGCTTCATGTACAGAAGGACATGACAGATGCATACCGGAAAACTAATTGCCCTGACTCTCAGAGCACACTGGCAAAACTGGGACGTACGGTTGCGCAGCTCCAGCAGTGGGAACTCTGGTAGAGGGAAAAGTTCAGGGGTTGTTACTTCTGTGTCACATAGGCCTGCACTGAGCTGAGCTAGATGACACAATGGCCAATGTGCCCAAGCTTCAGTTTCCACTACACTTTCCACGGCTGCTACCATGGTTGGCTGCCCCAATGGCGAATTACAGGTCTGAGCGTTCCACACACACAAACAAGGCTTGGGAGAAAAACAGCCCCCATCTTTTAAAAAAAATTCTCTCTGGTGGTGGGAATTACTGGTCCAATTTTCCCAGTTATTCTTTTATCCCCCTATG
The DNA here is from genome assembly GCF_015237465.2 of Chelonia mydas. NCBI lineage: Eukaryota > Metazoa > Chordata > Testudines > Cheloniidae > Chelonia > Chelonia mydas. The sequence goes on from NC_057853.1 coordinate 20,957,018, forward strand.
GTCTTGACTACACTAGGACAGGCAGTCCCCATATTCCAGCACCACTGCAGCTCCCTTGGGAGTAGCAACGGGGTAAGCCCTTGTGAGACAGGGCTCAGGAGCTTTTACCACTATGTCACGAAAACTCACTCAGAGCAAGTGAAACACCTCACATCTGTAGCAAGTGTCTGACTGGTAGTTTCACCCTGTTGCAGCGGCACCATGGCTGGCTGTTGCTGGAATATGAATACTAGTTGTTTTTAGTAAAAACGAATCTTACCCATCCTGTCCCTTTCCAATTCTTCCTGTCTTGCAGTGCAAATTCCAATGACCAACACAGTTCCTACATGGGTGGGTGGGGGATAAGTGGGAGTTGGTACATCTATATGCATACACTCCAATCCACATAGCTCTATGCTTCATGGCAGGAGGAATATTAAAGGGCCAGATTTGTAAATTGTAGGACAGATAAAATGACCTGAATTTATTCGGAGCAACATCATCTCACAAAGCAACGCAGAGCCAACTCCATTACCACACACTGATGCAGCATTGCAAAGCTAGAGTCACAATGTGATAATTCAGGACATAGGGCAAATTTTAAAAGTTTTGGCAGCCCTGGAAGACAGAGGGGAGGGTCCTTCTTGTCTTTGTAGAACCCATGGGAGATTGCCCTTCTCCCCTTGATGCTCCTGATCCTCAGTGACACATTCCAATCCCCAGAAGAGACGGCTGTCGCTACCCTCCATTGAGGAGCCCATCAGCATGGATAAAGGGTTAAAATAATTGTCTCCATTTTCCAAAGAAAGACAGCCATCTCCCCATCTCGACACCCAGGGCCCCAGTACACTCATCACTGTGACACACACCAGGACCAGAATGCATGTCACCATGACAACCACACAGGCGATAGCACGTCCAGCACCCTGGTACCCAACATGGCCACAGCAGGCCTGTCATCCTCCGGGCCTGCCAGCTCCAGACTATCTAGGTTCTTACACTGTGCCCATCACAATCCAACTGGGCCACAGCACATGTAGCGTGAGGCCAACCCTCCATGTATCAGACCAGCTGTTCTTTTTGTAATGCAAATAGTGTACTTGTATTTAGTTGCTTTGGTGGAGTGGGAAGCAGGAAGTGGTGGGCCCTATCCAGATACCACAGTCTGCATCCATAAGGACACCCATGGATATTGGTGAATGAACTGACCATGCTCATCTATCACCAAGAAGGAGGGGTCTGGAGCTCCACCCTACACATGCTCCCTTAACTGCTGGAGCAGGGTTCCACTGTTGTCTCTGACCACGTGGACGCCAGCATGTTCCAGAGAGCCATTCCAGTGGAGTTCCGCTGGGCACATACGTATGTCCATAACAGCTTGGAAGCTAAACTTTGTTTTGTTGCAAACTGAGGAACACATTATATTGAGAAATGCACAAACAGACAAAACACAATGTGCGGGCAAGCATTTGTCAAAACAGAAGAGGAAAGAAAGCACATGACACACGCACAGCCAGGAACATGCACGTGTGTCCTATGAGACACAAAACGCCCTCCTCCACATGCTTACTCAGATCAGGATGGGTTTGACACTAGAACTGTGTTAAAATGCCATTCCGATTCTATTCCATCTAGCTTCTCAGACAGTGTCCATCCCTGACAGTGGCCCCCTTATGCTTCCATTTTCAGTGGAATACCCAGTTTCTCATGTTCCTGTATTACATTCCAGATCACAGCTCCCCGCCCCTCATAAAGATCTTGTCTCAAATTGCTTTTGAATAAGCCTCTCTACTGGCAACACGACAGCAGAGACATCCTTAACTGTAAGTGTGTGATTTAATAAGTTACACTGTCAAAGCAATTTCTCCCCAACAGAATCCAGCTGGCTGAGGAAGCAGAGATGCCATGTGTGCTTTAGTATGGGGTATTCTAGTGATGCTAGTGTTGGATAGCAGTAGTGTAAACAAAAGCCAGCCTGCCTCTGGGATACACTGTTTGCTTCTAGGAAATCAGCACATGTACAGATAGATCTTTGTTTTGTGCAAAATAGCAGAACAGACAAGAAGATGTCCCCAGGTACGAAAGCCACGGCACAGCAGGACAGAAGCAGCCAACATGTGTCATCTTGACATATATCTTTAAGAACCCCAGTAAAGGGGTTCTATTCTATTCTGTTTCGGTTTTTACTCTGCACTTAGCACCGTAGTTACTCAACTCCTTCCAGTGATGCATTAAGTAACGTGACTAAATCTGTGACGTGTTTGTTCTCTCATCCTCTCCCCAGGGGGAGAAATGTGGATAGTAAAGTGTCTCATTTGAGGTCCATGTCAACAAAACACATCTTGCACACAGAGAGGAAGGTGGTGAGGTTTGTCATGGTCCCTAGCTCCTGGAGGAATTCATTCCCTCACCGTCCCTGAGAAAGCTCCTGAAAGACGGAAATTGCTAAGGAACAGTGAGCAAACCCAAACAGGGTCAGAGGTTTGAGCTGGTTTGGGTGCCTACCCGAAGCTTAGGCACTCTTTGTGAAGGGCCGAGGCCCAACCAGTTGAATCTCGCTACCTGCCTCCCTACCTTTGCTCTGGAGAATTCCTCCCTAGCCTAGCACCCTCTTTTCATCAGCAGGAGTCTATACAAGGAAGGATCCAACACCTCCTCACCTTACTCTCTGCTGGCAGCAGGAGTCTTCCCTTGGTGATCTTTCTTAGGTCCAGATCCTGAAGTCTTTGCTCCATTTATATTCTGTCCTTGCTCTCCTTAACCTTTCAACAGTTTTGTCTGACGAAGGTTTTCAGGGTTCAGACCATAATTATTTTAGAAATAGTCACTGTGACCTATGGCCATTTAACCTCTTATCTCCTATCAGAGCGCTTCACAAACAATGAATGTACAGACATATTATACCCCATTTTACAGATGGGGAACTGAGCCACAAAGAGATTACATGCGTTGCCCAAGATTACACAGGAAATCTGTGGCAGAGCATATTACTTGAACACAGATCTCCTGCAACCACATCAGTACATTTAAAGACAAGAGCATCCTTCCTCCTTTCTCACCCATCAACCAGGAATGACACTTAATAAGCAAGTCCACGGTGCCACTCATTATCATGGGGAATGGAATGCTATTGTAGCAAAAGGCATAAAGGTATGATTGCATCTGAATTCAGAGTCACTGACAACAAACTTTCATCACCTACCTGATGGGCAGTGACCAGATCTTGGACAGTATCATTAATAGTAACACATTTTGTGAATTAATGCCTCTTTGCTGGGATCCCTCTGTGGGAATTACTGGGACTTCATCTGCAGATCCTGATCTTGAAAGTGCTAGAGTGGCAGTTAGGTCCACACACAGATTCCCAGCACCTTGGAAACATTTTGTTATCACTAAACACGTCTGAGGTCACCTTAATCAGTGATCATCTGATGTGACAGCTACTTGCCTCTTTTCCTTCGACCAGTCATTCTGTGGGGGGTGGCAGGACAGTGTAGAAATATGGATTATGCGGTGTAAAGCCAGGTCCTGCGGAGCAAACAAGTGATCTACTGCACTTTGCCAGAACAATGGCTGGTGTGTCACAGCACTCCAGCAACCCCCTAGGGGGCGACAACGACAGCTCTGAGGAGACCACAACCGAAGCACGCTGGTGTGGGGGAAGCCTGCACATCTGCTGCCTCTTCTGCAGCAATTATACGGATACATTTAAACCTCCAAGGCTTTCAGTCAAGCTCCTTTCTTGAGCTCTAGTCACTCGAGTTTTGTATTCATATGGCAGCCAGAATCAGAAGGCAGTTGGCATCTTGCAAGATCAGACTATAGGGACAGCCCAAAAAGGGAGTTGAAACCTTTTGGTCCTGCCCAATGCTAGCAGGTAACATCTGGACAGCTGCTTTGCCAGTGCTGACACAGCTAACAGGATTCCAGCATGCTAGGCCAAGGGAATTCTCTCTTTCAAGCCCAGACCAGTGGTTTGAGTTAAAAGATTCCATAAAAGGGAGAGAGGCCTCTGAGGTGAAACCGTAAGCTTTGTCTAAATGATGCATGACCTAAGCACAGTGCTTTGAAATGATTTGGCTCCAGCTGGATATGACTAAAAGGGAGAAAGCGTTTGCCCCCAAAAGCAGGGCTCCTTCATTCATTCATGCGCAAGCTCAGGCTTGTTAGTTTAGAACATACAATTTAAGAGCCAGATACTCGCTGGTGTAAATAGCTGCATGACTACGCCCATTTACACAGCTGAGAGTCTGGCCTGGGAACTCTATCTATATATATACACACACACACACATTTGCTGAAAAGGAAATCTGTTAATAACACGTTTGAAGGGAGTTCTCCTCACAGAAACGGGGCAGCTGATTATCCTAAGCTGTATTTTATTTCTTTGTACATTTACAGTGCAATAGAGAAGAGCCTAGTATCTCTTAGGAGGAGTTGGTAGAACCACATATAAAGTTGACCAAACCTTTCCAACCCTGTTTTCAGTTGTTTATAACTTTGCCAAACCGTAATCATCTAGACTGAAATTTTCCAAGCCAGGTGTTTGCCTCAGGCTTTTTTTTTTTTCCCCTGAAAAGTTTCAGCTAATACGGCACGTCTGTTTCTGAAAACAAAAGCGGGCGGTGGGAGGGAGGAAGTTGTTTTGCCCATATTAAAAAGTTTTTACAACAATTTCAATGAGACGCTCTGGTGTCTCTGTGCTTTGGAGCAAGGTCTTGAAAATGGGCAGGGGCGTGGGCTGTGTGTTAGGGATTCACCTTTTGCTGTATCCATGAGAAACCATCCAAATGTTTTTTTTAAAAAGCATGCAATCATGTAATTAAAGACTTCTAATACATATGCACAAAGGGGATGAAGTAAGCTTGCTCAAGCAACCTTAATTCTGGCATTCCCTAACTTCTGAGTGTTTAACTTTGCAACCTTTTAATGTAGATTTTGTATACAATTTACCACTTACCTCTCTCACACACACACACACTCACACACACACCAATATAAAGAGCTAAGAAAGACATTCAGACAACTTTGAATGTCTCTGATGCATTGCTGGTTTGTGTCACTACCTGGAGATTGTGTCTACAAGGCTTTTGAGACTGCTAAGAGGGAGTTAACTTGCACCTTAGGTATTTGTCTCGCTGGAATGTGGGTCAAGGGAAGGAGTTAACTACAAAGTCCTTTCCTGCACCCCAGGAGAGGGTATCTCAGTGGCTATTCTGGGTGATTACACACTGATCTCAAGGCCCACGGTGGCCAGGCACAAATGGAGGACTGACACTGACTGCTCATCGCCAACTAGAATAGCCTGGTAATAGCATGAAGTTATGTGCTGGCTTCAGGGAGCATGACTGGATAGACTCCATCAGCTCTAGCTCCTATACAGCTTGGGACATTAGAAAGCATTTTATCTAGAGAAGGCATGCTGGCCAGAACACCCAGGCTGTCCCCAGCTCTTAGCAAAAATTGTCATTGTGATCTTTAAACTTCCCCCAGAGATGCAGAATTGAAACAGCTCAGCCAGAGGACATCGCTTCTCATGATTCAGATGTTTAGAACTGCAGTGCTGGGAATAGGTATGAAGTTCTGGATCTCAGGTCCTGTCAGGGATTTAATCCCACAGCATTCTAGCCCTGAGCAAGGAAAAATTACCCCTTGATGGGATGTATACATGTCTGTGTGGAGGAAGGGGGTGTGATATGTAAAACAGGTGTAAAGAGATAGTAACAGATTAGGTGGATCATGACTAAGTCTACCAGTATATTGTGTTTTCCAAACTGCTCCATTCTCTGCAGCTCTCTTCGCTGTCACTTGTGTGTCCATCTGCAGTGGTTCTGATACAAAAGGGAGAGACTGACACAACCGATTTAACAGATGAATGCCACACCCAAACCGTCTGACCTGGAGAATGGTCGCTCAAGTCACGCACCTGCCCCCCAGCATTAAGTGGATGAGTAGAGGAGTGCTGTGGAAATCCCACTGACCGTAGTATGAGTGCAGAGAGAGACAAGGGTAAGTCTGCAATTCCAGAGCCCTCTCTTAATCAGGGGAAAGATCCAGAATGATCTTTGCTCCACTGGCATGGCCACTGACCCCCAGCCATAGAGACTTTGGTTCGGCTCTTCATGGGGATGGAAAACACATTTGTAGAACCTACCGAGTGCTTTTGTGGGAGAGGGTGAATCCTCCCCCATTGCCCCATATTCTACTCCTAAAAGCTACCAGCAGGCTGACCCATCTTCCACACCATATCTCCCTTGTTCGTGGGTCAACTACAGAACAATTCAAGGTGCTGCCCCATCTCTTTTCAGTGCCTGTGAGCACCATGTCTCCTTAGCACACCAAGCCGCTGACAGTGTAATAAACCCGTCCTTTAAATATGGAGATTGCAATGGTACATGCAAGAGGAAGCCACTGAACGACTCAGGTGCTAAAGGAGCACTCACAGAAGATAAGGCCATTGCAGAGAAGCTAAGTGGATTCTTTGCATCTGTTTTCACTGCAGAGGATGTGAGGGAGATTCCCACAACTGAGCCATTCTTTTTGGTGACACATCTGGCAAACTGGCCCAGACTGAGGTGTCAGTAGAGGAGGTTTTGGAACAAATTGATAAATTTAACAGTAATAAGTCACCAGGACCAGATGGTATTTGCTCAAGAGTTCTGGAGGGACTCACAACTGAAATCGCAGAACTACTAACTGTGGTATGTAACCTATTGCTTAGATCAGGGGTTCTCAAACTGTGGGTTGTGACCCCATTTTAATAGGGTCACCAGGGCTGGCATTAGATTTGCTGGGACCCGGGGCCCAAGCCAGTGTCCCACCGCCTGGGGCTGAAGCCGAAGCCTAAGGGCTTCAGCCCTGGATAGCAGGGCTCAGGTTACATGCCCCTGCCAGAGGCTGAAGCCCTTTGGCTTTGGCCTCCCCTCTGGGGCGGCGTGACTTGGGCTTTGGGCCCCCCAACTCAGGGCGGCTGGCAAGCTCAGGCTTCAGTCCCACTCCTGGGGTCGTGTAGTAATTTTTATTGCCAGAAGGGAGTTGCGGTGCAGTGAAGTTTGAGAACCGCTGGTTTAGATTAAGGCCCCAGAGGCAATCCTGGGTACAGGCTGATAAGCCTAACTACAGTACACGGCAAATTGGTTGAAACTATAGCAAGGAACAGGATTATCAGCCACCTAGATGAACATGATATGTTGGGGGACGAGTCAACATGGCTTCTGTGAAGAGAAATCATGCCTCAACAATCAACTAGAATTCTTTGAGGGTTTCAATAAGCATGTGAACAAGGGTGATCCAGTGGATATAGTGTACTTGGACTTTCAGAAAGCCTTTGACAAGTTCCCTCATCTAACACTCTTACGCAAACTAAGCAGTTGTGGGATAAAAGGGATGGTCCCCTCATGGATCAGTAACTGGTTAAAAGATAGGAAACAAAGGGTAGGAATAAAAGTGAAGAGAGGTAAATAGCGGGGTCCTTCAATGATCTGTACTGGGGCTAGTGCTGTTCAACATATTAATAGGATCTGGAAAAGGGGGTAAACAGTGACGTGGCAAAGGCTGCAGCTGATACAAAATTACTCAAGTTAGGTAAATTCAAAGCAGACTGCAAAGAGTTACAACGGGATCTCAACAAAACTGGATGACTGGGGGACAAAATGACAGATGAAATTCAGTGTTGATAAATGCAAAGTAATGCGCATTGGAAAACATAATTCCTGCTATGCATACAAAATGATGAGGTTTAAATTAGCTGTTACCACTCAGGAGAAAGATCTTGGAGTCATCATGGATAGTTCTCTGAAAACATCTGATCAGCAAGCGATGGCAGTCAAAAGAGTGAACAGAAAGTAAGGAAGCATTAGGAAAGGGATAGAAAATAAGACAGAAAATATCTTAATGCCACTTTTTAAATCCATGGTACGCCCACACCTTGAATACTGCGTGAAGTTCTGGTCACCCGATCTCAAAAAAGATACATTGGGGGAAAAGTACAGAGAAGGGCAACAAAAATGATTAAGGGTATGGAATGGTTGCCAGATGAGGAGAGATTAATAAGACTGGGACTTTTCAGCTTGGAAAAGAGACAACTAAGAGGTATGATATGATATGATAGAGGTCTATAAAATCATGACTGGTGTGGCAAAAGTAAATAAGGAAGTGTTTCCTTTTCATAACACAAGAACTAGGGGTCACCAAATGACACTAATAGGAAAATCAGTAATATTTGGGTACAAATCAGGCTGCAAAAGAAGCATGGCACTTTGAAAAATGTTTTAGTTTTGTTGCAGAGTTAAGCGGGCCTGGCTGCACTCAGGCCTAGCTAGAAAAGCTTTCTGTCCATTCCAGTTCCAGAGACAATTAGTACGGTAGAAACCAGATAGATAGGGGAATCCTGCTGGAGACCTGAAATGCTTTAACAACAACACACCTGTTGGAGATCCCACATCAATAAAAGAAAAATGCAGCTAAACTTGCAGACTGCAGGCAGGGAAAGCTCCCATTGGCTCCCATAACAGGTTTGAATTCCCAAGTTCCTCAGGATCAGGCCTCACATTGATGATATTAAATTACATTAAACAAAATATTTGAAAAAAATTTTTTCCTCCTTTACTTACCCACCAGAGTTTTGGGTTCCCCCTCAACTGGTGAAGCTCTTGCACAGACCTGCTCACAACAACGCTGGCTGCAAAATGGCTCCACAACTTTTTGCCGGAAGAAAACCACCCAGAGTGACCATCCCCTGAAAAGCAGCTTCAAGCAAAGGAGCAGAGAGAGTCTGGACCTTCTCCAGACACAAAAGATGTCATTCGGATGCTCTGGTGATTGGTGCCATAGAAATACCCTGGATGGAGAGAGATGCTACAGTGATATTCTTAATTATAGATGGAGCTGGTGGTAGAGCTTGTAACAGGGAGATCATTGACAGCCCAGGAGACGGAGTCTCCCTACTCTCAGTTCTGTTGCCCAGCATCACAGCAGCTGTCAGCAGCAATTGCAGGGAAAGTCCTGCCCAGCCTTTGCAGGCCCCGGACAGAAGATGGAACCTTAAGTGAATTTGGCTGCCAGACTCTAATAAGTCTCTACTGAGCATGTGCAAACTGTGATTTTTCAGAGGTCAAATTTGGGCACTTTTTCCTGGGAACAGCAAAAGGCACAACCCTAACACCAGAAAGACCCCCACCCCTGCCACATTTCAAGTCCCTGATCCAAAGTATAGAGGCACGAGAGCTTCTAAAAAAATGTCTTACAACCAATTAATTAACATGGGCAAAAAAATGTATTTCCCCCTAATCTTGTTCTCAGAAATGGCTAAACCGTTTTTGCTGAAATTTTCCACAAAAAATCAGTCTGAGGTAGAAACTCAGCATGGAAAATTTCAGCCCAAATGGTTAAAGTTTGGCAGAGTTATAAGCAACTGAAGATGGATTCTTATAATGGGAAGTGTTGGAAAACTTCACCTATAGATAGAGCTACATGTGCCACCTATAATAAACATGATGCCGAGGCACTCTGGTGGGCATGTTAGAAAGGCAGCCAGCCAGACGCTTTACTAACATATAAAGCAGGGTATGAAACTCAGGAAATGCATCGCTGCACAAGGATTTAGATGTTAGTGATCTCGTCCTCTCTTGCATAAACATAGATCTCTGAATTGAAGTTTTAACCCTTCTGATAGCTTTTAATCTGTGATTTTTAGCTATACACATGCATTCTGCAACCTTCCCTCAGATAGGGAGAATATAATTTTAAAGCATTTCATAATGCATAATAAAGGTTAAATGAATGGTATTCTGATACTCAGTCTCGGCAAAGAGAGCGGGACTGGAATAGCAGGGGGCTCATAGGTCAGAAGAGAGGTGCTTTGGCAGAGCTGTGTGTGGAGGCAGAGGGCACAGGAACGGAGTAGGAGAGGACACTGATGTGGATTGGTAGAGCTGTTTAGGGACCGGGACTGGAATCGAAGGTAATGCACAGATAGGGATTGGGAAATGCAGCAGAGATGGTGGTGCCCAAAAATGAATATGAAAGCGTGCTGCAGTCTCCAGTGCATTGACAGAGCTGTGCAGCAGCTTGCAATTGGAAAAGCTGGGGGTGGAGCAAGTCAAGAATATGGTGCATCACAATAGCCGCATAGGGGTACACACCCTGCCCACATTGCAGCTGGCTTTCGCCATAGGTCTTGGGCCTTCAGTTTTATGAGCATTAAATACACTCTCAATCTAAAATCTAAAATGCAGTGAGAATTTCTGACTGCTCTCTGGGTTAAATGGTTCTGCTGACCTGAGGGGTCATGGTCTTGAACTGCTAGCCAAGCACCTCCCACATGCAAACCAACTGCTCCAAAGGAAGAAGTGCTTTACCAAAGCAATGATGATTCAGAAATCCACATGCCCTTAACAGGCTCAGGGTCCCGGTTTCACATTCTGTGCATCATCAGTGAAAGCAAAAGAAAACCAGACATGAAATTGGAGCTCTGCAGAACTTCCTGCAGCCAACTCCGGGCATTAGCAGAGAGATGAGGCAATCCAAACAGAGAAAAGGGCCTGCAGTGGCGATTGTCATTTATGCTTAGTAAAGGGAATACTTGAGGCTGCGTAGCTAAAAACCAAAAGGGTTTTAATGACCGGGTTTAAGAAGACTGGATTCAGAGAAGAGGCACTGTTGCCAGGCAACAGTTTATGGAAGTTTACGGCTTGCTATGGCAAGACAGGTGCAGCCAAGTACAGAGTGAATCTTGAGAACCTGTCAGTCAATGCCCTGCTGGTTGCAATGGATTAATTTTCACTATACTTCCTTGCTTAGAATAAGTCTCTTTTTCAAAAACCTTCTGTCATACGGCTAGTTACCGTAACCTTGGCTCACAGCCTCATTAAACCACATTCTGATCACCCTCATTCAAACACCGAGGCCCCATCCACACCACTGCTGAAGCTGTTGTAGAAACAACTGTATGTAAACATAGCTGGGTTCTAGGTAGATTTTCTTCTGAGAAGCATCTTATAACCATATTGGAAAAATCACATTCTACGTTACCTAATGTGATGAAGTGAGCATTTTGGGTAAGGTTTCTTCTGAAGCCTATGTGTGCCTCAGTTTCCCATATACTTTGCACAGTTACCTAGTTGGGGGAGGGGGGAAAGGACTAAGGTTGGTCTCAGGGCAGGCTGAGGGCGTGGCTACGCTTAGACAGCGCTGCAGCGTCACAGCTGCACTGGTGCAACTGTGCCTCTGCAGCCCTTCAGTCAAGGTGCTACCATGCCTAGTTAATCCACCTCCATGAGCAGCGGTAGCTGTGTCGAAGGAAAAAGCCCTCTTGTCGACACAGTGCTGTCTGCACTGGGGGTTAGGTCGGTATGACTGCATTGCTCAGAGGTGTGGATTTTTCACACCCCTGAGCAATGCAGTTACACCGATGTAAATTTGTAGGGTAGACCAGGTCTCACGAAAGCTTATTCTCAAATAAATTTGTTAGTCTCTAAGGTGCCACAAGTACTCCTTTTCTTTTTGATTTAGTAGGACTCTTGGACAGTAACAGACATAACATTGTTAGCTTAGCCTAATGATGAGAACCGTTGTCTGTTCACTACTGTAGCATAATTCGCTGGTATGAAAAGGCTGATATTGCAAAGAAATAAAAGCTGGGTGTGCAAATGAAAGACAAAACCAGAGAGTGAAACCTTTGATATTTTCTATTCCATTCATTTATTACTTTTACAGTTTACTGGAGTGATTTGACCTCTGACTTGGGTAGTTTCTGGCAATTAATGAATGGGTGGTTGGATTGAGGGCTTGAGTTTTCAGGCAGGACTACATAAAAGCTGTTGGCTTCAGTGAACAAAAACCTTTGGGGTTGGGGGAGAATTTCAGTTCATCTGTTTTGCAGCCCTCAGTGTTGGGTTCATCCTGGCTCTCCACACTGAAATTTTACTTCAGATATCTTCAAGGAGGGGGCAAGAGCTAGTGGACTTTACTAGCCTTCTGGAGTCTCCACATGGTGGGTTCTGGGCCACTCTCCCCCTCTCAAGATCTTTAGATGGAGGCAAACCCTGTCAAGTAGTTCTGGGCTGACTGAATCACCTCAGATCTCAGATGGTGGGTAGTGTAGGGCTACCAGGCATCCTTCAGAAACCTTTCTGTTATTGGGAAGCACAGCAAGCCTGCTTGCCGGCTCCTCAGATAATGTCTGGTGGGAAGAGAGGACCATCTAGCTCCTCCTCAAAGACTTTTGTTGGGGGAGTAAAGGCCCTCTCCCGCATAAAAATGGCTACAGGTTAAGGGAGATGGTATGCTGTTTGTTGGGAGGCCCAGCCCAGTCCCAGGTTCACATGAAATGGTCTAGAGGTCAGTGCACACCCTTGAGAGCTCTGCTCTGGTAATGAAACCAGAAAAGCTGGATTTTGGCATAAAAGTTTTCCACGACCCTACTCCCTAGTTCTCAGCCTATCTGGTAATTAACAGCTAGAAAATGTGATCCCCTTTGGCTATTATTGCTCACTGAATATTCACTTTGGTGCTAACGAGTATCAACCATGGAGTATTAACACAAGATTAAAGAGAGAAAACAGGTAACAATATAGCTTGGGAAGAAAAATCACATTACAAAATGCAATCTGCAGGACTAGAAAAGTGGTCTTGTTATGGTGTTAGCCACCCCTGGAAATGCCTTCATAAAGCGAGAAGGTGTTGCATTGCTGCAGGAGGCTGAGAATGCTTGTGCACATTGTGGGGCAGAGTTTGAAGCACCCTTTCTTTTTGTTTGGGGAATCGGACACTCAGTAACCTCTCTTCTAGTGGGCTGCTTACAGGTGGGGTAGAGGATATTGAAGGAGTCCCAGCATTCACCAAGATGTACCTCCTGAAAAGAAAAACAGAAGACAAAGTCATCTCCAAGTGATTGATATTAAGGTAAAGATACACGTCAATCTTTCCGAATGCTAATACTGTAAGTACTATGCTTGGAGGAGGTGGGCACTCTGTATTCATTTATCCATGCTCTATGATCATCCAGTAGCGGAAAGGGCAGTTGTTGTCAACTATATGGAGCTAAGTCAAAAGGGGCTGTTAGGAAAAGCAAGCAGGAAATGAGATAATGACTAGAGGTAAGATACCTCTGGGGAAAATGCCGCAAGGACCATTAGGAAAACAATGGCTGGGCTGCTAATTAGGAAGGGCCCGCCTCCCAGGGCTGGCAGACTAAGGTCAGAAGGAGACAAAACAGTTAAAAAGTCCCTCTTTGAAGAGAAATGGGGACCAGTTGTCAGAGAAAGAGCCTGACACAAAGAGAGGCTCTGTGGAGGAAGTCTGAAGAAGGTAGGCCTACCTGACTCACATCAGGGGGGAAAGTAAGCATTAGGTACATAAGCCACACTGTTCTCCTATGCTATGTTTCAGAGTAACAACCGTGTTAGTCTGTATTCGCAAAAAGAAAAGGAGTACTTGTGGCACCTTAGAGACTAACCAATTTATTTGAGCATAAGTTGCATCCGATGAAGTGAGCTGTAGCTCATGAAAGCTTATGCTCAAATAAATTGGTTAGTCTCTTAGGTGCCACAAGTACTCCTTTTCTTCCTGTGCTATGTGGTGTTCCTACTGTTAAGAATAAATGATACTTTATTTTGAAGAGGCTGACTGGTCACAGGATACCACTGCTCACAGCTCCTGAGAAGTAGAACTGCAGATACTGAAACTAACTCTGGCCTGTGGTTAGCACACAGAGGTCTGCAACTGAGGTCCTGGTGTAAGAAAGGGAGAATCACGGGGTTTCACCCCACAAAAGGTGACAGCTTGAGGCTCATCACTTGTGGAGGTGCATTCAGAGTGATGCAGCTAGCCCTGTAACCATGACATTATGCATGCTCTTCAAGGGCTCTTGAATAAGCCAGGCAGTCGTATCAGAATTATACTAATAGCTTGACATGGTTATCAAACAACAGCTCCCTTTACTACACCAGAGTGAGCTTCTCAGATATCTCTGGAGGATCAAGCCACAAAGCAGACTCTCTCTTTTAGGCAACCTTTTGCATCACTGCTTTACAAACAGCCACAACAAAGTGTTGGGCAGAAGGAGACACCAACCTGGTGTCTATACAACACACACATTCTGAAAATATCTTGATCAGAGTTTTCTTTGTTCGGCACTTCTCAGCCACCTTTGTTCTGTGCCCATTGAATCATTCATAAGTGCAGGCAGCCACCACCTGCAAGTCCAACTGTCTGGGCTGCTGTCTACTTATCCTAAAGGCCTGTTCTCTGCTCTCAGAGTAGTGTTCAAAGGGGTGGGATTTTCAGACTTGGGGTCTGCATGTCTCTGCTACATATGCATAGTGCTGGCTGAAATGACCTATTGTCACTTCATGACACCTGGTAATTTGGCAGATAATTTCCTGGATTGCTTTGTAAACACCTGTCATTTCTGCTAAGAAGTGCAGCTTTCTGTGCTGCTGTTATTTACACCTTAGATAAAATTGTGAATTTGCCCCAAACAGAAATTCCTTTTTTTGCTGAGAAATCTGACTCTTATTTTTGAAATAAAATAAAATAAAATTCAGGGTGAACATGAGAACCGTTTTACTATTTTACACATTTATGAAATGCAATTTTTTCCTTTCCTGGATTTTTGCCAGCAGTGAGACCACTGTACGCATCTTTACGGAGGGAATGATGGGATCAGACTGAGTGAAGTGAGTGAAGCATGATGGGAATAGGAAAAGCCTGGGGGAACAAGAGTGATTATTCATCATGGGTTGGCAGACACAGAGGGCTTCTCTGCTTACCCTTTGCTAGGGATTGATTTTGTTGGCTGCAGATTTCTCTCTACAAGGAGGCTGCTTGCTTTGCCTTCTTTAAACAAGCCCAGCATCGTCCTTGGGTAATGCAGTTTTGCCTCCAGGTCATGGGTGGTCACAGGTCCCCAGGCTAGTCTATAATATCACATTAGATTAATTTGAAATAATGGGGGTAAAAGAAGATTAAAAAAACAAGATGAAAACATGAGTTATTAAGGCATACTTAAGAATCAAAAAATATAGGGTCCAGCTGGAAATCTCAGTTCAGGGGAGACCATTGCTCCCCTAAGAAACTGATCTCTAACGGAAAACTATTGCCTAAGGATTTAAACTTCTCCCAAAATCGGAGTCACTGGCTGCTTGATATTGTGCAGTGACACTGCTCTGCCCTGGAAGTGGCATTGGAAGAGGCAGCCTCTGCTTCCAGCCCAGGGCTGGAACGCAATGTTCGGAATCAATGCGAATATCTGAGTGAGATCGGGTAGCTCCCTCCTGCCCCAAACCGAAAATTCCTTGTAGTTTCCATGAGTTTCCTGGAACAGAACCTCTTTTGGTTATAGGGCTACACTTAATGTTCAGTGCTTCTGTCTGCAAGGGTGAAAAACATGATCATTTGATGTAAACAAGGTGTGGCATCAGACACAGGTAAGCAACTGCAATATGAAACAGTCCTCACAGTCTCATGTTACAGGAGGACTGGATTTTAATCCTCAATCCGGATATACACTTGAGTTCAGGATTCTGGAATCCCCTTCTCCATTGGCATAACCCTCTGTGTATTGGAATGTTCTTGATCTCAGGGAGTGCAAGGGGAGGCAGGACAGGAAGACAAATGGCGATGAATGGGCATCTTTCTTCTCTGGCAGAGAGGAATATAAACATTGTCCCTAATTTGCACAAGGAGCAGCTGATGCACAGAGGTGAAGTGAGTTGCCCATGACCACATGGTGAGTCGCTGGTAGACCAAGGAACAGAACCCATGCGTCCTGATTCCCAGTCCCCTCTTTAGCAGATAGCCCATGTTCCTTCCCCTTCCTATAGAAAAAAAACTCCGAGTGAAACTTTTGCCATAAAAGGGAGTGCTCTGCAAGAGCTCTTGGATCACTTGTCAAACTGGGAAATCCTACAACCAGCAAAAGGTGAAAAGTGCTGCAGAGGCAGCAAGCTCAGTGCCTGCACAGTGTTGGGAGAGAGTGTTTCATGAAGCTGATGCTCAAATAAATTTGTTAATCTCTAAGGTGCCACAAGTCCTCCTTTTCAGATGCTAGAGTAAAACAAGGTATTTCCACCCTGGAGGATTCTGTTTAGTGACTGGCCTAGTATCCTGAAAAGGATGAACTTTGGTAGCTATGAAAAGAAATTAGGTCACAAAGGGACAAATTATTTTATTAAACATCTCTACTGGCCTCAGAGCTCTGCAGTATTCAGCAAAAACCTGTTCCTCTTAGCATTACCTTTAGGCAGAAGCTCTTTGAGGTTGGGACTACATGTTTTGTTCTGGGTTTGTACAGCACCTAGCACATTCTGGGTATTACAACATAAACAGAAGCAGCAATAGATACTGTAACATGGCTTAAGGTTCAAAATACTGCACCTCACTAGGGTGTAGCTCACAAAAGCTTATGCTCAAATAAATTTGTTAGTCTCTAAGGTGCCACAAGTACTCCTTTTCTTTTCATGAAGCACCGTGTATACTCCTTTCTTGACCAAAGTGCAGCGTTGCTGAGTTCTAAAAGGATTCCTGCCCAGTTCCCCTCAGCTGGGAGACTGCCTGTTGGAGGCTTGAGTGTGAGGAGAGGGTTTAAAGGAATCACTGAAAGAGGGAAATGCAGAGCGGGGGAAAACAGTTCTCCAGTGCTTGCATTGTCCCATTCAAACCCTTGGCTTGCACCCAGAACTCATCTCATTGGTCTTCCAAAAAACAAAAAATGACTGAATGCTGCGAGGATGGTGCTGCTGCTCCCCACATGTTCAAATCAATCTATTACAAAGCTAATGCAACTCAGAAAAGGCCTTTATTTTTTACATTCAGCCTGTGAAGCATTAATGTTTCCCGCTGAGTAATTCACTTGCAAAGGAAGAGTGAACTGGCTCAAGAACCCGGATTTCTCTGGGCGTACTGAATGTTCTGTTTACCTGTAAGGAAATTCCCTGGAAAAGTTGATGGGGGCCTCCTGCATCACAGCGCACGGATGGGAAAGGACATGGGACTTCTTGTGAGGCTGCATCCAAGCAGCAAACTCCGTTTCAAAGAGGTTTTCAGAAATCTGCAAATTCTGATCTAGGGAATGGAAAGAGAAAGCTAGAAGGCTCGTAATGTATTTTTATATACAGAAATGAACTCAGACAGATATCTAAACTACCACATCTCACCTGCATGGGTCTGTATGCCTGGGAGTGAGAGAGACACTAAACTCCAAGCATTTGGGGAAACTTTAAATCACTCAGCATTTTATTGCATTCTTTTCCCTTAACACATTTCTTTTACTTCGTTTATTAAGCCCCTCTCTAGCACTCTATATCCTTATGTATTGAAAGGCTCATTGCATTGATTAAAAAATACTGCTTACATGCAGGGTTTTACATAGAGGGCCAGATTCCGAGGTGATGCATAAAGGAGCATACCTTACATGTCAGGAAAAAGGTGTAATTGGATTTAAGGGAGCCCAGGTTGGTGTCACATTCCAAGGGGCCAGAAGAGAGGAGTGTAATAGGAAAAGCATCTTCCAGAGGGTGTAATAAAGGTGAGAATTAAAATAACTACCCTGTATTTTAACTTACAGCTTCTTCTGGCTCCTTGCTATTTATGTTAAGCCAACTTAGACTCCTTTGGACTCACTTCCTGATATGTAACCTAAACTACCTATTCTAGTCTCTCTCTAGTCTGTTCCATATAGAGTCTTAGGCAAAGCTCATCACCAGGTATCTGAGCTCCCTTCCAGAGTAAAGGGTAAATCTTACACAGCACCTCTGAATTTGGCCTAGTCTTTTGGGGGAATCACTGCAGCAACACAGTATCTATGGGAGTATGGATTACATGATTTTGGCAGTGTATTCTTTTATTCAAACACACATCCCTAACCTAAACACCTGCCTCGACAGCTCTGTTCTCCATACTTTAATACTATCTTAATTAAGGAAGAGTGTGAGGTTTGTTTGATAAATCTTCTCTATCTGGCATTTATAAACTGAATATTTGGAGATTGAAATCGACTGAGACTGAAACAGATCGAAACTATTTCCTTTAAAATTGCAAACAGCAATAGACTGAGCTAAAGGAAATTGTAGGACAGTGGTATTCTGTCTTCTATGAAAGAAGTCCACTTACCTGTCTGTTAGGGCTAAGAGAGAATTTAAAATGGAGGATCTTACAGTGAAAGACACATTGAGTTCTCTCTCACACGGGTCTTGCCTGCAGTAGAAATGCTGTTACACGTTCGGGGCTGCTGGAACAATTTTTATAGTGGGGGATTGTAATGGATATACATGGAAACCACTTCAATCCAGGGAGTGCGGCAGCCCCCCCAGCACCCATAGTTCCAGCATCTATGTACCCATTATTCCCAAAAGGTAGCACTTCCCCACGGGTGCTTGCACAAATAGACAAGAGCTAGTGCAGGCTGACTCAGGTTTTTTTATCACAGTGTCCCGTAACCCTGCCTAGAGCACTGCCCCTTGGGAATAGTCAGTAAGGACATTTCTAGTAGATGCTGCCATGGAGACTTTACATTAGTTTAGATTAAGGAAAATATTATTTTGCACTGAAAGAATGTGTTTTTCTCTTTGCTAATAGTCACTGAGTGTGAGAGGTAAAACCGAAAAATAATCACCCTAAAGAGCTACAAACCAAGTCTAAAATGTGCCCAAAAATCCAAACAAACCTACACTGCTTCAGCCAAGCTTTTATTTACCCATGAGAAAGAGCTGCCATCCCCACAGCACTGATGGTTTGGCCAAAGGGCCTTCCCACACTGATGGGCCAAAGTAATGGTTACAGCTAATCCATCTAAAGGGCCTATTCAGTACATGGCAGCCAATCAGTAAAGAGCCTGAGAAATGACATCAGAAGATATACATTTGGGGTCACAATCAGGACTAAATCTTCAGTGCAGGGTATATTTTTTCTCTTGATGTCATTAGGCTGCTGATTGGTTGGCCTGCTTTCAACAGACTTTCGATATAGGACTGTTCGGATTGGTTATTAAGGATTACTCTCAGCTGGCTTTAGACCTAAGAAGGGATTTATAGAATCTAATATTAGTGGTATGTATTTAAAGATGGATTTTTGTAAAATCTCAGTAAATTACTCTTAATTTTTCTGATTAATTATATCCCTTGTGGTGCTGTAGCTAGAGCTGAGTGAATGCTTCCTTGGGAATAATTTCCTTGATACATGTAACTTCTTTTTCTGCTTGAGGACAATTTACAAGCAGATCATGATTCCCTCACATTTGTTTTTAACTTAAATTTACCCCACAACATTTGTTTGTTTTTTTCTCTGTGGATTGATCACAAACAGTTTGCTGCAAGTATTGGCTACTCAATATTCCACTGAGCTGTGATTGGTCACAAAAGTCCCATAGTCACAAAAGTCCCATTGCTTTGTTTCTGTTCCTTGGTTATAACTCCTATATGCAAAAGAAAGAGCGAGGAAGCCATTTGGGCTTTGGAGTAGATAAACAGGATCAGGGAAATTTTTGAAACATTAAACGTTTTCTCTTCCGGATCAGCCAGATCTTGCCAAAGGCATCGTTCCTAGAAAAAACAGGGTACTGTAAAATTTAGTGGAGGGGTTCTGAGGTTACATAATTTTTTTTCTTATCACATTCACACAAAGTAAGTGAGTCTGTGATTCTAGCTGTGAAGAAGGCAGTGAGCTGACAGTATGGCTCATGTGCCAGGAATCTGGCCATGAGTTTAGGGAACACTAACTGTTGTGTCAAACAGTGAGACATCCACAATAAAATATACTAGGCATTTTGCATTTATTGATTTGTAATTTTCACCACAGTTGTTTACCCAGACTAACTGCAGATGCTTGCACTGTACTACTTGCAAACGGTGAAGTCAGATCTTTTAATTGTCTCTGCATCAGGGCTCTCATGAAGGGTTTTGTCAGTTTAAAACAATCGGCAATTATTTCAGCGTGCAAAATTCAAATTCACTTTCTTTGAGTATTCACGCAAATAATACTCTATCGTGTGTGTGCTCATAGAATCACAGAATTGTAGAAATGTAGGGCTAGAGGGATCTTGAGAAGTCATCAAGTCCAGCTGCTTGCACTGTGGCAGGACCAAGTAAATCTAGACCATCCCTGACAGGTGTTGGTCCAATCTGCTTTTAAAAACCTTCAATGACGGTGATTCCACAACCTCCTTTGGAAGTCTATTCCAGATCCTAACTACCCTTATAGTTAAAAAGTGTTTCCTAATATCTAACCTTTATCTCCTTTGCCTCAGATTAAGCCCATTGCTTTTTGTCCTACCTTCACTGGACATGAAGAACAATTGATTACCACCCTTTATAACAGACCTTAAAATATTTGAATGCTTATCAGGTCCCCCCTTCAGTCTTCTTTTCTCAAGACGAAGCATGCCCAGTTATTTTAACCTTTCCTAATAGGTCCAGTTTTCTAAACCTTTTATAATTTCTGTTGCTTTCCTCTGGACTCTATCCAGTCTGTCCACATCTTTGCTGAAATGTGATGCCCAGAACTGGGCACAGTACTCCATCTGAGTACTCCTGAATAGAGTGGGACAGTTACCTCCTGTGTCTTACATATGACACCCCTGTTAATACAGCATTAATGGAAAGCAAAGACAAAAGGGCAGAGGTGAAAGCAAAGGTGAAGTGATTTTTTTTAAAGTCTGAGCCTATGCACAGAAAACAAAAGCACTGTGCTATTGCTTGAGAACCAGAAAATGAGACTGATTAGAAATGAGAATGAAACAGACCAACCTAGTTTCACACTTCAAACTTTACTTCTTTGCATTCAGTTCATAGCATAAATGGTGCAAAGCAAAATTGATTTTTAAAATTCCTTCCATTTTAACAATCTAAGATGTTGCTATTTAACACAGGTAAGGAATTCAAAGAAGTGAGTTTTAGGTTGACCATGTCCCTTTAATTATTACATTCTGACACAGCACAAAGAGTAACTGCGGGCCAAAACATCTGTGGTGTTGAAAGTCTGACTGTTCTTTCCCTTTGGGAATAAAAACTTTTTATTGTTCTTTAATCTTATTTGGATTATTTTTGGACATGCATCAGACAGATAATTAAGTTATTAAGGGTGAGTCAGTCAATGTTTTCTTGATTTTTAAAACCCATAACTTACAGTCTTTGATCCTACAAAAGCCTCACTCAGGTTAGTAGTCCTTCTGACCAAGATTTTTCAAAGGTATTCAGGCATTGCTGCACTCAGTGTTGCAATGCCTAACTGATTTAGGAGCCTAATCTTATTTTCAAAAGGGATTTTAGGCACTTCAAAGCCTAAATCCCATTGAATGGCTCCCAAGTGTCTAAATCTCTTTTGAAAATGAGCACATCAATGCCTACATGTTTTTAAATGCCTTTAAAAATATGGGCCTATGGTAATAGCCCTATGAACCCCAATGAAACTACTCAAATAAGAAAGGGTTTGCAGGATGTGGCCCTTAGATTGTAAACTAGCTGGAGCAGGGAGCTGCTTCATTTAACTGTACAGCACCATGCACAGCTATGGTAGACCTAAAACATAACTATAAAAACAATGCTGTAGAAATAACAGATCATTAACCAAGGTTTTTCCCATCCCCCAGCAGTTAATCTAGGAAATTTATTCTACTGATTCATCCACCAGTGGTAACTTGAAAAGTACTGTGACACGCAAGCAACAAAAGATCCAAACTCTTGCTTTGTACAGTAATTACAGAACTAGAGACAGACCCTCAGCTCTGCCAGGATTTGCTCCATTCTAAAAGCAGAACTTATGCATAACCCATATACTTACGGCTACCCTTGGAAGAGACACCCTTACCAAATAAACCAAGGCAATGAGTTTTTGGGCAGTAGTGGATATTTATTTCTGACTCTGGAGCACAAAGAGTAGAGCAAGTAAAACTCGGCTGTTTCATTCTGCAAAAACTCACTCAACATTTTGTTGGGTTTTAATCCATGTGGGTTAACAATTGCTCCCCGTCCCCAGATTTAGAGCTGAGTTTGGGGTTCAAAGAAAGCCAAAAGCTTACAGGAAAGCTCAGTTTCACCTATTCCCATCTTGAAACCAGGCAAAGTTGCAAATTTCACCTAGTTTTGATGTCAAACCGTAAATCAACCCAGGTTTGTGAATTCTAAATTAACCTTTTTTTTTTTTTTGGCGCATGATGCTGGCCTGAATTTTGAGCAGGCAACAGAACCAGGCAAGTTTAATGCGGTTTTGCATGTCATTTGGGAAGATTTATTACGTTTCTATTAGTACTATTTCCATGCCAAAACCACATGGGACGAAGAGAAGGGAGAGAATTAGTGAAACTGTTCTGGAACAAGGTGACATGAGCCTCGCATACAGAAGATTAACCCTTTAAAGTGGCAGCACAAAGGCTGGTAGGCTTCAAATGAGATGCACAAGTTGTGTTTTGGTTGGCCAACACTTTGCTCTCTGCCTGCCTGCTGCTGGATGTCTTCGTATGAATAGGTAGATTATTAAAACACAGTACTCAACAGTCCTGTCCTTGGAGCACTTGACAGAGCAGAATTCTTTTGTATGTTTCAATACACTGATTGAGCCTAACAACAAAACAGAGTGGAAGGATAATGCTATGTGCCTGTGACAAGGTACCCAGCAAATGCAAAATGCCTGGGATAAGGAATCCAGTACTCTGGGCTGGCAATTGTACGTTGTTGTCTTTGTTTCAGGACAACTGAAATAACTGATAGACTCAGAAGTGTATATTTTTATGGTATCTTTATGGTAGGGAAGTTTGTGCCAATCATTCGCTACTACAGTGCTGGTTTAAATGGCATGTTTTAGAGCAGTATAGACAATAAATCAGCTAGACAAGGCAGGAGTTGCTGCACAGAATGTCTGAATCAGAAGCTCCAAAAAATTATTTTAGAACTTACTGTTCACCACAAAAGGAGAGAAACTACTTATTTTCCTTAGTAATAAGCTGTGTTGTCAGCCTTGACAGAAGTAAAAATAACTAAAATACTACAAAAAAGGAAAGGGTGTGTGTCTAAGTGTAACTGTATCACTGCCCCACCCAGTACAATGAGACAGAAATTAACTGGGTAGACCTACATTCCAGTAGCAACTCAGAATGACTACAGCTTTATATCTGTGCCTGGAGATATACATATTTTTTATAGGTGATCACAAGAAGGGAGGGAGAACCAGCTACCGCTTGAAGGAAGTAAGGCGAGACAATGCACACAGAAAAAAATAGAAACATGTTTTATATAAGGAATTTATCTTCATGTCTTTCTGGAAAGTTTCAGCATGATTTCTGAACCGGAAGGGCACAGTGTAAATAGCAGAGATGGGTACAGACAGGAACTTCTGATCTAAGGCACCATCCAAACTCTGGGGAAGTTGGGGAATCAGAGACGAATGTTGCAACTTGGGCTTTTCTCTGAATTGTGGGGAAGTTTGGATTTGGATCAGATGACTCTGCTCCATCTCTAATAATATGGGGAATGAACATCCCACTTTTACAGGGGAGTCCTGATGTCCTGGCCTATTGAAACCATTGTTTCATTCGAATTCATAATGCAGCCTGTCTGCTACCCAAGTCTCCAAAGCAACCCCCTTCTCTTGAACTGTTGTCCTTCCATAAAAATGGAACTCAGGGCCCTCTTGCCTCTGTATGTGGCCTACATGATATCTTTCCCTGTTAAAATCTGCATTCTTAGATGTTCAGTGGAGATTGTTGGGTTGCTTCAAATCACCCGAGAATCAAATATACGGTTCCCAGATTTCACTGCATACCAGTGCATGGGCTGTACACTAGAGAAGAGCTGTGCTCGGGCCTCGCACAGAGGCTGTTGGATTTCAAGTTCTTCTTTAAAGTAGGAAGTGGATTCTGAGAATTTTCAGAGTGGAAGGGAGAAGGAATGTACATGATCCTGGAGGGGGCAGCTGGTAAGAGTTTTGTCTGTATGAAATGCCGTCTGACAGAGCTGATGGAGGAAAAGATCCGAGGTTTGGAGATGCAGGTGGGAAGTCTGGTAGAGTTTAGGAAGGCGTTTGAGCAGATTACGGAGCAAAGACATGAGGTATCTGAAGGGAAAAGCTCAGACTTGCAGGTGGAATCAGGGCTGGGGAATTCTGAGGGGAGACTGGGTGAGGAAAGTGGTCAGTGGAAGCATGTGACTAAAAGAACCAGGCAGAAGAAAAGACGGGCTAGTGAAGGAGAAATAGAGCTCAAGAATAGGTTTGCAGAGTTGGAAAATGAAGAAGGGGCTCAGCAGGTAGTCACTGAAGGTGGAAGGGCAAGGAAGAAGAGAAGAGCGGCTAGTCCTATAGGAAAAGGGGAAGAGTTAATGGAGATTACACCAAATATGAGCCCCAGGAGGATACAGGATGGGTTAAAGAGGATTACAAGGGAAAATAGGAATGGAAAGAACTTGCAGCCAAAGGGAACAGGGGATAGACTGGAGAATAGCACCGTCACTAGCAAAAGGCAGGTCTATGTGATTGGGGACTCTTTACTGAGAAGAATAGATAGGGCTGTAACCAGAGCTGATCCAGAGAATAGGAGGGTGTGCTGTCTTCCAGGTGCTAAGATACGGGATGTAGACCTGAGGTTGAAAAGGATTCTAAAGGGAGCAGGAAAGAATCCCCTAATTATCCTTCATGTGGGAACAAATGATACGGTAGATTCCCGCTGGAAAGTATTAAAGGAGACTATGCTAGGCTGGGGAAGACGCTTAAGGAAATCGAGGCTCAGGTGATCTTTAGTGGGATTCTGCCTGTTCCTAGAGAAGGGCAACAAAGGTGTAACAAGATTATGACTATCAACAGATGGCTTAGGCAGTGGTGCTATAAGGAGGGCTTTGGGATGTATGGCCACTGGGAGGCATTCATAGTCAGAGGACAGTTCTCTCGGGATGGACTTCATCTGAATAGGGAAGGAAATAGACTTCTAGGATGGAGGCTGGCACAACTGATTAAGAGAGCTTTAAACTAGGAATTTGGTGGAGATGGTTGGGAGATGTCCAGGTAATCTCCACGCCGGATTTTAGCATTGAGAGGAAAGAAAACGAAGTAAGAAAGGATACAGCCGTGGATAAGAGGAAGGGCAGTGTAGATACCAGTCTAATAGGTTATACTGGCTGTAGAATGACCGTGCCTAATAGGGTACAGAATGTGAGTGAGGCCAAACAGCAAAATTAAGATGTTTGTACACTAATGCGAGGAGCCTAGGTAACAAAATGGAGGAACTAGAGCTACTGGTGCAGGAAGTGAAACCAGATATTATAGGGATAACAGAAACATGGTGGAATAGTAGTCATGACTGGACTACAGGTATTGAGGGGTATGTGCTGTTTAGGAAAGACCGAAATAAAGGGAAAGGTGGTGGAGTAGCATTGTATATCAATGATAAGGTAGAATGTAAAGAAATAAGAAGCAATGAAATGGATATGACTGAGTCCGTCTGGGCAAAATTACATTGGGGAAGAAAACTATTAGGGACTCCCCTGGGATAGTGCTTGGGGTGTGCTATAGACCGCCAGGATCTAATTTGGATATGGATAGAGCCCTTTTTAATGTTTTTAATAAAGTAAATACTAATGGAAACTGTGTGATCATGGGAGACTTTAACTTCTCAGATATAGACTGGAGGACGAGTGCTAGTAATAATAATAGGGCTCAGATTTTCCTAGATGTGATAGCTGATGGATTCCTTCAGCAAGTAGTTGCTAAACCGACTAGAGGGGATGCCATTTTAGATTTGGTTTTGGTGAGTAGTGAGGACCTCATAGAAGAAATGGTTGTAGGGGATAGTTTTGGCTCAAGTGATCATGAGCTAATTCAGTTCAAACTGAACGGAAGGATTTACAAAAATAAATCTGCAACTAGGGTTTTTGATTTCAAAAGGGCTGACTTTCAAAAATTAAGGAAATTAGTTAGGGAAGTGGATTGGACTGAAGAATTTATAGATCTAAAGGTAGAGGAGGCCTGGGATTATTTTAAATCAAAGCTGCAGAAGCTATCGGAAGCCTGCATCCCAAGAAAGGGGAAAAAATTCATTGGCAGGAGTTGTAGACCAAGCTGGATGAGCAAGCATCTCAGAGAGGTGATTAAGAAAAAGCAGAAAGCATACAGGGAGTGGAAGAAGGGAGGGATCAGCAAGGAAAGCTACCTTATTGAGGTCAGAACATGTAGGGATAAAGTGAGACAGGCTAAAAGTCAAGTAGAGTTGGACCTTGCAAAGGGAATTAAAACCAATAGTAAAAGGTTCTATAGTCATATAAATAAGAAGAAAACAAAGAAAGAAGAAGTGGGACCGCTAAACACTGAGGATGGAGTGGAGGTCAAGGATAATCTAGGCATGGCCCAATATCTAAACAAATACTTTGCCTCAGTCTTTAATAAGGCTAAAGACGATCTTAGGGATAATGGTAGCATGACACATGGGAATGAGGATATGGAGGTAGACATTACCATATTTGAGGTAGAAGCGAAACTCAAACAGCTTAATGGGACTAAATCAGGGGGCCCAGATAATCTTCATCCAAGAATATTAAAGGAATTGGCACATGAAATTGCAAGCCCATTAGCAAGAATTTTTAATGAATCTGTAAACTCAGGGGTTGTACCGTATGATTGGAGAATTGCTAACATAGTTCCTATTTTTAAGAAAGGGAAAAAAAGTGATCCGGGTAATTATAGGCCTGTTAGTTTGACATCTGTAGTATGCAAGGTCTTGGAAAAAATTTTGAAGGAGAAGGTAATTAAGGACATTGAAGTCAATGGTAAATGGGACAAAATACAACATGGTTTTACAAAAGGTAGATCGTGCCAAACCAACCTGATCTCCTTCTTTGAGAAAGTAACAGATTTTTTAGACAAAGGAAACGCAGTGGATCTAATTTACCTAGATTTTAGTAAGGCATTTGATACCGTGCCACATGGGGAATTATTAGTTAAATTGGATAAGATGGGGATCAATAGGAAAATTGAAAGGTGGATAAGGAATTGGTTAAAGGGGAGACTACAACGGGTCCTACCGAAAGGTGAACTGTCCGGCTGGAGGGAGGTTACCAGTGGAGTTCCTCAAGGATCGGGACCAATCTTATTTAATCTTTTTATTACTGACCTTGGCACAAAAAGTGGGAGTGTCCTAATAAAGTTTGTGGATGATACAAAGCTGGGAGGTATTGCCAATTTAGAGAAGGACAGGGATATCCTACAGGAGGATCTGGATGACCTTGTAAACTGGAGTAATCGTAATAGGATGAAATTTAATAGTGAGAAGTGTAAGGTCATGCATTTAGGGATTAATAACAAGAAGTTTAGTTATAAGCTAGGGACGCATCAATTAGAAGTAACGGAGGAGGAGAAGGACCTTGGAGTATTGGTTGATCATAGGATGACTATGAGCTGCCACTGTGATATGGCCGTGAAAAAAGCTAATGCGGTCTTGGGATGCATCAGGAGAGGTATTTCCAGTAGGGATAAGGAGGTTTTAGTACTGTTATACAAGGCACTGTTGAGACCTCACCTGGAATACTGTGTGCAGTTCTGGTCTCCCATGTTTAAGAAGGATGAATTCAAACTGGAACAGGTACAGAGAAGGGCTACTAGGATGATCCGAGGAATGGAAAACTTGTCTTAGGAAAGGAGACTCAAGGAGCTTGGCTTGTTTAGCCTAACTAAAAGAAGGTTGAGGGGAGATATGATTGCTCTCTATAAGTATATCAGAGGGATAAATACCGAAGAGGGAGAGGAATTATTTAAGCTCAGTACCAATGTGGACACAAGAGCAAATGGATATAAACTGGCCACCAGGAAATTTAGACTAGAAATTAGACGAAGGTTTCTAACCATCAGAGGAGTGAAGTTTTGGAATAGCCTTCCAAGGGAAGCAGTGGGGGCAAAAAATCTATCTGGCTTTAAGATTAAACTCAATTAGTTTATGGAGGAGATGGTATGATGGGATAACATGGTTTGGTAATTAAATATTCATGGTAAATAGGCCCAATGGCCTGTGATGGGATATTAGATGGGGTGGGATCCGAGTTACCCAGGAAAGAATTTTCTGTAGTATCTGGCTGATGAATCTTGCCCATATGCTCAGGGTTTAGCTGATCACCATATTTGGGGTCGGGAAGGAATTTTCCTCCAGGGCAGATTGGAAGAGGCCCTGGAGGTTTTTCGCCTTCCTCTGTAGCATGGGGCACGGGTCACTTGCTGGAGGATTCTCTGCTCCTTGAAGTCTTTAAACTACGATTTGAGGACTTCAGTACCACAGATATAGGTGTGAGGTTTTTTGCAGGAGTGGTGGGTGAAATTCTGTGGCCTGCGTTGTGCAGGAGGTCAGACTAGATGATCATAATGGTCCCTTCTGACCTAAATATCTATGAAGGTCAATGGTGGAGAAGGGGAAAAGCTGGTAGACTAGAAAAAAATGAGATCTGGAGAAGCATAGTGGGAGGTTACAGGTGAGTATCTACCACCACAATAAAGCACTCCATCAACCCCTCTTTATATGCTCCCTAGCAACAACTGTCCCAGAACGGACTCCCCTTCTACATTTCAAACCTTCCCACTCATCCAAATGACTGTCATAAAAGTGAATGTTAGGGCTGGCTGTGTACAGTAACTCTGGGGACTTCAGCCTTATGGAGAACTTGGTGTTAGTTCCAGGTAGTCATTTTACAAATTAATGGGGTTTGCTTTGCTCCACACTTGAAATGAAGATTTTCAAAAAGTTAGTGCAGGCTTGAAAAAATGTCACCCATCATTTGCATCAAGCCATAAATATGATGCCTATGATATATGTTTCAATTAGAGACATACCTATGAAAATAGACTTATTTTGGGTGCTGATTTCTCTTATTCACAAGTTCTTTCCCTACCTACGCTTGTCCTATGTGTAAATATTACATGTTATTGGGAATAAAGAGCCTTACATTGCTGGGAAGTGGCTGGTTGAGTACAGAACCAGTGACTTGTTGGAAAGTGGAGGTGCTGCAATTTCTGGAGCTCCAGTATTGCTCGCTTCTTCTTTGCATGCTCAGTCCTTTCATTTTCTTTTCTTCTCCAGGTCTCCAATCTGGAGATAAGACAGAGACACATGGTGTTTTCAGCTAGGATGTTTGTACACCTGATCTTATCTTCTCCATTCTCCCAGTTTGTTCATAATAACAAGGGGCTAGGATTAGACTAGTGAATTTCAGTCTCCTTACAAACACTATGACAGGACCACGCCCTGAGAGAGCCATTGCCCTTTCTGCTTCTGCCACACCTACATCACAAAAACAAGATGTTAGAATCTGTATGTTCCTCTGTCTACAGGCTATGGTCAGCAAGGATGGGTCTTGTTGTTCGAGTACAGGACTAGAAGTTAGAAGAGCTGGGGTCTATTTCCATCTCTGCCACTGACTCTTTATGTGATCTTGGGCAAATCACATAGGGCGCAATTTTCAAAAGCAGGGTCTAATTTGTTCCAAACAAGACAACTGCAGCCCTCACTGACTTCAGCTGAAGTTGTGGGTGCTCAGTATCTCTGTAAGTCTGGCCCCAGATGGCTAAAGTTGGGCACCCAAAATTAAAGGACACTTTTGTAAATTTGAGACCTAATTCATCCGTACTACCTCAGGTCCCCAAACAGTGAAAACAATGCTAGCCTATCTCACGGGGTGCTGCAATATCAGTGGCATGGTTTGAAATCCTCAGATGCTAGATTTCAGAGTAGCAGCTGTGTTAGTTTGTATTGTCAAAAAGAAAAGGAGTACTTGTGGCACCTTAGAGACTAACAAATTTATTTGAGCATAAGCTTATGTTCAAATAAATTTGTTAGTCTCTAAGGTGCCACAAGTACTCCTTTTCAGATGCTAGAGTAAAACAAGGTATTTCCACCCTGGAGGATTCTGTTTAGTGACTGGCCCAGTATCCTGAAAAGGATGAACTTTGGTAGCTATGAAAAGAAATTAGGTCACAAAGGGACAAATTATTTTATTAAACATCTCTACTGGCCTCAGAGCTCTGCAGTATTCAGCAAAAACCTGTTCCTCTTAGCATTACCTTTAGGCAGAAGCTCTTTGAGGTTGGGACTACATGTTTTGTTCTGTGTTTGTACAGCACCTAGCACATTCTGGGTATACAACATAAAGAGAAGCAGCAATAGATACTGTAACATGGCTTAAGGTTCAAAATACTGCACCTCAGTAGGGCTTTATCACTCCAGCTCACATTGTTACCATCTTTCTGTTGATAAGTTTTCTTCCTCAGAAAGGTCCTAGGGAGAAAAATTCAGCATGACTCAACTGAGAGTTATAATCAAGAAACTGACAATTATTTTTAATATAGAAACGTAGAGATTGTATTTTTGAGTCGTTTTGTTTAAGAAATTGACAGAATCAGGATGCACTAAGAGAAATGTTCTTTTTAAAGTTTTTATTTTTTACCTCTCAAATAAAACAAACCTAATTTTCTCTCTCTCATAAGGAACCCTCTCTCTTTATCTATGTTCATTTTGGAATGGCAGCCTTATTAAGGTAGTGAAAAAGACAGCATATGATGTTTTATAAAAACCCCGTAGCCACTCACTCACCTTTTTACTTTGTTAATTTCCAAAGTTGCTTCTTTTTCCTGGTTGCGCAATGTCACTTGAGGCAGTACTGCTATAAGCTCATGACATGGAGAGGCCATTCTAGGTCTCTTTACAACCCTGATCCCCCAATCTGACCTGAACCATCATTAATGTTTTACCTTATCAGGGGCTCTCAAACCATTAATAGCTCAGCAGAGACAGTGTGCGCCTGACAGGTTTTAAGAATGAAAACTGGGTGTTCGAGTGATTAAAATAAAATCTGATCATCTAACAAGGTTTTGTTTAAAGGTGGCACAGTGGCTTGTGCAAGCAGCGATTCAAAGGCAGAACTGGCAGATCAAACCTTTACAAAGGTTCAACAAAAGCCATTTTCATCTCCAGCTCCCCCGCACTCAAAGGCAGGGCAGAGCTGCCCTGTATTATTTGTCAACTTTGTATACACATAGTCACCACTGTTACCGTTTGATTCAAGCAGAGGGAATGTGGTGTGAAGACCTTGTCTCTCAGGAAACTGTTCAGGTTTGTAAGGAGATAAGCATGCTCAGTAAAAGCATTTTGGAACCGAAGGTAACAGAATAACTGGCACTAAACAGAACTGGTTCTTTAAAACGTGAGTGCTCCTTTTAGGGTGCAGAGGCTATGGAGCTAGGGAAGCTAGTTTTTACCGTGCTTTACAGATTATCTGCTAAATGATCAGCTATATGTTGATGGCAAGATTTTTATACCAAGAGATGATATAAGAGGCAGATAAAAGCTTGGTTTTCAGATCCTCAGGGTTTGGAGTAATGGCTGTTAGAAAAAATCACCATTTGACTTGCAAACGGAACACATTTGATCCAGGAGTCACTGAGAGAGAGAATCAATACAGAACAGCATAAAATTTATTTACACAAAGTCATTCTAGTCTTTATTGCTAAAAGCTTTACAGCTTCTAACAGAAACATTTCTCAAATAGAGCAAGCTTAACTTTAATCCATACACTGTTTTTCTTCCTCCTTTGGCTACTGATAAAAAATTCTGTGTTTAAATATGGGCCATACAATCCAAAGTGAGATTATATGGCTCCACAAGGATAAATTCCAACCTGGGAAATGGTGCACTTCAAACATAAAAGATCAGTTGCTGGGTTCTGGTTGGGGGGGAGACTCCCACATGATGTTGGCTCTCTTGTACGTGAGGGGATGAAAAGGACAGTAGCATAAATCTCACACTGAAAGTCATGGGTCTTCAGGTGCAGAATGGCCCCCTAGATGTTTTGTTTAGTAGGGTTTTCTCATAGCATCATTTCATCCAATTCCTTATGGCCACATTCAATATCGAAAAAGAGAATTACAGTAAGACTGAAAATTCTGCAGGACAATACCCTAGCCACTGGGTTATGAGGTATTCAGGGGTGGAGCACTCCCAAGCTCTTCTGCTGAAGCTGTTCCACTGCACATACATGATTTGTCATTGGCACAGGGCACAGAAGCTGACTCTGGAAAATATTAGTGGCTGCACCACCAAAAAGCTCAGGGAGGTGCTTGGGGGAGGGCGGAGAGGGGCGGCGGGGGGAGGGGCGGGGCCTCTGGAGAAGGGGCGGAGGGGGGGTGGGGCCTCGGGGCAGAGCACCCCAGGGAAAACTAGAAGTCGGCACCTGTGGCACAGGGTTTCAAACTTGGGTCTCCTACTTCCTAAGTGAGTTCCCTAGCCACCAGGCCAGAGAGTCAATTTGATTCTCTGGCCTATGACCATGCCAGTCTCTGAGCTACTCCTCCATATGAAAAATGAGGCTGGTTGTGACTGGTTCCTTTACAGCAAATCAGGTGTGCCCCTATGACGCCTTTGACCAAAGTTAAACACCATGCTATGGTTAAAAGTACAATCCCTCTGTTTGAAAGTCAGTATTTGACCTTTCAATACCCACAAGAAATTCTCTGCTCCCTGAGGTTGGCTACTAAGGGCAACATTGTTCCCCAGTTTTATAAGCAGGATGCTCTAAGGGAAGCCTGGTGTTCTTCGTCATTCTTTCCCCTGAGGCTGTATCTTGGAGCTGCAAAATGATGTCTAGAAGACCATGCTGTGATGCTGCTGCCCAAATTTGCTATTCCTTCCCCTCTCTACAAACACATCCTTTTTGTCACAAGGAGCACACTAGCCTCAATTAACTCACTATCTCTGTGTCATTTAAATGACCCGACGAGGAAAAGTAGACATCCTCAAGAATAGGATTCCTGTGCATTTAGGATTCCTGTGCATTTCAATACAATGCTGGCTCATAAGAACAAAACCGAAAAGCAGGGATTGCAACCAGCACATGGGTGCCCATGAACCAAGGCAAAACTAGTATGTTCACAGGAAGAGGGGAGAACATGCCCCATAAGGACCAGGCTGTGTCTAGCCCAACAGGGCAGTGTAAGAGCCAGGCTCAGTCACAGCCCTTCTGTTTGGGGAAGGGCATCCACTGTTTCCTGCATTACTGGGAGCGCAAATATTGGAAGCATGTGATGTCCTGGAGTTTCCCCCAGATGCTGTAGCTCTGCTGGATCCAAACATGGGCCAGTCCCTAAATGGCACAATTTGGCCCTAATTCAGCAAGGTATTAAAGCACTGGCCTAACTTTAAGCATATGAGTAGTCCAATTGGCTTCAATGTTTGTAAGAGTACAGTGAAGTGAAGGGGAGACACCCCAAGCTGGAGGCAGTTACTGAGTTAGGAATTCATTACATGGTGACGAGGGAAGAGAATGGTTTTAAAATATATATATATATACGCTCTTTGGGGCAAGACTGTCTTTTTGTTCTGTGTTTGTAAAGTGCCTAGTGCACTGGGGCCCTGGTCCATGACTGAGCCTCTTGGGCACTATGATAATACAAATACTAAATAGTAACAATGAATAATCTGTCCTCCTCCCCACCTGTTTCACTGAAGTGTCTTTCCTGAGCTGCAGTCATTGCCAGAAACATACACAGAATAGGATGTCAGTGTGAAATGCTTTGAAACACTGTCACAATAGGAACAATTTTCTCTAGGGAATGAAATCAGACTGCAAAGTTATTTTCTGTCTGCTGAAACATGAAAAGAATATGAATGAGATTACATCTGGCCCTGGGTATATAAGAGAGCAGAACCAGCCTTAACCAGATTCAGTTTTCCTTCAGTGTCCTTCTACGAAATTAAAAATCCCAAAGAAATCCTGAATCCGGCTAGATGTCTTATAAAAGAAACCACATTCTTGCCTAGCAGAAACAGCGTGCCTTTGATTATTTGGAAACACATGATTTAATCATCCCATTATGCATACCTTTTCTCAGCTGGTGCCAGAGCCTGAAAAAGACAGAGACAAGCATTAGATAAAACAACATGATTTCTAGCTAAAGAGATTGGAGTCAAAGGGTCCAACCCTGCATAGGGCTGAGCATCCTCAATGCCCATTGACTTCTCTGGGAGGTGTGGGTGCTCAGCACTTCCCAGGAGATGCTCAGTACTTAGCAAGATTGGGCCAAAAGGGAGCCCTCTCCCCTGAACTGATACCAAGCTAGATAACTAAAAATCTTTATCTTCTTAAGTAACTTCCCTCCCCCAAACAAAGATCCACAACATGCAAAAAGACCCATGGGCAAAATGACTGGTGCTAACAAGTTTCAGAGTAGCAGCTGTGTTAGTCTGTATTCGCAAAAAGAAAAGGAGTACTTGTGGCACCTTAGAGACTAACACATTTATTTGGGCATAAGCTTTCATGAGCTACAGCTCACTTCATCGGATGCATTCAGTGGAAAATACAGTGGGGAGATTTATATACATAGAGAACATGAAACAATGGGTGTTACCAGACACACTGTAAGGAGAGTGATCACTTAAGATGAGCTATTACCAGCAGGAGAGCGGAGCGGGGCGGGGTGGGGGGGGGGAAACCTTTTGTAGTGATAATCAAGGTGGGCCAGTTCCAGCAGTTGACAAGAACCTCTGAGGAACAGTGGGGACCTAAAAGTGGCAATTCTTCAACAAAAAAACTTCAAAAACAGACTCCAAGGAGAGACTGCTGAATTGGAATTAATTTGCAAACTGGATACAATTAACTTAGGCTTGAATAGAGACTGGGAGTGGATGGGTCATTACACAAAGTAAAACTATTTCCCCATGTTTATTCCCCCCGCCCCCCCCCCCCGCTGTTCCTCAGACGTTCTTGTCAACTGCTGGAAATGGCCCACCTTGATTATCACTACAAAAGGTTTTCTCCCCCCCCGCCCCGCCCCGATCTCCTGCTGGTAATAGCTCATCTTAAGTGATCACTCTCCTTACAGTGTGTATGGTAACACCCATTGTTTCATGTTCTCTAGGTATATAAATCTCCCCACTGTATTTTCCACTGAATGCATCCGATGAAGTGAGCTGTAGCTCACGAAAGCTTATGCTCAAATAAATGTGTTAGTCGCTAAGGTGCCACAAGTACTCCTTTTCTCTTTGGTGCTAACAAGTCACTGTTCACTCACTTTGCCTTGGCTGCAGCCCATCCCCCTGTTATTTGTCTGTATAGTGCCCACCTAGATTATGAGATCTTCAGGGAAGGGACCTGGTCTTCAAACCCTTTGGTAAAGCAGCGAGTGCACTGTTTGCACCATACAAATCATAAATAAATTAAAGAATAACTCCCCTTTCTCTACGCACAGCCTGCTAGTCAGTGACAACGCACAACACGGTGCTTTGATTAACCGCAGGCACTTCATCAGGTGCGGTTAACACACGGAGCTACAATTTTTCCTGCTTGGAATACCTGGTATGCTCCCATCTGCAATGCCAGATCCTTTCCCTTGCTAGCCTTAGTGGTAGAGCACAGCTGAGATGCAACCAGGACCCAAGAGAAAAAGGCCCAAGAGAAAAAGTTTGCTGTACCCTTTAACCGCATTGTTGCTAAGAACACTTGAGCTTCCTGGTCTCTGTGGCAATACGCTCTTTAGCACACATAACACATTCGTGTTTATAGTGCTGTGTTATTGCATGAATGGGGAACTAGCAACTGGAACACATGGCTACAAATCCCAGCTTCCTAATTCTTCTGCTCTATGCCATTATGTTTTGGCAGCCATTTTAACCAAATGACCTCAAATGCTAATGAAAAGAAATAATCACTTCTTTAAATCCAGTCGGGAATATCCACATGAGCATGAGCTCATGAAAGATGCCAGTTTGACAACACTGCAAACCTTATCATCTCTGCAAAGGGTAAGTACAACATAAGAAGCAGCAGGAGAAACTTCCCATACAATACCCCTTGCTAATGTGCCTCAACCAGCATCTGGTGATCTAAAAGGGAAAGGCTCTGTATCTCATTCCCAAACTCCTACATTCAGTCCTTAGATGGTGTTTAAAGGCAATAGAATATCAAGGCGGGCTTAGTTCCCTGACACGTCATCCAGATGCAAAACGTGCAGAGTATGCCTAGTACTCAGGTGTTTATTGTAGATATCATTAACAGTCTTTGCACATATTGGGCACAGGAAGAAACCAGTCCATTTACTGACAGAAGCAGCAATTACTCACAGGATGCAGAGAACAGAAATAATCCCTACCTTTATGAACATTTAAAAAAAAAAAAAAAAAGCAAAGCTTCACAGCAGCATGGTTCTGAAAATGAACTGAATGACTTAACTAGCCCTGAGATCAGAGTTCTGTGTCTTTCACACAGGAATCATGAAGGGATCAATAGCACTCAATGCAGAGCAACGAGCTGCCTTTCTGACACTCATTTAGGTTTTGGTAACGTTATCAGTTCTAGCTGCGCACATGCAGAATCCTGAACTCAGAGCTGGCAGTTTTCAACAAGAGCATTTTGTTTTTTAAATGAATGTATTTATCATTTTGAAGCCCACACATGCCTCCAGCCCAGGATTTTGGATTTCAAATCATTTTGATATTTAAAATGAAAAGCATTTCAGTTCAACTTTCAATTACGACGTGGAAGGGCTGCAGAAAAGCCTCTTTGCAAGCATTGCTGCAACAGTTGAAACCAGAAGAGGTCCTCTTGCTAACAGGTTACAGCTACTGGATTTGAACACATAGGAGTCTGGGGAAAAGAGCTTTAGTTTGGAACTCTTTCCCCTTTTGGTCTGAAAGAACCCAAATCTGTTGATCCTCTCCACACAATGTAAATCCCCTTTATTTGAGCAGACTCTCTATGTTAGTTACATGGTACCCATTACTGCAGTATCTAAACACCTCATTGCTTTAATGTATTTCTTCTCACAACAACCCTGTGAGGTAGGGCAGGCCTATATTATCCCCATTTTATAGGTGGGGAACTGAACCACAGACATACTAAGTAACTTGCTGAGGATTACACAGGTAGTTTATAGCACAGCAGATAACTGAACCCTGTTCCCTTCAGTGGTAGGTTAGAACCCTAACCACTGCTCCATCACTCCCACATAAGTACATTTGTTATTTTTAACAGCTAATGTTGAGGTTGAGTCATTTCGTTTTGATTGATATTGGCTCCCCTGTTCTTGCAAGTTTCCAGTAAACATGCCCAGATAGGTTACTACAGATAAACAGCAAGAGTGCTATTAATCAAATGAATTACTGACTCCAGGACCAGTAAACATCCACTACAATCAGAATGATCCTGCAAATAGGTGCCAAGCCAATTCATACCACCTCAACAGCAACCCCTGTAACCAGTGAAGCTGGAGCTCTGCTGGACCCCAAAGGGAATTTGTCCAATCTGTGTCAGCAGGGACAAGGGTGGCAGTTCATGGATCATTGTCTAAGGGAAATGGGTTTTAAATTGGAGAAACATAATCTTCAGGGAATCAGACAGGAAGCACTCTGGGGTTCTTAAAAAATCTGAACATGCGTAACAACAATACCACGAGCCATATTTTCAAAGCAGAAATTCTGGTCATGAAAGTCCTTGGAACATATTCCCAATGATAAATGCGTCTTTCCCCCCCTTGTTTATCACATACCTCAGGTGGAGGAGTAGGAATCATTTTTTCTCCTGGCACAGAGAGGGAAAAAAAATAGAAAAATAAGCAAGAGCCAACATGAAAAAAGATTTTATAATCTCCAGCTATTAATGTTACTTGTACGTTTCTTCTGCCTTTGCATTTGTGCCCTGTCTCGTGTTCCCCAGCATATTACTCACAATAGTGCAGACACTGGCCTGACCTTTTAGAAACATAAAGCAC
Organism: Chelonia mydas; assembly: GCF_015237465.2. Taxonomy (NCBI): domain Eukaryota; kingdom Metazoa; phylum Chordata; order Testudines; family Cheloniidae; genus Chelonia; species Chelonia mydas. Next base: position 20,994,707 of record NC_057853.1, read on the forward strand.
TGAGTGTGTTACTCTCCATATAAAACAAATGGCATTTTTGCTCATGTTAACACAAAAATAGGGATGGGCCCAAAAAAACCTGAATTTAGGATTTAGAGATGAATTTAGAGATGAATTTTGCAGCTGGTCCATATTTTTATAATGGACTGAAATAAACATCTGGAATGAAACACCCGTGAACTTTGGGGTGCTTGAAAATCCTGATCCAAATTTTTCATCTTGGGACCACCTCTACTCTGACCCCCTCTAATACAAAATGTCAGTGATTCTACATGTACAAGTGCATTTGAATCTCTCCAAACATGAGATGCGAGCCAGCCAACTGGCCTATCCAGGAAAATAAGGCGTTTGCTGCTTGCAACACTACACACAAAAATGGGGTGGGGGATGAAGAGTGGGGGACCTCATGCCCTTTGGAGGCTATTACTGGAAGCTCTACCTTCAGGAGATAAAAGGGATTAACCCAGGGAAGACACAGGTAGACAACATGTAAGCACTTGAACAACTCAATACAACATTAGTCCAGGCAGGAGTCTATTAACAGTGTCTGATGGAAGCAACTGTATTATTTATTAAACTGACAAGTTCAATCGGCTGCTTTTATACCAGTATAAAGAGAGCTATTGTACTTTCATGTCCTTTTAAACACAGAGAATAAAGTGTTCCCTGGGGTGCTTTCATGAGCTGCCTTCGATTAAGAGTTCTTAGAACATTTGATATTGTCAGAGATCAGCTTGCCAGAACCCCAAGTGGATTTGCAGCTTTCACAAAAGAAACGAGGATGACAGCAATTATAATTAAAAGTAGGCTGGAGAATGAAGGACCTTACCTGATGTGTACTTTACTTACTGTACCTAAAGGCTAGGCTGTCAAACATGGGGGAACTAACCTGCTTTTACATCGTTGGCAGAAATGTCAGAATTGGCATCATATTATCAGTGACTGATGCCAAGATGTTATTTCTCCTCTCAAAGTGCTAATTTTGGTGAGATGTTTGTGCTGCTTTCTAGAATGTCAGCAATACAAAGGAACGGAGTAGTGCCTAACTCTGAGAAGTAGACAGTCCATGACATATGTCAGAGCTTACATGGAGGTGTAAATTATCAGAATAAGACTAAAGGAGTACTTGTGGCACCTTAGAGACTAACCAATTTATTTGAGCATAAGCTTTCGTGAGCTACAGCTCACTTCATCAGATGCATCTGATGAAGTGAGCTGTAGCTCACGAAAGCTTATGCTCAAATAAATTGGTTAGTCTCTAAGGTGCCACAAAAAAGTACTCCTTTTCTTTTTGCGAATACAGACTAACGCGGCTGCTACTCTGAAACCTGTCAGAATAAGACTAAGTATTTCACATCCCATGTTTAAAAATACAAAAGGAAATGCCCTTGCACAATATCTCCGATCTACAAAGCACTATGCAATTTGGATCCTGGCTACCTTAGCCACTGTCACCTTAGCCACTGTCTTTCTCATCATGTTTTATCCCAATGGTTAAGATCAGCAGGGGTGCATCGGCTAGCAAACCCTAGATTAAAAGGTCTGGGAGCTGGTGCAATGGGGTTCTCAGTAACAGGCTTTTGACTCTGGAGTTTGTTTTCCTCATTGGCTGACAGAGCCTGAGTTGGACTAGGACTTGCTTCCTTATGTCATTTTAGATCCTGATGTATGTGATTTGATACTTTTGTGCACACACCAAGAGGTGCGTCTTATAAACTGTAAAATAATAACTAGTTATTTAGGGTGGATAAAGGATGTTAGTTCCAATAGCTTTTACGCTGAATTTTGACAGTGAAACCATTAATGGAAAAAAAAAAAAAAGGGAACATTATTCTGGGATGTATTAGCAGGAGTGTTGTAAGCAAAATACAAGAAGTAATTCTTCCGCTCTACCCCATGCTGATTAGTCCTCAACTGGAGTATTGTGTCCAGTTCTGGGTGCCACATTTCAGGAAAGATGTGGACAAATTGGAGAAAGTCCAGAGAAAAGCAACAAAAATGATTAAAGGTCTAGAAAAGATGACCTATGAAGGAAGATTGAAAAAATTGGATTTGTTTAGTCTGGAAAAGAGAAGACTGAGAAGGGACATGATAACAGTTTTCAAGTACATAAAAGGTTGTTACAAGGAGGAGGGAGAAAAATTGTTCTTCTTAACCTCTGAGGACAGGACAAGAAGCAATGGGCTTAAATTGCAGCAAGGGCAGTTTAGGTTGGACATTAGGAAAAAATTCCTAACTGTCATTGTGGTTAAGCACTGGAATAAACTGCCTGGAGAGGTTGTGGAATCTCCATCACTGGAGATTTTTAAGAGTAGGTTAGACAAAAACCTGTCAGGGATGGTCTAGATAATACTTAGTCCTGCCATGAGTGCAGCGGACTGGACTAGATGACCTCTCGAGATCCCTTCCAGTCCTATGAGTCTATGAAAAGAAATTTCTATGCTGTCATGGAACTTTCTGAAAATCTGAATGCCACCGTTATCCCATACTTCTAGATAACAGATCAATAGAAATGTATACCATCTACTTTGAAGCCAGAAAACTAACTTTAGGAAGCACCAAATCCATTGGGGACATAGAGACACAAGTCCCCTTCATAAATATCTTATTTTTTTCTAGAATATCATAACTCTCAGTATATAAGCCTAGCAGAATCAGAGCTTTCATTGCAGCTCCATTAAGCTCACTCCAGCTGGACCAGCAGTTGTTGAGCACCATCATGCTTTCTGCATCCGCTCTGGAAGATTAGTCTGCTACTTTTGCAGCACACCCTGAGAAGAGACTGATGGCCAGACTCTGATCTCAGGAATAGCTGAGTAAAGCCAGAGTAACTCTATTAAGCTCAAATCCATGGAGTTACTCTGAATTTACACTGTTAATAAGCTCTGAATTTTGCCCCACATCAAACCCAGTTCTCTCATTTGCTTACTGGTAACATAGAAAAATAAGGTATTTTATAATGGGGCCTTTTCAGCTGCGAGGTTTGAATTTCATGACCTGACTACTTTCCCCCACCCCAATTTCAGTAATAAAGGCAAACAGAGCTGAATGGGATGCTTTGCCTATGTTCAATTATATTCCCCTTTAACCTTTTATTTCTCCTCTAATTCAAACCCTTGTGGAATACAATGGCCTAGTTCTTTGAAAGAGAAGGTACAATCAATTCATTCATGGGCATTAGCCAATAGGAGCACAAAGAGTGAAGGATCCCCTGCTCCAATCTTCATTTCTGAATGTGCAATAGGCTGTTGCCAAATAACTGAATTTTTCTGTAATATAAATATTTGTAAATGTAATCTCCAGTCTGCCCCCGCTTTATCCCCACTGAATCTAATGGGCCTCATGGTCAGCGTTCAAGATCAGTGAGCCTCTGGAGTCAGTAATATAGAAAGATTTGGCTTTAGAACAAAGTTTAAAAACAAGCAGGGCCTTTGCTCCACCTTCAGGTCAGTGAAGGACATTGCATGGCAACAATGTTTCGACAAATATTTGGCTGAAGAATTAATATAGCTCTTGGGAGGGCAAAGGCATTTGTTAGAAACTTCTAAAACACTAATATTCTTAGTCAATGAAACAGACCATTCCTGGTTCAAAAACAGAGTGACAAATTTACTAAACACTGGTCGTTAAATTCGGCCCCATTTATGCACTAGACAATCACATTGGAGACAACAGGTTGTAAACCAAGAGAAATTTAGAAAGAATACATCATATTTCAACAAATCTGAGGCCCTTTAGAATTTCACAGTTGCCACATGTCCACTTCATGGCTGTTACTAGACTCCACTGTGGTCATTCAGAACATCCCAGCAACAGTGGAGATAACAGAATACAGATTTTCCTGCTCCAAAAGCACAGGTCCCTACCGTCTGAGCTCATAGAGACCCTTCTTTAGCTGTTAGCACTATAGGGTCTGACTGTAACACTGAACAGTCCTGCTTCCATTGTGGCAATGACTTGGGATAGAGAGCTGCTAAAATCATCTAGATTTGTCAGTAAACTGCTGATATTGGCACCTGCTCCTATCTCTTGCTGTCACTGGGAGAGCAGGGGAGCTATGTGGAGAAGGTGCTCTGGCTGCATCACTCTGGTTAGAGTTCTTGAAGGATTGCCCTAGGACTTGAAAGTCTTGTCTATATGGGGAGTTATTCTGTAATAAGAATTCCAGGTTAACTCCCTGTGCGGACACTCTTGTTCTGGAATAAGAGTGTTTTACTCTGAATGAGATTAGATTCCAAAATGGATTAAGAGTTCCTTATTCATAAATGGATTAAACCAGTTCAGAATAAGGCACTCTTATTCTGCAATAAGAGCATCCACACATGTAGTAAATCAAGAATAGTTAATCCACACCCTATTTTATTCCAGATTAATTTTCATGTGTAGATAAACACTTAATCAGGGACACTCCAAGGAGTCCTCCTAAGAGTCTAACTATAGAGATCCTGCCTACAGCATATTTTCCAGCTCATCCAAAACTATAGATATGTGGCTAGGCAATATGATATATAGAGTGGAGCTAAGTAGGCATTCACTCTAGCCATATTTCTATGACTGTGAGCAGTTGAGGACCATGCTTTTGGAATGTCTGCTATTGTCAGGCAGTACACTGTGGGGGAGATGAGGAAAATCAAGGAGGGGAAAAGGTTAGTGAGGAAACCCTGGGGAGCCAAAGAAAAGCAGGGGGAGGGTAGATACTTGGTAGGGGGGCAAAAGAGAAAGTGTGCAAATAAGTCACTGTATGTTCAAACATCCAAATTACATCACTGTATGATGTATAAGGCTCCAGATTTCTGGGCCTGCAGTCTTATCAGGTATGATGATATTCAACAATTTATACTGTTTATTTAATTATAAAAGAATTTTAGTTCCTATAAGGTTTATCATGAGCTATTTGATTCATTACTGCAAAATGTTTATTGGGATCACATTGTGAAAAAGAGAATGTTAATGTCTACCATTTCAAGTGCAAACTTATAATAGAGTTGGAATATCTGACCTCACCTATAGGAACAGCTGAATGGGCCCGGGAGACAGTCTTGGGGTCTCTAACCATCATGGCGTTCTGATTTAAAAAAAATAAATCAACATTTTTCTTTTTTTAATAAACAAGCAGGGAGATACAATACAGTAGGTTGGCCAAACTTTACCCAGCACAGGCCACAAGAGCCTCAGCACAGTAACCTATGTGTATTAAATGGGGCAGATTGTAGCTGTCTGACAATTAGTACAGAGGAGGTGAGATCTGTGGAGACTACAGGTTCAAGCATGTAATACTCCATCTTGAATACTGGGACCTTGCACTGTTAATCTGCCAAGTTTGTTAATACCAGCTACAGAATTTCGCTCTCTTCCCCCAATTTTATTGGCATGGGCAATTCTGGAAAAATCTGTGAGATAGCCTGATTCACGTGAAAACATGAATCATTTGTTTAATAAATCTGACTTAAGATTTGTATTTAGGTCCTTCAAAAGCAAACCTTGATTCTCTTCTGAGTTATCATCTTATAGAATCACCAATTTAAAGGAGGCTTCTGTGTATTATTAATATTCATGAGTTTTCTGAATGAATAAAAAACTTCCACTGTGAAACTGGAATCTAAATGGATCACCGAGCTCTGCCATCCTGCCATCCAACAGCAGTTGAAGTAAACTGGTAACATTTTCGGGAGAGCACCTATGTTTGCAACAACAGGTACCTGCATCTCTGAGGAAAATCTTTTATGTTTTGGAGTACGTGTCTTTCTCAGACCAGCACCTTCTGAACTGGATAATTTCCTGGGCACAAGCTTCTAAATCATAATTAAAATAAGGCAAATTTAAGAACATACTATATAAGAGCAAACTCCACAAGTAGGGAAACACCCTGTTTAGTAGCAAGGAATATATTTTTAAAATCATATTAAATGCTATGGGTTTTTATTAGAGATGGGCCCAATCAGAACCTGAGATCTGAACCCCTCAGTTTTGGGGATGCTCAAAATCCAAATCTGAATTTGGAATTTTGTGAGTTGAGCCCATCTGTAGTCTATTACTCACAACCAACTATGTTAAAAGATCATTAAGGTTGCAAAGGCAAGCACTCAAAGTTAGAATATACCAAAATTAAGGTTGTCTGTGTGACCCAATCTGGCTTCCTTGTACATTTGCATTATAATACAGTCTTTATTTGCATGATCACATACTATGCCATTTTTTTCCACAAGGCCCCTGCCTCATTCAGTGCACAGAATTCATGGTGCTCATGAAGATGAGCAGTTATTTAATATTTTATGTTCTCCGAGTCCTTACTGCTTAAAGTGTGGCACTAGGACTTATTTACTGCACACTGTTCACATCCTATTCCTCCTGGACTTTTCTATGGCACTTATCATTAATGTATCTTAGCTACCAATTTTAGGATTGTTGTACGTACTTAATAAAAACCCTTCAGAAATAGTAATCACTGTTTATGACATGTGTCATTGTGAATGCCCCACTAATACCAACTGTAGCATTTATGGTGATGGAGAATACCTTTTCTTTGCCGGATGGAAATCTGTCGCTCTTTGAAGCTTTTTTCTTCCTTTTTTCAGAACCTTCAGAACAGGGACAACAAGAACCTGTAATGTGACTTGTTTCTGTGAGGATTGTCTGTGTGGGCATGAGTGCGTGGATCAGGAAAGAGAAGGCAGAGCTGAACTGTGCACTGAGTGCTGAAGAAGCACTCTATGTAAGCTCGAACCAACAGAAGTTGGTCTAGTAAAAAAGATATTACCTCATCCACCTATCTCTCTCATATCCTGGCACCAACAAGGCTTCAACAACACTGCTGAGTGAATAACAGATCCAGAAGGCATTTTTCAAATATGGGGCAAATCCTGCTCCTTACTCATATATGTACTCCCACTGAAGTCAGGTCTTGCATGAGTAAAGCAAGGAGAATTTGAACAATGCTCATGCTCCATCTCTAATCAAGTAATTACATATTAGTATAATAATAATTTTCCCTTTTGTAGCATCTTCCATCAGATCTCAAAACACTACCAACATGAATGAATTAATCCTCATAACACTTCATATAAGCATTATGTATCCATTTTACAGACAGAAAAGTTGAGGCACAGACAGTTTAAATGACTTGGCCATGGCTATCAGGAAGTCAGTGGCAGACCCAAGAATAGAGCTCAAGACCCTGGTCCTGCACTATGAAAGTCAATGTAAGTTTTGCCACTGATAAGAGTAGGCTCATGCCTGGGGAGAATATCTGTAGAACTATGATATACAATAAAAGCCAACAATAAAAGAAGACTTTTAATACCTGTTTTTCTCTTCATCTGTAAAGTCTGAGTTTTGTCCAAACAGAAATCTCCCTCTGTTAGAAGATTTTTTCTCTCCTTGTCTGTTTCTTCACTGACTTGTTGCTGTTCAGTGCTTGGGATTTGCTGTAGCAATTCTGTATCAGGGGATTCACTCTCAGCTTCAGCAACCTGAACAAAAATAAAGCAGGCAAGTTTTGGTTGTTAGGGGGAGGAAAATGCCCAGTTAAAAAAAATCCCTCTCTTATCCCTTATTTTTGAAACTATCAGCTTGCAACATGGCAAATCCAGTCAGTACTGATTAAGGGCAAAATCCTCCTTTCAGAACCACATTGTGGATCTTGCCTTCAGTATTCTGTGGTCTCTACCACTGTGGATCTCACTGTCAGGAGTTCCTATGCATAAGGAAAGCCCAATAAGCAAACTGAGATCTGTTATATGGAGACGAAATAAAAATATTTGCCCTAAATCCAGGCAATTAGAACAATATTCCATTAAAACAGCCTTTGGCTACCTTTCCATAACTCTCTGCAATGCTGCTTGTAAAACCCACAGCTGTATCACAGACTCATGCCCTTTAAGGTCAGAAGGGACCATTGTGATGATCTAGTCTGACCTCCTGCACATTGCAGGCCACAGAACCTCACCCACCCATTCCTGTAATAGACCCCGAACCTCTGGCTGAGTTACTGACATCCTCAAATCATGGTTTAAATACTACTAGTTACAGATTATTCATCATTTACATTAGTTTAAACCTGCCAGTGACCCATGCCCCATGCTGAAGAGGAAGGCAACCAACCCCCGCTCCCAGGGTCCCTGCCAGTCTGATCCGGGGGAAAATTCCTTCTTGACCCCAAATATGGCAATCAGTTAGACCCTGAGCATATGGGCAAGACCCACCAACCAGACATCTGGGAAAGAATTCTCTAGAGTAACTCAGAGCCCTCCCCATATAGCGTCCTGTCTCCAGCCATTGGGGATTTTTGCTACTGGCAGTCACCAATGGGCCACATGCCAACATAGGCAGTCCCATCATACAATCCCCTCCATAAACTTATCAAGATCAGTCTTAAGGCCGGTTAGGTTTTTTGCCCCTACTGCTCCCCTTGGAAGGCTGTTCCAGAACTTCACTCCTCTGATGGTTAGAAACCTTTGCCTAAGTTTGAGCCTAAACTTGTTGATAGCCAGTTTACAGCCATTTGTTCTTGTGTCCACATTGGTGCTTAACTTAAGTAACTCCCCTCCCTCCCTGGTGTTTATGCCTCTGATGTATTTATAAAGAGCAATCAGATCTCCCCATAGCCTTCTTTTGTTTAGGCTAAACAAGCCAAGCTCTCTGAGTCTCCTCTCAAAAGATAGGTTTTCCATTCCTCGGATCATCCTAATAGCCCTTTTCTGCACCTGTTGCAGAATGAATTCATCTTTCTTAAACATGGGAGACCTAAACTGCACACAGTATTCCGGATGAGATCTCACCAGTGCCTTCTATAATGGTACAAACTTCCCTGTCTCTGCTGGAAATACCTCACCTAATGCATCCTAGCTCTACATTAGCCTTTTTCATGGCCGCATCACATTGACAGCTCATAGTCATCCTGCGATCAACCAATACACCTAGGTCTTTCTCCTCCTCTGTCACTTCCAACTGGTAAATCCGCAGTTTATAGCAAAAATTCTTGTTGTTAGTCCCTAAATGCATGACCTTGTACTTTGCACTATTAAATTTCATCCCATTTCTATTACTCCAGTTTACAAGATCATCCAGATCTTCTTATGTGATATTCCAGTCCTCCTCCGTATTGGCAATCCCTCCCGACTTTCTGTCATCTGCAAATTTTATTAGCACACTTCTACTTTTTGTGCCAAGGTCAGAAATACAATAAGATTGGTCCCAAGACCAATCCCTGAGGAACTACACTCATAACCTCCCTCCAGCCTGACAGTTCACCTTTCAGTATGGCCCATTGTAGTCTCCCCTTTAACCAGTTTCTTATCCACCATTCAATTCTCATATTAATCCCCATCTTCCTCAATTTAACGAATAATTTCCCATGTGGAACTGTATCAAATGCCTTACTGAAATCCAGGTACATTAGATCTATCTACTGCATTTCCTTTGTCTAAAAATTCATTTATCTTCTCAAAGAAGGAGATCAGGTTTGTCTGGCATGATCTGCCTTTTGTAAAACCATGTTGTATTTTATACCAATTACCATTCACCTCTATGTCCTTAACTACTTTCTCTTTCAAAATGTGTTCTAATTGTTGTTCAAATTTTGAACAGTATCAATTGCACTGACTTTTATTTGGTGAAAGGACTAGTATTTGTGGTTTCATTCCAGTGCTGTGAAGAAAAAAAACCCTAAAAAACATTTATATTATTAAACTCTACCCTGTATTTGAGATGTAATCCCAGGGATTAAAATAGAAACATTCCCAAATTACTTTCTGAGATAGTAAATGTACAAGGCAGTAATAGGCATTCTTGATGAGATGCCTGTCAGGCTAAATTCTCAGGCACAGAATTTACTTGTGCTCGAAGTTCTTCCAGCAGGTGTCCCCATAACAAAACAGAATTATGATGAATTATTGTGAACTCTAAGTACACTAGCTGTGTGTTAGAAGGCCCGAGTTTAATCAATGCACTTGAGAAGGGACCTCAAAATGACATTGCCAATATACAATTGAGTCATCAGCATTTCTGCTTTCCACCTTGATAAAAGAAAAGGAGGACTTGTGGCACCTTAGAGACTAACAAATTTATTTGAGCATAAGTGAGCTGTAGCTCACGAAAGCTTATGCTCAAATAAATTTGTTAGTCTCTAAGGTGCCACAAGTCCTCCTTTTCTTTTTGTGGATACAGACTAACACGGCTGCTATTCTGAAACCTGTCACCTTAATAAAGGCGGTGTTGTGTTGAAGGAAGTCAGACACGACATACTGCTGGACTCTGTACAGAAGTGTGAAATGGTTTCATACAAACCTCTTCCTCAGGCTGGGCCTCTGAACATACACTGAGTGGAGAAGAACATGGGGAGATTCCAAACTCAGGTATTTCCAAATCCACAGCCTCTGCAGGTCTGGGGCCAGGCAAGTATTTCATATAATCAGTCAGGATCATTCTTTCAGAGACTGGGAGAAAAGAGAAATGACTGCTTTAGTTATACCATTTGCTACTACACCCTATACACGTTAAGAGAATGTTATAGGGAAGCTTTCTGACAGGCTGGAAAACAGTCCTTATTAGAGTAAGAAGGGATCTCAGGATGTTTGAGAATCAATATTTCAAAAGACAGGATGCTTAATAAATGCACCTGAGAGCCTCTGATGCTCCCACACATTCCCTCCCTGGTCCACACACAAACTTCCTCCTCTTAATGGGCTTAACTCTCCACACCCAGCTCAGTGGCAGCTATTTGGGAAGGGGGCGGGGGGGCGCTGGAAGGAGAGAGGAGGCTCTTAGCCAGCTAACCTTCTCCAAACATCTACATTCCTATTTAAGGGATGACTTGCTGCCCACTCCCCTCCATTCTGGTGTTTTTACAGGAGGAGAGGGCAACCAGAAAGCCCACTCGTCCATGAACTACCATTTATGGGTATGTGAAAGTCAATGGGACTTGGGCTCTTAAGTGCCTAAATCACGGTTGAAAATGGGACTTAGGAACTAAGTCACTTATGTGCTTTTAAAAAATGTACCGTGGATATAACAACAGGCAGATGTTCAGAAGGTGAAGATAGTGGGGTTTTATTTCCCCCTGGACCATTTGCAGAGGTAATGAGCATCTGCAGCTCCCTTTGACTTCAACTGGAGTTTTGGGTGTACAGCAGACACCTGGTGTGCAGGGTATTGTGAAAATCTGGCCTATAGGGCCAGACCTTCAGCTGGTATAAATCAGTTTAGCTCCACTGAAGTCGACAGAGCTATGTCAATTTACACCAGCCGAGGATCTGGTTCAAGGTTTAGGACGCTACCAGATTTACTTTAGTTCTTGAATAAACAGAGGTAAAAGAAGGTAGAATTGTAGAAAGAATCCCTTACGTTCTGCCTTCTCTTGCTCATCTATGCTGAGAGGTCCAGGTTGTAACAGGAAGTCAAATACCTTCAATGAAGTTGCTGAGATACTGGGAGAACAATAAATCCGGGAAGGGGCCAGTGGCAACTTCCAGGACAGCTGGTGGATGACAGAGGAGTATACACATATAGCAACAGGTAATGTACAGGTAATAAAATGTTAAATTAACACAATACTTGCAGGTTCACATTGCATTAATGAATTTCCCAACCAACTCAGTAGAACACCCTCCTTTATATTTTGGGTCCTACCTAGGTTGATTGTGTCCCTTTTGGGATGACAGATGCTCTGTTTTTCGGGCTAGTGTACACTAGAAGCACTACAGTGGCACTGCTGTAGCACATCTGATGTAGATGCTCTGTATAATAATGGTCTGTATTTTTAATATATTTAACACTATTATAAATGCTGGAGACAAAGCGGGGCTTGGGGTGGAGGCTGACAGCTTGTGACCCACCATGTAATAACCTCGCGACCCCCTGAGGGGTCCCAACCCTCAGTTTGAGAACCCCTGCTCTATGCTGACAGGAGAGAGCTCTCCCGTCGGCATAATAAAACCACCTCCGCAAGAACCAGTAGCTATGTTGATGGGAGACATAGCACTGTCCACACTGGCACTTAGGTTGGTGTAACTTACCTCGCTTGTAGAGATGGCTTATTCACACCCCTGAGCGACATAAGTTATACCGACATAAGTGGTACTGTGTACCAGCCCTTAGAGATACTTACATTTCCTAAAGGGATCAAAATGTCTCAACACGTCTTTACTTCCAACACCATTTTCAGATTTCAAAGAAACTTAAGTATTCAACTAAGTCTAACCTTTTCTCCGCCCATTGGTGAAACCAGCAATTCTGTTGTGAAGTCACTGGTGAAATTAAATCCCATGTAAGGCACCTAGAGAAATGGGAAAAGGTTGACGCTCAGTAATCATAAATCTGTGAGGAAAATGTTTCCCTTACACACATACACACAGCTTGGTGAGGCATTTTTTTTGGTGCCACTCATATGCATGGGTTTCTAGTCATCAAGTCATCAGCTGTGTCACATAAAAACACTGTATATGGTCCATAGATGCAAAGTCTCATTGGAAGAAGCGTTTATTCTCAGTGGGTGAAATTTACCCCCCCTATTGGCACAAGACCTATATGCCACTCATAGGTTTAACCCAAAGCTCAAGTGGTGCATAGACCTAAATGCTCTCAGGAAAGTGCTGTTTGTGTCTCTATAACTCCTGAGGAAATTCTGAGCTACTGCACACGTGCATAATTAATGAGCACCACTTTTTTTTTTTTGCACAGAAAAAAGCTTCTGCCAAAATATTGATGCAGTTCCACCATTTTCCCACCAGAGGGCTCTGTGGCACAAGAACAGCAGCAGCTCCCCACCAGGGAGGGAAGAGAAAGAGCTGCCTTCTTCGCAGTGGACCTCGTCAGGAGACAGGGGCTATGGGGAGACAGACAGTGTGGGGTACTGGGGGGGGCATCAGACAGGGGTTCATAAGGGCTAGTGGGGGAGGACAGACTGGGGCAGGGGCTGAATGGGAGTGGAGGCACAGGGCCACAAGGGGGAGGGAGATTCAGGGCCAGATGGGGTTGGGGCGGGGGTGCAGAGCTACATAAGGACAGGGTGTGGTGGGTGGGGCACAGACACACATGGGGACAGGGGAAGGGGATGCAGGGTCACATGGGGACAGGGACAAATGTGCCTGACTGAATGGGAGAGTCTAGGGGTCAGCCAGGGTCTGCATGGGGGAAGTTCCCTAATAATCCCTCCACACTCCCCCACAAAAACCTGTTCCATACTTTCCCACCCATATCCAACAACCCTCCAAGTTCACACCCAGGCTCCTTCCCAGCAATTTACTTCCATCTCCCTTAGCTCCTCCATTACCCCGACTACCCCCAAGCCTTTGTTCTGCTTCTGAGGGGTGCGGGAAACACGGTCCTGTATTGTAGTTTAAATGAATTATTACTCAGAGTTCTGTATTAATATGCCTAGTAAGAAATCTATTTGTCAAAAAAAATAATAATTCCTGAATCTTTTTTGTTGTCTATATTGTTACAGACATACTTGCTGACAGGTATTTTGAAATAAATGACCAAAAAAATTGAAACTGGTGTGATTATATTGTGTTATTTTGATAAATAAAATATGAAGAATTTGAAAATATTATGTGCAGAATTTTTAATTTTTTGGTGCATGAGTACTCCCCCAGGAATACTCTATATCATTTGTATTAGGAAGAGGCACCATTATGACATATTAACTAAGAATGTAGAGGAAAAACTCAATGCTTGCTCAATTGTTAAATTGTAAGAAATGTGGCTATTTTATCTTCCATACCACTATGATCCAGAATGTTTTTTTGGATGGGTGTTTTTAAATTTACAATGTGTAAGGTCCTAGTCACCAGTATATAGTGCTGTGAAAACGTACCTATAAGATTTTCCTCCACAGTTTTCAGAATAAAATCTTAACAGATAAATAAAGAATAAGTGATAAGTATATAAATCTGTATTAGAGCTGGTCAAAAAACCAAAACACTTTTTTCCCCAAAAGTTTTCATGAACATTTCACTTTTGTTTTTCCTTAAAATTCCAAACTTCAGTGAAAAAATTATAAACATTTCATAATTGAATTTTTAAAAAAATCAATTCCATAGTGGTGGAACTTGAAAAATTGAAAAATGTTGGCAAAAATTTCATTTAATATTGAAATTTTGTATTCTATATTTAATAGGTAGAGAACATGTCAGTTTGGAGTACTTGCAGGTTAGCTGAAAGTACAAATAGTTATAAATGTGGGTAGTTGAACATGTTAGTGAATTATAATAAATCTGGTACATATAGAGGGAGTTATGTTCAGAAATACAAACTCCAACAAATAGAGAGAGATCACAGTCAAGTGCTAACTCATTCACCCAGTCTAACACATTTTCTTTCCCATGTAATAGGAATAGTTCACTTTTCTGGAGTATGCAACCATCTCTACTTTTAGAGGTAATGCTTATTAGTGAAATAAACTGAGACAATAAATCTGCTAACTGAACAGGTTTTCTTATTAGGAAATACATATCCCAGTTCTGGGTTTTACATAATATTTTTTCCACCACCACTTCCTACTACAGAAGGTCAGAGAAGAATCTGCCTTAATCCTGGAACTGGGGCAGGAATTATTGTTCTTCAGTGTATCTAGCACATGGTAGCAGACATAGCTGCTAGTATCAGACATTCTTCAGTGGAGCTGGTTTATGTTGTGTCTATGAGTGCTATGGCTCATTCAGAATTGTTTTCCCTTGTATATTTGATAGCAGTATGGGTTCAAGCAACTAGAACATACCAGATAAGAGTCCATGTCAGTGACTTTGGAGACATCAGTTTTTTCTTCCTTTTGGTAATTTAAAGCTTGGTTTTCATAAATGAAGGACTCTGGTGAAGATATCACAATATCACAAGAGTGTTATTTGTATAAATATATTTAAAAGGGCCATTGCCAAGACAAAAAGTTATATATATAATATCCTTATCTGTGTTACTACACATAGATTACTTAAAAATGAAAAAAATTACAAATTTGATGTACTTTTTACAATTGATGCTAGCTGTGTTTTGCATTCACTCATCCTTTGAGTTCATTCAGTTCAAATAGTAAACATAGACTGAATTGTTTCTGGATTCATTTCTGGATCCTATGCACAACTAGAACAATGCTGTTATATTTGGACAGCAAATGTTGTAGGAAAAAGTTTAAAGTGAAAAAAAAGTGTTTTCTTTTAAATGAGCAAAAAAATCATGAAAACATTTCAAATAATATTAAGATTTGTAAAACTATTTTTTTTTACAAAAGTCAAATTTGGGTCTAAATGACCCAAGATTGTTTGACTTTTAGAAGAATAAGCTCTTTATAATTTTCTTTTTAAAAGAAGTCAGGCACTCAACTCTGACTTGCAGATACTATAGGTCACTGTGAAATAAGGGCTCAGGTAGGAAAGCAACACCCAGTAAAGTGACCAAAGTTAGACTTAAATCTAACTGTGACCCAAATTACCATCAATTTATGACTATCCCTTTTGTTAAAGCATTGTTCACAGCTAATATGGTGCAATATATTGTGCAGACACTGAAAATCATAACAAATGGTTAAAAAAATCTGATTCCTAACAAGAGAGTAAATGTATCCATGTAAGACTGTCTGATGTCATACCTGTTGCTGAGATTCCAGAGACATCTGTGTCTGTCGCTGAGATACCCAGTGCCTTACTGTGAGGCAAGATGTAAAGATCATTTCTGAAAGCCACTAAAATATCTCCAGAACTATTCAGGAAACAAGCAGAGCTGAGAGTGTTATCAAGAAAAATGTCGGCCACCAAATTCTTGTGAATATCCCAGAGTTTCACCATGTAGTCCTCACTGGAAAATAAAGGAATCAGAATTATCTTGTGAAATAGTCTTAATGCTGATTTTAGTAATTCTCTGTGGGTGAAATTTTCCCTTGTACAGAGGGCCAACATGAGTTCTATGTACCACTTAATCCCACTAAATCATGAAAGTAGGGTTTAAGCGGGACATAAGTGGTGCAAAGGTTACATGTGGATTTCTGCCCAGGGAAGAATTTTACCCTGTAGGATCAGTGAGAATCCATAAGGAGAGGGATTAATCTGGGTTACCTAATAATTTTATTCCAGTCACAAACAAGTAGATTTCTTTAATCAATAGTAACCAAATTAACACTACAAAAGCAAAGACATTCAGAGTTCAGGAAGGAGCAGCATTTTATCATAGGGACTTTCATGCAGTGAAAGAGTTTACTTAATATAGCATCTACAACGTCAAAAACAATGTAATAAATTAATGAGGAAATAAGCCCTTCCTCCGTTTCTGAGAATAGGTTTAATTCCAACAGATTTTTTTAAAGGAAAAATGTACTCCAGATGACTGAATGTCCTGAAGACAGAAGGAATCTGTATAATCATACACTTGCTGTGTCACAGGCAGCTGCCGTGCAAACTCGTCCAACTTTGCACCATCTAGTAAACCTCATTCCTGTTCTGAAGCATTTGCCTCAAAGAGAAAGAGGAGTGTTCAGTCTCTGCATTCATTGTCAGCCTTTGATGTCTCTTCTAAAATTGCCAACAAAGATTCCAATTAATTGCTAATTGTGAAGGAAGGTTTTATGTTGGCCAATAGGAACTGAACTGAAACCCACCAATACTGGTGCAATTTCTTTATATTTTATTTCCTTTAAACAATAGCTTAGCTTGCAAATGAAATTTCCATTGACAATGTATATGTGAAAACAATGAGGAGTACTTGTGGCACCTTAGAGACTAACAAATTTATTTGGGAATAAGCTTTCGTGGGCCAAATAAATTTGTTAGTCTCTAAGGTGCCACAAGTACTCCTCATTGTTTTTGCTGATACAGACTAACATGGCTACCACGATGAAATGTATATGTTGTTGTTCAGATGCTTCCCTGGACTGGTTTGATTATCTCTGAAATCTCACCCCCACATTGTTCCTATCCTCCTGCAGTTCTACTTACACTGATATTTCCTAGGTATTTGCTAGATTGAAAATGGGGATAAATTTGGTCCATTAAATCCATAAGTAGTATTCCCAGCATCTCGCTTGGAAGGGTTCTAATAATGCATAATTTTACAGTGATACCAATACCAAAGTGATGTTACCAAGCTTGAGTTTATTGCGTGGAAAACCTATTGCACCAGCTGTAAGAGTATGAAACATGTTATCAGCCAAATGATAGGTTTTATACGTTTCATATGGATGTACCTGAGCTTCCATCCTGCACAAAACCCATCTGATTACCGTATAAATAAGGAGATGTTCAGTGCTTCACCTACCCACAGCTTAGAAAGAGAGAGAGGGTCTTGCAGGCATCCACTGCTACCACAGGGCCCTTGTGATCATTTGCAGAATCATGACTGATATCTGGTTCTTCATTTTCCCCTTAGAGACAGAGAAATATAATTTGGACATTCTGAATACCTGACTTTGAATTCCTCTCCCTTGATTGTATTGATGGTCACCCCACATGTCATTGGATAAGTAGTTTTCCCTAGATTTGCAACGGAGTCTTGGATTTCACTTATAACCATGTCATCATGAGGAGTTAATGCTCTCTATACTGGTAATGTACAGGGAAACATAACATTTGCTAAGATTGCATTAATGTACAAGGCTAAACTCAATTCGTAGAATTCAATTTTTAAAATCAAAGTTATTTCCACTGTATAGACCTGCTCCTTGGGTCGGGAGTTCCGCCAATATTCCCGTGCTAGATGCAACCTTGTTTAGACATGGATGTTGTTAGTACAGCTCTAGCAATTTTCCTGACCATCGTGATCACGGAGTTTTTTTCCTCAATCCAAGAACCATGTTAGCAAATTTGTGCTATTAAGCCCACCTACATTACAGACTTTTACTGAGATTTTAACAAGGTTGTAACATGGTTGACTCCATACTATCAGATGGTTAACACATAGAGTAAGATCCTGACCCCATCAAAGTCAATGGCAAAACTCCCATTGACTTCAACAGAGCCAGAATATCATTCATGATTCCTAAAATGAGCAGGCAAATTGTGTTTTGACCTCACTCATGAACAGAGCTGTAGCATAATTGTCGACCTGTAGCCAAGTTATAATATGGTATTGCTGCTATGTGAAGAGCACTGTCTAATTACATCAGTGTAACCAGGTTTGTCAATCCTCCTAACATAACTCCAACTTCCTTCTACAGGAGGACATCAAAACAGTCATTACAGGGCTGTCAATCTGGTACCTTTCACCATCATAAAATTCTCTAAATTATATTTATAAAATTAATAATATAAAAAGAAGACTGAATAGAGTTAATCCCATTACATGCAGAGGCCTTTGCCAACTCTACTTCTACTCCCTATGCCTTCAATTTGCATAATATTATTCAGAACACCTTCAAAATAGACAATCCTTTGTCCCTGGCACCTGCAGCTGAAACAGCATGGAAGAGCTACGCAGCCTTCCCAGAATGCACTGTTAAAATTATGATTCCAGGTAGTGTGATGGGTGTGGGTGGGCCAACAGTGTGCACAATACAACCTCATTGCTTTTTCTTATATCCTATTTCCATGTCCCGGCCTTTCATTTCTATGTTGCTTATTTAGATAAGCTCTTTGAGGCAAGGCCTTTACCTTCTTATATGTCTACAAAGGATTTAGCATGCTGTTTGGTGTTATACAAATAAATAACAACAGTAGATCCACAGACTACTGGACCACCAATACCACGACAGTCAGTCTAGGGGAGCAGTTACATGCTAAAGCCTTGGACAGGTTAATATAATGATGCCCTTGGAGATGTCCAGGCTCAGTTCAGGGACAGAGTTAAGTCTCATCTACACTAAAAATATAACTATGCTGTACCAGGATAGGGGAAAACAGGATTCTAAACAGGTCCCACAACACAGGTGTAAGTGGAATGCTGAAAGGCCCTACCCATCTACAAAGTCTATGTCATGGTTTTGAATAGGACTAAAGAACACGGTTCTCAGAAAAAGAATCCTGGTACAAACCAGTGAGGGAAACTATTAGTACCTTAATAAGCAATAAACTGTTTAAATGTGTTTTTTGCTTGCATGATTTCAACTACAGCATGATTTCAACTACAGCATGGGAAGGATCAACCAATTTTAGAGCCAAATAAAAAAACAGATGAGATAAAATGTACCTTTGTATCTCATGTATAATACAGATGTGATTCACTAAGAAAAACGGAAGACTTCTAATAATCAAAGTGTGTGGGAGTGGCATTTACATAGGCGGCAGGCCATTTATGTGCAGAAATCAGGTTAGACCCGAAAGAAACTCCATTTTGCCAATCATGTGGATGTTACTCAACGTTTCGAGAGAGCCCTAGGCTCAGCCCAGCCCTTTATGATGAGAAGGCAATATAAATGTGAATGTGAAACTTATTTTATTAAGCTATCAATGTTTACTTTATGAAAAGTGCATGCGCTCAGTTCTGATGAAACCACAGGACTGTCAGTTCACAGGACATC
Source organism: Chelonia mydas (assembly GCF_015237465.2). Classification (NCBI taxonomy): domain Eukaryota; kingdom Metazoa; phylum Chordata; order Testudines; family Cheloniidae; genus Chelonia; species Chelonia mydas. The sequence continues at coordinate 21,014,142 of NC_057853.1, forward strand.
ATGAGAATTGTAAACAAGGTCCAGTCCCCTGGAGAAGGTGAAATTAGGGGCTACTCTATACAGAGAGTGCATGTCAAGCTGGGGTGTAAATCTATGGCACTTTTGCCTGCCATACACTAACTGGCCATGTGGACCTTACTACCACATAATGTTTCAAACAGCAGTATATCAAAGCACAGTAGTGAAGTTGGGGATAAATGCTGGTATAAAATGATTTTACCTACTTCTCATTTGGGGAATATGGAGGTTAGTACAGTTAGTTTATCCACTTTTTTTGTACCATTACATCACTGCAGTAGCTGGATCAACATGAGAAACCCGCATCATGTGATGCTGTACCTACCCCATGAGGCATTGCAAACCTTTCCCAAAACACCCTGCAGCTAGTTGCGCAATGGCATAGCTACCCACAGTGCACTGCTCTCTGTGTCGATATAAGAGCTGCCAGCTTGGCTGCACTCTGCTGATAGAAGGAGAATAGTGTGGACATGCAACAGCCATTTAATTAATGCGCTTTAATTAAAGAGGCATTACTTTTGTCAACAAAACTCTGTAGCGCGGACATAGTCTTAGGCTAGAGTTAGATTTACACCCTGGCTTGCCTCTCACTAAATTGCTGTATAGACAAGCCCTACCTTAGCTGCCATGAAAATCTGTTTTGTTAACCTTTCGGATTAGGGTTGCTATCAATCATTTACGTATCAGGAATTCTCATAGAGACCTGTCTGGTTTTGGCATCCATTTGATCTTCTCTTCATGCTGTTACCACAGCAACTAATACTTGAAAGAAAATCTCTTAGCAAGCTAGTTCTTCAGATTGTCTCATCGGGTAGGGATACAACAGAAGTGGGGGCTCGAGGCAGGTCTGAGAACCACTTACCTACATCTTTCTTAAAGAAGGTTTCAGTGTTGTTATTCTGTTTCCATCTTTTTTCTTTTGACAAGATAAGCATCAGCACTTCACTTTTCTTTACTAAACAATACTCCCCAGGTCTATGTCTCAGTAATGATCTTGCTGTTAAGCCTGCTGTGTAGACTAAATAGCTCTAAAAAGTTTGCTTCCTACATTAAATTTCTAAATCACATACAGTTTGGATATTTTGTTGTAAACATTACTCCAGAAAGTGATTGAATAGTGGCAAAATACCCTTGCGGAAACAAAAGATATTACAAACAGAGATAGCTCTGAGCTGTGAAAATCAAATACTGACTTCCCCAAAGTTGAAAGGGGTTCATATCCATCTTACAGAGGTTGACCCAAGTTGGGAAGTTGAATCAGGAGCCAAGTTCTCCAAAGTCTGAGGGGATTCAGACATGGAGTTCCAGTTCTTTACACGATATTTCAATGCTGTGTAGGACTAGGTACAGGATCCAAGCATCAAGTTGTTTTGAGAAGGAAAAATATCTCAGTAGCTGTAGCAGAGAATACTAAACGGGCTAATTAAGCATGTGGTCTTCTCACTGCGGGTTGGCTGAACCAATGTGGGGTTGAGTTTTACTTTTTTCTAGGGCCCTAACCAAATTCACGGTCCATTTTGGTCAATTTCACAGCCATAGGATTTTTAAAATCATACATGTAATGATTTCAGCTATTTAAATCTGAAATTTCACAGCATTGTAATTGTAGGGGTCCTGACCCAAAAAGGAGTTGTGGGGTTTGCAGGGTTATTATAGGAGGGGTTGCAGTACTGCTACCCTTACTTCTGCGCTGCAGCTGGTGGTGGTGCTGCCTTCAGAGCTGGGCAGCTGGAGAGAGGCAGCTGCTGGCCGGGAGCCAGTTCTGAAAGCAGAGCCGCTGCCAGCAACAGCGCAGAAGTAAGGATGGCATGGTATGGTATTGCCACCCTTACTTCTGTGCTGCTGCTGGCGGGGCGCTGCCGTCAGAGCTGGGCAGCCGGCCAATAGCTGCCGCTCTCCAGCCACCCAGCTCTGAAGGTGGCGCAAGAAGTATGGGTGGCAATACCACAACCCCCCTAAAATAACCTTGCAACTGCCCTGTAACTCCCTTTTGGGTCAGGACCCCCGGTTTGAGAAACACTGATCTCTTCTGTGAAATCTGTATAGTATAGGGTAAAAGCACACAAAAGACCAGATTTCATGGTCCGTGACGCATTTTTCATGGCCACAAATTTGGTAGAGCCCTATCTATACAACATAATAAGACTGCGGATGCTAAATTCTAGCTTTTTGTTTTTGCCTTGAACACCAGTGTTATTTTGCATCTCTGTTCAGGCTGGCTGCATGCCCCTACCAGAGCCACCTGCGCAGATTAATTGTGCCAGGATCATGAGTAATTCAAGTAGGGAAGGGTGAGTTAGTGACTGCAGGCAAATGAGGTGCGGAGGTGGTGGGGTCTGCACCAGTATATGCCAACCACACCCTTAGTCCCCTCAACCAAACCTGGTTGTTTTGGGTGGGCCCGGATCAGGGTGCCACAGCTGAGCCCCTGATTGTCTTTCTGGGGAATCATTATCCATAGCTCAATATCCAGAACTCAGCCTATTGTAGTATAGTTTAAAATATTCTGTGTCACATGAGTTATATGAACAAGAGAGAAGAGTGCTAATGGGTACTATGCAGAGAAGTAGGGAGCATAGAACATGACCCCAAAACCAAAAACATGGACCAATATAGGTTTCAGCAAAACTTTGCCCCTCTGTAGAACTTGTATATGCTCTTTGATACAAGAGCATGAATAAAACTAGGTGAAGTATTTGTAGCAAAAAAAAATCTTATTTGATTACAAAAGACCTTTTTTCTACTTTTGAATAATTCATGAATGAACTTCAATTTCTAAGAATTTGTTATTCAAAATTAGCTAATGAATGTTTTATGCAAATATATTTCCACCTCAGGATTCTCCTCACAACTCTTCACGGAGGCTTTTGCTTTGAGTATTTGCAATTCAAGCTGTGTGCCTGGTCACTTATCTCATGTGTTATTTTTTCTGCTCCCTTCCTGGATGACTGAACTTTTAAAAACAAGAATAGGGTTCAAATAAATCACTCAGGCTGTTCAATCAATGTCAAAATAACTACCCATAAACATTTCTGGGATGAACCTGTATTGGGAAAACTTTCACATACTTATCAGATAATTTTTTGCCATCTTCAAATATTACTGTGAATAACAAAAAAATCACCACTACAAATGCTGCATAAAGCAACTTTAAAAGGGCCCAAAATGCTGAAGTGAATTGGAGGTTTTTATTTCAGTGACTGTTCAAGGATAATTTTTGCAGTACTGGACCTGCCTGAAGCACAAACACCACAGAGTGCACAAGGTTCAACTTCTGATTACACACACAAAGCCCTGGTAAAGTTCCTTTTGGCTGGACAGTCACAAGGCTGTTGTGTTTGGAGCCCACCTCTTTAAGCCCTTGAGTCTGAACAAAGTCCAGGCATTGCCTCTGTCTGAAGTTTCTAGGAAGAGGCCACTCAAGAGAATCTACTACCATAGGTAAAACTTCAGTTTGCTGACACCCTCTTCATAAACTAGGGAGGCAGATTTGGCCTGGCCCCACCTCAGTCATGAGTAATGGTGGGGCAGCCAGGCCAAAGTTGAGTGGCATTGCAACCTGGCATATGGGGTCACAACGCAACTCAAATTTGGCTTGTCCATCCCTCCATCACGAAAGGGGATGGCCAAGCCAAATTGGAATGAATGGCATTGTGACCTGGCAAACTAGGTTATAACCCCACTTAAATTGAGTCCAGCCACCCCTCTGTCATGATGGAGGGGTGGCTGGGACAAATCTGCCATCCTAGGCAGCTTCCCAGAAATCTGCCACCCTAGGCAGCTGCCTGTGTTTCTAGGCACACTTTTGGGGTGCAGATCTTCTGTCTAGTACCCCTCCTGAGAGCTGAGACCCCACAGTCCAACTGCCTAGATGCTGGGACTAACGCGACCCCTCAGACTTCCCATAGCTTAAACACATCCCCTCTCAGAATTGCATGGTGGTTTGGGTTCACAATTTAATAGCGAAGCCAACAGACACACTGACTTTGCACAGAATTCTAAACAAAATTACTTCTTACTTAGCACAACAGATCGACAAAATAGTAAAACAAAACCATACGCATTTCCCCACCTCAGGTTCCTCATCCCTCTCTGGAGAGTTCTCTGGGGCGTCCAGGATCCTTCTCTTGCAGCTCGTGGTTTCTCCTCCGAACCATGGAACCTCTGTCTTTGTCTAGGTCAGCTAGCTTTCTCTGACCTTGGTTGATTCCCCTAATAAAAGGGACACCCCTGCAACAAAAGCAAGCTCCCCTCTTCTGCCCAAAGCTTCCTGTGTCTTTCTCTGAGAGCCCCTTGCATTTATATGTTTCCCCTAACAAAACCTGGTTTCTTTGTTCTGCTTCTGGAGATTTTCCACTAACCTCACTATTTAATACCTATGATATGATTATGATTATTAAAGTCTGAGTACGATCTTCAGAATTTGGCTCAAATTCTGAAAGACGAGGATAGCAAAATCCTAATTCCACTCCCTCTGTCAAATGGAAAATTACTCCAAATAAATAGGAAAATATTATTAAGGAATAAATACTGCAAAAAACTACTGAGTAAAAATTGAGCAAGTGTCTTAGGATTTGACCCTTCAGTTACAGTGATTCACTTAATAATAGAAAAAGTACAATTCCCATTATGAATAATGCCATCAGATACCATCTCATGTTTATATCTTTTCATCAGCAATGAAACCATCACCCACGACTTCCAACCTGTGATGACAGAGAACTATTATTCCTTTGTTTTTTTAATGAATCTTACCTGGCTTTTTCTCATTTTTCTCCAACAACTCCACTGGGCCTTCAATATGAACATCAAAGACATTTACAGCTCCAGAATGCAGGCCAAGGAACAGTGAACTGTTCTGAAACTCCAAAAATCTAAAGTTATTTTAATTGTTAGCATTTACAGGTTTCCTGCCCTCATTTACGAATGGGCTTATTTTTAGCTCTTCCAGAAGACACATGCTGTACCAGGAAGTGAGATGGTACAGGCCCACTCTTGTGCCATCTTCTACCCTGGAGGCCTAAAAAGACTGCTACCCATGATACATGCAATGCCCTCCCAATTCTGATCTACCAAAATACCACCCTTCAAGACTCTCTTTATGACTCACCTCTTCTATGATGCCCCAAAGTATTGTTCGTAACAGTGATTATTACCAGAGAAACCTTTTAATGTAGCATCAAGACATGCACATACCAAAGCTGAAAAACCACATGATCTTATTCTTGTAATATATGCAGTTCCTCACCCTACTTCACTTCCTACTGTTCATTAACCCCACTGATCACATCACATCTACATTTAGATCCTTCCCTAACTGGGGCAGGGTTCTCCTCAGCCCCAACTGAAAAGCACTTAGGCACACTTTGTAGAAATAAACAGGGAACATGGGATTTGTTATACCAGATCAGAGCAACGGTCCCTCTAGCGCAGTAGCCTATCATCAGCAGTGGCCAGTACCAGAAGCCTTGAAGGAGATGCCAGAAACCCAGCAGTAAGCAGTTAAATAATAAAATAATAACAACAATCCCCTCAATGATATACTGTATATTTATACCCGCTGATAATCCACAGTTATTCTTGATACTCACAATCCTGGTGAAAACCATAGTTTCATTCGAGATATTGATCTGGTGAAGCAACTGCAGGGCAGGTAAACTCCAGATCTGCACCAATTTGTATTCCAATTCCTGGCACATATTTATCAGTTGATGGTGATCTCTATCATGTTTTAATTCAATTACCTAAAACAGTGAGTGCTGGTCTTTAAAAGGGGCTATTCTTTGGCAGACACATACTTGATAGATAAACCAATCAATAAACAAATCTGGACCAGAGCCCTGCAGTGGGACTGGGATCCCATGGGTCCCACAGGGCCAGCTGCCATAATAGCAGGAGCGGGCAAAATTTTCTTTGTTGGGATTGGATGGGGGGTGGAAACAGATTGGTAATTTGCAGGAAAATACTAAATTTTTTTTTTTTAAATAAAGGTTTTAATATGTACGTGTAAGCGAGAGATAGAAAGAGATTTGATGTCTATTATAACAGGCATTATTTTTTACTTGGTTTAAGCAAGATTTGTTTTATTCTTTTAGTGGTATAAATTATGTCTGAATTCCATTTATATATATCAACTGACAGTTTGTTTTTTCAGTAGCATGGGGGAATCTGTATCTCTTCCGGGATTTGCGGATCTAAGGTTTTTGTGGGTGGGAGAGGGATAAAAATGCAAGAAACAATGTGGGAGAGGGTGGGAGTGTGGGAAAGGGGGGCTGGACCAGAGTAGGATTAAAAAAATAGTCCCGTGCAGGGCTCCAGTCTGGACCATATTACCATATAAAGTAAAGGAATGTTAATTTACATTTGTTACTACTTCCAATCTCATCCCTTTGCTCTGCCAATGAACCCTGCCTCACTACTCCCTTTCTATCCTTCTCCCTCTCATCTTCATTTCTGCCACACAGTCCCTTATTCCTGGAATTCTCTTCCTATATTAATGCAAAAGACCCAGCCTCTCTCTCTTTTTTTCAAATTGCTCCTCAAAACTCACTTTTCCCACAAAGGCTACAAACACTAATTCCTCCTACCCACTATAGACTCAACACATATCTGCTTACACAATAAGTTCCAAAGGCCAGGAACCTTTCTTCTATGCCTCATATGAGGTTTGTCATTTCATATGCTAGCACTGTTGGCCAGATGGGGGTGACACACCTACAGCATTATTCTACTATAATTACCAGTTAAGTATGCCAGCAGGGGACAGGGTATCTGCTTAAACCCTTCTTGACAAGGGAAAAACAGAGGGATGGAAGAATTAGTATAGAATTTGTGTACGGGACTCAATGACGCATCTAGAAATCCTAGCTGAAACGACAACAATTTGTAATAATGACTCAGTTTGTGAGTGAGATATTGAAGTGTATGTAAGTAATGTAGCTCCCTTGAGAAGATTCCAGACTGTGAAAAGCTCTTGAACTCCTTTGTATTTGACAGTGAAGTTGCTCTGCCTTTGGAAATAGTGGACCAAATCCAGCACACTTACTTCACTGAGGATAATGGAGCTACTTTGCATTTACACCAATATTCTGAGTCAGAATCTGGCAAATTTGTGCAAGAATAGCCAGAATTATTCTGTAATGTTGTGTGTGTGGTAGGTTACATTTCTGAAGCAAGACAACCGATTGGTCTGTACATTCGGTATTAAGGACAGCCATAGTACAAGAGAAGAGATAGTTTCTTATTTTTATATCTAGCCTTATCCAGCTATGTATGTTTTGTTATGAAACTCTTTTAATAAAAGAAAGGCTGTAAATTCAAAGTACACTTACAGGATCTTTATAAGCCTTCATCTCATAATATACTAGGTTTTGTATTGATGTGTGGAGAAACAGGATTCTCCCATCCTATTCAAAGAAAATTGCATTATACTCCCACAGATGAAAAAAACAGATCATACTATCAAACACATTGCACATGTAAATCTGAAAAACTAGACGAAGACCATGTTGGCAAAACTAACACAACTGGAAAAAACAGTGAACAGAAAACACTTTATTCTACATGCTCATTTCCTAATGACTGTTAATATAATATAACCAATATAACCAAAACCAACGCAGCTTTTCAGTGAGTCACATCTTGTCAATCAGTACTGTAACACCTGCATGTAATGATCTTCCATTACTAAAGAACAGGCCACGGAATCTAAATTGCATCACACATCAGCAGTTGCAGAGATTTCACCTATTCCCCTTCCACTGGACACCTTGCTTAAAATAGTTGTAAGAACACAATGCCATTTATAATCAATTCATACTTTTGGAAGTACATTTCACAAGGTTCCTTTTCCTTACATAGGATAAGAGATCTAGAGGAAGATGCAGAAAATTGCTCATGTATATAAGAATGCCTCTGCTCAGGGAGATACTGATTCAATTATTTTAACTGTTTTTTTAAAAAATGGTATCTCTGACTTTTGAGATATGCATGCAGGTAGGTGGATGAGATACTAAAAAATTAAAGCACATTCACTGGGAACCTTGAAAGCTGCCAAGTTAAAATCTTCATTGGAGGCTAAAAGAGAACAGGAACTCTCAGTTAGAAATAGTTTGTCACAAAGTCATTTGATGGGGCACACAGATTCTGTAATTTCCCTGGGTTTTTAGTCTTTGCCTACACTGGGAATTTGCCTCAATTCAAGCCATCGGTGGCTGGAATTGAAGCAAATTCCTGATGTAGACAAGTTCTTAGAAACAGTAATAAAGCTGGTTTAAGTCAGTGCTGCTGCTCCTGTTGCCTTTGGCAAGGCTGAAAGCTGACAAAAAGGCAGTATTGGCCTTTGCCTGCACCCTTAATATGGAGTTGAACAAGGATAGTAATTTTAAATGTTTTAAAACTAGTAATTATATTTTATTAAATGGGCTAGAACAAGTTTTGTTGAAAAATGAAGGCTACAGCGATAAAAATAACAAGCCCCATGACATTGACATTTTACTATAAATTCATTCTTTTTGCCTTTTTTCCTCCTTATGATCAAGTTGATTTTTTTTACAGCTTATGACCAGGAGACAGTAACAAGATTTCATATAAGATTATTAATGTTAATCTTTGGGGGGTTGCCATGAATACAAGCTGAACACATTATTTCAATGGAGTTAGGTGCCCCGGTGTTTTGAAAACTCCACTAGGTGCCTATCTGCATTTTTAGATGCTTAAATACCTTTGAAAATCTGGCCCTTGGTGACCATCAGTTTGTAGGAAGTGTATTCAGTACTCACTGACCAAATGTTCAGACTTGGGTAACCTAATGATAGGCTTCTAAATCCATATTTAAATATTTAATGCCAAAGAACCTGTTTTTCAGATCACCTGCAGATTCTACTGATTGCAAGGTCTTTTATTTTGCATATTGCTCTGGGTTTAGATGGCATGACATAGTGTTTCTTGAGGGCCTTTATTACAACCTCTTATTTATACACTCACACCCACTTTTTCACATGCCATCCAGCTTCAGGCAAATTCCTCAAGTACGGAAACAGGAAAATTCTGTGTAGGACAGTCGGAACAGAGTATTTTCATACACATTTTCAACGTAGTTAGTTTATTAAGCCCATAATCCACATGTAAAGCAATAGGCTGACCTGGCCCAAATTTAGGTACCTCCCTTTAGACACTCAAATTTAATCACAATGTTTACATCAACTCTAAAGTTTCCTAGTGGCTTTTACATAATGAGCGCCTCTCCCTGATGGAATAGCGTGCACACCTCACTGTATCTTCAGAATTGTCAAATCAGTTAATTTTAATATCTGCATATCTCTGATTAATCAGAAATACTTGTGCTTTTTACCTGCATACCAAGAACCAGAAATTCCTGGGTATCTGCATACACCAGCCCTTCATCTATCCAGTAGCATATTGGGGAGGACAGGCTGCAGAGACATTCGCATCTCACTGGATCTCTTACACTCTCCTTTCGAGTATGTTGAAAATATTCATTCTTCTGTACATAACTAGGAAAACATTGTATTAGCACAAAGAGAGTTTGTAAAAAATGTTTGCAGGTTGTCAGACCCACACATCAGAGGGCAACTAATGAATTATTTAATGACATTTAACTTAGCAGCAGATCACACCAACTTTTTTTTTTTTTTAAATATAGAGACATGCAATATTTTTAGAAATCTTTACATATACACATGCTCTAGAGACTGCATGCTCAGCTACTGCATTCTGGGCATCTAATTTGCTGTTTATACATGATGTAACAAGGAGGAGCACCCTTTAGGTCATTTGGCATTCCTAGGTCCACAATGGACATTGTCAGCTTCCTCGTGGCAATATTCAGTACGAGGAGTCTCAATTCCCTTTGCTCTTGACTTGCTGCAGAAACTGCTAATTCACTCCTGACCAACCTCCTCTGCAATCAGAATCCATTACCCTCTGAGGTGGGCTGACAGAAATTAGCCCAAATTTAACAATCCTGCTACATTCATTTCAGGCTACCTTATAAAAGGCTAATTTTATTTTTTAAGTTCACATATTTTAAAAAATTTCATTAGCATATTATTAAAACACAGGAAAACAATTTAGTAAAAGTTAGCTAGTAGTTAAATTCAGCCACACCTTAGACAGACATTGCTAAGTGGGCATTAAGCTGAAGGTACAGTATACGGCAATATTAGCTATGGCAAGGCTGAAAAAGTATTTTAGCTATTCCACAGCTCAGTGGTGCTCTCAGTTCAGTGTCGCAGGAGTGTATGTATACAAAGCAGAAGCCCTCTATTTAAAGTAATCAATTTCAGGTTATTTCTGTGGCATATATCATAGTAGTATGTATCCTCTTTAGAAATGCTCTTCTATCCTTTGAAGGAGAGATGAAAGTTCTAACCAGCCAACACACCAGCATGGGGGGATATTACTCGTGAGACAATAGTACCATTATTTTTTCCTATTCGACAGCCCATATGATTAAGTTAACTTTCAGTTCTAAACACACAAACTCTTTTATATTGGCCTGTGTCAAAGTCCCATTTCCTTCCCAGTTCACATAGATACTTGACATACATTTAATTATGAAAAGAGATTCTTGCTGCTGAATTGCATGGATTACATGTCTCTGTGTTAAAAACAAATCTACGGTTGGTGTGATCTGATGCTAAATTGAAGGCTATTAAAAATGAAAATTCCTAACACTGTGATGAATATAAACAATTAGTGTGGCTCTGACCACCTGTGAACATCTTGTACAAGCTCTTACTTTCTATCACTGGTGCCTAATTCAGACAATAACAGCTGAAATGTGGGATCACAGTTTTTTTTAAACTGACGCCATACTTGAAGAGGCTCATTTGTGCTTTATGTCAGATGTTGTATCTAGATATATGGGGAAAGTACAATGTACAATAAAATGCCATTGCCTAGTACCGGCAAACAAATAATTTACAGAACATTTGGCTCAAGTCATTCCGAAATCTTCATACGACACTGATCCATTTATTAGATTCACTATCATTCTAGATTTGGGATGTACTCAAGACAGACAACATTATATTTTATAACTTTCAGTGTTACAATGGAAGCTGGTCAGAAAGTGGAATTTCTGTCCCATGGGAAATTCTAACCTTTTGAAATTTGTTTGCATTCCAAATTGGAACAAAAAGTTGGAATTCCCCCCCAAAATGTATTTGGAAACATTGAAAGATTTCATTCTGATAAAGTATAAAATAATATTAAACATTACATATAATATATATTATCAATTATTAAATATATAAATATACATATAAATGAAATAAAATAATACATTTGAAACAATTCATTTAAATATGGTAAATATGTTAAGTCAAAACAATTCATTTTAACACTTTTCCATCAAAAATGTGGCCACAAATCAACATTCCCACAAAAAGTTTCCATTTCAACAAAACTCCATTTTCAGATGGAAAACTGTTCCACTGAAAATTTTTCAACCAGTTCTAGTGATAATGGATATCTCATATTGCAAAAAGCCTTTGAAAATAATGATTTAAAAATTCAGCATTAGCAACCTGACTCTTGAGAGTATTTCTAACTAAAGTAGCAGTGTGCTTACTGAGAAAAAGAAAGTAGCAATAATAATAGTCAATACTACTTAATGGCACATATCCACCATTAGTTTAGGTGACGCCCATGCAAGGCAACCTTTAATGTAACTACTAACATGAACAAAGCCAGCTGAAGTTAAATTCGGTCTCTTCTTCCTCTTTAATAATCCCAAGATGTGCAGTTTCCTTTCTGACCCATGGCTAATACCTTTGTCAGTGCCCTGATCATTTCCTGCCTTAACTGTTGTAACTTTCTTCTCTGGGTTTCACTGTCTCTCACTGGCTCCAATCTGTCCAAAATGTCACTGTCAAACCAACCTTCCTTTCCTGCCATTGCGACCCCTTCATCGTCCTCCCTCAATTCTTCCACTGACTTCCCATCTCTTACCACTACAAATTCAAATTCCTTGGCCTTACCTTATCATCTTGCTCCCTCCTTTATTACTGCTCTCACTTTCCCTAGCTCCATCCCACTCCCTACGCTCATCCCAATCTTTTCACTTTATTCCTCAGCTGCTCTCTTTTTCCCATTCTTGTTTTCGTACTTTCTTACAGACTACTCCATTTTTTCCTTGTTCTTATCCACCAGACAACACCTCTTGTCACCTTATTAATTTTCTTCTGAACTGTGTGTCATTTTATTTTGACTGGTTTCAGAGTAGCAGCCGTGTTAGTCTGTATCTGCAAAAAGAACAGGAGTACTTGTGGCACCTTAGAGAATAACAAATTTATTAGAGCATAAGCTTTTGTGGGCTACAGCCCACTGTATGCTGTATGGGGCAGGAAGCATGTATTATCTATCTTTGTAAATGAGTGATGCTACCTCATTTTTAAAAATTCATCAATATACAACTAGTTCAGAAAATAAAGAATGAATCAGAAAAAAACCTTTTCTGCTGCTAAAGCAACAGAAGCCCATCAGCAAAGTAAGGAAACTCACGAGGCTAAGGGATGTTTTCTGTTTAAGTGCTGGTGTATTTCTTCAATAGTCCACACTGCTGCCCTACATGCAGGATCAGTTCTGAAATAAAAAATACCCCAGTGTGAAAATTGTAATGGGATAATACATCTGGAGTATGAACGCGCTTATGAGTTAATTGCAGCAGTAACATATCTTTATTCCAATGAAACGATTGAAAAGCCTGATCACTACAACACACAATATTCTGGAATTGTAAATAAGCAATAAAGAAGATGAGAGAGAGTGAGAGAAAACCAGGGTAATGTACTTATTTCCCGTAAATCTTTGAACATGCCTTGTGTGCTGAGTTGGGCTGAGATCCAGAGCAGACCTAGTCATAAATATTGAAATCCTCTCTCAGTTTGTATGGAGGTAAAACTTTCATTGGAGCCAAAGGAAGTTTTGTGTTAGTAATACATCTGGTCAGAAAATACCACAAAGGTTGAAATTTCAATGAAAAAATTGGTACTTCCCATTTTCCCACCAGTTCTACTGAAGAAGATCTGAGGATCTGGTCCACAGAAGTTAGAGACTGTGGCTCCAATGCATAAATGGGATCTTAAATTCTTTCCTCAACTGGTACTAGAGTTAATCTAATCCACCTCCTGTCAACGCAGGATTGTTCCTTATATGTGGGTGTACACAATTGGAGGCTTTACCCCCCAGAAATGTAGAGACTGCATTAATAAAGGAAACACTTAGTCTGGAACAGGAGCTACATCTTCTTCCCTTTCCCCTCCACCCCATAATAAAAGCTGTCTACACCCCTGTGGTACATTCTCTAGTATTCTGCCCAAATATCTCAAAATTTAAAAGGTCCCGCTACAAGGAAGTTTCTCCTCTTTAATTTCCTTTTATTACTCCTAGTGACCCCTCCCTTATGTCACCCGAAATAATTCCTCTTCCTCCTTGGTGTTTGTATACTACAATTGTCAACATTTATCACTGTTAATGGTTTGGGAAATCATGTGATTTGGCTAGTACAACATGGATGATGAGAATACCTAACTCATACATCACTCTTTATATTTTCAAAGCACTACACCTGAGTTTGTCAGCCATCCCAGAACCATCCCTGGATTCTCAAGTAATCTGCAAATGGAAAGATTATTAAGGTGATGTTTTCAGAGTCCAGGAAGTAAATTTTTGCTATTGCTGCACCAGAACAATCTCTGAGTATTAGTATTTAATAGGGCTGTTGATTAATCATAGCTAACTCACGCTCATTAAAAAAAAATGCGCTAATTAAATTTGTGACTGAACTCCTTGGGGGAGAATTGTATGTCTCCTGCTCTGTTTTACCCACATTCTGCCATTTATTTCATGTTATAGCAGTCTTGAATGATGACCCAGCATATGTTCATTTTAAGAACACTTTCACTGCAAATTTGACAAAATGCAAAGACGGTTCCAATGTGAAATTTCTAAAGATACCTACAGCACTGGACTCAAGACTTAAGAATCTGAAGTGCCTTCCAAAATCTGAGAGGGATGAGGTGTGGAGTTTGCTTTCAGAAGTCTTAAAAGAGCAACACTCTGATGAGGAAACTTCAGAACCCAAACCACCAAAAAAGAAAATCAGCCTTCTGCTGGTGGCATCTGACTTAGATGATGAAAATGAACATGCGTCAGTCCACACTGTTTTGGATTCTTATCAAGCAGAACCTGTCATCAGCATGGACGCATGTCCTCTGGAATGGTGGTTGAAGCATCCAGGGACATATGAATCTTTAGCACATCTGACATGTAAATATCTTGAGATGCCGGCTACAACAATGCCATGCAAGTGCCTGTTCTCACTTTCAGGTGACATTGCAAACAAGAAGCAGGCAGCATTATCTTCTGCAAATGTAAACAAACTTGCTTGCCTGAGCGATTGGCTGAACAAGAAGTAGGACTGATGGGACTTATAGGCTCTAAAGTTTTACATTGTTTTATTTTTGAATGAAGGGGGGTTTTTTGTACGTAATTCTACATTTGTAAGTTGCACTTTCATGATAAAGAGATTGCGTTATAGAACTTGCATTAAGTGAACTGAAAAATATTATTTCTTTTGTTTTTTACAGTGCAAATATTTGTCACCAAAAATAAATATAAAGTGAGCACTGTGCACTTTGTATTCTGTGTTGTAATTGAAATAAAAATATTTGAAAATGTAGAAAACATCCAAAAAATCTTAAATAAATGGTATGCCATTATTTTTTAATAGTGCGATTAATCGCGATTAATTTTGTTAATCACTTGACAGCCCTAGTATTTAATATGTACATTACAGTAGTGCTCAGATACCCTAATCAGGATCAGAATCCTCACTAATGGTAGGTGCTGTACAAACACACATGAATACATAGTTCCTCACCTCTCCATTACAGAGCTTTGGGGAATCTGCATCTCCTCCCACCCCAAACACTTTACACATTTGTGCATCTTCAAAGCTTCACAACGTGACTACTAGCCTACTGGTAGATGAGAAATGACAGTAAACAACATGAAACTCTCCATCCCCACAGAACACCTAAAATTTTAAATTGTATTTTGTAAGGGCCATTTCAGGGGAAATTTAGACTAAACCCAGAGGAGAACTAGGTGTAAGATGAGGCTGTGGGTTAATGCACTGTTTTCATTTCTGGAGATACAGGTTAAACCCTGGTGTAAACCACAAAAGAAATAAGTTTGATGATCTCAGCCTATGGTGGATGTTTTCTCCCAGCACAATCACTCAAGATAGGTTAGGGTGACCAGATGTCCTGATTTTTGGGTCTTTTTCTTATATAGGCTCCTATTACACCCCACCCCCGTCCCGATTTTTCACACTTGCTGTCTGATCACCCTAAGATAGGTTCAGGAATGGAGTGGCAGTACTACAGGTCACAACTGAAATGGACAGACAGAGGACTAAGCAGAGCTGTTTGTGTGTCGGGGATATGAACAGAATAAGGAGAGCTGCAGGTCACAGCATTCTCACAGTTTTAAAACAGCACACCAAGGAAGTAAACGAAAAAGCACAGAAAAAAACAAAAGGTTGGGTAAAACTCTACAAACCCTATTTGGTCTGATGTGTTGTTCTGAGCTCCACTCTCAGGGAAGTGAGGGCCCTCTTGCCATGCCTGGCCGACATGGAATCCATACCCTATGCCTTGAACACTCATTCCAGCACAGAAAAGAAAAAATGAGACGAATTAACTATTGATGCACAAAGTCATCGACCTGCTAGGTAACAGGATGCAAGGCTAAATCTGCACTGTTTTGTGTGCAATCCCGTTGATCCAAAAATAAAACCCAAACTCTCCTATAGGAGTTTTCATTCTCTTGGAATCATTCTAGAAACCGAAGCCTTCCTGAGTGATTCAGCCAAGTTAATTTCTTTGTGCCTCAGTTCCCAATCTATAAAATGGCAATATTAAACTTCCTTTCCCGCTCCCATCCTTTGTCCGTTTTCTCTATTTGAACTGTAAACTCTTCAGGGCATGGACTGGCAAACTACATATGTACAGAACCTAGCACAATGGGGTGCTAAGCTTCACTGGGGCCTCTAGCTGCTACTGTAATGCAAACAAAAAATAAGAAAAAGATCTTGTACTGAATACTACTGAAGGGAAAATATCACAATGCCCAGAAGTATCACACCTATTCTGTGTATGTACTTCTTGGTTTTAAATATTATGGAAATGCAGCTTTTGAAATGCAAAGAGACCGATGATTGCACAACAGGACACCCTCTATCTCTATCATCAGTAGTACGCAACACCTAGTCACTGAGCTGTGGGGAAAGCTGCAAAACAACAAGCCATCTCCCACTCACCTAATCGCAAAGTTAGAGAAAGGAGCAGAAGAGTCAGGTTTGGTCAGGTGTGCTAGAATCTCATGTGTAAGCAAATTAATGCCTGTGATGAAGGAACAATGATTAATGTCCGTGTCTCTATCCCTCCTCATCTATTAAATCAGGATAATGTGCCAATTCTTACCAAACATACAGTGCTATGAATTCCAAAATTACATGTCTTTTATTCACATAAATCTATGATGGGACTCCTTTATTGGCTCTGGATTTCATAACCTCCAGCAGCAAAGGGATTATTATAAAAGCTCTCCACTAATGCTGGAAATGCAGGGAGGGAGAACAACTCTAATTCATCCGTTGCCCACATGGAGCACTGTCCCACCATTGTTAGAAGAAAAGTACCTGAATGCTTTCAGCTACACAGATGATTTAAAGGCAGAGGTTTGTACTATACATTTTAAGTGCAGTTCTGAAAGAAGCTCTGTTCCTTGTTTGTATTCCATATCATACGTAAAACCTTATTTTTGTCACTGAAGTGAGTAATACCTTTTACTCAAATCAGCAGTGGAGAGCCAACACAGCCATGAGCTGGATTCTATAATATCTCATGCACCATCAATAGAATTATTAACTGGGTTTCAAGTACAAGGCTAAATTCTGCCTGTACAATCTTTATTACGAGCAATGAGTACAAGCCATAAGGAACTGAGCTAGACTTTCAGACCAAAGGTCGCGCTTGCAGGCCTAACTTTCTATCTGGAAACTAAGCAGATTTAATAGAGTCACCGAGGGCACATCTACTCTGCAATCGTGGTGTATGACTGCAGCATGTTTAGGCATAGCTGAGCTAACTTTAATATAGTTAGCTCAGGTACCAATAGCAGTGAAGCTATGGCAGCCTGGGCTTCTGTGTAGGCTATGTGACGCTGTACGAATTCTGGGGGACGCTTGAGGTTATTATGAATACTAATATTGTAAAATTGCAATGAATTGTGCCAGATATGCCATGTAAGATATCTGCAAAAATGTTAGTTTGCCAAATATGATAATCTCATTTATGTGTTTGTATCACATTTGTATATTGAGTTATAGATATGTATCTATGTCTGTATTACAAAACTTGTGCCATGCTACTGGGTGACCCCCCCCAAACAGTTTGGCGTCAGCTCTGCCTAGCCTGCTTGATGGCCCAAAAGGGACCATCAGCTATACAACTGACCCACTGAGAGAAGGCAGAGGATACAGACTCAGCAAGGCATGCATGGGACATGCCCATGGAGAGAAAAGGCTTCCAAGCCATGTGCTGAGCAGCTTGTTTTGGAAACAAAGTAAGCACAGGCCGCATGGCAAAAGACTATACAAGGCAGCTGCATCTTCTCCATTTTGTCTTCAGTCCTGCTTCTTACCTCTGGAGGAACTTTGCTACAAACTGAAGCTCTGAATAAAGGACTGAATGACCCATCCAAGCTGTGGATGTATTCCAGAGGGACTTAAAAGCCAGTAAATCATCAATACAGCTAGGAACCTGATATATGGACTTTGAAGTTTTTGTATGTATGTGACCGTGTTACCATTTAACATTTCTCTTCTTGTTCTTTCTTTTTCTTGATAATAAACCTTTAGTTTTAGACACTAAAGGATAGGCTGGCAGCGTGGTATTATGGGTAAGATCCAAACTTATACTGACCTGGTGATGTGGCTGACCCTTTGGGGTCAGAAGAACATTTTGTATATGTGAGCAGAGTTTAACATAACTTCTCACTGTACTGGACCTAGGTGCTGACTGGGAGCCAGAGACTGGAATGCAATAAAGGGGGCTGTGTGATTTTTTTTTTTGCTTCTTGACAACCGGATCAGAAGTGCAGTTTGTGACTGACTGGGAGGTTTAACTTCAGTGTTACCCACCAGTATCTTGGGGAGTATCTGCTCTTCCTTTTCAGACTGCCCTGAGCTTGGCATTTCTAGTGAGCGCTGCCCCAGGCACCCTGGGTCACAGGCTATACCTGGGTAATCACTTGAGCGGCTAGCTAGCACTGAAGTCCATGCTGTCATAACCTCACTGCTATTGGTACCTGAAAACTAGTTCATGTATGTCTACATGTGCTGCACTCACACCTCTGACTGCAGCACATACATACCATGAGAGACACTAAACATGTACCCAATTATTTATAAAATCCCTTTCCAGATCAGAATCACACTTTCGTAATATTTTGTTCTCATTTCATCTAAGGGTCTCAAGCATAAAACAATCAGAGACAATAAGGACCATGTTCTACCAACTTTCAGATATACACTAGCACGTTGGTCTTGAGGCAAATGCATCAGCACTTGTTTTGTTCTTTTCTTACCTCCTATGGCTGTTTTTACTCTTCCCCTCATTTTATCCTTAACTTTCCACTCCACTGTCCAGTATGTACATTAGACTCTCACTTCTAGGTGAGAAAGGGACAATACTCTGCCAAAATTAGTTAAGCCACCATGGCCTTATCACTTTCTAGTCATTCTTACTTGACCCCTGCTGCCTGTCTTTCATTTGAGTATTAGTCAAGGGCAGCCTACTTAACAAGTATTTAGGACAGCTACCTGGGTATCCTCAATCATCAATTAAAACTGTGACGAATTCCTTAAACTTGTTCAGGCTAGCAGGGAAATTATCTTGGTCGCTGTTTTTTTTTTTTAAAAAGTTTAATTCGTCTCCTTTTATAATGCACCCAATGTTTATAGGTAAAAACCTCCAGACTATATATACATTGTAATTACAAGATACCAACAATAAACTAAGCATCATAGGCTTCTTTTGGTGCTGACTATTCGCTGTTATTAAAGATCACATTGCACTGTTCTCAAGAATAGGATTGTTAACCTTGGTGTCCTATCCACATTGTGGCTAAGGTTCTAATGACCTAAATTCCCTTCAGGGTTTCAGCTGAATATATTATCCTTCTTCATTTCCTGACCTAAACTGCCACACAATGTTGTTTTTGTGGTTATATGGTTCTGCTCTTCACCTCAGATGGTGGATGAAATGATGTCTGGGTATTTTTAAGCTTATAAATTCTTTGCATCTTTCCTGCCCAAAGATCCCAATAGAAATGTCAGACTGTTATAAGTATCTGGTAGGAGACCAGCAAATTTGTTTTCAGTTGAGAGGGTCCATTCCTTAAACCCCCCCACTTCATCACAAAATCAGAAACCTGGTCTCCTGTATGCTTCAAAATGCCTGCATGCCAGTTGTTCAGCTCACCCAACTGGCAGGGATAAATATTTCCCAAGTATTAATCCAAACTGATCATTGGGCATTAAGGGCGGATAAACCTATAAATCACTTGGCTGATATTTTAACTGAAATTTTGCAACTCGCTGAGCACATTGTTGGAAGCAATGCTTTCCTGGCCAGAGTTAAGATGCCACAACAATAGGCCTCAGAGTTGAAAGGGGAGTGAGGGCTTAATACGGTGGGGAAAGAAAGCACAAACAACAGCTCCATTCTATATTGTGATAAGAAGTCAGGCCTACAGTTTCTGCCTTAAGTGTGGTCTCTTCCACGTTTTGCTCACTGGAGATTTAAAGTAGATAATGGATTTGTCTGTCTCTATCTCCAGGGTTTGCCTGGCCTCAGATTATTATGGTCTGCTATTTAGTCAGCTCCAAATGTGAAACAAAGTGAAAAGTAGCTGAAAAATCACTTTATTAATTAAAACTATATAGGAAACAAAATGTATGAAGACATTTATTAATTGAAATCCATAGACTATCTGGTAATGCTGCCTGTTTTGTCCCTTCAAATGACGAAAATGGAGTACAGTCACTAGTAATGAAAACACCCAATTTTGAGGGCGATAAGAATGGGGTAAATGGGGAGGCAAAAGCAAATAAGCCAATTTTTTAGCTTGCCTCAAGCCAGCTTCAGGTTTTGCAAGACATTAATTGAAATAATCTATATTTTAAAATGCTCACACAAGTATTTACACCTGGTCAGGCTGGTTATGCAAATGCACCTCTCTTTTCTGTTCCCTTGTTCCCCATACTGCTCCAACTCTGGTTTGCTGTTTTTTTGCCTATGGCATCTTGACACAATCCTTGATTATAAGCTCTCTCTGTACAGTGCCCTCATCAGGGCCTCTAGGACTACAGCAATACAAGTAATAAAGGTAATAAAACTGCACTCTCACAGTTGCGTACACCAATCAGACAGTAAGGTGTTGCTTAGCAGGGGGAATTACTTGGAAGACAATGTGGCAACTGCAGAAACTGCAGCTCTATTTATCATATGAGCTTCCTAAGCACCACACTAAGGCTATGTCTGCTCTGCAAACCTTACAACAGCATGGTTGTGCCAGCTGCATAGTTGAAAGGTGCACTGTGTGGCTCCTCTTTTTAACGGGGAGAGAGCTCTCCTGGTGACAAAGTACAACCACCTCGAACGAGGGACGGTAGCTTCCTCACCGGGATCACAGCTCCCGCCAACAAAGCACTGTCCACACCGGTGGTTTGTGTCATTAACATTTTTGTTGTTCAGGGAGATGGTTTTTTACGCCCTGAGTGACAAAAGTTTTAAAGATGAAAGTGCAGTGTAGGCAACGCCTTAAGTTTAAACAATTCCAATAGGTAAGCAAAGCCCTATTAAAATAAAAATGTACTTTTCCACTCGTTTTTCTGTAGCTGAATCTTTCTTCTTTCCTGCTTCACCTGCCTTCAGTTAAGGCTACGTCTACACTAGGGACCTTACAGCAGCACAACTGTACCACTGCACCTACGCCACTGGAAGGTCTCCCATGTAGCTGTTCTTTGCTGGCGGGAGAGAGCTCTCCTGCTGGCATAATTAAACCACCCTTAACAAGCGGCGATAGCTATGTCGCCAGGAGAGCGTCTCCCACTGACACAGAGCTGTCCACACTGGAGTTTTTGTCAGTGAAACTTATGTCAGTCAAGGGGGTGCTTTTTACACCCTGACCGACAAAAGGTTTGCTGACAAAAGTGCTAATGTGGTCATAGCCTAAGTTATAATCAAGGCAGGGGAAGCAGCATCATTAGAAAGGAGAAAAATGTCTATTACACATAAATGCCTTGGTTTTCAAGCAGTGGTAGGAAGGGAAACACAGGGATAATGCAGTACATCCCCTTTATAGTGAAATCGTGGCTTTTACAGAATAATTTCTCTGTAAAATGAGGTTCACACTAACAGGAATCACAACACATTTAAAGAAGTTGAGGCTTTCATACTAATTCACCAGAAACAGGTTTTGCTGATAAGGAAATGGGGCTGTGGGAGAAAGAAAGAAAGAAAGAAAGAGAATTCTTGCAAACTTTCTCAGAGAGGAAGAAGCAGTGTGGACAAGACTTGAAGCCAGGAACTCCCATATTACAATCCCAACACTGACAATTATGCCCCGCTGCAGGCTATATCTAGCCCATGCCGCCACTTGCTGCTGCCTGTGCTACCCCAGCTAGACTGCTATTTTTAGTGCACTAGCTTGAACAGTGCTAGAGCAAGTATGTCTACACAGGCTGGGAATCTCATCCCCAGCTCCAACTGTAGGTGTAGCCTCAGTATCTCCCTATATGGGGGTGTTTCTAGTTACCTATCTCACAGGGGACTCTCAGGATTAAGTAGCTGTTGTAAGTACAGTACTTCAAATATGAAGAAAGGCTATTTTTATTGTTAATGGATGGGGAGCTGGGAAATCTGGGTTCTATAAGCAGCTCTGCCACAGACTTTCTGTGTGACCTCAGTCTAGTCACTTCGCCTCTTTGGGTCTCACTTTTGCCATCTGGAAAATGGGCAGTAATAATACTGATCTACCTACCCTATATTCATTAATATTAAGATTTGTAAAACACTTTGAACATTTTCCAGAATACACTGTCTTCACCTAATACCAAAACATCCTACCCATCCAGTGTAATGAAAAGAAAACAAACAAAAAAACGAATACAACAGAGTGAGAAATGAAAGAGGCTAGAAAGCAGTAAATGTTTAGTAAAATGGATGTAGTACCTCGCTGTGTAGATCCATATATCCCAAGAAGTCAGGAGGAAGTAAATTGTTCCACTGGTTCGATTATAGGCAAAGCTGAGAACTGACTGGAGCGGAGACGGATAGGGAGGCGGCAGCACGGTACATAACTTTGTCCCATTATTCAGAGAGAAAATTCGTAAACTTAGGAAAGAAAAACAGAAGAAAGTGGTAAAGGGAAAAGGTTAATGAAGAGTTGTTGTTTAATCAAGACACAGGGATGACACTTCAATTCATCGTCCCCCAGTAACTTTAATGTTCCATGCAAACATCCCCTTTTAAATGGATGGGCCCTGTTATTTTAAAGTGAAAAATACCATGATTTTTCCACTCACTCAATGTTAAAAGCTCTCATAAGCTAATACACTTCAATGGAGTTAAAAGTTGTGGTGCTATTTTTTCCAGTACTGTAATGCCAACATTTGACCGTTATAAACATGGGCAGGTACGCTGTTCTGCTCAGTTTGCACAATCTGGAGGTCAAAACTGGACACTGATACTTTTTTCCTGTGTGCGTGATTTTCATTAAGAATGTTTCACAGGTATTTATTTTG
Source organism: Chelonia mydas (assembly GCF_015237465.2). Taxonomy (NCBI): domain Eukaryota; kingdom Metazoa; phylum Chordata; order Testudines; family Cheloniidae; genus Chelonia; species Chelonia mydas. Next base: position 21,037,063 of record NC_057853.1, read on the forward strand.
ACTAATAGAACATAAATCTCAGAAATACTGAAAATTTGTAACCCATATTGGGTTCTCTATTTGATTAGTTTGTTACTTTATGGTTTTAAACAGGCGGCAGCTAAACCCTTTGATATGGTTGAATGTGGTGTTTATTAATACACACACTTTACCATTTTTCTATTGAAGTTTATTACTACTAGTGGAGATGCAATCCAACCAAAAACCCGGATCCAAACCACCTCAAACTTTCATTAGCACATGTAGTCAGACATACCTGTTATCAGAGCCCATAGCTACCACCCTGCTGGATTTCCCATTGGCAACACAGAGGGACAGAGCCTTAATCTCACTGCTGACACGAGTCCAGAATTTGGTAAAATAGTTCAGGTCATACACATGAAGATTGCGGGCGGAAGAGCAGTACAGCAATTTATCCTCAGCCAGGCCCATCCAAACAATTCCTTCAGTGAACAATGATAAACTAAACGAAAGATAAAGTCCCCACAAGCCAAAGAAAATTATGAATTAAAGTAAGTCAGAAGCAAGTTACATCAATTACATTAGAGTCCAAGTTAAACTACATGGGACATTTTTCAATGTTGACCATGTTCAGTTAAAAGAATTCTTCACACCAGACTCAAATTCTGACAATTCCCTGGGGAACTCAGAGGGAAAAAAAACTGGAACCAGTTCCAATCAACACTGACTGCTTTAGTGACCTTGGTGAATCTGTTTTGCATGCCACAAAGATATGGAACGACCATGTACTTACATGATAAGTAAATACTGTGCTAATTCCTGCAGGTTATATAAAAATGTTATTAGAAATTATAACACTCAAGGGGACACAACCTTCATTTCTAGATCTCATGATATCCCTTTAGCAGTTAGTAAAAATGATGTATCTTATTGAATCACTTACATATCAAGTAATTGATGTGAAGGTCTCCTTAAAAATCAATTATATGGTATGGGGCCAATACCTCAAAGCAGATTCAGAGCTGTATACATTATTTATGCCTTGGGAAATGCCATACTTTTAACATTTTTTAAGAAGTAAAGATTTATTTATTCATAACCGTACAACAAGCTCATGAACTGTACATCTTATTTTTTCTTTATAAATTAAACACTTCTTGCACACTTGTATAAATACTCAAGGAATTATAGTAGAACTCACTATTAAAGGTGAACTGACCCTTTAATGAATAAGGCCCTGCGCTGCAAATATTTATGCATGTGTTTAACTTTGCTCACCAAATGACTTTTTGTTTTGAATTTTCCATCAATTGTATTTTAAAAAATTCAAAGGCATTAAATGCTCGAAAGCTAAACAAAACATTTTGGTTTCGGTTTGACCGAAATTGCTAGTGAACTGAAAAATCCATTATTTGCACAGTTCTAAACAGAAGCTGTGCTAAAGAGATCTTCACCATCTAATGAGCTGAGAATAGCGGAGATACATACCTTTCTATTTAGCAGGGTTTCTTGCCTTATGGTCAGAGCACCTGGGCATAGATCCTCAAAGATATTTAAGGTGCCTAACTCCCACTGAAATAAAATCCACTGGAGTTAACTGTTTACATATCTTTGAGGATCTGCGCCCTGATGCTCTGAGATGATGAGCACCTCCTGCAAGTTGTTGAGTAGCCTCAACTCCTCACAGTTTCAGCCCCAAAAGAATTGGAAAATAGAGCCAAACTGTGGCAATATTCTTAGAGGCATATAATCTACAAAGATATTTATCTTACTCGTTAAAGATTCCTTATTTTTCCTTTGAAATTCATCCAACATACCATAAAATGCTACAAATGCTAATGCTAGAAATGCATTTTAACTGGATTATATTTCATTAGTCGTAAGCAGTGAAACTTACATAAATAGTATGGCCTTTTTAAGTACCTGTAAAACAGCTGCATTGTATCCAGGGACCAGAGTTTCACGGTCCCATCCAAAGATCCAGAGATAAATAAAGACAAAGTGTTTGGGTGGAGGAGGATGTGTGTGACAGACCTGGTATGGCCATGAAATACATGCAACAAACTGCCCTGGTCATTCCAAGATTTTACTGGTTAAAATAAAACAATAACCATCAATCAGTAAATAAATGAGAATTAAATTATGAAGAAGCCAAAATAAACTACACTTCTTTGTCTCTGGTTATTTTACTGAGTACACCAAAAACCTGATTATTCTTCAAAAAAAACCCACCCCCAAACACTAAAAAACACCCTGTAATTTTGCTTTTGATCTAATACTGTATTTTCTCTCCCGAGTGCTAATGATACACTCTACTGTGAAGAAATGCACTTAGTTAACGAAGGAAGTCAATTTATGGGAGTCATGAACACTATGATTTCTGTGTTTTTGAAAAACATTTATGACTTTAGTCCTTTTCATCATGAGCATCCCTGATTTTCCTAATAATTATCATGAGAAAATCAAAACAGAGTGGTTGGGCATTTTCTCATGCTTTAGCCAGGGTACTGAAAAGGAGGCCAGATGCTTCTTTATTTGGAAAAGTCTGGAAAGTAACATTATCAATTACCATTCAGAACGTGCCTGCTTATTCTTACAAAAGAAAGAATGATTCCTGATAGAAAATAGTCAAATCAAAAACTATATCACATAGAGTTGGTAAGATGATGAATGAAAAACACTACTGCTTGGAGGAATGGCTCCTTCAAAATTTAAGTTGACAGGACGTACTGTAGGGCCCAATCCTTCAAAGGACCACGTCCTTCCATACCATGAAGCTGAAGGCATTTTGCATCTTTTTAGGATGTGCTCAGCACCTTGCCATTATCCCAGAAAGTGATTCCTGGATTCAGTGGAGGATAATGGGAAGATATTTTTGGGAGATTAAATATTAATAAATAATGGATAAGACATTCATCTGCTGAACTTTTTAGAAAAGCTCTAGGAGATCTACATTCATAAAGAAGTCACACTTTATATGTTAAGATTTATGTTTGGGTTCAAATGTTAACAGATAACATTTCTATTTATGAAAATTCAGAGAAACACAGATGATGATGATAGGAAAGACTGAGGTCCATTAATTTCTAGGACCACCTGTTATTGCAAGAAATCGATTATGTGACACAACACGTGACCTGGACTGTGTGTTCCCCAGAGAGGCAATAACTATGAAACTCTCTGCCAATATGGCCTACAGAAAATTTCCTTCATGCCTTCAAATGTGGGAGCAAGAATTGCTGTAGTTAAGTTTAGAATTAGAATGTCATTTATACACTGAAGCACTACTGCTGTTTTAAACTACTATCACTGCTGTCTCATTAAAAACATATGGTAAAGTAAGAAGAAACAAAGAAGTGTGATCATAGGCTCAGATGCTTTGTTCCTGTGTGCCACCTTACTTTCAGAGTCCCTGGAGGAGGTAAGCAAAGCATTGGAGTATGATGAATAGACGCAGGAGAGAATGGTACTTTGGTGGGCATTGGTTAGCTGAAACAGTAGATTCCCTTTGGTATCATAGCAGAAGAGATCGCAATTAGAAAAGCAATAAAGTCTTTGCATATTGACATCAAGCGCCATATTTGTACACCAGATTTGCCTCATGTGTGGGAATTCTGCACTATATTAAAAAAAAACATGATTAAGACTACGGCAACACTACTGTACACATTTAAATAAAATGATAGAGTCATTTGGTTTGTGAAGTTTTTTGCATACTACAAGACTACACAGTTCATTTTATGAAAGCTGCTGGATATATTTTATTTTTTTAAAAAGCATAGTTTCCTAGAAGCTGGTAATGAGAACGTTTCAATTGATTATAGTGTTCAAACAATTGTCTAATCATCACACACACTATGTTGGGAATATATAATGGGGTGTTTTAAAGGTTTTATTGACACTTGTTTGGCATGGCCACATAACTAACTCGTGGATTTACTACTGGTAAGCAAATCTGATTATTCCAAACAAATGCCAATAAAACTTTTATAGTATACCATCCCAGGCTAAATAAGTTTACAAAAAAACTATGTTAGGAATGTTTGGAGTTTTTAAAAAGGTCACAGGGGTTATTTTTGTATTACTCTGTGTGTAAAGCAGTGGTGGGCAACCTGCGGCCTGTCAGGGTAAGCCGCTGATGGGCCGCCAGACCATTTGTTTACATTTGCATGGCTGCCTGCAGCTGCCACTGGCCATGGTTTGCTGTTCCTGGCCAATGGGAGCTGCGGGAAGCAGCGCGGGCCTGGCTGCGGCCATTAGGAGCTGCGGGCAGCCGTACAAATGTAAACAAACGGTCTGGTGGCCCACCAGCGGCTTGCCCTGATGGGCCACGTGTGGCCTGCAGGCCGCAGGTTGCCCACCACTGCTGTAAAGCCAAGAGCCCTACTTATTATAAGTCCAAGTCTACTGGGTTCAGAAAGAGCCATGAAACCATCCTAAATACCTTCTTCTACATACAAATTACACAGATTGAAAGTGCAAGATCTCAGTTTTCCAGGACTAGAAGCTAATCCTTGATCCCATCGAGAACCTGCGAATATCTACTTTCCAAAGAAATAAAGATACTGTTTCTAGTTCTCAGTGCCATACGTAAATGGATTGTAATATTAGATGTTTATATATAGAGAAAGGCTGACACTGGCCCAGGATAGAATTTACTTGTCCTGAGCCTCAGACCAGTATAATTTTTGGAATCGCACAGAGGTGGGGAGAGGAATTTCACATTTGGGAGGAGAAGGGGAAATATTTTTCTGGCAGGGTGATTTGAAAAAAAAAAAAAAAAAGACTGCTGGTTGAAGCTACTCAGAGTTTCAGAATGTTGGAATAAATACAGGGGAGATGGATTAGTGGGCAGAGTGCAAGTGAGGCATTCAAAGGTGCATAATAAACTCACTTAGCACATGGTTTTGAATAGAAATCACATAGCTATTACTTCCAGATATGCAGTGTATGTGTCTATGAATATACACAATGTACAATCATTCATAATAAGTTATATTAACATTATAAAAGCTTTCACAAGATACAGCAGTTTGTCCTGGGCTTACTAAGAAAAGTGATATTAACAAACATGCAAGTGTCACTTTTCACAGCAGACTTACTAGCTAGCTGGGAAGCTGTGAAAAGTGATTCTTGTATGTTTAAAGAAAAGGAGTACTTGTGGCACCTTAGAGACTAACAAATTTATTTGAGCATAAGCTTTCGTGAGCTACAGCTCACTTCATCGTAGCTCACGAAAGCTTATGCTCAAATACATTTGTTAGTCTCTAAGGTGCCACAAGTACTCCTTTTCTTTTTGTGGATACAGACTAACACGGCTCTACTCTGAAACCTGTCATCTTGTATTTTTGTTAATATCACTTATCACTTTTCACAGCCTCCCAGCTAGCCAGTAAGTCTGCTGTGAAAAATGAGACTAACAAACATACAAATATCACTTTTCACAGCATTGTTTTTATTGAGTCAGCAAAAAAAAAAAAAAAAAAAAAACCCACAAAAAAATCCTACATAAATTAATTATAATGTTTGGATGTGTATATATGCATATTTATTTGTTTTTCCTAAAGTTAATTAAGTATTAATTATTTTAGGAAATTAAGTATTTTAGGAAAAAGTGTCAGCCAGCAAGAATTGGTGGCTGCACTCTGAGGCCACCAAAAAAATTGTTGCGAGAACCCATGTACATATTCACTCTCTAAACTCAAATAATCCGTTTACCTGGGGAAAAGCTTGTAATTGGACATATGAGCTGCATTAGAGTAATCTGTATTTTCTGTTTCTTTAAACTTCCAAAACTAAAAGAAAAAAAGAACACAAAGATAATTTTGCAAGCTTGATTTGGTACTTGAGTCTAGAACTGGAAATCTGAATGTCAACTATCGAAACCTTTTCAATAAGCCATTAAGCTCTCCCATTACTTCCATACTGACAGACCTGGATACTTCAAAAGACATAAGCCTAAAGTAAGAGCAGCATTAATGAGAAAACATTTATGAAACTTAATTTGTTTTGACAGAAAAAAATGAAATGATGATCACATGAGATAATACCTAAGAAATTTCATCACCTAAGAAATGCTTCTCCGCTGCACTGACTATTCTCTTTGTTCATCATGCCAACCCAGCTATTAGTGAAACTAAATAAACCAGCCAATCTACAATATTTTCTCCTCATTTTCTTTTCAAAGTAAATAGAGTGTTGGTGAAAGGTGCTGAATTGACAATTCTATAGACCTGTATTTATATATACACATAACAAGTACAACAAGGGTGGTGGCAATGCAAGTTTCAGCCCCAGTGATCTAACTGATCTCTATCCTGGAAGAAATCACCTCTAGTGGAGTGGGAAGAATTTAGTTACCATAGTGCATTCAGCCCTTGATCTCTCTGCTGAGACTGCCACTAAGTTATGATAGTGTTTTTGTGATCTGGATATCTGACCACTAGAAAATTAATTGGCGCAACCAAGCAGTCATCAGATGGTAACATCCTTCAGTCACTATTGACCAACGTTGGGCTCAAACCAGTGAATTAAGTGTGAAAGTTCCCCTGCTCAATCCACCAAGGCCTACAGTCTCCCTTTGCCCTACATTAAATTCATGCCTGTGCTTCCAAAATGTTGCACGAGACAACTCAAACCTCATCTGAGGTATTCCCTTACCTTTACTCCTTTGATTCCTCCTGTAATGAGTTCATCACTCACAGGATTGAATACCATAAGTGTCAACAGACGTGACTCCATGTTTTCTACTGAGCAGATCTCTTCATAATTCTTATTATACACCTTATGAAAAGAAAAGTGATGTTCACAAATCATGCCAAAAAGGCTGTGGGTAATTAAGGCCCTGATCCAGCAAAGCATTGAAGTCATCTCTTTCTAGACTTAGGCCTTTGAGAGCAAGGATATATGTACCATATATAAAATATATGGTACAAAACTTTTCAGAAACTTTGTCCTCACTGACAGACTATTTATTTGAATTTTTAAAATTAAATTATAAACAACAGATAAATGCACATCATCCCCCACGGTGAATTCACAAATGGCAGGAATTATAATTTTTTCCTCTTTGTAAACTTTACTGTAGCGATGGAGACAATCAGAGACATACAATTAATGGAGATAGGCACTTATGGGATAAGTTGGGCTGTATTTCTATCTCCTCCATTGGTTTTCAGCTACTATGATGACATGAATCCTAAAATACCTAAAATAGGTTAGATAGACAGATTAAGCTAAATAGAGTCATCACACAAAGTGATAAAAGTCATATTTCTCTCACTGTAATTCTACTGAACTTGTACTGCTTTCCATGCCAATAATGGATGCAAAAATCAGCCACTCTTTCTCCTTCAGGAGTTTGTTGTTTTCTTGCAATGTGTAATGTCATACTAAACGTCAATGGAACTAGTTTAATAAACTATGATGAGAGAAACAACTGGGTCAATCTGTTGGCACAGTGACAATGTTGAGCTTTGCTGCACAGATGAACTGAGTTCACACCATGAACACAGGTCCTTGATTTTAAAATGGCAGAGGTGCAAGTACTGCAGAACAGAAATAAACAGCTCAAGAGATGGAGAAAGTGGCCGCAGAATGGTTTTGTATTACTCCAGCAGCAACTTCTGTTGGATTATTGGACAGTCAGAGGAGGATATCCTGAATGGTCTGTAATTACTCTGCACTATCCCCTTCCTACCTGAATCCTGGATACTACAGTGGCATATAAGGGTTTTGAGACCTCCTCCTTCATGTATGAATTAGTTCAAACTGCCAAATACTGAAAGAATTAGTTCAAAAACTCACAAATAAACTCAAAATCAAAACAGCTGAAAAAAATAAACACAGCAGATAGTACGTGCTTTTACCTTAAGAGCATAGTCTCTTCTCAGTACAAAGTAAACGTTGAATTTTTCACAGTAAGTGATGCTTCTCACTGTGTTGAATTGGTACTTGTGAAAATCTATTTCCCTTTTAACTAGAAAAACAAAACAAACCCCCAAAATACAAAATCAAAACACAAACTGAAACAATGTCTAATAAATCACTCATGTTCTTTTTCCAGCACAGAATATTTTATAAAGTGTAACGTTTTGGTGCAAGTGAAAAATTGCCTACTATTTTTTTTTTTTTAAATATATATATAATCCTACTTATCTTAGCAAATTTACTTAAAATGTCTTTTTTTTTTTTGGTATGGGAAAATACATGGTGCAATAAAATATATGGGCAGGAGTTATTGCCACAGGTTAACCTTTTGGTGGCTAAACAAATAGATCGTTAGGGGAATTATGGGTATGTGTTGTTTCTAAAGGATTAAAGAAGCATTTTCACAACACAAATGGAAAAAAGTATATAGCAAAAAAAAGTCATTTACATTCCATCAGTATTTTTCAAGGCTTCTCCTACTGTTTTTCAGACATTGGACTACACTTTCAAAAAAACATCTCCCTACCGTCTCCCTATCTGATTGGAACTATGGTGTCGCAGATACCATTATATGGTAACTTGGAACTAAGGGTGTTTAAAGGTGACCACTGAAAAAACACAAGCAAAATACAAGTTTGCTCATGCATTTCAGTCTTTGCACAAAAAATCCCCATTTCTGTGCATGCAAATGTGTGTTTCTAAAAAACATACATTTTGCAAGCACAGTTAGCATGGACATTTAAAAACATGGATCTTTTGGTTTGAATAAGGCTATTTTTCCCAAATGGTATCCAGTGGCAAGTTCTTGCACTGAAGTAACAATCTCTTGTAACAGGACAGTCTGATAACCACTGTTGCCACACAAATTCTTATGAAGGCTTGAATTCTTTCTGAGCCATGCTGCAGTTCCCGTAGTTTTGATTGCTTATTCTGCACTAATTACATTGGCAAAGCTCCCATAAACACCAATGAACGTTCCATGCACTGAATGAATGAAGATTATACAGTCAAGATTCACATTGCAATTCTGAGTTGTAGACTACATAGAAGAATTCTGTCCTGTGAATTTATTGTTGGATCCATGGGGAAGAGGACATAGCTTGAGAGGAAAGAAGCTCATACTTGATCTTCAGTCACATCCAAAAGAGAACAGCAAATGAAAAGCATGACTTAGGTTTGGGGCAGACACCGTACATTACTCTGCGTTTGTAAAGTATCAAGCATAATAGCTTGATCCTGATCCTAACTGGGGCCCTCTAGGCACTACTGCAATACAAATAAAATAAATAAATAAATAAAGTAGCAGTAGACTTTCCCCAATAGGCAAGAAACTCTTCAAATTCAGGGTTATAATAATTGGGTTTATGTTGTAATATTAACATTAATATATTTTAAGAATTATTACTATAATCATAATAATAATAATAATAATAATAAAGGATGAGTAACTGTAAGAACCACAAGGGACACTAAATTGTTTTTCATTGGAAATTATATTGAAATTTTAATGCCATTAATTTTGAAAATCATTTTTATTAAGCTTTTTAAATTATAATTTTTTTTAGTGCTCATAGATTAAGAAAAACCTAGAGACTGAAGTCTTCTTTCTACAAAATAGGTGCAACATGAACAACACAGCAATGGAAGCTTTCTACACGCTGCCCCAATAATGCTCCTCGACAACAAAGGGACAACATCTACGGACGACGGAAGAATTCAGTGTCTGTGGCCCATTCAATTTGTGGTGCCTCTATTGAAATTACTGTGAAAAGAGCCAATTAATGCCAACTGAAGTAGCTAGTGATAGATGGACACCTGTCCACTGCAGACTGAACTGAATCTCCCAATTCATTTCAAAGAAGAATCATCACAATTTCAGGGCATTTGCTATCAACCTGGGCTGAACTGTTAACTTAATAAGTAAAATATTCTGTTATCCTATTTCCAAGTTCCTGATCCCATCCCATCCCCTCAATAAATGTTTTTTAAAAACCAGTTATGTTATTCTGATGTGCAAACAAAGCCAAGAGTAACCAACGCCTACTTATATATGCTGCTTGTAGGTAATGAATGTACAATAGTATGCTGCAGCCCAAGGGTTTTTTCATGAAGGCAAGTGAGTGTAAATCAAAATGAATGGAACAGGAAGATGATCACCCCAGGAAAATATGTCCTAACTACAAAACAGAGTTTGGACATTTGCTACATCTTTAATCTTTTATGGAGTTCAAGGGAGACTGACCTCTTGAGCCTGACAGATAAAGATCTCTCTCACCTACAGTCTTAGAAGCAAGTAAATCCAAGCTGAACAACCCTTTGCCATCCACGAGGATCAGTCTTCTAGTCTTGCTGTTGTAAGTCACTAAACAGAATTGTGAAGAGGTCAGTTTCACTGCTTGACTGTGGCTAAACGTTCTAGGAATGTTGGATCAAAACATACCTTTGTGTTACTGAACTAACAAGTTGTCCCTAACATTATTTATGAACAGCTGAAGCATTTAAGATAAGGTAGAAGAGCAAATTTATCTTTAAGATGTTCAGAACTGTTGGACTAATACACCTCAGTTTGATACCTTAAAATGTTTCACTGAACTTGGCATTTACTTTAAACCAGCAATTAAAGGTAAGCAAAACCAAAAAAGTCTTTGGAATATGTGGCATTTTTGTCTTTACTACTATACATAATGCTTATACAGAGAAACGCTCTCACTGACACATATTAAACCAAGGCCTCAAACTAGATACCAGCGGGTGGCTTGTTTCTATCTTGCACGGGCACCGTATAAAGATTTAATTTAAACTTTGATTATATCTATAGGTCCATTTTCAAGAGGTTATGCCAACTGCTAGGGAGTTGCATGGCTAACCACCGGCAAAACACTTTGTTAATACAGGAGTAAAATTCTCTCTTTTCCATATTTCTGTGACCTCTCCCTCCCGTCTGACTCACTCCCCCCCAACACCAGATGATATATATAAATATATATATATATAATATAAAATATAATATTTATATATATAATATAAAATTCAGTATATTTTTCCATCATCATATTGTCAGACTTTGGTTTTCCTTTTTATTTAAATGTTCCTCTATCCCCTTTTATTTGACTAGAATTTGCTGCCTCTTACCTCCTATTATATCTAAGTGTTGCTGGGTAAAGCTTTTAACCAAGTAGAGGCCAAAGGTAAGAAAGCAAACGGCCTTTGCAGTTACTTCTTTTCCTGCAATTCTGCAATAGGGAGAATGATCTATTATTTCACTATTTAGAATTGTACAGGATATCAAAGGGTAATTGAAAAGATGACAACAAAACGTGGCAGTCAGTAATGGAGTACATTTTAACCAAGGGTAGTGGTAGACTCTCCATCACTGACAATTTTAAAACCAAGATAGGATGTTTTTCTAAAAGATATGCTCTAGTTCAAATAATAATGAATTTAGGAAAGTTCTATGGCCTGTGTTATGCAGGATGTCACATTAGAGGACCACAGTGGTCCCTTCTGGCCTTATACCTACAAATATCCATTTTCATTTCTCTTTGGGTGGAGATGTTCTCTGGAGCTTACTTAGAGCCCTGAAAAGCCCTTGGTTTCCCCTCCCTTTAGTCTTCCTATCCTGGAACCCACAATCCTACTAAGCAGAGCAGGATGAGACTGGACTTTGTAGCTCATAATTCATTTGTCTTAGCCACAAGGGCACTGTGGAGCCTTTGAAGCATTCCAGACTTGCGGAGAGACCAAACATTGGACTGAAGACTCCACTCTGGTTCCAGTAAAGCATTATAGGCCCCGTTTTAAGAAGCATTTAGTACCCAAAGCTCCATCGGAAGACAGTGGATGTTCAAGTCCTCTAAAAAGGGCCTATATCTCATCAGGGAACCGGACCAGCCCATCCCTCATCTCTATACATACGTACACTTTCAAGGTCTCTTTTAATTTCTGGTCATCTTCTGATACATTTAGATCATCTAGAAAAGATAATCTTCACAACAACAAATTAGAATTAGGTTACAACAATGGGTAATTTAAATAATACATTTCAATTTATTAACACCCAAAATCCCTCCAGGAACTCCAAAGACAAATAATCCCCCTGTGAATGGATTCTTCGCCTTAGGTTTTTGTCATTAATTTTTCAGTTCTATTAATTGCTAATGATTCTCATAAGAAGCCCACATATATTATATCACCCCAGTCCTCTAACACTTCTGACCCAGGAGGGCTGGATGGAAATCATTAGGAGCTGAAGCTGCTTTTAAGCAGCCAAAAGGGTCATTGCAGAGAAATAAGCGTCCTTCCTTTCAGAGGTTTAACAGCTTCTACAGTGCTCTCAACCACTGCTTCCTGCAGAATCCAAGGCCAGAAAAAGGAACCAAACTGAGGTTGCATGAAGACAACAAACTAAGCTGCTACTGATTCAGCCAGTTTGCATATCTAAGTGATTACTGTATTTAAATACCATCTTTAAAAGATCATCATCATCAGGATAAAATACTGTATGTTCACTCACTGTTACACAAAGTTAGCAGTTTTATACGGATCTCAGAAATAAGTTAGATTCATTGTTAAATCATACTCATTCAAGGTAAAGTCATAGCAATCCAAAAAGGACAAAGGGAAAATGTTCCCATGTTCTTAATTTGCATGTTGATTCTATCCATCAAATTCACCTTTTCCTGCAACTCACTGCAGCATCTTCATTAGGCTTTTTATGAACAGCACTATTGATTGATTTGTCTAGTTCCATCTGGGAAAGTTGTTAGCCAGTAAATGTGGAGCTAATCAGATCATTGAGAAGTTTCTGTCTGATTTCTGGTAGTTTTCTCTCTGTCATTAACCCACAGAAGGTTAATCTGAAATTTAAAAGTAAAAATGTTAGCGTACATAGAGAAAACAGGATTTTCTGCCAAATGAAATAGTTTTGGGTGCTCAACCTGAGTCCAATTTTCAGAAGTCATGTTATCATTTGTGTTGCAGTAGCAAGTACATGGCAGCTAGAGGTGCTCAGCACCTTTGAAAAATCAGGCGCAAAACCAGGCACTCAAAATCAATGGCCTATTTAAAAAGTGAGACTGCAAGTGACTTGCTAAATGGTGCACAAGAAGTCTGTGCCAGAGCTGAACACAAAAATAAGGTACCCTGACCTGAGTCCTGTGCCTTAACCAGACCATTCTCCTCTCCCCAACTCCACATCCTGTACTCTGACCACATGAGCCAACCTCTCTGCCCAGGTAGAACTCTCTGAACCTGAATGGACACTGTGCAAAGATCAGCTAGTGGGACTAAGGCTTTAGTCATTCCTGTTTAAGATTCTTTCACTCCTTTTAATTTCTCTTTGTCATCTTAAAAGAAAAATCCAGGAAAAAGCTACTGTAATTTCTCAACAGCCTTTAAACAGGATCTCACATAATGCTAATGTAGATCAGTTTCTGGCTATCACCAAGCAATTGTTTTCAATTACATAGGGCTCTTAACACTTATACACCATTGAAATCTTAGGAGTGCTGTGCAAACATTAAATAATCATCTCAACACTTTTATGAGTTAGGAAAGTATCATTATCCCCAGAGAGGTGAAATGACTTCCCTAAAGTCACCCAGCCAATCAGTGGCAAATTCAGGCACGGAGAAATCCCGGGCTTATTGCTCTTGACCATTTTATTACTCTGCTAAAGATTGGGGGAGGGGCGGGGAAATAGAATAGCCTGATAGTAAATACTTTGCAATCCAACTTTCATTTTCCAGTCTCCTTCTCCCCAGGCCAGCAAGGATCTGGAATGCAAAGAAGCTGCCACTCCAAGCAATAAAGGAGTGACTTGGATAATTATTCTCCTTCCAGCTGGGAGGGGGATCATCAAACATCAATTAAATTAAACTTTAAAAGAGTGATACAAATATAATCGAGCAATGGTGGCTGTAATGAGAGGCCTGGAAGTGGCAGTGGAAAAGTGGGAAGGAAACAGATGTGTTTGAAGAAGGGGGGGTGCTTTCTCTGGTATTGGCAGTGGCGATTAGGTAGATGGGAGGAAGGGTTGTCCTTGCTGGGGGACTCTGCTAAAATGGACAGGAAACTGGAGGAGCAGGAAGGAGATTTAGGGAGGATGGGGAGAAGGGAAGCTGGGGGCTATTGCTCTGAAGGAATGGGGGAAGGCAGATAGGATGCTGGAACTGGAAGGGCAGAGACGTTCTAGTTCTGGAGGGAGTGAGGATAGCTGGGGCAGCTGGAGGGGCGGGGGCTCTTGCTCTGGAGTGGGATGGGGGTAAGGAGATGGGAGGCTGGAGGGGCAATAGGTTCTGAAGGAGGATGGGGGTGAGTAGATGGGAGGCTCCGGAGGAGATGGGGGAGGGAGCTAGACAGGTTGCAGGCTGGAGGGGCAAGAGGCTCCGGAGGGGGATGGGGGTAGGCAGGTGGGAGGCCAGAGGGGCAAGAGGGTAGGCAGGTGGGAGGCCGGAGGGGCCAGAGGCTCCGGAGGGGGATTCGGGTAGGCAGATGGGAGGCCGGAGGGGCCAGAGGCTCCGGAGGGGGATTCGGGTAGGCAGATGGGAGGCCGGAGGGGCCAGAGGCTCCGGAGGGGGATTCGGGTAGGCAGATGGGAGGCCGGAGGGGCCAGAAGCTCGGGAGGGGGATGGGGGGGTGAGTAGATGGGAGGCTCCGGAGGGGCAAGAGGCTCCGGAGGGGGATTCGGGTAGGCAGATGGGAGGCCGGAGGGGCCAGAGGCTCGGGAGGGGGATGGGGGGGTGAGTAGATGGGAGGCTCCGGAGGGGCCAGAGGCTCGGGAGTGGGATGGGGGGTGAGTAGATGGGAGGCTCCGGAGGGGCAAGAGGCTCGGGAGGGGGATGGGGGGGTGAGTAGATGGGAGGCTCCGGAGGGGCAAAAGGCTCGGGAGGGGGAGGGGGATGGGGGGTGAGTAGATGGGAGGCTCCGGAGGGGCCAGAGGCTCGGGAGGGGGATGGGGGGTGAGTAGATGGGAGGCTCAGGAGGGGCCAGAGGCTCGGGAGGGGGATGGGGGGTGAGTAGATGGGAGGCTCCGGAGGGGCAAGAGGCTCGGGAGGGGGAGGGGGATGGGGGGTGAGTAGATGGGAGGCTCCGGAGGGACAAAAGGCTCGGGAGGGGGATGGGGGGTGAGTAGATGGGAGGCTCCGGAGGGGCAAGAGGCTCGGGAGGGGGTGGGGGGTGAGTAGATGGGAGGCTCCGGAGGGACAAAAGGCTCGGGAGGGGGATGGGGGGTGAGTAGATGGGAGGCTCCGGAGGGGCCAGAGGCTCGGGAGGGGGATGGGGGGTAGGCAGGTGGGAGGCTCCGGAGGGGGTTAGACAAGTGGGAGGCTGGGGATCTCTTACGCGGGAGGGGGGCGCTAATTTTGGTCCGGGGCAGGTGGTGGGAGACGCGCTGTATTTAACCGGGGGGATGATTAGAGGGGGGCTGGGCCTGCTCCTGGAGGGAGCCAGCGGTTGCGCCCCGACCCTCTCGCCCCCGGACGCGACTGCAGCACGGTGCGAGCGGCGCCCCCGGCCTCCGCCTCCTTGCCCAGAACGGGGTCTCCCCGCGGCAGCCTGGCCCGGGAGGGGCAGCTCCGTTACCTGGCAACGAGCCCCAGCCGGCCTGCGGCCCTGGGCGCTTCCCCGCCCCACAGTGGTGGTGGGGGGAAGCTTCTGATGGGGGCGGGGGGAATTCCCCAGCGACCCTCACGATCCCTCTGCCTCCCACAAACCAACGGTCAAGCCTCCCCCACCAGCACAGATCCCCCAAACTTCCCGTCCCCCCGCACAGATCCCCCAAACTTCCCCCCGTTGTCCCAGCACAGATCCGCCCCAAACCTCCGATCCCCCCCACAAATCCCCAAACTCTCCCATTCCCTCAGCACAGATCCCCTCAAACCTCCCCCACCAGCACAGACCCCCTAAAACCTCCCATCCCCCCCACAGATCCCCCAAACTTCCCCCCCATTTCCCCAGCACAGATCCCCCACAAACTTCCCCCCATTCTCCCAGCACAGATACCAGCGCAGATACTCCCCTCCCCTCCAGCACAGATCCCCCCCAAAACCTCCCCACACCCTCTCCAGCAGATCCCACCAAACCTTGCCCACCCCCTCCACCACAGATCCCCCCCAGGCGTGGTAGGTTTGTAGAAATGTTGGTGGTGCCCAGAACCCGCCCCTGCCCAAAGTCCGCCCCCCACCTGCCTAAGGCTCTGGGAGGGAGTTTGGGTGGGGGAGGAGGTCTGGGGTGCAGGCTCTAGGCTGGGGCACAGGATTGGGGTGCAGGCTCCGGGAGGGAGTTTGGGGATGGGAGGGGTGCAGAGGGAGGGGGCGCAGGGTGAGGACTGTGGGGTGTGGCTGCAGATGAGGGTTTGGGGGTATGGGAGGGGCTCAGGGCAAGAGTAGGGGTGTAGGGGGTGAGGGCTCTGTCTGGGGCTGGGGGGTTTGGGGGGTTAGAGAGGCTCAGGGCTGGGGCAGAGGGTTGGAGTGCAGGGGGACAAGGGCTCTGGCTGAGACTGGGGATAAGGGGTTTGGGGTGTTGGAGGGGCTCAGGGCTAGGATAGAGGGTTGAGAGTGCGGCGGGGGGGGGTGAAAGCTCTGGCTGGGGGTGTGGGCTCTGGGGTGGGGCAGGGCTGGGGATGAGTTTGGGGTGCAGGCAGGCTGCTCCACGACAGGGGCCAGAGAGGAGGACTCCCCCCAGTCCTTTCCCTGCTGGCAGAAGCGAGCTCTGGGGGAGGAGCCCCCCTTTCCTGCCCCCCCCCCCAGCAGCACACTGTCACTGCATGTGCTTCTAGGGCCCCTCTCAGGTGCAAGAATCTCCCTCACCTCCCACGTGGTGGGTGGGGCGGGGGTGCTGCGTGCGCCTCCTCCCCTGCTGTTGCCCCTGACTGTAGCCTCACTGGGGGTGAGGGATGGGGCAGGAGTAGTGACTGAAGGCGGCGGAGCGGGGGGCCCTGTGCTGGTGGAGGGTCCCACCAGAAAAGGGAAGGGTCTGAGGAGGAAGAGCAAGCTCAGTAAGTCTGCCCTGGCAGTGGATCTGGGGGGCGCTAGGACCCTGCGGCAGCAGTTGCAGCAGGGAGGCAGCATGGAGCTGCAAGGAAGAGGCAGAGGTGGGATGCTCTGCTCTGGGCCCAGGGAGGTGCGAGGGGGGGCAGCAAGAGGGGCTGGGGGACACTCGGGGGAGGCACGGGGAGGTGGCAGGTGGGGCCGGGGGGGACGGGACACCTAGCCCCAAATATTGGTGGAGCTGGGCCCCTGGGCTCTAAATATTGCTGGTGCTAAGGCACCACCGTGGAGATATAACTCACCGCCCCTGTACCCCACCAGCCTCCTCTCCAGCACAGATCTCCTCCACTTCCTCCAGCACAGATCACCCAAACTTCCTCCCACCCCCTCCATCACTGATCCGCCCAAAATCTCCCCTCACCCTCTCCAGCAGATCCCCCCAAACCTTCCCCACCACAATCTCTCACCATCATGAGACCCCCCTCATCCCTCCTCTCCTCAGAGACCCCACAGGACTACGCAGGGAGTGACACTGACGCACCAGATTTATGTAAATGGTTAGGTGTGAATTTAAGAGCTTTATTTCACAAGGCAACAAACAGATTGATTAGGCTGTTTCTGTGGCAGTGAGGACTCTCCAGCCAATGAGTTGCTGGATGCTCATTGTAAGCCAGTGGTTTTCAACCTGGGGTGTCTGTGGACTGTCTAAGATTTCCAAAAGGGCCTGCACCTCCAACTGAAAATTTGTAGGGGTCTGCAAATTTTAAAAAAGGGCTGAAAACCACTGCTGTAAGCTATTTCCACCCAACCCAGACAACATCCCTGCTACCCCTCTCCTCCTGAGGACCCTAGGGCAACATGCCACTTTCAGAATCCTATTGAAACTTTTTTTAAGAAGAGTTTTCAATTTCTTTATAAAATATTTTATTTTTTAACAGGGGAGCCTAAATACAAGCATAGGATCCTTCTTCATCTCACCAACTTTGTATTTTAAGAGCCCAGTCCTGCCAAGGCACAGGCATATAGTACTTTCATTCCTGAGATCCCCTTTGAAGTCAGCAGAACTACTTAAGTGAATAAAGGTCACTTACATGATTCTTGACATGATTCAGCCCTAAATGTGCTCTATATGCACGTGGGGTTTTTTTTTGTAGTGGGGCAAAAGAGTAAGGAGATAAGGCTTTCCTTATAAGCCATCAACTTCTGTGACAATAATATCCTCTTGTTTACACAGAGAATTCCTTGCCAATTCCATCCGACTGCTGCCCCCTTTTAAAAACTACTCTGCAACTGATTTTCTTAAATTAATCCTGAACAGGTTGTAGCAGCTGCCATTTCTATGCAACCACCTGTTTCTCTGATTAACATACATGCAAGTACAGAAGCACTGCAATAGTGTATTGTCATAAAAAGGTGCCAGCACAAGCTCAAATTTTGCTTGCCTGTCCATAAAGCAGCAAATAAAATTTTTACTGCTCCTGACCTGGCAAAGGAGATATAGTTTAACTTAATTTTAATCAAAATAGTCCATCCCAACATTTGGGAGAACTTATAGCATCTATCTAATGTATTAATTCCTTCACCCTTAGCGTGTTCAAATTATTTAAAACAGATCAATGTAGATAAAGACAGGTTTTCAAATGCCACACCAAAAAGTGTCCATTATATTTTATAATATTTTTATAACATAAGGGAAATTATGCCAAATAAGAAAATATTGCTACAATTTTTGTATGATTATAAAAATATTGCAGAATAGGACAATTGTGGCAAAATACAGAGTATTCCTAAACTGAAGTAAGTTTAGGAAGTAAGTTACCAAGTCACAAGTAAGTTACCAAGGATCATGGCACAAATATGTACAGATTACTCTTCTATTTTATCCTCTTAAATTAACATATGTAGGAGTAAACTTTTTGAAAGGGTTGTGTCTTATTGAAAGTCAGTGTGACAAATAATTTAGTTGCTTAGGGTACTTTTGAAAAGTATTTTCAATAATAGTTGTTCCTAGTTAAAAGGACAAAATCTAATCAAATTGCTAAACTGATTTATGGGCAGTTTAATTTATTAAAACTGTAAACTTTAAAAATCTAGTTCCTTTTTTCATGGCTCGTTGTTTACTTTTCCCATCTGGTCATTCAGAATCAATGTTGGTTTCCAGGTTCTCATGGCCATGAGGTTTGGACTGCAAACGCTGCAGAGGAGCGTTTGTTTAAAAATCTGCTGTTTCAACTGGAAGCTTTAAGTGATTTTTTTTTCTGTGAAACATTTTTACTAGACCTAGTTTTTTTACAAGTCTTCTTTACAAAATCTAAATGTAGGGCCAGATTTATTTACTTTTATTTAAGAGTTCCTTTAAATAGAAACATTAATTGACTAATTTACAAAAATATTTTCTAATGAATTCCTTTTAAATAATGTATTGTGGGTGATTTGTTGGATGTTTTTTAATTTTTCTAAAGCCTATGAAAGAAGATTCAGAAGACTTTCTTCTCTTTCACTAACATTTAAGGACCTTTTGGGCAGGCCACTAATAAAAAGGCTCAGACCCACCTCTCAACTTCCTTTGCTCCCTCCCTACATAAGTGTGCTTCATGCCTGTTCATGTTCAGCTTTAGAGCTGTTAGAAAACAATATCTTGCAGAGAGAATCTGATGAGGAATTTACGTATGATGTTATGCTAGTTGATAAAACAGGAAGTACAACTGACCAGCAACAGTATTTTGCACCACTGTCATATCAAATGCCCAAACAATATTTTCCCCACTCAATCTCAGCATAATCAAAGTTGTTATAAACAATAGACATTTTAAAAAGATGATGTCATAAATATAAAGGGAAGGGTAAACACCTTTAAATCCCTCCTGGCCAGAGGAAAAACTCTTTCACCTGCAAAGGGTTAAGAAGCTAAGATAACCTCGCTAGCACCTGACCAAAATGACCAATGAGGAGACAAGATACTTTCAAAGCCGTGGGGGGGGGGGAAAGGCTTCACTCTGTCTTTGTGTTGTTTTTGCCAGGACCAGAGCAGGAATGCAGGTCAGAACTCCTGTAAAAAGTCAGTAAGCAATCTAGTTAGATATGCTTTAGATTCTATTTTGTTTAAATGGCTGATAAAATAAGTTGTGCTGAATGGAATGTATATTCCTGTTATTGTGTCTTTTTGTAACTTAAGATTTAGCCTAGAGGGATTCTCTCTGTTTTGAATCGGTTTACCCTGTAAGGTATTTACCATCCTGACTTTACAGAGGTGATTCTTTTACTTTTTCTTTAATTAAAATTCTTCTAAGAACCTGATTGCTTTTTCATTGTTCTTAAGATCCAAGGGTTTGGGTCTGTGTTCACCTATGCTAATTGGTGAGGATTTTTATCAAACTTTCCCCAGGAAAGGGGGGGTAAGGCTTGGGGGGAAAGACATTTCTAAGTGGGCTCTTTCCCTGTTATGTTTGTTAGATGCTTGGTGGTGGTAGCAAAAAAGTCCAGGGACAAAAGGTAAGATAGTTTGTACCTTGGGGAAGTTTTAACTTAAGCTGATAAAAATAAGCTTTGGGGGTTTTTCATGCAGGTCCCCACATCTGTACCCTAGAGTTCAGAGTGGGGAAGGAACCTTGACAGATGACATGTAAAGATTCTTTAGAAACTGCAGTTGTATCCTTTGCCATATATAAAAGTGACCTTAATTTTTTTTTTTTTTCTCAGAAGTGCTTCTTTTTTCTTTAAGTCTGGACTCCATGGCTTTTCTGGAAGAGTTCTTGCTAGTCTCAGATATGTAGATTATATGTGTTCATGACTTATTTGAAGGGGTGTAGGTTATCATATTTTCTCTTAAGTGTTCATTAGGCATTGCAGTTTTGAACAGAATGACTGGAAATTCACCTCGTTTATCTTCTCTCTTGCTGTGTAAAAGACCCACAACCATAAAACCAACTACCCACAGTGTTATCCAATTCACAAAGATATATTGTGATACCAGTCAGCTCTGTGTTCTTGGGGAACCAGGACACAGTATCCAGCTTGTCTGACTCATGAAAGACCCCCCCGACCCCCCCTCTGCTTGAACCAAAACTGATCAGAGAAAAGACTTGCAGAGAGCAGTGAAGGGGTGGGGGAGACACACCTAGATTGCTCCAGACAAGGGTCACAAGATTAAGGCAACTCCTCTAGCCTCATCTGCATCGAAGATGGGACAGGGAGACATCTCCATTAGCATACAGAATGGACAACAGAGAACTGCACTGAACTCTGGGACCAGAAAAGCAGGGAAGCACTCCATCATGGGGAATCTCTGCTCTAGATGTTAATGAACCTATGCCTGCACACACCCAGCTCAGCAGTTATCAGACCAATTCTAGTAATGAATCCTTAATTGATATCCAAAATACTGAAGCAGCCTAATTGCATTGTGAGCTCCCTGGAAGGAGCATCATCCATAGCCAAGAGTGATCAGCTCCTACTGTCTAGCCTAAAGAAAACCCAAGTCATCAGTTTACCCTTAAACAAATCTAGTGTCCTCCCTTGATCCATTGTATTTTCCCTACAAAAAACCCTACTCACACCCAATAAGTGTTCTGATGCATGGATCAAAACTCTGCATCAGTTCCACTGGGATTTCATCTTCTCCTGATTGATTGTGCTGGGGGCTCTGCCTGTCTCCAGCACTTGGGACCCTTCGCTATCACCGTCACGTGAGAACCCCAACCAGTTCAAGCTTCAGGGAGCAGTGAGATTTTCTTTTAACCCCAGGTATTAACCTTTAATAATGTAACCTATATTGGTTTAGGCTCTCCTTGTGTAGTTATCACTATTATTCAATAAATAACTTTTATGGTTAAGCCTGTTGTTTCGCTCTCTGAACTTTACTCTTTTGTGTTTTTAGCTTCCCCATTTACTCTGCAGCAACGCTTCATTTACCTAAGATAAAGATCCCTGTAGCACCCAAAAATACTGCGGGGTTTGCTCATCCAGTGGGTTACTACCAGTACAATTGTGATGTAAAGGTGGGGATAGGGACATGCTGAACCTGTGACATACGAGGGTGGCAGCTTGAAAGTGCTGCTTGACTCAGACTGCTGAGTCCAGGGGCACATAAGGGTGGCCTCCTGGAAGTGCTGTTCTGTCCAGGCTTATGCTATTCCAGTGCGGTACCTTTAGCACATAAGGGTGGCAGCTTGAAAGTGCTGCTTGGCCGAGCCTATTGAGCCCAGGGGCATATAAGGGGGTCAGCTTGAGAGTGCTGATTGACCCGGTCCACTCAGACTTGCTCTGTTAGTGTGGGTTCAGCCGATTCTGGGACTGGACGAATCCAGCCCTGGGGAACCTAGGTCCTGCAGAAGGGAGAAGCAGAGATCCATACGAACACACAAGTGACACAAGCAGTACATCAATAGAATTACCGAACCCCCCCACCCTCCCCAGAAGCGTAACCCTTATAAATGGGCATACCTCAAAGTAACAGACACATCTGGTAACAATTGAGAATTTTATTCTCTACTCTTAGTGTTGCTACACATACAAGATAATCCAACTAAGTAAAAAGTACATCTGGTCAAGAAATGTGTCCCCTCCCCGAAGTAGAGCACTGACAAAATGAAAAATCCAGTTATCAAAATCTTCTGTTGGAATTTTTGGGGTTTTGCAGAAAAAGAAAAAACAAACAATTTTGAATGAAAAAAAAATGTCCTTGCCCACTGCCAGAAGTTTTTTTTAAATAAACAAAAAATGAAGTGTTCAAGGAAAGTAGACTTTCCACCAACTTGCAACTTGTCAAAACACATTTTCCATTTAAAAATTTGACTGAAATTTTTCAGCCAGTCCCACTTAAATATCAGACAATATTTTTTAAAACAAACAGTTATCCTTCTAAAGTCACAGTAAGATACTTCAAACTGTATCTGTTAGAAAAACCTTGGCCTTTTCCTCATGACAAACACAGCTTAGCTTGTGAAACTATGACAGAGGTAACTACCTGTTCAAGTGTTACTAATGACAAATTACAATACTCAAGCTGTAATTACAGTCAAAGTCAAAGACTAGGTTGCACAAACTAATTTATTTTCATATTTACATGCGCTATAATTACTACCATTTCTGCATTTGGAGACATTTCTTCCAGTTATTAGTAAAATGTGCAGCTTTGGTGTTTATTCACTGCTTCAAGAGACATGATGCACATACAGACACAACCTTAATTATAAAGCAGACACAGACCAGATATTGTTTTGGTTAACAGCACGCTGAGTAATATAGTTGAATTTGTTTCCAGTTACAAATAACTTTGTAGATTTACTAATATGAAAGTGCAACATGAAAGGAAAATGTTTTGAGAAGCATCTAATAAGGAAATAAATGCATCTCCA
This sequence comes from Chelonia mydas, assembly GCF_015237465.2. Classification (NCBI taxonomy): domain Eukaryota; kingdom Metazoa; phylum Chordata; order Testudines; family Cheloniidae; genus Chelonia; species Chelonia mydas. Next base: position 21,060,296 of record NC_057853.1, read on the forward strand.
TTACTATCAATGCTATAGTGTCTGAACTTAAATCAGATACTACAGTGACTGGCATCCATAACCAACCCCTAAGCTAGACGTAGCCTAGATTGATTTGCTTTGAAAATTGAACTTAAATATAACAAACCAGACAAGGGGGTTACTCTCCTGTGAACTACTGCTGAAGGTCAAGAGTGCTATCATGAATGAGAGTATACCAATAATCTACTTGCATGGCCCCTGATCAGAACACAGGATACTGGGCTAGATGGACCACTGGTCTGACACAGTATGGCCTTATATGTTGGATGAATGCTGCCACTGCAACGGAGCTGGAATATAAGTAAGCTTTCTCAGGTAAGTTTCAGGCTAAGGTGTCTAGTATTTCACTTTTTTGCCATTACATGAGACCACATTGCTTTTTTTAAAAAAAGCAGACTACATCAACTTACCAAAGGAAACTCAAGACAAACATGAATAGAGGCTTGTCTGGACAGGCTTTTCTGCCATCAAAACAAGGAAAATACTTTTTAGATCCCGTGCTTACAGAGAATATGAAAAGAAGGTACCTAGTACTTAGAATCCTTTGTTTACCTGGCATGAGCCGGGACAGGCCTATTTGACCCATATTCCCAGACTATGCTGAAATCTTTGGTTGCTCGTATTAATGCAGTCATGTCTGTAATTTATCTGTAATATGCTCCAGCAGTGAAGTGCAGCATTCTATTGTAGGATACCTAGTACTTGATAGGAATAGGAGCTACAGACATGTCAACAAAAGGGGAGGATTTAGCAGGTACCCAATTCAATTCTCTGGGGGAATCAGGCTTCATCAAAACCTTTAATTCATTCTAGGTGTAGTTCTGTAATCTAGCAGAGCACAAGTGAAGCTCCCAAACCTGCCACTAGAGTATTTTGACAATACTACAGTGACTCACAATCCCCACTTGCCATGTCTTTCATGATGCTTCCTGACATACAGCATGCCTGAGAGATCCTGGCTATGAGGGATGAGGATCCTGATGCTGGAAAGAAGGGCCTGCTGAGGATATTATGCTGCTGGTCTGATATTTCCTCTCCTGAGAGGCTCAGGAGCTGCCATGCAACATCCAAACTCCAGGAAAGTAAAACACAAAGCTTGTTAGAGGAAAATGCTGTTGCAGAGACTGGCACACCAGTCCTGGTGATAATTAGGTTGAAGACCAACAAGCCCATTAACACCACGCTCAGGAGAATGACTGAGTTTTTATTTCTCGAATCCTAATTCTTTTACACAATCACATTTGATGCAAGCCTGATATCTTTAAAGCAGAGATCAGAATGGCAGCAAGGTTTCACTGTAAGCAAAAGAGAAGTGCCACTGATGAATTGCTACAAGCAGAATGTTCCTTGTGAGCAGATTGATACCATTTTTAAACATTCCTCTTTGAACAAGCTATTTATTGTATGCTTCTCAACCTCTTCAGTTAATACGTAGAGGCTAACTATACAAGTATTGGCCATAGTTTATTATGGCTCCAATTAAATAGTTTATAATAGATTGATAAGCATGTTAGACATAGGTAAGAGGTTTATAAACAGCGTGCTTGTACGTTAGATCTTAATAGGTTGCTTATGACTAGAGTCCACCAGGACAATGAATCATTAATAATTAACCTTTTATAAACTATAAATAAAATCATAATGTAATATGTGACCTGAGTAATTTATGCTGTCATTTACTGCTTATCAAATCATGATATTTAAGAGTAGTAACTTCTGGAATCTGTTTCTTCTGCTTGCTCCTCCATTCTTACATCTTCTGTCTGGTTGTAAATTGGAATTTATATTGCCACTCAGTTCATCCAAGCACATGTTCCACACAAAGCAATGTATAATTTCATTGGTCCTCTTTTAAGCTGTTACAACTGAGTGATCCAAAGCACAGATAACCCCTGCACATGTGGTATCCATGTAAGGCTGCCAAGACAAGACTCATGCTCAGTATGTTTCTAGTACATACTTTGCAATCATCACTTCAGCAGTGATCTAAACTCTCAAGTAGGGTTGGGCTTGGGCAATTTTGATATGGGAGAAATGAAAAAGAAAGGTCAGAGTTCTGCAGGTAGATGGTACTGTTAAATTCAGTAGACCATCCTATTTTTGAATTAATAATAGCTAGGGCTTTATGGCATTTGTGGGCACTGTAGTGTGCTTCTCACCCCCACAGTCAATCCCAAGTGATAAGAAAACCAAGAACTGTTAGTATTCTAGCACCTTTTGCAACAAATGTTGATGCTAAAAAACTAGTCAAATTCCTTATAGCATATATTTTATATACTCAACATTTCTGCAGTTTTCAATTGCCAAAGTTATGCTTAGTTCTTCCTCCTGAAGTGCACACAGTTCCTGGTACCAAATTGATGTCTTCTTCTCCACTAAACTTTGCATACTAAAGAGTGGTCCTTCCATGTACACAGACTGAGTAATAAATATGATTGCATCTGTAACTGCTTAAGAAAAATCTTCCAGAAGTGTCAAGAGACCTAGTTCACTGGCTCCTAAACAAGCTTAAGATACACAACCCCTTCTACCCAGGACAGGTGCCATATAAATGTAATGTATCTTGATCAAAGTATTTGACACATCATATGCAATTGTTCATTTATTGAACTTTAAATGTCATGATATACCATAGATTAAATAGTTAAAAACTATATAAGACAGTGTTCAAAATAGTCTTTCAAAACATCTTTGGACAAAACTGAAGCACCAAATTCAAGCACACACTTCCCCAAATTAACATGAGAACAAGGGGGAACAGTTTCAAGCTGCTGACTATACAGGACCTACACAGGGCATGATAGCACAAGTCACTGTTCTCTGCTGCTAAATATAATTTAAAGTAGTAGTAAGTTGTTCATTAAAGTCCATAAAGTGGATTCTAGTGCCTAGTGGTGTAGCCATTTCTCTAGCTACTGTATTAATGGAACAGATAACATGGGGAGAGAAGACCATAATCGAGACTCCAATTTTATTAGATAGGCCAGAACTGTAGGTTAGATTACTTTTACATGATGTAGTATTTTACACATTGGTGTGGAAACTAAACTTGACACTGTCAGCACTGATTAGGCTCACAGACTGCAAGGACAAACAAGTTTTAGGAGCTTTTTCAATATACTTCCGCTCTGACCCACAAGATTCCTACTATTAAAATCCTGTGATTCAGGAAGATATTACTAGTTATGGTAGCAAAGCAACTATGAAGTAAGAAAAGATCACAAAATTCTCTCACCTGTAACTTATTTGGTACTTGAGCCAGGTCTTTAGAGGTTAAATGCGAGTGCATTAGCTGCACTGCCTAGCATCTGTATTTGATTTATGACCTTTTTTTAAAACTAAGTCAAGAACAGCATTAAAATCCATGTTAGTCACTGCAAACACAAAAAAGTGACCCAACATGAATTGTAAAATGAGCTGCTGGCAAGAGTAATACAATTATACAGTCATCCTTATAACTAAAAAGAAAAGGTATATCTAAAGCATTCATACAAAAAACACTGGAACCCAATGAGTTAACTTTAAATTAATTATGCAACTCAAAAGCTCCTTCAGAAGGAAGCTCAGTTTTTGACCATACAAAGAAGTTTCCTAAGTTTGCAAGGTAAGTCATCAGTTGTAGCTCACCTCAGAATGGGGCTCTGAGCCAAAACTTCAAAAAAGCACTTACGTGCCACTTCCAAGCAAGTCAGGATTTATAGTTTGCGTTTTCCCTGCTGTTGTATTCTTTCTATTGCCAACATTATCTACTGAGGAAGCTTAAGAAATGCATCATTTCTAGCTGTAATAGGTTTGATGCTACTGCTGCTTTCATTTATTTTACTCAAGTGTATTTCACATTTAAGCCTTCCAAAGAGAAAAATGTACATGACAAGAGAAAGATAAAAACAGCAGGGTTTAGCCTCAGCATCCTGCCTGAGTGACATCTTTTCCAGAAGATTTTGTAATTTCCATTGTAGTGAACACCTGTAAAAAAACAAAAACAAAAACAAACAAAAACAATGACTTTTTGGATTTATTAATGCTTTATGCAGTAGTCTAAATGGCTGTTGGTTGCCCCTTTAGTATACCACAAGCTAGGTTTCTACAAATGTTTAAATGGGAAGACAAGATGCAGACTGCATAATTACTTATTTACAAGAAATGTCACGCTTTGTATATTAAAAGGCCAAAGTAACATTGGACTTCCATCAAAATATAAAATAAAATGTTTAATGTGATGACATTTTAGATTTAAGTCACCCTGGGTCTATTCTCTTCCTGCACATGGGTAACTTCCCTCAATATTAAGTATTAACTAACTCTTGGTTCGAAAAAGTTGAAGTATCCCCCTTACCTCTGCACATGTTGGATGTATACCTATTGTTTCATCAAGTAATTCTTTCGTGAGACCACATTTTATTGCTGCACCAAAACCTTGGGTAATTTCTCCAGCATTGGGTCCAAGAACATGAAATCCTATTACACGGTTCTTTAAAGAAAAAAAATTAGGTCAGAGCAAAATAGGTTTTGTATTGGTGAAGTTTCATATTCATATTTGAAGAGTGACTTCCCGTTCATTGAAGATTTGTCTTGAAATGAATGGAGTCAACAGTACACTTGGCACAGATGCTCTGAGGCATCTATAAGCATCAGTTAAGTCAGTAAATGAAAGCTTCAAGTTCATTTCCAGTCAAATTAACCACTGGGGGTGGGGGTGGGGGGGATTCATTAGCAATACACAGAATGCATTTTAGAATTACTACATCAAGCATCGTAATTCAGAAATACAGCTCAAGATTAAACATACTCCGTCTACACCATGCAGCTTTTAGCGACATGGCTGCGTTGCTACAGCTGTGCGACTAAAAGGTGCGCAGTGTAGCTGCCGTTTGTCAGTAGGAGAGAGCTCTCCTGCCGACAAAGTGCTGTTCACATTGGCACTTGTCAACAAAACTTGTGTCTTTTGGGAGGGTGTTTTACTAACACCTTTGACCGACAAAAGGTTTGTCTTTCACTTGCCAATGTAGACAAAGCCTAATTCTGTGCCAGCTGGCTCTCATTATTTTAGAGCAGTAGTTAACCTTTACTGCAGCCTGCACCCCTTTGGTTCTCAAAATATGTTCTTGCACCCCTTACCAAATATTGTTGAAGTAGGTCAGTTCTTTAAACCTAGATATATTTTTGTTTGTATATTATGGTAATCGTTAAAAAAGGTATAATGTTAATAAATACATAGGTTTGATGAAACAAAGTAGTTGTACTTACGTGCCTGTCCTTAATTTGTGTTTTCGATGATTTACCTTCTAAAAAAATCTGGCATGTCTTGCACCCCCAGAGGGGGCATCTTGCACCCCCAGAGGCTGCATGCACCCCAGGTTAAGAACCACTGTTCTAGAGACATACAGTGCATTCAGATTGCTGCTGATGTGTGAAATAGTACTGTGTTTCTTTATATGAAGGCAGAATTTAAATACCTACTCATGATGCCTGCAAAAGTTCTATTTAGAAAACTTTGGCTATTTCTCTTCCCCTCTTGTTACTGATGCGAGTTATGTCTATTGTAAGTTTGAGTTTATCAACTTAACTGGTTTCTGAAGTTACCGCTGGCTGCAGTGGCAAATGAGGTTGCAGACAAGAATAACTTGTAGGCAATAGTAAACTGGCAATTATCTTTAAGCAACAAAAATTCTGTATGTATTTCCCTTGTGTATTTTATTAAATATAAATGACTCAGCAACAGGATTGTTTCAAAGTAGAATGTTTGAGTATATTTCCCATGAAGTGTCAGCGTTAGCAGTTATCGCCACACTGAGTCTGGCTACAATACTTAAGGCAGGATACTAAATACCTCATAATACAATATTAATTGTACGCGAACATCCATTTACTTTGCGTTTCAAAAGAGGTATCTGAAATTTACACTAGGTACTCCCTTCCCCAGGTGTTTTTATATAGTTTCTACAGTAAAGTTCTAATGCTCGGTGATACAGTCTTATAAACAAATTAGATCTTCATTGAATAATCCAGGAAGAGGATAAGAAAAATACAAGCTCACTTCCCCTCAATCATGTAGCTCAGGGGTGGGCAAACTTTGTGGCCCAAGGGCCACACTGGGGTGTGAAACTGTATGGAGGGCCAGGTAGGGAAGGCTGTGCCTCCCTGAACAGCCTGGCCCCTGCCCCCATCTGCCCCTCCCACTTCCCGCCCCCCTCAGAACCCCAAACCCACGCCCCCCAGCTCCTTTTCCCCTGACTGCTCCCCCACCCCGGGACCCTGCCCCCATCCACTCCACTCCCCCCCCCCCGACTGCCCTGCCCCGACAGGCTCCCTGGGACTCCCACACCCTATCCAACCACCTGCTCCCTGTCTGCCCCCTGGGACCTCCTACCCTTATCCAACCCCCCCACCCCCACCTTACCATGCCGCTCAGAGTGGTGGGAGCTTGCAGCCCTGCTGCCCAGTTGGAGCCAGCTGTGCTGCCTGCGCAGTGGCAGGGGGACGGGCCGGGGGCTAGCCTCCCTGGCCAGGAGCTCAAGGGCCAGGCAGGACAGTCCCACGGGCCATAGTTTGGCCACCTCTGATATAGCTAGATACAATATAGTATTTAGAAACAGTGTTTCTGCTCCCAACCACCAGTCATTTTTATGCCAAAATTATCTTCCCCGCTTGAGTATTTTATATATTTCTCCAAAAAGGTCTTCAGGGTTGGGTCTGTTATGTATTAGAAGGTACCAAGTATTGTTGCAGCTAAAAGCATATTGGGCATATGACAAAATCCTGTTTTTCCTATTAAAAATGTATAGCGCAGAGTTTTATAACCAGAAGCAAGTTTTCTACCCTCAAAAAGAGACAGAAACTGAACAGAAAGGGGTATACTTCCTTAAAAAAGTGAGAGACTTAAGAATATGCAAGTTTAAACACGGCACAAAAATGTATGCAACACAAGGTCACTTAAAGAAAAGGAGTACTTGTGGCATCTTAGAGACTAACAAATTTATTTGAGCATAAGCTTTCGTGAGCTACAGCTCACTTCATCGGATGCTCACGAAAGCTTATGCTCAAATAAATTTGTTAGTCTAAGGTGCCACAAGTACTCCTTTTCTTTTTGCGGATACAGACTAACACGGCTGCTACTCTGAAAGGTCACTTAACTGGAACTGAATGAAACGTGAATTTCTGAAGTACCAGAAATAAGGCACAACCACCTCCCAAAACTCACTCTAGAGAAAAATCCAAAAACAACTATACCAATCCACCCCCAAATGAATGTTATCAAATTGAGACAAGTTTCATAAGGCATTAATCTGGTGCCAACTACCAACTGCTCAATCTGCTCGACACACCCAAATGTTACCTGGTGGATCAAAAGAACATGTTTAAGTTCTTAATAAAATGTACTTGGATTCTGCATTAATTGAACGTGTGTCTGGAATTGGCCATAAACTGAGACTCTGGCCTCAAGTCAATCACTAAATATATGTTCTTGAGTCTGTAGCCTAGAATTTTACTTCTGAGGTTAACACATGCTCACAGTGGAGACAAATTCCAAATTTATAATACATACATTGTCATGTTTATTGCAGATTATCTTTGCATAGCAAGTATTGTTGTCTCTGCTGGGTACTGTCCATTCAAGAGGCCAAAACAAAGTGTGATACACCTGCAAGGAGCAAGAGGAAGTAGTGTTAAGACTAAATTTAAATTATTTTAATATAGTCTATTTATAAGCTTCCTAGTTTGTAACCAAACCTCTAACCTACTAGCTACCCATTTCTCGTTAATATTTGATGGCACTACTCTCCAGTTTCTAACTGGATTTAGTGCTCCATCCACTCCCCATCTTCCAAATCAAAGAGTTTATATGCAGGGCTAGTAGCATTACCTATTGAGTTTGCCTGACATTTCCCAAAATATCCTGTTTTCCAGTTGCTTATAACCAACTATTTGGGCAGGAGTTTTCCATGCTGGGTGTTAGCCTCAGGCTGAACATTTTGGGACAATTTCAGTTAAACTAGTTCAGCCACTTCTGAGGACAAGGGTGTCTTTGGAAAGCACCAGTGGTTTCCCATGCTTTAGAGTAAGTATGGCCTGCGTGTTAGGGATGCAGGGAGTCTGTCTCTTCTGTGCTCTCAATGACCCCCTCTGGCTGACACCCTGGCAGTGTGGAAGTCCCCTCTGTCTGAGTCAGATGGCATAAAAACTGGACTTATGACATTATGGGGAAGAACTGAGGCAGAGACTATAACTGGCTGGGCAAGGAGGAAAGGTCTGGGAGCTGGGGAGGAAAGATGGGCAGAACAGGAAACCAATGGGTGTGTAGGGAAACTAGGACTGGGAGAGGTGGAGACTGAAAACATGAGTGGGCAACCAGAGGCTTTGGGGGGGGGAGGGAAGAGAAGGGAAGGGAGAAGAGACAATGACAGATCAAGTAGTGTGGAAGAACTGGGACAGGCAATTAGGATTTACTGGGCAAGGAGACTAATAGCAGAAGCCAGTGGTGGGGAAAAGACTAGAACAGGTTGGAAGGGAAAGGGCAGAAGACGGCGCCTGCTAGGGGACACTGCCCTCCAGAGCCTCAAATGGAACCCAATATCCCAGAGTCGCACTATTTCTTTATCTGTGTAATCCATGGGCAAAGTGTCCCACCCCTCTGTAGTGCTGGTCCACAGAGGATTACAACCTAATACTGCTATCAGTTACTCAGTTAGCTCAAAGAAAAGGAGTACTTGTGGCACCTTAGAGACTAACCAATTTATTTGAGCATGAGCTTTCATGAGCTACAGCTCACTTCATCGGATGCATACTGTGGAAACTGCAGAAGTAAGGTGCCACAAGTACTCCTTTTCTTTTTGCGAATACAGACTAACACAGCTGTCACTCTGAAACCTGTCAGTTAGCTCAAGTGGCAGAGGTCTATACGTTCCAATCCTGCTGCTGAACCATGTGGGTTTGGTGCACATGATGGGATTTCAGTTTTCGTTTTTCCTTTTAAGGAGGATAGGAAATTTTACTTTAGAAGAACAGTGAAGTTGCAAAGTCAAGCTCTTAAAAAAAAAAAAAAAAAAAAAAAGGAAATAGAAAAGGCTGCCTGTGTGTCTTTAAATTCACTACCCTTATGCATATGCGTTATGATAGTCTGATCATATAATTCAAGACTATTTTTCCTACAGAACTTCTGCTTATTCTGTGCAGTAATGGCTATTGCTCACTTAATGAGCATCCATCAAATATTTGATCTTCATTGTTCAACGCATATCCCCACGTCTCATTCACTACACATTAGTCAAACCTTATTCTGAAGACTGAATTATTAAATTTCCTCATAAGTTTTTCTATGGTGCTCATCACCACAGTGAGTGCTTCACACACATTGATCTCATAGGCATGTTGTGAAAATAAACTCAGTGGTATAGTCCTTTTTTCAGCACTCCCATCTCACTCACTCACTCATTCCAACTGTTGCCACCAATGAGGCAGGGATCTTACAGACTAGTCTTTCACTGCATAACCCTTATTCAGCTCCACAACCATCCACTCTATCCACTGAATAAGACTGGAATTGTGTGGAAAAAGTACATGATCATGTACTTCAAGACTGCATATACATGATAAAGGAGCTGAATTATGGTTGCACAGGTAACTAATTCTGGCATTTTCTAACTTTTGAACACTTTACTGTGAAACCTTGATATTCTTAACATAGTTTAAGAGTAATAAAAAAAATAAGCTTGGCCATCGCGATGCTTTGTTTAGCATTCCAATTAAAAACAGTTATAAGTTTATTTTTTGGTGTTTTGTAAGTTTATCTTCACTAGTTTCTGTTTGGTGCCAGCTGCCTAAGATGCTCTGGTTGCCGCATATGCAATTAAAATACTGTATTTTACTTAAGAACAGCCATAATGGGTCAGACCAATGGTCCATCTAGCCCAATATCCTGTCTTCCGACAGCGGTCAATGCCAGGTGCCCTAGAGGGAATGAACAGAACAGGTAATCAAGTGATCCATTCCCTGTCACTCATTCCAGCTTCTGGCAAACAGAGACTAGGGACACCATCCCTACTCATCCTGGCTAACAGCCATTGATGGACCTATCCTCCATGAACTTATCTACTTCTTTTTTGAACCCTGTTATAGTTTTGGCCTTCACAACATCCTCTGGCAAAGAGTTCCACAGGTTGACTGTGTGTTGTGTGAAGAAATACTTCCTTTTGTTTTAATTTCATTCGGTGATCCCTAATTCTTGTGTTATGAGGAGGAGTAAATAACACTTATTTACTTTCTCCACACCAGTCATGATTTTAATAAACCTCAAATCATAACCCCCCCCTTAGTCATCTCTTTTCCAAGCTGAAGAGTCCAGTTTTATTAATCTCTCCTAATATGGAAGCTGTTCCATGCCCCTAATAATTTTTGTTGTTCTTTTCTGAACCTTTTCCAATATATCGGTTTTGAGATGGGGCGACCACATCTGCATGTAATATTCAAGATGTGGGCATACGATGGATTTATATAGAGGTAATATGATATTTTCTGTCTTATTATCTATCCCTTTAAGGATTCCCTACATTCTGTTTGCTTTTTTGACTGCCGCTGCACATTGACTGGATGTTTTCAGAGAACTATCCACAATGACTTCAAGATCTTGAGTTGTAATAGTTAATTTAGATTACATCATTTTCTATGTACAGTTGGGATTATGTTTTCCAATGTATATTACTTTGCATTTGTCAACACCGAATTTCATCTGCCATTTTGTTGTCCAGTCACCCAGTTTTGAGAGATTATTTTGTAGCTCTTCGCAGACTGCCTGGGACTTATCTTTTTTTTTTTTTTCTTTTCTTCTTTTTTGGGGGGTGGGGAGGAGGGGAAGAGAAGAGAGAAAGAGGGAAGAGGAGGAGAACAATAATGGAAAATTAATACTGATTCCCTACCTGGGATCTCAGATATGTTTTGTATGCTTCAGAATGCCAATGCACCATTGCCTGAATTGCACTAGCCCCCAGACCAACTGGGCTGAGGCTGTTGCTGCCGTGATCCTGAGTGAGTGGGAACCAAATTCATGTGCTGGGAGCCCCAACCTCACCAGTCCCCATCTTAAAACTGTAACAAACTGGTATGTTGTGAGGGCACTCCCATCAGTGTGAATAAAGAGGGGCCCATCCCTCTCTGGTCTTATTACCATGTATGCCCTCACAGCCCCCATCAAGTAGATCCTGGGCTTGCCACCCTCCTTTAGAGCTCTCCCCCCCCCCCTCTCTCTCTCTCTCTCACACACAATTTGAATTGCATATGCAGCATCCTAAGTATTTTAGTCAGCTGGCACTAAAATTATAGTAACTTCCAAGTTAGTGCTGAATTGTAAAACAGAAACTAGTAGAAACAGAGTGCCACATAGCAGCTCCAAATAGAGAGTATAAGATGGTGCAAAACTGGTTGGAAAACCACTAACAGAGAGTGGTTATCAGTGGCTGAGTCATGCTGGAAGGGTATAACAAGTGGGGTCCTACAGGGATCAGTTCTGGGTCTGCTTCTGTTCAATATCTTCATCAATGATTTAGATAATGGCATATAGAGTACACTTATCAAGTTTGTGGATAATACCAAGCTGGGAGGGGTTGCAAATGCTTTGGAGGATAGGATTAAAATTCAAAATGATCTGGACAAACTGGAGAAATGGTCTGAGGTAAATAGGATGAAATTCAATAAGAACAAATGCAAAGTACTGCACTTAGGAAGAAACAAAATCAGTTGCACACTTACAAAATGGGAAATGACTGCCTAGGAAGGAGTACTGTGGAAAGAGATCTGGGGCATAATAGTGGACCACAAGCTAAATATGAGTCAGCGTAATGCTGTTGCAAAAAAAGTAAAAACATTCTGGGATGTATTAGCAGGAGTGTTGTAAGTGATTCTTCCACTCTACTAAGGTCTCAACTGGAGTATTGTGTCCAGTTCTGGACACCACATTTCAGAAAGGATATGGACAAATTGGAGGGAGTCCAGGGACGAGCAGCAACAATGATTAAAGGTCTAGAAAACATGACCTATGAAGGAAGATTGAAAAAAATTGGGGTTGTTTAATCTGGAAAAGAGAAGACAGAGGGGACATGAAAACAGTTTTCAAGTATGTAAAAGATTGTTACAAGGAGGAGGAAGAAAAATTGTTTTTCTTAACCTCTGAGGATAGGACAAGAAGCAACGGGCTTAAATTGCAAGAAGGGAGGTTTAGGTTGGACAGTAGGAAAAACTTAACTATCAGGGTGGTTAAACACTGGAATAAATTGCCTAGAGAGGTTGCGGAATCTCCATCATTGGAGATTTTCAAGAGCAGATTAGACAAATACCTGTCAGGAATGGTCTAGATAATCAGCCCTGCCATGAGTGCAGGGGACTGGACTAGATGACCTCTCAAGGTCCCTTCCAGTTCTATGATTCTATACATCAAAGGGAAACACTTGGCACTACAAGCATAAATTCCAGAGTTGAGTCTACAAAAACAATTCTATTGCAAATACATTTGTGAAAACCTTACTAGGAGGAGGGAGACATAAGGAACTGGAATGAAGATTAAATCAGAGTCTAAAGCCCATGCCAGCAGCCCAAGAATTGGCCAGGGAGGAAAAGTGAAACAGTTTACAAAGGAACAGGGCAAATAAGAGTGAACAGAAAACAGGGGACAACTTAGGACCTCATCACCTAGAATGAACATGCAAAGACTTGTGGTACACAAGGGGATGAATAACTTTTTGGAGTACTGGTTCAAAGAATTTTACAGCGCTGTTCCAGTGAAGTGAAATTACCTTCCCTCATCCAATTTGGATTTCCCAGAACTCCAAGAGCTACATGGAACTATATTCCTAAAGTTAAATGCTTCTGGATTTTTCAGGCACCAGGTGTGTGAGAAAAATCTTTGAATCAGATTTGAACCAACTTCTGTTGGTGAGAGACAAGCTTTGGAAATTGTCAGCCGTCAAAGAAAATACTTGACTAATGCTGTAAGATTACACCGAAGTGTTTAAATAGCAATCTCCTCAATACTTGTAATGTTCATTTAGACCAGTAGCCTCTTGAGAAGATACAATAGCACATTTAAACAGGTAGCTATGAAATGAAGACTTCAGCTTCTCACCTCTACATTTTCCTTTCCATATTCTTCAATGGCTCTCTCTTCAGGTAATCCACAACAGCCATACTCCAAAGGAGTAAACACTGTAGTTGGTACATTGACATAGTCACACTAAAATTAAAAGAATTCAGTTTTCTTTATATTTACATATTCATATGCCTACATAGAGACACATAAAAAAAAGGCGAACAAGCTGCACCACCAAATCATTGTCATAGTAGCACAAGACTCAAGACTCTCAGCCAACACCTGCTAATCTCTTGAGGTAAATACCATGGTGAAAGTGAAATTCATATTTTCACAGAATACGATCTTACCTTTATAAAGCTACCCCCAAAAAGTCTGCGAGCTAGAAGCTTGCCTGCCTGAATTGCAACTGGGGTAAGTTCAAGTTTTCCATCCAAGATATCTCCAATAGCATAGACATGAGGCACACTGGTTTGTTCCTCGTCATTTACAGGTATTTTTCCATTCCTTTTGAAAAAAACCCAACAAAGTGTGGATCAGTACTCTGACCTTACTTTCTCAATTCAGTTAAAGACCTATTCTACCACACGGAGACACTAGAATACTTTCAGGCACTGCTCTAAGAAAAGAAAGTATTTATGCCAGCTCTAGTTAGAATGTAAACTCCTTGGGCCACAGACTATTGCCTTTTCCCTCCCATACAATGCCAAACAGTCAGTACTTAAGGGGCCAGATTTTCACCTCTGCACACAAGTGTAAATCTGAACACCACCACTGACATTGGAGAGAAATCAGGATCTGTCCTTCTATTTGATTATTATATAGCTTGCTGAAATAATAGACATCTCCCTCCTAAGCAAAAGTCTAATCTATCAGCACAGATGACAAGTGAAGTATTAAGAACTATTCAGTCAATGGGCACTGTTGCTTTGTTCATAATGCTAACTTAATCTGGTTAAACCAGAAAACTGAATTTAATGAGGTTCAATCAATCAGAAAAATGAAACATGAGTCAGCCTTATACAAGCAGGTTATTAAACCATTTTAGCATTTTAAGGGCCCTCTCTAAGAAATGCAAGTGTAAAGCCTCAGTTTAGTGGGTGTATTCCTGCTAAATCTCTCATACACAGGCTAAGATTTTTAATCAGTAAATGCTGGTAAACAGCAATTCAACTGTACACACACACACACACGGATGAAAAAAATATTTCTATTGACAATTAGAAAAGTTTACAGACAGGCAAAGTAAGAAAAGCTGCCTGAGAACTTAGTCTGATTTATGGATGTTTACTCAGTATATTTTAAACATGTGATGTTGACATCTTTTAACCGTTGTAACTTTTTGAATCTCAACTTCTGTCATTAAACAAACACTCCACTGACACCCTGTAATTTCCCACAACTGAAACGTTAAAAAAACCACACATTAAAAAATGCTCAAAAACCATACACATTTTTATAATTTCGCCAGATAATATCAATCAAGTTTCCCAAGCTTACTCATAGGTCAGTGAAGCAAAAGCATTACTGACTACATCAGAGTAACTGAAGTAAAAGTAGTTGCTTGTAGTTCTATCATTTAAAAAACTTATATGTGCTTCAAAGTCCAGTTTTACAGGAGCCTATACACACACACACACACACACACTAAAAATAGTAGTTTCTAGAAAAAGATAACACTCATGCTCCCTTTCTTGGGACAAAAGCTATTGAAAATCTCCATGATCAACTGACAAGTATCATAAGCAGGAATTTCAAAAATCAGTATCAATAGTTACTGGTAGGGTTAAGAAGCTGAGAGCAGTTCTGAAGTGAACATGCCAGACAAATTAAGATACTCACTTTTCATTGATTTTGACACCAATCTTATCTAAACCAATGTTTCTGGTACAGGCATCACGACCAATAGCCATCAAAACCTACAAAAAAGTAACAAAAAAAAGAAGCTATCGAGAACTCCTTTCTATCAATGTTATTCTAAGTATTCTGTTTCAATTTTTCAATGAAAACTAAGCAAGTGAACAATTGAAGCCACATTTCCTAAAGTTGCTTAAAATGTGTAGGTGTCAGTAGTTAGCAGCAAAAAGATTACCTTGACACTAGAATAATAGTCAGAACAGACAACTGGTAACATATGACACCATCTACAAAACAGTCAACCCCCTCGTAGCAGAGTTAAAGTTTCAGCAATTCTGTGGACAGAGTTGCAACAGGACAGAATATCAAAATCTTGTTATTTTTCTATGGAATGTTGACAATGCTGGCAGGTTGCCAGAATTATTGAATTTCTTATTGTACCTCCCTTCCTTTGTTTCCAAACAGTACAAATGATTTAAGAGCTTTAATGATCATTAACATCCATTTTACTTTGATACAAATATATATTTGTGGGCATCATTTAGTGCCTGATAACAGGGATATATTTGTAGTACAAAATTGCTTACAGTATTATATTCTCCTTCAACAGTGTCTGGTCCCTCAGTAGACTGTGCTACCACTTTTAGTCTTCTAGGCATGCCTTCCTCCAACCTTTCAATCTGTAGGAAAGAATTAATAATCTTAGTCAAGTTACCTTAACCAGCAGAGCCTTATTGCATTACACGACATATACACTACACACCTTGCTGAATGTTCAGCAATAAAATGCTTTTAACATAAAAGCTTGGCCATACAGAATTTTCAGCTTATCTGCTATAGAGCTGAACTTTTTTTCTGGAAGACATTTTATCACAAGACACTTGCATTCTGGGTAATCTTTTCCTTTCAGGCTGGCTATTTAGCAAGAAAGAAGAGAAACAAAGTGAAAGTACTTGCCCGAATAGGTACAAATTTCCTGATGAATTTAACACCATGAGTTTCCATGTAGGCACCTGCCCTCTCTGCCATTTCTTGGTCAAAGCCTCGAAGAAGGATGGAGCGCACCATAACTGTGACATCCAAACCAATGCCAGCAAGAAATCCTGCACACTCCAGAGCCACATAGGAGGCACCCACAATTAGAGTTTTGCCAGGGCAGTAAGGCAGGGAGAAGAGGTCATCGCTGAAAAGCAACGCAGAAAACACCATTTTACAATTCAGCTTTGTTTCAATTTGCATGTTGAAAAGTAGACAGAAGGGAAGTCTTATTAACAGAGACTAACATCTCATCTCACCTAGTAATGCAGTATTCTTTATCTCCAGGGATACCCAAATATCGGGGCCTTTCCCCTGTTGCTAGGACAAATGTCTGTGCTGTGTGAAAAGTTTCCTGTCCTTTCCTGGTGGTTGCCTGAGATACAGAGGAAAACAAAAAGCCAACCAAAAAAAAAAAAAAAAACCAAACACAAAACACAAAACACAGAATTACAGAACTATTGTATTCCAAGATGCCAGGAATAACTTGTGAGTCACAAGGCCTACTGCCAACAATAAAAACCTCAACTTTATCAAGCAGCTGATAAACGCAATAGGATTTAGAAAGGAGTCTTGATAACAGATGGAGCCAAGTGAAAAGCCATTATACTGTAGAGATACTCTTAAGAAATCCTTTTACTGAACTACATGGTAACATCCATTGTTAATGGGTTTACATGGGGAAAATACACTAGACTACACTCCCCACACTAGCTGCATTGAACAACAGTGATCAGCTGACTTGGGCAGGGCTCAGAAGGTTTAAGCTAATAACTTAGATTTTACATTTAATAAAGAGAAAGACTGAAAGTTTCTTAAAGAACTTGAAGAGTTCGATGTTGATGCTAGCGGCAAAACAGATGGTTATCCAAGTAATTTTGAGGCTTGCGTAGGAGTAGACTAGAAAAGTGCTTTAAGACAGGCTGATACCTCAGGTGGGAAGAAAACAAAGGATGGTTTATTTTAAGTTTCCCTCAACTTCAAAGGCAGTCAGTCTTTGGGACTTCATATTGCAAAATGCCTCTTTTTGAAAGGGGTTTGAGAAACTACAAGTCAAACCTGTGCGAAAAGGAATGTCAGATTTGTCCTCTTGCATGTAGCAGCTTAAAAAGAGTCTGCTCTACTTTCCTGTATTGATGGCCCAGCTCAGTACCAAACTTATATTAAATGAACAGGTGGAAACTGAATTTCTTCTATAATATTGGTAAAAAATAAGCCAACTAGTTTTACTCCTCATTCAGTGTAACCTTCTGGATTTAAATTGTGTGACTAAATCAAACTACCTACATCAGGGTCAGGCAGCTGTATCCAGTGAACCTACATGATGTAAAATTTTATTCATTGCTGCATCCCTAACCTGGGTAAACCCTGGTCCAATCTGATAGTCAGCTATAATACCCGCTGTGCAGTACAAATTAAGTATATACTTGTCTTGTGGCTTCATTCCTATACCAATACACAGAATACTATTCCAACTCCATAATATCATGGAAGGGATCTGAACTTGAGGAACAGGCAAGGTTTTGGATATGGCTCTTTATGTAGAGAATTCCCCTATCCTCCTTCATGTTTTAACAAAAAAGCTTCTGATCGGTAGGCCATGTGTGCGTTTTCTAAAATTAACACTCCTCTTCCAAACTAATTTTAATGCTTTCTTGGCTCAGTATGCAGTATTATTCACAGTTACTCACTGAGATTAAGATCCAATTTTCAGTGACGTTATGAGGCAAGAGGCAAGTTACAAGAAGAAAGTACGTTTTAACTTGATTCAACTATCCAGGGATTTTGAATAAAAGATACAGTAAACTCCTGATTCTTAAATGCTATAGATTTAAGTTAACACCAATTATCTATAAACATTAAGGCAATTTAATAGTTATGTTTCATAGCTTTTCATTTATGAATTTTGGAATCAAGTCACACAGTTTGTTACATACTCAAGCTCTACCTCTCTACTTATGCAAGATTCTCTATTTGCAGATCCCCACATTACTTCTATATAACTGGTATTAGTATGCAAGTATTATGACAGTGGTTACTGGAGTATAAATCTACTTAAATCAGTAAATTATTCCTGTAATTTTAATTCTTTAAGTGAGATAAGTAAAGTATCATACAATAACTCCTCACTTAAAGTCATCCTGGTTAATGTTGTTTTGTTGCTGATCAATTAGGGAACATGCTCATTTAAAGTTGTGCAATGCTCCACTATTCCGTTGTTTGCCTGCCTGCTTTCTCCACAGCTGGCAGCCTCCCTATGCTCTTCCCCCCTCCCTCCACCAACAGCGCCTCCCGCCCACCGGCAGACCCCACGGATCAGCACCTTCCCCCTCCTGCCAGGGGCAATCAGCTGGCTTGCAGCATTTGGGTGGGGGGGGGGGACGAGGAGGGGAGAGGACTCAGCGCACAAGCTCCCCCCTCCCTCCTGAACACCGCAAACCAGCTGATTGCCCCGGGCAGGAGGCAGAGGGGGGGGGAGGGCGGGTCCTCGCTCCTCCCTCCTAAACACAGCAAGCCAGCTGATTGATTGCCCTGGGAAGGAGGACCATAGCCTGCCTGCGAAGTAAAGGGGAGGAGGAGGGGGAAGAGGGAGGGAGGGAGAGAGAGAAGAGGCGGGTCAAGTGTGGGGGCTTGGAGGAAGGGGTGGAGCAGGTGGGCTGAGGGTTGAGGTCCCAGCCCCTCCTGCTTGCAGATTAGGGGAAGCTACCGCCACTGCTCCGCAATGTGCTTCTCCTAGCCTACAGTACCTTCAGCCTCCTTGTCTGCCTCATCTCCAGTGCCAGTGGGCTGTGCCTGTGCAGGGTAAGGCAGGGGCACCTCCCAACTATAGTACTGTACTGCTGTAAACACACAGCACATGCAACGACTCCCCCTGCCAGTGATTCACTGTTGCTTTAAGGCCCAATGGCCCTGCTTGGGAATAGGGCTATATACCAAGTGCTTGCGAGGCCACCAGCTGCCTGCAAAGCAGCTGCGGGTGGTGCACAGCAGAGGCCCTGCCTTGCTACAGAATAAATAATGTTTTATCTGCTCCCCTCTCTTCGCTGGAGGGAGGTAAGAACACAGGGGGGCGGCAGCCTGCCCAAAGCAAGTTACAGGAATAGCATTCCAGTGCCTGCTTCGCTGTAGCAAGGGGGATAAGCGGCATAGATATGCACAGAACCTGGCCCTGCTTCCATGAAAGCATGTGAAATACACAGGAGCTTTGCCATTCACTTTAATGCCAGCTGCATGTCTCTGCCCCTGCATGCACACAGCAGAAAGGGGCACAGCCCTGCAGCAAGTGTTAATTTTCCTCCTCTTACTACACTGGCTGCAATGCTGCCCGGGTCCTGAGTGCATGGTTACTAGGGGAGATACAGCAGGGCCATTTTTCCAGGGCACCCTGGAAGAGAGGCCTTTGGTCCTCCAGCAGGGCTCCTGTGAAAGTAAGAGCCTCCATAACTAGTCCTAGCCTAAACCCACAGGGCTTCCAGAAGGGGAGCAAAATTACCATGGAGAAATGACACGGTTTTCCAAATTCTCTTGCAATAGTTGACTGATGCTGCATGACCCCGGCCACTCCAGGCTGAAGGAAGTGAGGAATAGCACATGCTCCTCCAGACATGCATGCATCACCCAGCATCATGAGTCAAAAATGTCCAGCAAGTGATAGTGGAGTGCCTAGCAGTACCAGTAGCAGCAAGAAAACCACGAAAACCCTTAGTTTAAAATTGTTTAAAAAAAACTTATACCTGTATTAAATTGCTTGTTTAAAATGTATATAATGCCTTTTGTCTGCCAATTTTTTTCCCACTGGAACTTAACACCTTCCCCTCCCGCACATTTACATTAATTCTTATGGGGAAAATTGGATTCGCTTAACATAGTTTCACTTAAAGTCGCATTTTTCAGGAATATAACTACAACATTAAGTGACGAGTTACTGTATTAAGCTGAAACCTTTTACATACTAGGTTTCAACTAAAGAGCAGTTTTAGGACATATGGGGAGTGATTCTTAACAGGTCAGAGAAAATAAGCCAAAGCTAAACATGCAGCAGCTACCTTTATTTTGTGTGGTTCGATAAATTCTGCATAGGCATTGACGTATGTCACAGTCTTCTCTCTCAAGGACACCCTGTAACCCCAATTTAAAGAGCCTATGTAGTTCTGAATTGCTTCTACCATGGTCTCCCAGTTGTGTTTAACTAAAAATAGAAACAAGAAGCTTTACAGTTAAAAGAAACTGAAGTATAAACACATTAACTTCATGAACATCAATAGAAGCTTACAGTAAATTGTAAAAATAGTTGCTCATTAGTCATAACTCAAATTATGGCAATACTATAGGTTAAGCAATGCCTCACTAAATTAGCAAGCCCAAGTAGAATACAAATACACATTTCATGTAATAAGTAACATATTAAAAAGTTTTTCTAGGGATACTTCATATCCATCAGACATAAAAAATGGCTTCTCTCTTAGCACTAATGGCAAAGTTATTTGGGTTTATGAAACCCAACTACAAGTAACCCAACAAGCTAGATTATGCAAGTTATGGTGGAATCAAGCCTCAAAACAGGTTTAAGTGCCTTCATAAAGAGATTCTGGGGGAGAGGGAGGGAAAAGTTGTTCAAGTGGCAAACTGAATTCTATTTAGTCACTTCAATACTAAAAGAATTCTTATTTAAGCTCAAACAAAAGTTCTGATTTGCATCCTCCCCCACCAGTGTTCAGTGTTAGTGACCTTGCTCATCATACTCCCAGCCAAATTTCCTTGAATCTTGAAGTGCCTGTCCCAGAAGTGCAGCTTGATGCATGAGTTTCTTAGGAATACAACCTACATTTACACAAGTGCCACCAAGTCCTGTGATGGAAAGAAAGAAAGTTTATTTAATGTTATTACCAGCATTAACTTTAGATGTGCACGTCTGTCTTATGACATGCTTTATGTACTCCACTGTCTAGCCATCCATTAGTATTACTTTCTGTACATATGCAAGCAATGGATGGAGAACTTCCTTTACAACTACATACCTTCCGATGCAGTATGTAATTGACAAGGTTGACAAAGTAACATTTTTTACTTAAGCAATAACATTTTAACTCTAACTCCAATACCAAGCAGGTTACATAAGTAAAGCTTTAAGCATAGGCCCAACACATTCACATATATAAAGTAGCTTTGGACTAATTCACCGCCACTTATTCTGTAGTCAGATAGAACAGAATGACACTTTCATGATACCTAAGAAGTGCAAGAGACCACAATCTGCAGTGTTAACCACGCCTATTCTATGGAGTCAGAGACAGAGCTAAATTTCAAAAAAGAAATGAAGGGCAAACATTCCTCTTATGAGTGATTGTAAGAAATTCAACATATGCTTTCTTCAGAACAAAAGAAGAATACTTCTCTACACAATAGAGTTTACTTATGGAAAGGATGACCACTAATCTGTTCTATAGGAGCCAGGATCAAAAAATGTGAAAAACAGCAAAAGGCAAGGTCAAGGGAAAGTGAGGAATTCTGGAGACCACATGAAAAGCATCCACTTCAAGGTGCTTGTAACACCTAGTGTAGAAATATGGTCCCTTTGGGCCTATGAAATACTGAATGTATCACAGTGCTAAGCACTTCAGCTAAAATGAAGTGATGATACTGTAATTCAGCAACTCACGTGTAAAGCCAATTCAAACTAACATTTTCATCTAAGGAGCTCAAAATGTGCTTGACAGATATCAGCTTCCCTATAAGTGATTAAAATGTTTAAGATTTAAAAAGGGAAGGTTACGTAGCAAAGAATTTAGTGAGAATGTGAAATCCAGGAGTTAATAGGAAATTGAAGTACATAGGGAAATGCAGGCTGGATAGAAAAATCCATCTCGAACAGGCAGGCTGAGTGAGGTTTATTTCCTCCATCATTTATGTTGTAGAATCACAGCCTCATATCCATACAACTACCATACTACAGGAATGCAAAACCTTGAAACTAAATAATTTAAGCAATGCTGACATCAGCATTTTAATCTATGCATATATATTGTGATTTGAGGCTAGGACCGCTTACCCCATGAAGTACCCGAAGGTGTTGGTACAACATAATCTAGCACCATGACCTTTTTTCCTAAGGCAGCAGCTTCCTGTATTAAAAAAGAAGTCAGATATGAACTGATGAACTTCTCCATTGCTTTTTGATGCTAAAAGCTTAAATGATCAAGGAAAACATGTCCTCCAATGTGCTTGTCTGATGGAAGGCATTTCTGATGCCAGTCTTAGTACCACTTACCCTTCTCTCCGTAATGCCACCAGTGCTTGTGTTAAGTGTGGGAATTTTGGTAACACTTTTACGATGTTCTTGTGCACCTCAGTTCCCCTGTGCTTTGTACTACTATGCAAAGGAAAGGGACTCTGTGTCAGACTCATGTGGCTGCCTGGTAAGAGACCAGAATAATTAATGAACTGAATAGAGCCTATGCATGTGAATGAAGGATCTGGAAGAAACTGTGAAAACCTCAATGGCTGGGACACTCACACCTAGCAATCTACAGCCAAGAGGAGATTCCCTGCCACCTCTCTGCAGGTAAGCACAAAGGCCTTAAGCTGAAGAATGTGTGAAGGTATCAAATGTCTGACAGAGCTGGATACACGGACACAGGAGGAACCTGGAGACTAACAGTATGTCTACACTACAGTTTATGTCAGGATAACTTAGGTCACTTAGGGGTGTGACTAAACCACCCCCTTGAGCAACATAAGTTACAGCAACATAAGCACTCGTATGCACAGCACTACGTTGGTGGGAGAGCCATAGCTTCTACCATTCATGGAGGTGGTTTTATTATGCCGATGGGAAAGCTCTGTCAGCATAGAGCGTCTTCACCAGATGCACTGCAGCAGCGCAGCTGCACTGGCACAGCTGTGTCGCTGTACATGTAGACATGCCCTAAGAACAAAAGGGGACAGAGGGCCAGGATAAGGTCAGGGCAGCAGGACCTGGCAGAACCCTAGCTCCTACCAACAGGAATCATATCCTAAGCCTGCATCTCACGCTAACCTAAAGACTTTTAGATTCTGTATTCCAGGTTATTAAAATTGGTATCTTGTTTTAAAAAGGCTTCTTATTGTTTCTGCAGATATTTTATGCTCTGAAGGGGTAGGAACACGTCTCCCATAGGAGTCTGGCTTGGCTGGGCTTATTGAAGGGAACCACAAACAATTGGGCCTACAGGTACCAGCTTCGGAATCATGGAGGCTGTGGGCCTTTCCCTGTGGAACTATGTGGAGCCTTTGGGTCTGGCACACTAAAGGGCTACTTCGAAGAGACTGGTTACAGGCTGGGGCATAGACCAGACCCTGAGAATCTATGACGGCACCTAATTCAATCAGAAGCTGCAGAGGAGCAGAGCAGCCGGAGTTTCACTTCCAACCATCTGAAGATATGTATCACACCTGGAGAAGAAATATCTAGAAGCAACCCTATACAACAGCCTGCACTGTCAACAGTAATTATCTAAAGGGAATGTTATGCATATGTTTGTCATCCCCCTGTCCTCCACTGCCCAGCCAAAAGTAGTATCAATACTTTGAACCTTCAACCCTTCTGAACAACTACCAGAAACAAAGGCTGCTGTTTCCTTAAGTTCCTTACTCGTCCAGGAGGAAGTTGACAAAGTTGAAAGACTGAAGCAAAAAGTGACTATACTATGGGAAAGAATCTGGCCCAAAGTTCTGAACTATGAGCTCCTGAAGGAGTGCATGTTACACTACAGTTACATCAGTGTTCAGCCCATTAAATTTCATATGAATGGAAAGACTCACTGAAATGTAGACTATATTGCATTAGAATGACAGGTGCACAGAGCAACAGAGTTTCAGGAGAAATCTTACATGTACAGTTGATATATAGGCAAAATTCAGTGTACAAGTGCAAACCCAAGTGCATACCTTGGAACATGCAAGTCCGCCAGAGCCACCACCAACAACAATAAGATCGTAATCATAAACTTCTGCATCATCTATGCAATTCCCTAGCACATTCTGCAATGAGCCACTCTGGTAAGCCTGTAACAAACATATGGGTTACTCACACAGCTATATGTTCAAGTGTGAATTACACAGCTTTTTCATGACCTAGGTCATCATGTCTGATGCTCCTACCCTAATTTTGGATTCCTTATTAAAGAGGATCATTAGCACACAGTTTTTCAAATCTGAGGGCTAGAAAGGGAGTTCTCACATGATACTTAAAGCTCACAATTATAGAACCTTTCACAGGACTGTGTTCTCATTTTCTGTGTCTAAAGTTATGTTTAAGTCACACAGCAAAAGCTACATACCAAAAAACCAAGTCAAGAAATCACTGATGACCCATTGCTCACTCCATTTGTAATTCTACCCATTGTACAGAACATCAAGAAGGCAGGAATTAAAAAAGGTTGTCGCAGGATGGAACAACTGTCTCTCCTTTTAAATACCGATTTTTTTAATTTAGTTTCCTTCTTGACATTATGGGAAGGCAATAAGTATGCATTAAGTTAGTTCACTAGCATATTTTGAAACCAGTGGTTGCAAAAAAGAGGTATCAAGTGACTAGACTGTATTTAAAAACAGAGATAAGTTACCTAGTCAGTTCATTTCTAGTCACAGCTAATTTCAAACTCAAGAAAAGCAAGATTACCTGAAAAGTTTTATCATATCCACCTATGTGTGTTCCATTCACAAACACACTGGGCACAGTCCTCTGGCTAGTCACTTCTACTAACACTTGCTGAATATTGGGTCCATCATCTAAGGATAACAAAAAAACACACACCACTATGAGAGAGTTTGAAACAATCCTCACTGAAAGTGCACTTAAATGTATGGGTTTTTTAAAAACTAGAACTGAAGTGCAGTTTGTTGAAAAAACACGTCACAAGCCCTCCATAAAATCAACGTATTTGTTTCAGACATGGCAAGTTTGTAGACACATTCTTCAAAAGCACAAGCTTTGAAACAAAAGAAGATTTTTCAAAGAGTACGTGTCTTGATAGATGGAATGAATTGAAGCTTCACAAACCTAAATGCGAGATGGTTTCCAGGTGGTGTTTAAGTCACTGAGTTTAGAAGGAAGCCATACATTGCTCGAGACCTGGCTATTTGAGAGAGACTACCTCCCTGCCTATGTATATTGCCACAGTCAATATCAGTGGAGGCATTTGAGCTAACTCAATACAAAAAAACAAACAAACAAAAAAAAAAACCACACACACACACACACACCCCCGCTGGCAGGGTGTTCTTCATTAGGCCCCCTGGGCTTTGGAACTTGTTCACCTCTTTGTTGAAAATAGCCAGAATTCATAGACCTTCTGGGCACGCTACTACACTAATTTCATAGGGTCTTTTGGAGACTAGATATATTACTTCAGATTAGTTTTTAGGGAAGGCAGAGTATTTTCTTTTGAAGCTTCAATTACTGCTGGTTTTGACAATAGTTGTCCTTTTAAACAACTGTCAACATGGAACGTGCTCTGGATAGGCACCTTCTTGGTGGCTTTATGAAATCTAAATATATAGTCCAGCCAGTACAGGAAATGTGTGTGATTAATTGTGGGAATATACAATGCACTTTAGTATTATTTATTCCCACTCAGAGACAGTGCCAGTAATCTCAGGAGCTGCAAATGAAGCACAGCCTTAATTATTAAAGAGCCTTAACACACAATCACCATCCCAAAACGTAAGATGGACTCAGCAAATCCATATGTATATTACAGTTCCCTTTGTCAGACTAGGATCCATTTACTGTGCGGGAACCTCTCTAGTTTGCAGAGAATGCTAAACCAAAAAGGGAAACTTCAGTGAGAGTCAGTCAGTACATTTAAAATTATTCAACACAATGTTATTTTTGGACGTTTATGAAGTATTAAATTGGTAAACAGGATAAGTAGCGAAGTTTTAAAATCAAAATATATGACCACTGAAGTTTCTAAATATATTCAGAATCTTTACAACCAATTAATGCCCAGTAAACCCCTTAACTGTTTTCTCAAGAACTAAAGTAATTTTAACATAAGACTGTACTGTAACCTCAAAACTCCTGGCTTTAATAAAAGCTGGCACTGGCTACAGCCTAAGCAATGAAATTTAGTGTGTCCCCTGCCCACCCCCCCCCCGTGACCCCCAACTTCCAATGACTCAGCAAATTTCTTCACAAAGGTCGCTTTTAAGTCAAGTAAAACATTAACAGTTCATCTGGGAACACAAAAAAAATAACTTAGTTTCCCCCTTAGTTTTCCTGCAAGACAGAACAGTGAGCAATTTCCTGACACAGCCATCAAACTTCTATTTGATTAAATAAAATCACGATTTTTAAAAAAAAGTGCCTTGTGATATAAGAGTTTAGCATGTATTTTAAATGCTGTTGTAACTTTGCACCAAACAAGGCATCATTCAAGAGAGAATTAGTGTCTCTGATCAGTACAAGACAGTTTATAGCAAAAGAGTGGCTTAAGTCGGATGAAATATATATCTATGCATCTCAACACGAGCTGTCATTTTTACTTACCAGTTAAATCAAGTTCCAAAGCATAGAAGTCTACTCCCATAGAATGAAAAAGTTCTTTCACCTGTAACAAACCAGAATAGTTTCATTTGATATCTACTATTGTGAACACAAGGGCACTGCATTTTCACAAGTCAAAGATTTGATATTTAGATGTAGTTTAGGACCAAGATCTGCTATTAAACATTAGTACATTAGATACAACTGTTTTAAGACACTGAGTTATGCAGATACTAAGTCATTACTTCCAAGTTAATTTTCAGAAGCAGCCCCTTTGCTATCTCATGTGATTTCACCACCACAGGTGGTACATTCACACTACAAACGACAGCGTGACTAATGCAAGTAGACATGTCTGTCCTAGCTTTATTCTAGCTATTGTGGTTAACAATAGCAGCAAAGCCATGGAAGCCTGCACTTCACCACCTGTTAGCAACCCAAGTACGTACTCAGGATCCCTGGCAAGCTTCCTGAGATGGTTCACCTACAATGAACTTATGGCTGCACTAGCTGGATTAAAGCAATACCTGTGCTACAATCACATGTTCATTTTCCGTGTAGAAGTATGTTTAGGTAATCAGCAGGATTCAGACTTTGGTATCCAACCCCATGCTTCTCCTGAAGGAGATGGGAGAACTTTGTCTACCAAAAAAAACTTAGCAGCAGATGGTCTGATTACTTCTGACACAATATAAGGGGTTAAAAAGACAAAGACATCTTGAGGTAGCTGCTTTGAAGTAGATGTAGAGAATAGAAAACCAAAGGGTCATTTAGTAAACAAATATACACATATGGCCAAAGAGTCTTTGGGGATGGGAAAGTTTTGTGAGGAAGCTATTAAGTAGCAAAATTAGGTTGAAATCTAGAAGTTGTACTTTCACCATTAACTGCACAGAAAATTACTAGATCCCTGGCTGACAACCCACACCAGGATTAGGAACACAAATTTACCATCTCTCTCAATCTTCAGACTTGGAAATGAACAACAGTGACCCTCAAAATGACAGACAATTTTTTTTAAAAAGCATGCCAAAAAAAAATAAACTGAAGATTCCTGTTTTTGACCTATAAAATCCTACATGGCTAGGTAGCTGCATTATTGAGAGACTGCAACAATGACAGTATGGAACAAAGGAGAGGCAATTTTTTTTTTTTTTTAAAATAGGCATCAGGTTTAATACAAACAAGAAGTACTTTTGCCACATAGTGGCAAGTTAAAACTGTGGAACTCATTGCCACGGAATGTTGATGGCCAAAAGTATAACTGGGCTCACTCAATAACTATATAAAGGATAGGTCCATCAATGGCTATTAGCCAAGGTGATCAGGGATGCAACCCCATACCTGCGGCAACCCTAAACTTCTGACTGCCAGGAAGGGAAGATGGGGAGAGGCAATTAGGGAGCAGATACTCTTGATTTAAGAAAGAGTGCTAATTGCAGATTTCTCTATGAGGGGCTCTCAATTTTGTTATGTTGGTTCCAAAGGAGCATGAGTATTTGGGCACTCTGAAAGGGCTGTTTATGTATACTTTTGGAAAAGTGGAGCTTGATGGGACTAATATTTATGGAGTAGGGGCCTTTAGTCTTTTGGGGGATGCCAGTGAATTATAACTGTTTAGCTGCTGTTTTACTTTAATTTGTATTAAAGCAGCCTACAGGAGAAAGACACCTTTTTCATGAAATAAATACACTAGAACCTCAGTTACAAACACCTCAGGAACGGAGGTTGTTCATAACTCTGAAATATTTGTAACTTTGAACAAAATGTTATGGCTGTTCTTTCAAAAGTTTACAACTGAACATTGACTCAATACAGCCTTGAAACTTTACTATGCAGAAGAAAAATGCTGCTTTCCTTTTTAAAAAAGAGGAAAAGTAGTTTATGTTCAACACAGTACTGTACTGTACTTGCTTTTTTTTGGGTCTCTGCTGCTGCCTGATTGGGTACTTCCAGTTCCAAATGAGGTGTGAGGTTGACTGAGTTCGTTACTCTGAGGTTCTACTGTAGAACAAACAGTTCAAGTGTGGCAGCGGCAAGAGACACCACTGAACTGCTCTAAAATATAGAAAGAACAGCTCTTTAGGAGTGAGGCAAGAACAAGAGAACAGAAGAGTTTTCAAATAGTTACACTCAAGAAGGGAGGGTACATTTGTCCTTTAACATTTTAGATTTTAATTTTAAGACTTTCTGACCTTGCCATCTTTATTCTCAGCCATAGGGTACTTTTCCTACAAGATCTAACTAAACTGTACAGAAAGACGACATTTGCAGTCTGTATATTGATTTGTAGCATACAAATATGCATCACACTTGAATTCAACTAATGCATTTGTACACAGACAAATTCCTTACAATTCTTACACAGGAAACAAACAGTTAGGGGACAAACATTACCAGTGAGTTACTTAACACTAAGTTTCATACGGAAAATAACTTGGAACAAAGGCACTATAGTATGACAATGCACTTTTTAAAACTTTTCCTGGCAGCATTCGCTCTCATTACTTCAACCTGTTTAGCTACTTTAAACCCCACAAGGTGGAGTTAGCTAATAAGCAGTGTCCTGGGTCTGCTGTTTCATAAGTCAATTAGCATTCTGTAACAATCTAAATTGAGCTGACCTGACATGTCATTATGCATTTGTATAGATGCATAATATACTAGCTGAGGGCATATCATAATCAGCAGTCATGTGAAGTTGTGGTTATTCAGTGTATCAGGTTGCTTCTACATGTCAGTATAGAGACTGCTAGCATTTATAAGTTTTTCCATCTCATCCAGTATCAATTTCTCCATGGTTGCAAGAATTTAAAATACATGCAGGTTATTCTTGACTGGCAGTAACTGCAAGAAAGTTGAATTCTGACAACTCCATTCCAGTCTACCACCTTCCTTCTCATCCTACCATTAAGGATTTTCCGCTGCAATGGGTCACTGTTTCTTATTCCTGCTCCTATCTAATCTCCTAAAAGAGCCAAAGGGCAAACAGAAGATGAATTTTCTTGACCTCGTTTGTTCTCTTTCAACATACTCTCTCCACCCTCTTCCTCTGCCAAAGAGAAAACACACACCAGGGAACCTTATTCCACTAAATAATTTCCTCAAGCATCTTTCCTTGCTCCAGATTTATCACCCGTCCCTTAATCCAGCTCCATGCATGTTCCTCCTTCTCTTCCCCCACTAAGCCCAGAGCCAACATTGCTCCCCAGCCTACCTGCAGCAGTACTTGCCCTTCCTCTCTCTGGGACAGTAAATATAGTGCTCCCAAGAGCTGGCTGTTTCCATGGAGTCAAAAAGGCTACCTACAAGGGAATCTCTGCCTCAGCAGCAGCAGGAAGGAACACTAATCAGCAACAGAGTTCTAGACTGACACCACACAGATTTGTAGTAGGGCTGACAAGCAATTAAAAAAATTGTGATTAGTCATGAGCTTAAACAATAATAGAATACCATTTATTTAAATATGTTTGGATGTTTTCTACATTTTCAAATATATTGATTTCAGTTACAACACAGAATACAAAGATATAGTGCTTTTTTTATTACAAATATTTGCATTGTAAAAAACTAGATAGTATTTTTTCAATTCACCTCACACAAGTACTATAGTGCACTCTCTATATAATGAAAGTTGAATTTACAAATTTAGAATTATGTACAAAAAACTGCACTCAAAAACAACATAATGCAAAACTTTAGAGCCTACAAGTCCACTCAGTCTTACTTCTTGTTTAGCCAATCAAGTTTGTTTACATTTGCAGGAGATAATGCTGCCTGCTTCTTGTTTACAACGTCACCTAAAAGCGAGAACGGGTGTTTGCATGGTACTGTTGTAGCCGGCGTCGCAAGGTATTTATGTACTAGATGCACTAAAAATTCATATGTCCCTTCATGCTTTATCCACCATTCCGGAGGACATGCATCCATGCTGATGACGGGTTATGCTCAATAACAATCCAAAGCAGTGCAGACCAATGCATGTTCATTTTCATCATCTGAGTCGTATGCCACCAGCAGAAGCTTGATTTTCTTTTTTTTGGTGGTTTGGGCTCTGTAGTTTTTGCACCAGTGATGCTCTTTTAAGACTTCTGAAAGCATGCTCCACACCTTGTTCCACTCAGATTTTGGAAGGCACTTCAGATTGTTAAACCTTGGGTCGAATCCTGTAGCTATCTTTAGAAATCTCACATTGGAACCTTCTTTTTGTTTTGTCAAACCTGCAGTGAAAATGTTCTTAAAAAGAACATGTGCTGGGTCATCATCCGAGACTGCTATAACATGAGATATATGGCAGAACGTGGGTAAAACAGAGCAGGAGACCATCACAAATTTAATTAACACTTTTTTTTTTTTTTTTTTAAACAAGCATCATCAGCAAGGAAGCATGTCCTCTGGAACAGTAACCAAAACATGAAGGGGAATCCGAACGTTTAGCGTATCTGGCAAGTACATACCTTGCAATGCCGGCTACAAAAGTGCCAGGCGAACACCTGTCCTCACTTTCAGGTGACATTGTAAATAAGAAGTGGACAGCATTATCTCCTACAAATGTAAACAAACTTGTCTGTCTGAGCAAGAAGTAGGACTGAGTGGACTTGTAGGCTCTGAAGTTTTACATTGTTTTGTTTTTGAGCGCAGTTATGTAACAAAAAAAAAAAATCTACATTTGTAAGTTGCACTTTCAAGACAAAGATATTACGCTCCACTACTTGTATGAGGTGAACTGAAAAATACTCTCTGTTTTGCTTATTTTTACAGTGCAAATATTTGTAATCAAAATAATATAAATTGAGCACTGTACACTTTGTATTCTGTGTTGCAACTGAAATCAATATTTTGGAAAATGTAGAAAAACATCCAAAAATATGTAATACATTTCAATTGGTATTCTATTGGTTAACAGAACAATTAAAACTGTGATTAATTTGTTTAATCACGATTAACTTTGAGTTAATCGCATGAGTTAACTGTGATTAATTGACAGCCCTAATTTGTAGCCATTTCCCCTCAACTGGAATAGCTCTTGGAGCACCAGCAACAGGTGAAATGGTAAGGTAGAAAAGAGAGTCTTTAAAAAAAAAAAATTAAAAAAAAAAAAGACGACAATACCATCTAACTGGACCCCAATACATTGCTAAAAAAGGCTGCTAACACTCTACAACTAGTATTGCAACTGTCAATAGACCAAACAGAACTGTGAAATAGTAGACAAAGTAAGGCAGATGAGCATCAATTGTTGGATTCCTCTCTTAGTGGGTATTTCCAATACAGGTTTCAGAGTAGCAGCCGTGTTAGTCTGTATTTGCAAAAAGAGTACTTGTGGCACCTTAGAGACTAACCAATTTATCTGAGCATAAGCTTTAAGTACTCCTTTTCTATTTCCAATACAGACTCACCAAGAAAAAGAATCCTCACAAGAAAAACTTTGCTATGCCTAAAAAGAGATTTCATCTACCACCCTATGATCGCTTCACTTGCTCAAAATTCTGTAAAAAGACTATTAGAAAGATTTTTGAAAGTTTAAATAAAACTTAGCAACAGATGATGATATTTTCAGGACCCCAGATGATGTTCTTATCTGAAGTACCTACTACATTTCTGACATTTTACCTTAGACCTGAATTAAGGTCTAAATGTAATTTTATGTCAACTAGAACAAAAACATGATCATTGGGATTCTTCTTTCTACAGTAATATTACAAGACTCCACTGTAACATCCCACTTACACACCCAGATCCAAGTTCAGGGTATGAAACCAGAGGAATGACTACCAAGGAACCAATTTCAATGTAAAACATACAGTTAGAAAAATGCTACTAGAAGTTACTGCCTAATATTCCAACTTTGGTTTTCCTCACCACATAAGATTTTCAAGTTTTAAAAAGGTTTCACTTTTAAGTGTCAATTCAACAAGTATTTGAGAATCAATCAAGATGTGCATAAATCTGCACCAAGATTCTGCAGTTAGAATTTGACAGGCAATTATTTATGATGCATAGGGAAGGCCTTGCATGTTTATTTTTCTAGCTACTTTCATTCTCCAGTTCAAGCTTAGCTTTGTCAGCTAGCTAAGCAGACTAGACCTAGAAAGACATAGGTAAGTATTACCAAGTAGTGCCAAAATAAAAAATCCTTGTTCTGGCCACTGCAATGCTCAGCAACTTCTTTATTATAACACTGATTACAGTATTGACATTCAACAACATAAAAGCAAGTCAATGATAAGTCAGGCTTTCCAACAGCTCAAAGGTGACAGGAAGCTCAAGCTTGGTGACAACTTCGCTTCATCCAGATTGGTTACTAAAGAGATGCCCTCTGCTTGAACATTTGAGGAACACAACCAAAAAACCCCCACAAACCCGATATCCCTGAATAGTGGCTTTAAGATTGGGCGTAATACACGAAGCGGTGCATTGGGTGGCATTTGCCCACTTCCGCCCATTTGGTCTCCACTAACGCAAGAAGCGCGAGCTCCCGTTTGCAGTTGGCCGGCTCCTCGCGCCAGCGTAAGTTGGGAGCCAGGTCCGGGCTCTGGAGCGCGAGCTCTGTTTGAACGGCAGCCTGTGACCAATACCTGCCCTCAGAGAGAGGAGGGGGGGGAGAGAGAGACAGAGACATTTGCCTCCAGGCTCCCGGCCACGCTCAGGAAAAGGCGTGGGGCGCTCAGTGCAAACCCTCACACCAGCCTGCTGCACCGGGCCTAGAGCCCACCTCAGGTCGCCCTGAGGCTCGGAGGGAACCCGCCCGCCCCAGAACCGGTGATTAAGGCTCCTCCCCGCCCCCGCCGGGCCCGAGGCTGGAGCGGCAGAGCGCGAGCCCCCCCAGGGGCAACTGCCGGGCGCAGCCGGCGGGAGGCCTCCTCCCGCGGGGCGTGTGCGCGGCGAGGCCCACCCCAGGCGCCCCCCACCCGCCGGGCCGTACCTTGTTGCAGTAGGGGCAGTAGCTCTTGCTGAAGACCGCGACCCGGTGGGAGCTGATCAGAGTCCGGACGCGGAGCCGCAGCGCATCCCAGTCCGGCACCCGGACCTGGCCCGGGGGCGGCATGGCAGCAGGAGGGCGAGTAAAAAGGCAGCTCCGCGCGCTCTCCTTGCGCTAGCCGACGCGCGCAGATACCGGTACTTAGTGGCCCTTTAGCCCCGCCTCTTTCCTTCCGGAGAGGGCGGGGGGGGGGGAGGAAGAAGGAGGCTGGAAGAGTCTACTCGGGATGAGGCCGGGGTGTGCGTTAACCTACGCCGTCCATAGACTGACCAAAAGACTGAGCCTAGGAGGGAGAGTCCAACATCAGCCCCGCCTCGCCCCGCTAGGAAAACTTGGGACAGCCCAAGAAGGGAGAGCATGCGCACAGGCAGCAGGCTCCTCTAGTTGTCTGGGTGGTGTCCTCACCTGCAGATATTGTAGCTTCTATCCTTAGGGCTCGTGAATTCTAGTCCCAGCTCTGGGAAGGGAATGGGCTCCAGTGATTTGAACCAGAGAGGAAGGACTCCTGGGCGTTTTTTCTGTCTGTTTCAGAGTAGCAGCCGTGTTAGTCTGTAGCCGCAAAAAAAAAAAACCGAAACAAAAAAACAGGCGTACTTGTGGCACCTTAGAGGCTAACAAATTTATTAGCGCATAAGCTTTCGTGGGCTACAGCCTGCTTCATCTGTGACACTTACTCCCTGTGCAAACTCATCACTTCTGTCCTGTGTTCCTCTAGCTTCCCATCTGTAAAATAGGAATAATGGGGTTTTGGTTAAAAAAAAGAGATACACAAAAAGAGACTAGAGACCAATAAGAGGTAAATGTTCAGGTGACTGGGCCTTTGCTTTTTAGCAGCTTATTTGTATCTGCCTACTCTTCACCCAAGGAAGTGGCTACACATTTAACACCCACACCATTTGTGCTTTTTTCTTTTCTTTTTAGCAACCAACTGCAAAATTATCTGATTGCTGCTACAGATGGCCAAGCTGCAACTTTACACCTAGATAACTAGCTGCAGATGATGTCTAAAAGACCCTGTAAACAGTGGGCTGTAAAGATATCTCGCTTATGAATCCTATAGAGTGAGAAAATTGGGAGAAGCTGCCATCTACAGGACAGATTCTAACAGCGCAGTCTTTGTGTGTGGTCGCTGTGATTCATTAAAAAGATTGGGCCTGAGGGAGAGTGAGGGAAAGTAAGGGGAAATGGACAAATCCTGCAGATGGATTGAAGAAAGCAGCTTGTATACACGACGTGTGTTTGACCTCTTTACAGTCAAAGCTCCTTATATAAAAACACATTTTAAAACAGCCAAGTCCTGAAAAAACACTCCTGTGGTCAGGCAAAACTTGTGAAATCATTTTTTAAGTTGTTATATTAATGGATAGGGAGTCTGATAGAATGAGCTGGAGGCTTAGAGCCAGGAACTCTGTTACTCTGTGGTATTGGTCAAGTTTCTTAAAGATGACCCACTGAGGGGAAAAATGGGTTTACTTAGGATATGTAAAGAAGGCCCCGCTTGTTTTCTATATAAGGAATTCAGGTCTTACCTACCCTGGAAGACTTTGTGGTAAATTGGAAAACTAATGAAGGCTAATAACAAGAATCAAGCAAGTGATAACTGAACATTGAGAGAGGAAGATATTTGCTAAGACTGTTTAAACATTTATGGTATTTGTTAGCACTCATTTAACTCTAATGTCTAATGAACATTTGGAGTGAAGGACATCATTGTTAAATATATATACTCCCACATGTCTCTGCAATTAAGATGTGAGAGCTCACAACACACATCTGAGACTTCTAAGAAGTCCTCCAGCAAATGCAGTAAAGACCAGACTTGACATTCTTGATAAAGCAAAAACAGTGTTGTTATAGCTGTCTCGGTCCCAGGATATTAGAAAGATAAGGTGGGTGGGGCAATATCTTTTATTGGACCAACTTCTGCTGGTGGGAGAGACAAGCTTTCTTTCGTACCAACAGAAGTTTGTCCAATAAAAGATTTTACCTCACCCACCTTGTCTCTCTAAAGTAAAAAACAGACAGGAAAATACATCTCCCCCCTCCCCCAAAGAAACCTTTCATGTTCTCTTTATACATCACAAACAAAATAGGGTGTAAACCTAACTTGAAAAAATCTTTGCATATCACCATTGCCTTTAATCTATCATTTGGAAAATGGCAGTAAAAGACTTGCATACATAACTCTCAGGTTATATGAAGATAGGCTCAAAGTAGCTCCCTTATACATTGTTAATCATGGGGTCTCAACCTGCAAATGACTCCCCCACCCAGAGGTGTTGCAGACACCCTCCTATGTGTTATGACTTGATGGGGAGAGATCCTAAAATTTATGGGAGGAGTATTCTGAAACATATTTCTGTTGTAGCATGAGGTTGCTGTATGGAAAAGTTTGAGAATGACGGTCTTAAATATTATATACTTTGTCCTATATTATTGATAAATTAAGATGATGGATGATTCAAAAACCTTTTCATTCTTCATGGCTACAACATCAGGTAGATGGGTTTTTTGCCTAATTCTGGCAGTGATAGTTCAGTGGTGGAGTGTTGCTTTTTTTTTTTTTTTTTAAACTTATAATTCTTTGTTCTATCAATATTGCTGTGTGATCGAGTGAGGGCAGAGCTGGGAGGCTCCACTAAGTTTCAAACAAGGATTAAACATTGTTCTGAATAAGAATAGCAATTTGCAGATACATGAGAGCACTAAGATATAATTACCAGTGCTACCAATATTCATTATTCAGGGCATAAGTTGATTTCCAGCTGGACTCAGGAAGAAATTCCCCTTCTCTTTCCTGGATACTATTGCACAATTAGGTGCACAAAGAGGCAGAGTAGTTACATCTTACCCTGAAGCATCTAGCCTTGGCCCCTGTTGGGCACAGGATCCCAGACTCAACTAAATTGACTATCAGTCTGTTCAAGAATCATAGCAATTTCTGTGTTGCTATGAATAAAAGCTGATGACCCTAGAACAGCACGAAGCACCCAATGCAGGGTCTGGTTATTTCCTCACCTTTGGTGGATAGTTTTCTGATGGGTGGCAATGCCCCAATATAATCTCAAGAACCCACATCTTCCCACAACAGGCAAAGAGCTCCGAAAATGGAAAGGTGACTTGTGTTTTGGTGGGGAGATCCCTATGACTGGAAATTCTTGCTGACTCTCTTGCTTCCCATTCATGTTTAAAGACAATGACAATTTAACTTGAAGTCAAAGTTGGAAAATGGGAAGGAGCAAGCTTCACCACTGTCTTCATGCCACCACCTAAAAGAATAATTCTCTTTCTGAACTGCTTACACCCCTATCTGCAGTCTCATCTGGAGTAATGGAGGACACATCACTTGGCCAAGATGAAAAAGTAGGGGCTGTTTTCTCCCTCCAGACTGATCTGATGCCTCCGCATGCTCAGCCCAAAACTGCATTGACATCTCTCGCTTGAATCTTGTTTATATCATAGAATCATAGACTTTAAGGCAGAAGGGACCATTATGATCATCTAGTCTGACCTCCTGCACAACGCAGGCCACAGAATCTCACCCACCCACTCCTGTAACAAACCCCTAACCTATCTCTGAGCTATTGAAGTCCTCAAATCATGGTTTAAAGACTTCAAGGTGCAGAGAATCCTCCAGCAAGCGACTCGTGCCCCACGCTACAGAGGAAGGCAAAACACCCCCAGGACCTCTGCCAATCTGCCCTGGAGGAAAATTCCTTCTCGAACCTAAATATGACGATCAGCTAAACCCTGAGCATGTGGGCAAGACTCACCAGCTAGACACTCAGGAAAGAATTCTCTGTAGTAACTCAGATCCCACCCCATCTAACATCCCATCACAGGCCATTGGGCATATTTACCGCTAATAGTCACAGATCAACTAATTGCCAAAATTAGGTAATCCCATCATACCATCCCCTCCATAAACTTATCAAGCTTAGTCTGTGTGGAGAGGTTTCCAATAATTCTCAATTATTTTTCTTGGATCCTAGAAAAAAGATTCTGCTAGGCCCTGGAGGGCTTCTTCTATTTCCAATATCTCTCCTGATCCTTATTTTCCATCCAGGATTGTCTTCTGACTCTTCCTTTTACCCACACATGCCTTTGAGCATCATTCATTCAACCCTTACACTTAGAACAGTCCCCAAGCAGTGTCTGCTATGTGCCCTCCCTCCTGTTCCTTGAAGCACCAAAGGTATAAAGCTCAGGGATCATAGCCAATATACTGTTGGTCTGATTTTGCTCCCACAAGTAGTTTAGCTGTTGTCTTAATTTGAAACAGGATTGGGCCTTCTGCATTTTTCTTTATTGCGCCCACTTGTGCTTTTAAACTATAAGCTCTTTGGGGCAGTTACTATTATTGGCTCAGCACATTCATCAACTGCCTACTATTGTGTATGTTGACTGTTTTATATAAAAATTTATAACACTTTGCAGCTATTAATGCATCAAGCCTCGTAATATCCCTGTATGATAGATATTGTCCCCATATTGCAGATGGGGAAACTGAGGCACAGAGAGGGGTGAAGTGACTTGCCCAAGGTCTCCCAGGAAGTTTGTAGCATAGCTGATAATACAGCCCAACTCTCAGTCCCATGCTTTAAGCACAAGACCATCCTTACTCTTATTTAAGAATGTCAAAAAATAATTGCAAGAGTAATCCCACCAGTGATGGAAATGGACCTAATGGGAGACATCTGACATGAGTGATTTTATTTCTCTTTGACCATATGTATATATCATTGCTGTTCCAGGAGCCTTGAAAAATGGGATTTGTCTATTACTTTTATTTTAGTCTTAATAATGGAAGAGTCCTAGATTGAGAATGTTTCTAGCCACATCACAAAGAAAAAAATATCCCTTGGTTTAAGTTTTGCTGACTCTCATGGAGCCTCCATTTCAAGTTAGCTATGAACACAGACAGATACAATCCCTGAAACCTGTGGGTTTCTGATACAAGGTGCAGGTACTAAAACTATCCACCATACCCTTCCTCACAACTATCCAGAATTGCCTGTTTAGTTCCTCTCTGTGAGTAAGTTTCTCTCTCTCTCTCTCTCTCTCTGAAAGAGATTAATGTAACCAGATTTTACTATCAGAGATTGTTACCAGATTGCCTGGCCCAGCAGATGGGAACAGGGAGCCAAAGCCAAGGGTCAGCGCTGGAGTGAGGAGACAAGCCAAGAGTCAGAGCTGGAGTCACAAACCAAACAAGGGCACAGGGCTGGAACAAGGCAGATACAGGGTATAAGTACTAAGTAACCAGCAACATGCTGCTGTTGATCTTAAATGCAGACTTGTAGGCACCTTGCACCCAATTGGGCAGGCTGGCCGATCAGGTGATTCTACTGCAGCTCAGCTGGGCTCATTAATTGGCCGGAGGCGCAGCTCACCCCCATCCCTGACCTCTGACCCTTTTGCGGCGTGAGGGAGAACCTGGCTCATGCTTATCTCGAATGAGCCAGGTTGCTGCTCCTATTCCGGCTCCTTCAGAACTTCCTGCTGAGGTTCTGGCTGCACTTTTCCCCACACCTGTTTATATTTGCACACCCTGTCCATGGCCCCATCAAATTGCAAGACCTCCTCATCAACCTCCTCCTGGCCCTGGCCAAAGTAGCCATCTACAACAAGTAGCCAGGAGGAGGATGTGAGACGGGGTGCTCTGTGATTGTGGGGCCTATTTCCACTCCTCCCTGGTCTCACGCATCTGGCCAGAGTTCCTCTGGGTGGCATCCGCTGGCTCCCTAGATAGCTTTGAGGAGCAGTGGGTGCTGTCTGGGGTTCTCTGCTCAGTGTCCACCTCTGGATCCCTAGTTTTGAACCTGTGATCCTCACTCCTGACCCTGTTATTCCTTAGTTGTCCCCCGTCTTCATTTGGTTCTGGGTCCAGTGGTCCCTCCTGCAAGGCTGGGGGAGGGGCCTTTAGATGTGGGTGGGCTTGTGCCTACCCACCTCCCAAGATTTCCAGTAAGGCCTGAGGCCAGCTAGCCCCAGGTTCAGCTGAGGGAACTGAGGCCCATAGCTCCTGACAGCCAGGGATATTCCTGAAGAAGACATTCTGTATAGCACCTAGCACAATAGGGTCCTGCTCCATGACTAAGGGCTCCTAGGCGTTATGGTAATAAAAATGATAATTTCTGCTCCCTTCATGCTATCAGAGTGGTGTAACAGGGCTGGGACAGAATAGAGAGTTTCCCCAAAGACAGTGAATAAGAAAGGGTTTTTGTAGCTGTGTTGATCCTGGGATATTAGAGAGACACAGAAGGTAATATTTTTTATTGGCACTCTGAGTAAGTTTTCCAGTCCTGAAGAAGAGCTCTCTGTAAGCTCAAAAACTTGTCTCTCTCACCAACAGAAGCTGATCCAATAAAAGCTATTATCTCACCCACCTTGTCTGTCTAATATGAAAGAGAGTAAGACAGAGCAGTACAAAAGTCCTAAACTGGGGCCCTATTCTCCTGCCACACGAGTGTGCCAATAACCCTCATTGACTTCTGTGGAAGTTGCCAGTCCTGTAGGAGGGGAATAGGGCACATGGGATTTTTAGCAGTAACATTTCACAGGAAAACAAACTACATGTGCTGTTATGTGGGATCAGCCCCCAAGTCCCTCCAAATCACACTGCAGTTTTGGAGCTGAAGGCAGAAATAGAAAGTTGGTGCCTTCTTCAAAATGGATGATAACTGGCCAACCTTAGATTGCCACATCAATCGGTCATATGTAAGGAAACAGCTCAGGTCCCTATCCAGGGCCTTGGGCCCCCCCTTTGTTAAGATTAATGATGAAAGGAGAGTGCCATTCTGGAGCCCGTCGGAAGCCTGATTTGATATCTAGTCATTTGGGTGACATGCAAATTGCCTCCATCCCAGAATGTATTGACTAATGTTCGTGGCAAATAATGTCAAAAGCCTTTAGGCAAGTTCACAGATTTTGGCACCATTAAGTAAATTATCACTGACTGCGACAGCATGTGATTCGCATAATGACCGTGCACTCCAAGCTAGGGACTGGGATGGGATTTGAAAGGGCTTTCAGACAGTGAGGGCTAGTCTAGACTACTGCTCTACATCAGTGCAGCTGATGCACTATGCCACTGGGAGAGCGCTCTCCCGTCGGCATAATTACTCCACCTCAATAAAAGGCGGAAGCTATGTCAGCGGGAGAGTGTTTCCTGCGGACATAGCACGGTGTGGACACCACTTTAAGTTGATGTAAGTTACATCACTCAGAGGGGTGGCTTTTTCACACCCCTGAGCAACGTAACTTACATCAACTTAAGCAGTAGTGTAGACAAGCCCTGAGAGACTTTGGCATAGGGCTGAACCTCCATATGCTGATGAGATGGGAAGAAAAGCTCTTCAGCTAAGAAGCAGAACTCCCCAGACTGGGACAGGTTTAGCTGGCTTTGGTATACAGGTACTTTAAAAGGATATATGTCAGATGGGATTTAGATTTCACTCTGGAGAGGCTAAGGGTCTGCCCACTCCACAGGCACTCTCTCCTACCCCATCTCTCCACAGGCCCACGAATCTGTGTATAGGGCAGGGTTAGGCTATGGACAGGAGTTGGCTGGGCTTGGAGGGAGTGCATGTAATTAATGGTGAATAGATCAGGGAGTCTGAACTCCCCCCTCTCACCACTAGAGAGGGACCCCTGAATGGGGTTGAGACACATCAGCAGGGCAACATAGAAGAAATTTTCTTTCTGCTTCCAGTTCTGTACCTGTTCTATGGATAAGCAGACTTGAGTCTCCCAGACTGTCAATCCAGTTCCTGTCAATGGCACTGAACTCACTGAAAATGTGTGCAAGGCTCCAAGTGTAGAATGTATTCAGGGCTGACTTTCAAAGCTTCTGGTGTCTCAAGTCAAGAAAGGCTACTAGGGTCCTATGTGGAGTCAAACCCAGGGACATTTACTTCTTTGAGCATGTTGTCCACCTCGTTGAATATTTTGAGAGCCCTTAAGGTCAGCCCTAGTAGTACAAGTATATGCCAGTGTAGTATACGGTATTTGCACCGGTTACCTAGGGACAGAAACATGGGAAGTTATATGCTGCCAGGACCATATATAGCCACTAGTGTTTTAAAGGTTAAAAAGCAGGAGGAAATTGCCAAATGACCCCTGTGTCAGAACCTATACTTTCTCATTCTATCACCATTACAACAACATATAAAAGTGATGTATGTGCTTCCCAGTAAAGCACATCAAGTTCTACCTGAAAATTAGAGGCAAGGATGGATCCAAACACCCCTGAACCTTGGGAAAGTTTGAAACTGGACCAGAAGGTTGCAGCTCAAGCCCATTTGTAATAAAAAACGTAATATACAGACAGGACAAAATATGCTCATCACAGTCATCTGTAACTGTCACCTAGAGGGTAGACTGATCTAATAACATGGTGAGCATTCTCTTGATACTAGATACATTGGATTAGATACAATATTCTTTACTTGGGGCTATTTTTAAAGACAACTCAAGAGGTTGATGGTGTCCTAAGCCAAGCAACATTTATTATCTCTATAGCCCAAAATGGCCTGCAACCCAGGAGCCTCAGAGACCCATGTCCCAGAGTGGCAGTTATGATCAGCTGTCTGTCTGCAGAATCGGACAACAAGTCATACTTTGCTCAAGTGTCCAGATCTCTGGAACTAGTTCCCATCTTCTGTTTCCTAAAATCAAAGTTTGGTCACCTTTAGGATGAAGTACAATATATATTTATTAATGCTCAATTTAACAGAAGCTTATTGATGGTGTTTGGGGTGGGAAACTGACTATCTAACTAGTATTTTTTGTAATGGCTGTTTTGTACTTCCAAGATGGATACACATAGGGATTCTGCATAGAGAGAACAGTGTCTTGTGGATTTCATCTCGGCGTCCGAAGCCAGGAGCTCCCAAGTTCTGTCACCGACTTCTTATGTGGCATTGCGAACATTTCTTAAACTCCGCTTGTTTTGCTATCAGTGAAATGGAGATAATATTGACTTGGAGTGTTGCACTGATTAATTCATTAATTTTTGCACAGGGCTTTATTAGTGATATGTATTTTTACAGAAATAGAGCATTTTATAGAGACATCCCTGGTATGGTGAGCTAAGACATAAATACTAACTGTCTGTACATTGTGCACAGTGCATACATACTATGCACTATTTTATCCAGCATAGCTTCAAGAAATATGTGCACAACTATATGATTTGGGCCATGAAATGAACTCTGACTGACACTTCAGAGTTACATGCCAAGGATCTCACTATCACCTGACAATCTTTGGCTCCATGGAGTAACATGCAACACTCTGTACCTTAGCTCCACTAATGCACTGAGTGGGATGGCCAGAAGGGCAGTAACTTAGACATCCAAGGCACAACATTGTTCTGTTGCCTAAAACTGCCAAAGCTTGCTGTGAATACTCATCATGAGGGCTGGGTTCAATCTTGCAACTGTACTCCACCCCGGAAACCCAGACACTTGGCACTTACTCTGAGCCCAGGAAAGATGAGGTGCATTATGGAAAGCTCTGGGGGATGAGCACTATCTTTTGACTAATTTATTGAACAACACATCGCTGTTAGATTTGCCAGAAGGTAGTTGTTAGGGGGCTTATTCCTTCACCCACTTACTTCCCTGGTCCTTCTCGCATGAACAGAGAGCAACAATACCCGAAGTCCAAAGGTGCAAACAATTCAATGTTTATTGGGGTGAACTTCCAGCAAGCATGATTCCAGTTTCCTTCCTTAGTGTCCCCCTTCCCAGCTCTGACACCACAGAGCCTTACACCTGTGTCCCTGTTCCCATTTCTGC
This sequence comes from Chelonia mydas, assembly GCF_015237465.2. NCBI lineage: Eukaryota > Metazoa > Chordata > Testudines > Cheloniidae > Chelonia > Chelonia mydas. The sequence goes on from NC_057853.1 coordinate 21,103,597, forward strand.
ACTTAGCCAAACATGATGGATAGCTCAGTGGTTTGAGCATTAGCCTGCTAAACCCAGGATTGGGAGTTCAATCCTGGAGGGGGGCCATTTAGGGATCTGGGGCAAAAATTGGGGATTGGTCCTGCTTTGAGCAGGGGGTTGGACTAGATGACATCTGAGGTCCCTTCCAACCCTGATATTCTATGATTCCAATTTCCCCCTTTAGCAAAACATGATTCCAATTTCCCCACCCCCATTCCCGTTTCCCACATCTACTTCCTGATTGACTGCAGACTATATAGTAAAACTTGAGGTCTGCTTAGCTATACCTTAACCAATCATTTTCCTGAAATTTAACTAACCAATCCTAACATATTGTAACATGATTATGTAACCAATTATATCCCACCACCTTAATTAATTTACACCCAGCAAAATTAATTATACAGCAGACAGGAACAATCACAGAACCAGACAGAGATTATACAGACAAACAATAGCAAAGTGGGAACTATAATGACAAAACAATACAGAAGTGAGGATTTCACATCCCAGCTATTGATAAGTGAGTTCTTGCCAGACAGGATGCTATCAAACTAAGTTTCCTTTTACATCTTCTAGGCACTTCCCTTTCTCTGGAGGCGATAGGCTTTATCAGGACAGGATTGTATTCTTAACAGCCCAATAGCACCTTATTTCAACTTATTTCAGTTATCTTGGGATAACTTATCTATGTTATAAAAACTATATTGTTTCCATCTCCTACACCCCAAAGTCACCTTCTTATGCTAAGTTTCTTACAAGAGCTTCTTAAAAAGAGAAAAGAAAAAAAGAAAGAATAGAAAGGTCTTTAATCTTTTAGAAATACAGGAATTTGGCTATAGTTCTAAGCAATCCAGTTCCTTTAAGAAGTCAGATTCTGCACATTTCCCAGGAGTGTTTTTTTTTATTCCAGTCAGTCATGGTGAGGTAGCTCAGACACACTAGCAATGCAGCAGTCACGGCCCTGGGTTCTACTCCCAGCTGCATTCCTTGCTTTCGGTGAATTTCTTTATCCATCCTCAGTGACTATGCCACTCAACTCGAGGGAGAGAAGGTCCGTAGCATCAAAGATCAATATTACAGGGAAGGGAATATTCACATGTTTCCTGTCATTCCTGTAGCTAGACCAATTTATTTTATCCTGCAGCAGCATAAGAATGCACAACGGGGAGGGCTGGCTCATAAATTCAAAAGCACAGATTTATACATTGTCTTTTGTCACAGATTTATTAGCAGTTTGTCTCTTAAAGTGTACTTACATGGTTTTTCCTTTAGGCAATTAAATGCTATTCAGTACAGAGCAGGGGTTCTCCCTATTTTTCATCCCGTGGAAAACTGTATCAAAGAGAGATTGTCTCATGGATTTATATTCTCATCCAACTTCTCCATGCCCCCTGCAGCTTAGTTCTCTTGGAGTTCTGTGGACCAACAGGCGGACTTCACAGAACCCTTGGTAAAGAAAGTGAGATACATCCTTCTCCAGCTACTACTTATTCACACAGTGCTGGCTGCTAAACAGGCCAAAGCTCCAGGAGTGCGAATCACAGACACCAAAGAAGGCCACCATTCTGTGACTTTCCCCAGTTGAGTTAAATGAATTGCTCAGTAGTGATGGGTAAAAGTTCAAAGGATCAGAGGTTTGGATAAGCACCTCAAATTCTGGATGTTTTTCTGAATCTCTCAAGCCTGCCAAGTGGGGTTGGATCTCCAGTAAGAACAGGCTTGCTTATGAGGTTGCCAGTACCTCCTTCTTCCGGGTGGCAATCCCACAAGATAAGCCTTTCTTGTGGTTATTTGGCACTTCCAGGCCCGGCCAGAACTGAGGCATGCAGAAGAAGCACAAAAAGGGAAATAGGGGGGAGGGCGGGAAATGACATTACTTGAACTTTCTCCAAACTCAGAAAGGTTTCACAGTTCAAGTTTGAGTGAAGGTTCAGGTAGATTCTCATTTATTCTGAACTGCTTTGACCGGCCCTGTTAATTATCACAAACCCCAGATACAAGTGTCACCAACTCTCACAATTTTATCATGATGCTTACAGTATTTGTTTTTTTCTTCAAGCTCCAGCTTCTGGAGTCAGGAGATTATTTGAGAATCTCAATTTTTGTTTAGAAAATTAAGTTTGTAGCCCATCTGGTTGCAGAGAAAAACTTGAAGACATGAACCCTTAAAGGCACAACCACCCAAATGGCAAATACAGAGAACCAAACATTTTTTATTTTTAAAAATTTCATGATTTTCAGGCCCATCTCATGATTGTGTGGGGACTGACATGATTTTTGTATGTTTGGGGTTGGCAATACTGAACCCTTGAAATGTTAGAGTTTGGCATCTGATCCTGGCTCTGATCCAGAGTTTGTACCTGGTCCCCCACTTCTCTAGTGGGTTAAACCAAAAATCCAAATCCAAACATCCCTGCATGTTGAGGTTTTTGCAATCCAGCTCAAGAGCTGAACCCTATTGCTTGAGTGCAATTTGAATTAATTATCCTGATGCATCTCCAAAGCAAAGGGGGTGCTGCCTCCAGGACACTGGCTGTACTTCCTGGGGCCTGCATGTTCAGAAGCACTCCCATCTCCATGAGGGTTTCTCATCACCTCTCTAATTTATTTTATTCTTCATCTATCAAGATGAATCTAAGTGCTCTACAGTGAGACCAAATCTAAAAATCTAAATCTAAGCAAATGCACTTTCTGATTTCAGTCAAGCAGAATCAAATGCAAGCAGCTTTGGGCAAGGAGAGTCAAAGTGCAACTTGTGGGCCAAATGAAGCCCACAGCATTGTACAATGGGACCTTTTGTCCACGCTTCTCTTTAACAATGGTCCAAAGGGACTACTGGTCCCAGCATGCCATGCTCTAGCACCTTAATCAAGAGGAAGCACTGAATGTTGTGACCTGAATTCTCCCCAGGCCATACCTCTATCATAAGGTGAGGATGGCTGCCATCAACTCCATTTTATGCAAATTAGGCATGGCCTGGGAGTCCGGGCAGGTACCCAGTGTGGCCCTTTGGCGGAAAAAGTTTAGAGTGCACTGCAAGTTCATGCAGTTTTGTCTCATGTTGAGTCTTGTGCTCCTGTGCAACGTTTTGTAGCCTTAAACTGGGGAGAACTTGACCCTCACCCCCCTCCCCGAAAAGGCACCATAGTAACTAGCTATTTAAGTTACATAATTGGTTTTGAAACTCTGATAGGAGCTGAGAGACCGCAGGGCCAAGGCATAGGAACTCCTGGCACGTGGACACTCACTGCTAGTTTTTGCAATTGCTTTTACTGTCCCGTTTACGGAATCCGTTTTGTTATTTTGACTCCTCGCCAGCAAAAGTGTTTTACCTTGGATGTTACTGACTCATTGATGAGAGCTAACAAACCATCTGCTTACTTCATTTTGAAATAGGTAGCAAAGCAGGACTATTTTCTTTTCCTTTTTAACATGTCAGAGAAAAATGCAGCAGAGGGCAGTGTATTGTTAGGTTTTAGGGGAATGTTGACTGAATTATGCTGCCTGGATGGAAGTTGGGCTCATTTTAGTGCCCGTAGAACAAAATAACGGAAAATTAAAACCGCTTCCACCAAACATGAGGGTTTCAGAGTTTAAAAAGCAGTCTTCTTTATGTTGTAATGACTTGGCTGCATTAATTTTTATAGTCATAGGAAAGTGCTACCATCAGTTTCTTTTTCTATTATGTATGGTTCTCAAAGGCAGCCTCATTAAAAAGGGATCCTGGAACACAGATGGCATAAAGCAGGCTGGCTACCTATAATAATGTAATGTTTTATCAATTACTTTACATAGCATTTTTAAACCTGAAGGATCCCATATTAGATATGTATGCATGGAAATGCAGCTGGGTCTGTGGTGGGGGAGTAACCTATTGGCACACCGTGCACTGCACAGTAATGGGGTGGGAGATGACATTATGGCTGATGACACTGCAGCAAATCCCTAGTCATAGAAAATGTGTTATGGGCTTTTTTAATGTCTTTGTTCAACAAGCATGGTTGTGGTTCAGAAGGACCTCCGTCGGCAAATAACCTAAGGTATTTATAACACACCAGTTGCCATAGAATCTATCACCAGACAGTAAGCTGCATGAAAACCAGTTTACTTTCTTTAGAAGAATGGATTTGCTGCTGCGGGGAACCAAGCCTTTGGTTTTAGGAAGTCTGTTAATTGAGACCTGAGGTTTAGACCACAAAGCCATCTCCCCTTGCTGGCCTTTACCCCTAGGAGAGCTTCATTAAAATGGTTAATGAAGGCCTCAGTACAGTGATGGGAGAATCTCAAATGGTTAGGAGGTCTGGTGAGATAAGCACCATGCATCTCTGAACCTTCTCTGAACAGTGGCCCCAGTTCAACAAAGCACTTAAGCATGTATTTAACTTTAAACCCATGCATGGTCTCATTGAAGTCAAAGGGCCTACTCAAAGCTGAGTGCGTGCTTAAGAGCTCTGCTGGATCGGGCCATGTATAAACTTGTAGAGTCTGTTAAACTGGGCTTGATCTGACAAGAACAGAGAATGCCAGTTCTTCCTAGTTCTGGTCAAGGGTTGGATGTCCTGCAAGGGGATTAGTCCTGCTTTGAGCAGGGGGTTGGACTAGATGACCTCCTGAGGTCCCTTCCAACCCTGATATTCTATGATTCTATGACTATGTCCCTTGCTCTTTTCAACATAATTTCAGCACTTCTCCTTCTGGCCCCAGCTGGAAACAGAAAATGTAGAGGCAGCCACAAAAACAAACACCTCTGAAGTCTCCAAAAAAGAAGGAAAGAGAGAGAGAGAGAGAGAGAGACTCTCCCCCCCCCCCCGCCTTTTTCAGGTAATGATGAGATTATCCTAATAACAGTGACCATGCTTGTTGGTGGCATTATTTAGCTGAGTGACCTGGGTCTCCCTGTGTGCTCACATACAGTTCAAAATGACCTTTAAAAAAATCCATTTCTAAAGATTCTCTTTGCTTCAGAAAGGTCCGACTTTAATAGCTTAAATTTAATTTTGCTCTTGCAGGAACTGGGTTGTGGGGGTGCGAAGGTTATGCTGAAGATGCTCGCAGTGAACTAATAGCAGGTAAAATGTCATTTGAAAAAAGCGAGTGGAATGCACATGCTCATTGCACAGAGAAAATTAATGAATTTTCTTCCCCTAATTCTTTCTCCCTGGTTTGAGTTCCCAACTGGTGTCTTTTGCTGTGACTGACAATGAATCTGCCCCTGCGTATGTTAACACAAACATATTAGCTGTCTCAGTGGTTATAATGAATCCCAAGTCACAAGAACAGAGACACCATACTGGCCAACTGCACACATACATATGCATAGTGAAGCAAATACAGGAATCTCAGCTCCAGCAATAACACATGGGCTACTGGAGAATCTCCATTGCCTGTCAGTAGTAGTGTTAAGGCTTATTGTCTTTGCAAGTCCCCAGCCATTAGAGGGCAGTATGATCACAAACACTTTGAGGAGTTTCGATTCTGCCCAGTAGAGGCAGCAGATGATACGTACATATCAGCTAGTACACTACATGGTGACAGTTAATCTGCCACCCAGTAGGGAGCAGTAGCTAGACTCCAATTTTTGTGCATCTCCCATAATAATAAAAATAATTGGCCTCCAGGATATGGTGGTGTGAGGGCCAAGGATGTTGTTGCAAAGGGAAACCTTTACACGACTGCAGTGATGGAATGGTTAGGAGGTTAGCCTAGTACTGAGCTGTCGGTTCAATTCCCTGCTCTGCCACAGCCTCCCTGTGTGAGCTCAGGTAAGTCACCTAGTTTCTCTGTGCCTCAGTTCCCCATCTGTGCAATGGAGGATCATAGCACTGCCCTGTCTCACAGGGGTGTAGTAGGGACAAATACATTGTCAGATGCCCAGATAGTGGAGTAATGGGACCCATATAAATACATAAGGAAAGGAAGACGTTGCTGAACTGCCTTCACTGCAGCCATTAGCAGAAAGATGCTGTAAACATGCAGTTAAGGATACCATAAAATCCCTCCTTTATCTGTAAGGGGTTAAGAAGCTCAAATAACCTGGTTGGGACCTGACCAAAAGGACCAATAAGGGAAGAAGATACTTTCAAATCTGTGGGGGGAGATTTTGTTAGTGCTCTCTTTGTTGTGCTCTCTCGGGACAGAGAAAGGGACCAGGCAGGAAAAAAACCTCTCCTAAAACCCTACCTGAAATAAGCATCTAAGATTACAAAAACTGTAAGTAAAGCAAGGAAATGCATTAGATTATCTTTTGTTTTAGCTTGTGAATTTTCTCTATGCTAAGGGGGAGATTTATTCCTGTTTTTTGTAACTTTGAAGTTTTGCTTAGAGGGGAATCTTCTGTGTTTTAAATCTTATTACCCTGTAAAATTACCTTCCATCCTGATTTTACAGAGGTGCTTCTTTTACTTTTTTCTTTATAATAAAGTTCTGCTTTTAAGAATCTGATTGGTTTTTAGTGTCCTAAAAACCTAAGGGTCTGGTCTGTGCTCACTTGATTAACCTATTGGTTGATATATTATTCTCAAGCCTCCCCAGGAAAGGGGGTGAAGGGGCTTGGGGGGATATTTTGGGGAACAGGAACTCCAAGTGGTCCTTTTCCTGAATCTTTGCCTAACTTACTTGGTGGTGGCAGCAATACTGTCCAAGGACAAGGAAGAATTTGTACCTTGGGGAAGTTTTTAATCTAAGCTGGTAGAAATAAGCTTAGGGGGTCTTTCATGCGGGTCCCCCATCTGTACCGCAGAGTTCAGAGTGGAGAGGGAACCCTGACAGATGCTGTCTAATCCATCTGCCTTCATGCTGCCCCAAGCGAATGGCAAATAAGCCACATGTTATCATTATAGTCCACAAAGAAAAAGCTAAAGCCAAATGCCTGGGTGAAGCCCCCTCTTCCATGCAGTGCTATACAGCACCCCACCTTTCCCACTGGATGCCATCCAGCTTTAGCAATTTACATCAAATAGGACCTGGATCAAAACCGTCCCTCACTTTAAAAAAACCCCAGCAGCTCTCCCTGTGAACATTTCTAACGTTGACTGAAGGCTTTCAGATGCCAAGGTCCATGGAAGACATTTTCTCCCACTGATGCAACCAGCTGCTTGGCCGGGGAAAGCTGGAATGAGTTGTGCTGTAAGCTTTGGATTCACCTCTGGGTCTTGTCACTTGGTTAAACTGTTGATAGGCTAACGGAGGCTGCCTTGCCCTCCCTGGACATCTGAGCCATCTGTCTAGGTTCCCAGATGAGAATGAAAGAGACAGGGAAGGGGATGGGCAGGCAAGAGTGCCCATGTATAAGACCAAACGTACATGCCAATAAAGTTGAGTCATGCGGGACTGGCTGGGTCTATCACCACTCTGGGATGGAAGGTGTAAACAGCTCATTGTGAGTTGATGACTACATGGTGCTTTGGATGAGTTTTTGCATATAGATGTCTCACTTCTTGGCTCTCCACGGCAGGAAGATGACTGATGCTTTGTATATATTGGCTAGGTAACAGGCTACCCATATTTCAGCCGCAGTGTGTCTCAGAGATAATGTCCAACAGGAGATTCCATTAGAAGCTTGACTGGCTAACCAGAAACAATAACTAGAGGCTGAGAATGGTATGTCTGAAATGGCTAAAACAGAAAAATCTACTTGCGGTTCCATTCAAAGACTTTATTGGAAATACGATAAGAGTTCCTGGGTTCTTTATTGTTAAGGAGTAGTCCTCTTGTGTCCAGGCATTTGACGCATGATGTCAGCTCCCAATGCCCTTATATCGACTTGGTCCCAGGAGTCCTGAGATTCTTGGTTTTCTTTCTTCTGCTACCAAACAACAGATCTATTCTAACAGCAGCTAATTCTCCACTGAACCATTTTGATAGCAAATGAGGAGTTTAATATAATCCCATCACCCCCTCTCTTAGGAGAGAACTTGGACTTCCACATTTTGCCTTCATGGATATGGCTGCAAGCTCAACTTTTGTGTTATATAGTTGGTAGTCTGGGCTGTCTAAATGGCCCCAGGCAGAAAGTCAAAGACAGGTTTTAAGGCTGGATAAAGTATTTCACCCACTGTATAATCCCAAAGTAGCCTGGAGGTTTTGAGTTGTTTTGTACTGTTTTTGATGTAGAGCTTACATGAGGCTTTATAAAGAGATGTTGCTTTCTCAGCTAACACTGCAATAGTTTATGAGCTGTTCTGCAGAGTACCCCTTTAGCTTTGGCTCTTTGCAAACAAACCAGTCCTCCTCAATGCCCTTTTTAGTGTTTGGGATGTGTACAGTCACAAATACAGACATGCTTGTGTAGTGACACGCAGGCCTAAGTACATGCATTCACACCCACACATACATTTGAACACTCAGATGCAAATCACATGAATACAGACACACACTCATGTGCAGATGCAAAACAAATGGACACAGACAAACACATATATACACAGAAAAAATCATGCCCACAGACACACATGTGGAGAGATGTATGTACATACATACATGTGCATAGACATACACACCCGTATGTACTCGTACACACACTAGGAGATGCCTTCTAGGCATTGCTCTTCAGATCTAATTATTAGACAATTTTGATCCATTTTTTCACTCTGTCCTTCCAAAAACCTATCCTAGTCCAATGGACTTCAATAAGACTAAAAGGCATCTACCTGTTTTCCTTCTCAAATGTCCCTACTGATAACTTTCAAACATTAACAGGTACGATCAACACTGGCTTTTGTGTTTAGGTACCTATTGCTCCATCTACTTTTCTAGTCAGAGCCAGTAGAGTGACTGTACAATGACCTCAAGAGAGTCCATATTGATCGTCTCTCAACTGATCTGAACCTTCAACCATGTTCCGTCTGTTTCTAATAGCACCACTGTTAGTGAATGTTGTGGAATCAGAACATAGCTGATGATGCTGTTGATACATGACCTGAAAAAGAATCCAGCTGCCGCTCCGGTGACAGTGTGGCCTCTTCAGGGCAAACAGGCATGAAACAGTAAGTGACCAAGCACAGGAGCAGGTAAATAGCTTTAGAAGGGGTCACTTCAACATCAGCCCTCATCTAAACTCTTGCCTCATGTAGCTTGTATCCTGACTAGTGAAAGCGGGGCCTGCAACCAGTTCCTTAGCTACCTGAAAGGAAAACTACCTCTTCCTCACTTCCTCTCTCTCTCCTGAAAGAGCGTGGATTCTCCTCTGTCCGTTTATTCTTTAGGTGCCACCTTTGGGAATTTGTCTCACAAGTCATGGCACCATGTGTTGTTACACCATTGTGGATCACAAGGGAAGTGGCATAACATAGGTAGGAGGTAAATGAGGGCAAAGTTCTCTTCTCTGACCTTTGTTTTGGCTAGGGCTTTCTGGAATATGAAGGGAGAATTTTGTGGCTAGGAGATCTGGGGTGGGGACTGGGGGAAAGTATTTTGCAAATAAATTGGCTATGTAGCCCCACTCTGTTGCCAGAGCAGAGCAGAGAGGGCTTGGTATCCAAGAATCAGGCCTGTAGTTCCAATTTGGATCCATCTCTCTTTCTAATAGAGGCAGACAGAGAGAGGGATGGTTTGAATTTGTGGGGGTGGGAGGGAAACAAGAAGTCAGGGTTTTGTTCTGTCAAATCCAAACCTGAGCTGGTTTGGCTTTAAGTCCCTTTTCATCGAAACCCCCAGCATCAGGGCCATCAGCATCAATAGTTTCTGTTTGGGACAGTTCCTATACACATGGTAACCCTGTGAGTCACCTTATGGGAAAGGACAAATTTTCCATCCCCTTTGGGATCCTGTCTCTAGCTGTTGCCAAGGTTGGATGGTTCAGTTGGATCTCTCCTCCAGTTTTCTGCATGGGCAATTGAGTAAGGCTGCATTCCTGGAGTGGGGTGGGGGTGGGGATGTGACAGATTTCTGTTACCAATCTGCCTGAGGCGTCAGGTGATCAGGCTGAGGCCACAGGGTTGTTAAGGGAGGAGATGATGGAGAACACACCAAGTGTCTAAGTTTTAAAGCTTTATTGATAAAATAATAAAATAACAGTGGAGAGTGATGGGTGCTCCCCACGTCACTCAGAGGAAGGAAGAAAGCGTTAGTGCCCCAACCTCTAATCTACTTTCATACTCACACACTCATTACCCGAGGCTGGCCAGGCCTGGGTGTAATGTAAAAAGAAGAGGGGGAAGGGTGGACGGTAGTTCTGTCCTGTGCGTACGGGTCATCCGGGGTCTGCTGCTGATCTCCGAATTGCTCCAGCTCTCAGGAGGGTTTTAAGTCCTGGGTTCCTTTGGGGGTGTTCCATTCCACGACCTCTGTTCCTGGTCCTCTTTGTGCCAGTCCAAATCGGCTTTCTGCGGTCTTCTCTGCTTTCCCAAAACACAAACGGCTCCAGGGACGCAAAGCTCTGCTCCCCCACTTGATGTCTCGCCAGTGTTTTCCATTTCTGCAGTCCTGGTTCAGTGTACGTTTTCTTTTTTCATGGCTGGCTGTGGCTGGGTGAGAGATAAACGCAGCTTCAGACTTTTTCTCTAGCGCCGTGACCTTGGACTGGGGCCAGCGTCTTATCGTCGGACTGAGCTTGCTAGCTGCAGTGTTGAGTTCTCTGCTCTCTTTCTCCTTCCCCCTTTGGCCTCTCGCAGCCTGCAAAAGAATCTTCCACTCCCCACTCACACCTTTGACCCTTCCCAAATTGCCCTGCGATGCTTGCAACAGCGTTAGCAATATACAATGCATATACAATGCTGATCTGCCTCCTCCAGGGGACCCCCTGAGGGGTGGGCCATTGGGGTGTGACAGGGGTTCCCTTGACCCATGTGCAATGTGCTTATGTCCTGAAGAATGAGGTCTGCTTCACCCTAAAGCAATTATAAAATGATAGATATTTTGTTATTCAGGGAGTGTGATTTCAACACTTGAGAGGTTAATGCACCAGGGAGGTGGCTGGTGCTTTCATGCTGCTGTGCTGTATCAAACAGCAGTTTCCAGGAAGATGAATATCCGTAACCGAGTAGCACAGCAGAGCCCAAAGCCTGTTCAAAAGAATTCTTTTTGATGATCTGGTTTTATTACTTTCAATGAACTGGAGTCTCCAAGGTGCTGGTGAATAAGGGATGCTGTAAAGCAGTGCCTTGTACACACGTTTCAAGCTGCGTCTGCTGATGCTAAAGGGGATGAAAGAGAAACTGCTTAGCAATGACCCTAGGGCCTAAACCCAGCTTGAGTGCTCCACAGGGCATTTGCTGAAACAAAAAGATCTGAACCATTTGCACTGGGACATTGTGGTGGGGACAAAGATTATGCATTTGCTTTCCCTACTGGGAAAAATAATCTGTTTTCCAGATATAGCACATGGCTGGTGTTATATGCTTCAGAAACATGCATTCCAATAAATAAAGAAATTAAAAAAAAGTCAAATCAGAAACAGGCTATTGTGAATTTGGGGCTGTATTTCCATCCAGAGGTTTCTGGTGGTTTCATAATAAACCATGACAGAGGCTAAACTGGCCAGAACCCCTTAACAGAAATATAGTCCTTTAATTCACAATTGCCTTTTATATAATCTGTATTTAATACAGGGATTAGAGTAAAACTCACCACAAGCTATTGTGAAAGGGTTGACTTATTGTTAATGCATCCTTGTGGCCAGGCATGGGATAGCCTGTCACGTACCTCCTGCCGATCGTTGCTTTGGGCCTGAAGTGGTCTGCGTCTTCCTCTGACTTGGCCCTCCGGCCAGGTCACTTTAAAGTCTCTCCCCTTCCGGTGTAGTCAACAAACAAAAACAAGGGGAATGAGTCCAAATAAACTGAAATCACCAGTAATTGTGGGAAATGGCCTCCTCCGCTTGAGGTGAGTCAGCGTCTGGCACTCCCTTTCCTTTGGGAGGGGCTGTCGGACAGAGTTTGGCTTGGGAGCTCCTGCCTTCAGCCAGCCCTCTTTTCAGGAGCTGAGCGCTGAAAGTCTGCTCTCCTCTCTGGTCTAGCATCCACTGAGCTGGGGTCTCCCTCTTAAGCTCCTCCCTCCAATCCTGACATTTCTCACAGGTGCAACAGGGCAGAGCCAGCTGAGCCCATATGAGCTCTTCAACCCCATGTTGTCCAGTGTGGGATTTGTATAGCTCATCGCACCATTCATAAATGGAGTCTCCCCACTGACCTGTGCAGTGACTCAGTTTTATTGTCTTCATTGAACAGCTGGGGAGATTGGGGACACAGAGGGATGAAGTGACTTGTCCTAGGTCAAGCAGCAACTCACTTGCAGAACTGGAAATAGATTCCAGGTCTGCTCTCCCTCAGGGCTGTGTCTTAACCACAAGGCTCCCCACCCCCTTCCTTCACAGTGACCCACAGTACTGAAGAGTCTGTTGAGAGAGATTTTTTATTTGAAGACTCAAGTTTCAAGCTAGTTCACATCAGCTTCCCAATTTATGCATCACTGAACTGAACTTATGACCCTTCTGAAGTCCTCCCATCCTGAACTGACCTAGGCTCCAATCACTGCTTTCTGGATGCACCATTATAATAATACTACCCTGCACATTGCCGCTCAGTGCTTTCAATTTGGAATTCAAATCATGTGTATGCTTTATAAAAGGCTCTCTACTGTGAACCTCAGAAATACATATGCACTCTCCAACTGTGTGGGTTTTCTTTTTCCTGCCTGGTGCACAAATTACTCATTGTAACTGATAAATGAATGGAACTGTGTAACCCTCTTTATAGTTTACAGTTTTTATAGTGCTTTGCCGCCATATGTTATAAATTCATGAAGCAGTTGTAGTGTATAACAGGTTTGTTTGTTTGTTTGTTTGTAAATTTTAGTTATATAAATTTTAGTTATAGTTCTTGCAGCTGTATGTGTGTGTATATATATATATATTTCTCTCTCTCTCTCTCTGTCTTCTCTGTGTGTGTCTCTCTATATCTATATGTGGCCACATTCAAATTCTTTCTCAGCAGTTTCCCTGGAATCGCATTGTGTATCATAGCTTAATATAATCGGATGGGAAGCATTTTCTCTTAATATCTGAACAAGTAACACTGCAAAGACAAGAGGATTTTAATCATCAATAACCACGGTAGTTATAAATTAAATATTTGAGCTCTTAGAAGCTCATTCATCATAAATATCCCACAACATCTGTAACAGAGAAATGCATGGCGTCACTGCCAGTGGTGAACAAGATACATTATTAAAGGGCCATAGTTACTGCAAGCAAGATAAGACAAACTGAATTATAATAATAATTAATAATACCTAGTACTTATATAGCTTATATTACCTAATATAGCTCTTAAGCAAAGGGATGTTAGGACAGGCACCCCATTCTATGAGGTTGTAATCTACTTGAGAGAGGAGAAAGGAGGAAACCAGGGAGGAATATGCACAGCAAGGAGTTCACCTCTGAATAGGATGGATCATAGGTAAGGCTGCGAGTTTCTCATGGAGGTCACGCATTCCGGGACTTTCCGGGACCTCCAGGACTTCTGCAGTGGCCAGTGCGGCTGGCCCGGGGGCCGCCTGAGCAGCGCAGGCAGCCCCTGGGCCAGCTGCACCGGTAGCTGCTGGGGCAGACTCGGGCCACTGCATCCCCCATGCCCCAGCAACAGCAGGAATTTGGGTGTGGGAGGGGGCGCAGAGCAGGGGGTAGGGTGCGGCAGGCAGTGGGGTGTGGGAGGGGGTGAGGGCTCTGGGTGGTGCTTACCTCGGGGGGCTCCCCAGAAGCAGTGACATCCCCCTCTATCAGCTCCTAGCAGACGGCTCCGTGCGCTGCCTGTGCCCGCAGGCACTGCCCCCGCAGCTCCCATTGGCTGCGGTTCCCAGCCAGTGGGAGTGCGGAGCCGGTGCTCAGGGTGGAGGCAGCGCGTGGAGCCAGATAGGGAGCCTGCCAGCCCCAGCAACCCTTCCCCCAGCACCAGCGGGGGTCCTGGGCCACGCACCGCCGCCCCCCCCAGCACTAGCGGGGGTTCTGGGCCACGTGCCGCTGCTTGCCCACCCAGGCACCAGTGGGGGTCCCAGGCTGCTCCCCCCACGAGCACCCGTGGCACCCTTGGGCCACCCTGAGCACCTGCTGCCCCCCCAGCACTCGCAGCACCCCTGGGTCACCCCCCACAAGTTTTAATCAGGGGTATATAGTACAAATCATGGACAGGTCACGGGCTGTTAATTTTTGTTTACTGCCCGTGACCTGACCATGACTTTTACTAAAAATACCCATGACTAAAACTTAGCCTTAACCTTAGGAGCTGCCATATGGGGACATACCAGTGTACAATACCCTGCCTCTGGCCACACCAGATCATACCACCGGTCCATCTTGTCTAGTAGTAACTTACAATATGCCTGATGATCCTGGGAAAGGAGAATAGGCCACCTACTAGTTTCACTTAGCCAATTGTCTAAAGTTTTAGATGAGGAGGGGTTCTCCCATTGGCATAGGTAATCTACCTCCCTGAGAGGCAATAGCTAGGTCGACGGAAGAATTCTTCTGTCCGTTTAGCACTGTCTACACAGGGACTTAGGTTGGCTAATCTACATTGCTCAGAGATGTAGATTTTTCACACGCCTTAGTGACATTGCAGAGTTGATCTAGTTTTCTAGTGAAAGTACCTATGCTATGTTTGTGCATCTGTATATTAGAGAAAGGCTAAACCAAAACTCTGGAAGAAACACCCCTAAACTTTGGTGGGTGGGAGTTTGGAATCTTAACCTGGATCTGGATTCAAATCTCACAGCTGCCCCTATTTCTGTGCTAAGCTGAACAAAGCTCCCAGGTCTGATCACCTTCATACTTTGGCAGGCGGATGTGAAATCCAGTTCTTCATTTTGCATTGGAAATGCTGAGGGCTCAGCACTTTTGAAAATCAGGCCACTTATTTATGTGCCTAAAAAGGACTTAGGAGTAGAGCTGTGTGAAGAATGGAGTATTTTGTTCACTGGCAATGCTGAAAAAAATTGAGTTGGGTCAAACTGAAATTTTTTTTCTTTTTTAAATTTTGGTGATTTGAGAAGTAAAAACAAAATTAAACATAAACAATTTGGCACAACTGACATGAATTGGCACTGTGTTTTGTGGTGCTGCATCTGCATTTTTTACCCCCAAACAACATTTTGGACAAAAAATATCACCCAGCTCTACGTAGGAGACCGATGTCAGCCTCCTGCTTTTGAAAATTTTTGGCATATGTAAATTCTATTATTTGCACACACAAGTGATTGCATGCAGAAAACTGCAAACGTACCAGCCACATATTACAAGCCATCACATAAAATTTTGGGCCAATAATGCTTTGTTCACAGTAAACACTTGTGAATGCTATTACAGTGGATAACAACTGCTCTCAGTTTATGACAAATCAACACCTCTGGAGGGGTAAGCACAGACATGAGTGCAGTGCAATTGGCCTGGAGCCAAGAGACGGATATCAATTCTTGGGACGTCATAAAATGAAACATGCAAGGGTGCTATAGTCATCTGACATAAGCACCCCTCCGTCACTTCCCGCAAATACTTTGAAAATCTTCTAAAGGAAAAAAAAATTGCAGTTTATAAAGTTATCTCAACATCTCATCAGCTCACATTTTGATCCTATTCAAAATAACAGCAAATGACTCATCTACTGCGTAAAGGATTTCACACTCCCAGTTGCATTTCCCCATTGATGTCACACACTGAATGGTGATACAGCACCTGGTTGCACTTGATCAAGCAGAAATTGATGCGCTCAAGTCCCACGCTATTGTGACCGTCAGGGACGTGGGAGGGGAGGAGAGAAAGGGAACGACACCCACCAAATAAAAAGAGAAAAAATAAGTCGGCTGCCTCATTCCTTTCTTTATGAAGTGAGTAAGAAAGATTAAATAATTTAGTGAGTCATTGCCAAGCCAATGAAGCTTTCACAGGAGCAGCCCAAAGAGATCCTTGGAATAACAACAGAGACTCCTCCTGCCTAATGGGTCTTGAAAGAAGTTGTGCTGTCATGGAATTTGGCCTTGAAAACAGATTTGAGTCTTCCACTGTATGGGTGCTGATGGCCCAGCTTCATCCTTCATTACTAACACAGGGCAGCCCCTTTCCAATGCTACAGATCTCATAGCTGCTTCCTGCTCCGTGTGCCCTCTGCTGGTGATGGCAGAAACAACTTGGTTGTTCTTTGGCCATGGAGTTGGGCCATTGGTTTGGGTATTTTGGCAAACCGCACAGTACTGTAGCAGTCAGACAGTTCTGAATGGTTTCCAAGTACTGCTAAGGAATTCTGCTAGCCAGAGTCATTTTGTGCATTAATTGGTCTTGCTTACTTTCAGATCTCACGGGATTATTTTGTTTCCCTGACAGGGCTGGGACTGGGCCTATGTGCATTTGTGCTCTGAGCAAGGAGGAATTTAGCAACCATGGCTCCCCACCCACTTACCCCAACAACATTCTTGGTTCTTTGTCTGTCTACTCCTTCAAAAGGGAGCTCCTTGTTTCTACTCAGGAATGGACACCCACATTCTTTTGTTCCCCACGTGTGCTTCCAGATCTTTTCCATCAGCTGGAGCAGTGTCTCAAAGAGGAGCCATGGAAGCCAGTAAAGATTCATAGATTTTGAGGCTAGATGGGACCACTCTCCTAATCAAATCTTACCTCCTGCATAGGATAGGCCATAGAATTTAATTCAGTAATTCCTGCTGCAGTGAAGGGAATTCTTCTTTCCTGCTGTGGATGTGAACAGTTTTGATTTAGATACATCAAGTGACAATGAGTTTACTACTTTCCTTGGTAAGCTGTTCCAGTGGACAATTACCCTCACTGTTAAGGATTTGCACCTTTATTCCCGTTTGAATGTTTTTAAATTTAGCTTCCAGCCATTATGTCTTGTTATGCCTTTGTCTACTAGATTAAAGGGACCTTTGATCTCAGATAGCTTCCCCTTGTCCAGATACCCATAGACTGTTTTGAAGTTGCCTTGGATCTAGAACTGTTTTCTATCCCTCTGAAGTTCATTGTGTGAGGTGTAGGTGGGTGTTCAGAGCACGTTAGCTCATTATAGGGATCAGCTGCAAAGTTCAAATCTGGATCTGCCTTTGGATTCTTAAACTCTGCCCCCACCTCTAAAGTCTCTACCCAGAGAAGAGCAATTGAAGACTGGCCTGTTGGGGAATGCCCATGGCTATTCCAGGGAGGTCTCTTTAGATGTGACATGTGTGATACAGCATGGCCAGAGGGCAGCAGGAGAGTGTTTTTTTGTTTTTTTTTTGAAGCAGAAAAGAATTTTATTTGTGTAACACTTACAAAGAATCACCAGAACGGATAAAGCAAAACTATGCAACAAAACAAAAGGAAACGCAAGGTATAACACAGCAGCCTTCAGGAGGGAGAAGTGTTCAGGCTAGCCTGGGCCCAGAGCGGGGGGGCTTTCTTGACACTCGTGGTCTTCCACCCTCCTGAGTTACCTGGTGGCCTAGAGCGGGGGGGGCTTCCTCGACACTCATGATCTTCCACCCCCTCAAGTTACCTAGTGCCACGCCCAGTGTCACCGATTATTCCTCTCCTGAGAGTGCCCGACAAGATGGGCACAGCTGCGGGGTGGGCGGTTTAGGGGTGGGGGGGACGTACACCACGTGTGATAGGACAGCAGGAGAGTGTTTTTTTATTTTTTTTTGAAGCAGAAAAGAATTTTATTTGTGTAACGCTTACAAGAATCACCAAAAAGGATAAAGCAAAACTATGCAACAAAACAAAAGGAAACGCAGGGTATAACACAGCAGCCTTCAGGAGGGAGAAGTGTTCAGGCTAGCCTGGGCCCAGAGCCGGGGGGCTTCCTCTACACTCGTGGTCTTCCACCCTCCTGAGTTACCTGGTGGCCTAGAGTGGGGGGGGGAGCTTCCTCGACACTCATGGTCTTCCACCCCCTAGAGTTACCTAGTGCCACGCCCAGTGTCACCGATTATTCTTCTCCTGAGAGTGTCCGACAAGATGGGCATGGCTGCGGGGTGGGTGGTTTGGGGGTGGGGGGGACGTACACCCACGTGTGATAGAACAGCAGGAGAGTGTTAGAAGGGAGCCTTATTCTCTGTACGGGGAAGAAAGTTTGCTATAAATTAATTAAAGCACCTGAAGCCAATTAAAGCACCTGAAGCCAGTCACATGATAAAAATCCCCTGCTTCAATCAGACAAGAGGAGTTGAAGCAGAGTGGATTGGTGTTGGAGCAGAGAGCAGTTTAGAAGAGTTGAAGTAGAGTGGATTGGTGTTAGAGCAGAGAGCAGTTTGGAGGGAAGCAGAGGAGAGTTTGGAGAAGTGCTGTGGTGGGCTAAGAAGTCCAAGACCCTAGGTAAAAGGACACTTGGTTTGTGCAGGGGGAGGGCAGGAAGCCCCACAAGCTGAAGGGCAGGAGAGGGAAGTAGCCCAGGGGAAGGAACCGCTAGTTCTAGTGGTTTACCGCTATCCCTAGGCCCCCTGGGCTGGGACCTGGAGTAGAGGGTGGGTCTGGGTCCCTCCCACTCCACTCCCCTCCTCTAGGACACTAGTGGGGCAGTTAATACCCCAGTTCAGGGGCACGAAAGGGTGCCCTGAAACCTCCCCCTTCCCCCCACAGAAGAGAAAGCATGAGACCCATCATAGTAGTGCCGGCAATTTGCCACACATGCCATATGGATGCTGGCTTTCTCTGATGGCCTCTGCTACCGTGTGTATAGTTAACGAATGTACTCCAATACCACAAAATGGAGTATGCTCAGGACTGCAGGTGTTAGAGGCAATGTGGATTTCCTTTCCATTGGGATGTGGCTTTCTGGTTGTTCGTCACTGCTACGCTTCCAATAGGACTTCTGCACTACTTCTCTGCTGAACACTACAGTCCCTGGAATGCCAAGCCTGCTCAGCCAATTTGGGACTAAAAAGTTCTGCGCTTGCAAGGCATCAGAAAAATATGTATATTTTGCTCAGTTACTTACACACTGCTCTCAATACGCTTGACCTAACTTTAGCCCTCGTCTCCAAACTTCTGGACAGAGAGCCCAGCTCTTAGTGTGGTGTTTTTCTATGGTGGTATATAGCAGTGATGGGTACCATGCACCTCATTAAATACACAGGCATTCCTGCCTATTACAATTTAACTGAATTAATAGCAATATAAGGTGGGATTAAATCTCAGATCTTCAGGTGATTGTTCGGCCTGTTCAGCTAAAGAAACCACTGTGCTGGCACAGGGTCAAGTCTGTAGGTTACCCACCATTGTTTTGGCTGCTTTAATGTCATTTGCCTTGCCCTTTGGCTGATCTGTAGTCTCTCATAGGGTTCAATCATCCAACAGCTGAGCTCCCATAGTGAGGTGCTCAGTGCCTAACTCCCCCTGAAGTCTGCTGCATTGAGAGTACTCAGCTCCATGCAGGATCAATCCCTTAATCCATCCCTTTGCATGCACATCCAACTCCCCAATTTGGAACCTGGGAATTTCCCAGTTGCTACATTGCAAGAGCTTAAGTGAATCACATTTATGTTGCTTATCAGATCCCCAAAGCCCAAAATATCAGAGTTACCAGGTGCTGAATTTATACTTCTATCTGCGCCAGAGTCTGTGTCTGTGTTCAGTGATGATATCCAAGACAGCAGTTACTGTACAGTAAAAAAGTCTTACGAAGAGCGTTCTCTCAGCCATGGCATTTTAGAATCTGAACACCACTATCAGATAAAGCAGGACTGACGTGCAGTAGTGCCTGCAAACTAAACATCAAAGCCACATTACAGGCATCCATGTAAAGCACACTCAGACATATGAAGTAACATGTCCCAGGGTTTGTGTATTTCACCCCCACACTGACCGTAGCTAAGAAGAGGATGATTTACATGGATTTCTGGATCTGATTTACAGTGAAACTTTGCATCATTTTAGCACAGCCTCTTTCCCCACACCTTGCTCTGAACAAAAATGTGGTTGCCCTTAAAATATTTCACAGCTTATGAAACACACATGCTAGTTACATTCCTGCCCCCAGCGAATCAACTGAAAACATAGAATGAGCTGGGTTGTTTTAAATGACTCCCCCAAGTCCAAGACGTCTATATAGTTAACAATAAGAGTCTGAGTGCTCTAGAAGAACATATTGGGAGTTAGATGTCAGGAAATCCCGGCTTCTCATCAGGGCTCTACTAGTGATTCAATGTATGTCTATGGACAAATCCTGTCTTACAACCTGTTGTTCAAACTACTAGAAAACAGTGGATTCCCAGCATTAACAAGAAGCAACCAATTGAAATTAGTACACTGTGAGTCTCTATCTAAGGTATACAAGCCCCCCATGACTGTACTAACCAAGTGCCTCATGATCTCTAACATGTTTATCCTGACAACAGCCATAGGAGTTAGGAAAATTCTATTATCCCCATTGTATGGATGGGGAACTGAGACAAAGAGAGGCTAAGTGACTTGCCTAAGGTCTGAGGCAGAGTAGGGAATTGAACCCCAGTCTCTCAGGCTAGTGCTCTAGCCACTGGACTGTCCTTCCTCATGGTAAAAAGAAAAGGAGTACTTGTGGCACCTTAGAGACTAACCAGTTTATTTGAGCATGAGCTTTCGTGAGCTACAGCTCACTTCATCGGATGCATAGCATATCGTGGAAACTGCAGAAGACATTATATACACACAGAGACCATGTGGAACTAAATGATGAATTCTATTTGCTCCTCTTGCGTGATATTGATGTCTATTATGTTCAAAGCTTTCACAGTGCTCCTTTTGCTAACTGTGTGGGGTACGGCTGCTTTAATAGAGTGACACTTATCCAGTGCCAGATGTTCCATCGTTAAGCATCTTTTACTGTCAGAAGCAGGATGGGACTGCAGTGGTCATGCAGTGGCTCCATGTTCTGAGACTGCAGTCCTGAATGAGCCTGAGCCGCGAGAATGGCATTGCTGTTTCTGGACACCAGGGGTTAGGCACATTAATATTCAATGCCATCTGTTTCCACTGCAGAAGGTTTGCTCCAGATTTACTCCATTGGGTAATCCTCATTTTACCATAGTTTGTTATATTAGCTGACATGCGCTAAGGGTGTCACAGTAGTTTATATAAGGTTCCCACACTGGTACCCTAAACAGTATGTTTGAAAAGATCTGGTCGGAGCTGAGCACATACAATCATTTATGTGATGAATTTAGCCTCTTTTTCCAGATGGCGGATTAGCTGGCAGAAGATATTGCACATTCTTCCAGTTCATTTGTTGTCTGAGTTTGTTCAATGAAGCTCTTGTCTAATTTTTTACTCCAGGGATTAATTGTGAATATTTGAAATTCAAGATCAGTTGTTTAGCTGTGATTGGTTGGGTAAATAACATGGTATTGTTTCTGTTGTCTGGTTGGACAAGTAAATGCACTTCTGATGTGAATACTTGGGCATGCAAATTTCAATTTGATCTCTGCCAATCTCATACTCATCCACTCTCTGTATATGTTTACCAGCAAAATCTTTCTCAGAACTCAGATGCATGTAGAAAGTAAATGCAAAAGGGGCTTTAAGACAGCCCAAACAAATTCATTTAAACAGTTAAATGAGTATTTGTCAAAATCTTATTCTGAGCCCATCACTCAACTATCTGAAGCACATCATTGGTCCAGCTCTAGGGTTAGTAGCAATGGCGAACTAAATGCAGACAGAGATGTTGTGATTGTGTATATGGCCAAACTGTACCAGCAAGAAGAGCCTGGAGAGTTATTCTGTACCATGCCCAAGACTAGAAGAATGATGTGAAACTTTAACTCTGGTTTATGAAGCCTCTTATGGCACCCCACTGCTAGATTCAACAAACCATTTTGCATATATTTACTGTCTTTCTAGCCCATAAAAGCTGGCTTTCCTTTATTAACTACAGTTTACTGCTGATTTCAGCAGAAGCCGATAATAATGGCAGTGAAGCTGTACTCATTTGAAGACCCAAGTACATTTCCAGATGTTGGTCATGTGACCAGTCCTTGTCAAACAGTAATTGTATGTACTGTGATTGCGAAGTCGGAGACAATAAATAACCCCCTCCAGATGTTTCTGCTATCACATGTGCTATTGTGGCAATGTGAAAGTCCTTCCTGCATCCCTTGCCTGTCATTTCCTATTGCTGTAACTTAGCCAGCTAATATAAAGCTTTGTCTCAGAGTGGCCTCCAAAGTTAGAAAGTGCTGAGCACCCTTAACCCAGAGGGAAGTGAATGGCAGTTGAGGGCACTCAGCTCATTGCAGGATCAGCCGTCTATGAATATCTGGAGTAGTGGGAAGGAAGTAGAAAGGGGACATTTTTAGGGCTGATCCAACAGTTTGCTGAGCCTCTTGGTGGCAACCTGAACTCACAGAGAATATGGTCCTAATATTGGGGGGTTGTGGAAAAGGGCTGAACCAGTACTGCAAACATTTGTATTCAGACTTTCTGAGCCCAGAAGCTTATCTGGGGGAATTAGCACTTGTGAACTTGGGTCTGTCTGAAGATTTCTGTGAATGGTTCTTCCCCTATGCCCTGTTAAGTAGAAGTAGAGCTGGGCAAATTTTTTTTTTTGGCAAGTAGGTTATTTGTTGAGAAAATGCAGCAACGATCCACCCAAAACTATTTGTGACTTCATGCTGAGTTCGCCAAATAGTGTCGACCAAGACAAAAATAAAATAAAATAATCAAAACGTTTCAGCAGTGCCAAAATGAGACATTTGGTTTCAACCCAGCTTGAAACGTTTTCAATTTTTAGATTTGCTGAAAATCTGGGGTGGGGTGGGGGGTGTCAGTTTGACCAGAACTGGAAAATCCATTGTTCAGCCAGATGTAATTGGAAGGGGAAATTCAGGATGGACATCATTAAAGATCATTGCTAGAGGGTGGGATAGAGTCTTATAAGGAGGCACATTTGAGGAAGCATGTACTCTGCCACTGCACTTTTCTATTCTGGCTCAGGCGTGTGGCCTTTTTCCACACCAAGGAAGCTATTGAATCTGCATTGCTTTCCCCACGTGAATAACTTAGTAAGTTCAGTGCCCTGGAATTTATCAGTCATGTCAGATGATGGCTTTGCCTATGGAAGTAAACACACAGTTATTGCCAATTGCTCTAAAAATCCATGCTTAGCATGGTTTCAGAGTAGCAGCCGTGTTAGTCTGTATTCTCAAAAAGAAAAGGAGGACTTGTGGCACCTTAGAGACTAACCAATTTATTTGAGCATAAGCTTTCGTGAGCTACAGCTGACTTCATCAGATGCAGCTCACGAAAGCTTATGCTCAAATAAATTGGTTAGTCTCTAAGATGCTTAGCATGTTTTCTCCTTAAGATGCTATTTTTCACTCTTTTTTGCAAACAGGATATGTTCAGTGCTCCTCAAAGGCATTGTGATGCCAGGAGAGGAAAGAGAGAGGGAGGGATTCTCCCCATCTATAGGGCCACTGTAGGGTTCTGTCTCAAACACAAGCTGCCTGGTGCTGGTGTGGGCTACCTCACAAGCCCAGGCATAGGACCTGTGAAGGAGGCTTAGAACGGACAGGCTGGGGGCAGGACTGCTGTGCATGCTGCTGTGGCCAGTCTGGTTGGCTGTGGGTTACAGAGCTGCTGTAGTTTAGACTAACTGCCCGAATTATGCTGGCTGCTGTTGTGAACCCCGACTGATCCAGAATCTGGAGGGTGCATAGATGGCTTAAAGCCATCCCCTAAGCTGGGCCAGTGTGAGTTGCACTTCTTGGAGGCACAGCACACTGTCCCAGCCAGAGAGTGTTGAGTAAATCCTACAGTATAGTTGGTTAGTTTAATGATAATCTTTGTGCCTATGGTACCTTCCAGCCAAAGTTTTCAGAACTCTTTACAAGCATGGAATGATTCTCAAACTAATCCTGTGAGGTGGGTAAGAATGTATCTGTTTTAGAGATGGGGAAATTGAGACAGATAGGGATTGAGGGCCTAATTTTGATTAATTTGCATGCACAATTATGAACACATATCTAGGGGCACAGTGAGGCTAGTTTGCACACATACCCAACTGACGTGCACACACACACGTCTATTGGTGTGCTCAAGCACAGTAACTGTGCAAACTATTTACACAATTGTATGAACATTTTTTTGTCCATCTAATTGCATGTCTGCAGTTAGGAAAAATTAGGCCCTAATAGGCTCACTTAAGGTTTCATAGCAAGTCATCAGCTGAGCTAGGACTCGAACCTGTGCCTAGGCTCTCATCCCCCTGCCCCGAACGAAACCAAACCATGTCACCTTCCCTTGCCTGAACCATTGCTATAAGAAGACAAGAAGACTCCCAGGAAAGTGCCATGTTTCTAAAGATGCTCACACCTGCTGTGTTGGAGCAGGGGTCTTGCCCTGCTTTGAGCTTTATCGCGTGGCTGGCAGGCATGATCCAAATTGGAAAAGAGAAAAGTCCTGAGCATTGCATAGGGAAATCAAAGCACATCTTTCCCATGTACCCACTGTACCATGCACATAGCCACTGTGGTGATGAGTTCTGACAGCATCAGCTTATTAAAGTTCATTCCTGACAAACAATATAGCTATAGGTAATGGGTCAGGGGGGTGGGTGGGGGAAATCACATACTGTTAGCTATGACAAGGTAACCTTTATCAGGGCATGGTGCTATTAATTGCTGTAAAATTCCAGCTTGAAATAGGTTCATTTGGCTTTGCATACACTGCCCCCCTCACTTTTGCTCTAGTTTGACTTTGGCAATGTAATTAATTTCCCCTCCTCTCCTTCCCTGGAGGCCATTGTCTATGTCAATCTACAAACCATCAAGCAGGGATGTTTTAGGAGTCTCATGAACAGCCCTACCTAGCTTTATCCTCTGAAACCTGTGCCTGTTTCATTTCCCTCTGTGCTCTCAGCCTCCACCAGCCTGGGAAGTAGAATCCTTTGCGTGAGTTTGTTTCTGGTTCCCGCTCTGAGCACAATAGAACACAATTTATTTTCATGTAACATCATTCGTTCAACAGTATCACAGAGGTTTCATAGCCAATTGCACGTGGCATGCACTGGTATGTGTTTCTTGTGTGGCGTTTTTGTGATGAGTCCACTAGCAACTGGACCAAGCGTCATCAGCTCATTTCATAGAAGCCACTAAACCAAGGGCTCTCAACCTTTTTCTTTCTGAAGTCCCCCCCAAAAGGCTATAAAAACTTCACAGCCCACCTGTGTCACAACAACTGTTTTTCTGCATATAAAAACCACGGACGGTGTTAGGGGGTAGCAAGCAGGGCAGTTGCCCGGGGCCCCACGCCACAGGGGCCCTACAAAGCTACATTGCTCAGGCTTCGGCTTCAGCCCGGATGGTGTGACTCAGGGCCCCGGGCTTCCTGCCCTGGGCCCCAGTGAGCCTATGCTAGCCCTGATTGGCAAACCCCCTGAAGCCAACTCGTGGCCCAGCAGGGTGCCCCGGACCCCTGGTTGAGAACCACTGCACTGAACAATCATCAGATTGGAACGTTCAAGTCATGAGCAGCCCAACCCAGATTTGAACAGGGGACCTAGAAGTATAGAGCTTTGGCCTTAATTTTCAAATTTAACTAGTGATTTTTGGTGCCCAGTTTGAGTCACCTAGATGGGGCCTGCTTCTCAGAAAGTGCTGAGGAGCTGCCCTCTCAAAATCAGACCGCTTTAAGTTGTGTCAAGTTGGGCACCCAAAAATAGAGGCTCTCAAAATCACTAGTTTTCGAAAATTAGTCCTTTGTCTCCAGGTTCCAAACCCTGAGTCTTCCACGTCCACCGCTTTAGTGCATAGAGGAGATTGAGGCCCCTTTGTGCTAGCTGTTGTCCAAGCACACAGTAAAAGACAGTCCCTGCCCTGAGAGCTTACACTTCAAATGAACAAGATAGACAAAGGAAGTATTATTATCCCAGTGTGACAGGTGGGAATCTGAGGCAGAGAATGATTTAGGGTAAAATTTTCAAAACTGCCCATGTGATTTAGGAGTCTTAGTCCCATTTTCAAAAGTGACAGTCTCAATGGCCTTTAGGCACTTCTGAAAGTTTTAGTGTAAGTGACCTGCCCAAGGTCATGCAGGATGTTTCAAGCAGAATCAGGAACAGCACCCAAGTTCCCTGTGTCCTCATCCAGCATCGTGAGCACAGGACCATCTGCCCCACCAGAACTCTCCCTTTCCTCACAAGTTGAGAAACAATGACTGAATGACTCAGAACAGATCTTGGCCATGGAGGAGTTAATATAATTACTCTGTATTTTGGAAAATAAGATAAAACAGATCTGGAAGGAAAAATATAATCCGTAAATCAGAAACTGATGATTTATGTGATGCCACCTGAGGAAAATTCTCTAGCTCTTCTATGCTTGGATCTTTCAGTGCTGCCTTCCAAGGCTGAGAGAACAAATCCAAATATGCATATGAGGCTGTGATAATGATTTTCTGCTACATGGATTACAGAGATGTATTTTTGATGCATACGTATTTAAAACATCTTATCAGGGCTTTGAGTCCCCTGCATAATTTGATCAGCAATAAGTAAGACATGGGTACTCCACATGAACAGCAAAATGTTAGAAGGTTAAAGAAGTGTATTACATCCAGTCATGTGATTGAGCAAATTAACAATGCTGTTCTTCTGCTACAGATGCAGACCGCAGAGAAAAGATCATGAAGTGATCTTGCCGGGAGAATTAATCTCATTTTTTTTATGGACTTGTCAGCTTCTGCAATTCGACTGCAGGGACTGCTTTCCTTTCAGTTGGGTTTGAATGTACTTTGGAATTTTTATTGATTTAAATGCTTTATATATATACATATATATATAAAATGCAGTGACATTTCCTGTGCTTGTTTGATGCAGCAGTAAAAGAGAGTTGGCACCAAAATCTGCCACTTTGGAGTATTTTCCCATTAGTTCTCTTTGTCAGTAAAGTGCAAGGCGTGAGTCCCTGGCATACAATTTCTTCTGACATTCAATCAAAACAACTGACCTAACATTTTAGTCCTGACACTCAGATTACGGGGCAACTTCTGAACAGCTAACCACTCCCTTTCCCTCTCCTCTAGCTCCTTTCCACTCCCCTCCCTATCCCCTTCTTCTTTTAATGCAAGAGTGATCGCTCCTTGTCAGACTGGAGCACGTAGCTGTCCTGTTAAGTGTCAACGTGTAGCTATCAGCATGCAGCAAATTGTGCTTACCCGGAGCGGCGGCTGATGGGATGAATGGCAGCATGCAGATAGTCCTGTCCTTCAGAACGCGGGATGGGGAAGAAAGGCCAAGAGTTCCCACAATTACTTTTCCTTACGAGCGTATTACAGTGGCAGGTTGAGGGATTCATGGAGCAGAGGGCAGGGAGGGAGAATTTAAAAGAAAAGTCTGAAAAACTGTGCTTAGTTATGATTATAATTAGGGCTGTCAAGCAACTAAAAAATTAATAGCAATTAATCGTGATTAATCACACTGATGAAAATTTCAGGTTTCAGAGTAGCAGCTGTGTTAGTCTGTATCTGCAAAAAGAAAAGGAGTCACAAGTACTCCTTTTCTTTTTACTGATGAAAATGAACATGTGTCTGCACTGCTTTCGATCATTATCGAGCAGAACCCATCATCAGCATGGACGCATGTCCTCTGGAATGGTGGATGAAGACTGAAGGGACATATGAATCTTTAGTGCATCTGGCTCATAAATATCTTGCAACGCTGGCTACAACAGTGCCATGCTGTTCACTTTCAGGTGACATTGTAAATAAGAAGCAGGAAGCATTATCTCCCGTAAATGTAAACAAACTTGTTTCTCTCAGCAATTGGCTGAACAAGATTTAGGACTGAGTGGACTTGTAGACTCTAAAATTTTACATTGTTTTATTTTTGAGTGCAGTTATGTAACAAAAGTTGCGCTTTCATGATAAAGAGATTGCACTGTGGCACTCGTATGAGGTGAATTGAAAAATACTATTTCTTTTGTTTATCATTTTTACAATGAAAATATTTGTAATAAAAATAATATAAAGTGAGCACTGTACACTTTGTATTCTATGCTGTAATTGAAATGAATATATTTGAAAATGTAGAAGAACGTACAAAATATTTAATAAATGGCAATCAGTACTCTATTAACAGTGCGATTAAAAGTGCAATTAATCGCGATTAATTTTTGTAATCACGATTAATTTTTTGAGTTAATCGTGTTAGTTAATTGCACTTAATCAACAACCCTAATTATCATGAGAAAGAAACAAAAAGAACGGAACCACTCCCCATCCCTCTAACAAAGTGTTCCTATCAGCTGAAATCAACATGGAATCATATGGTTTAGGCTTGTAAGCCCCAGGGCCCCACTTTGCCTTTCTCCAACAAGAACTGTCGGGAGGGGCAACTCTTTGAGGCATCTCCTCTATGGCTTCATACCTATAGTCAGTAGTGGGATCACCTCTTTCACCCTCGTGGGCATTTTGTGCTGAAGTGTGGGCATTTTGTGCTCTGTGCAGTTTGTCTCAGCACCCCAAGATTGAGGCTGAAGTTTTCAAAGGGGCCTGTGGGAGTGAAGTCCCCAACTCCCATTGATGTCAGGCCCAGTGAAGTAATTTGGTTTCATGCTGTTGTTGTTTTGCAATCGTGTTTTTATGGTGAAACTTAACAGGCCTTAAGCTGTTGTGGATCGGTCCATGCACCTGCCATTAATGCTATAACAAATTTGTGCCCACCAAGGATTTCATGGTTATGGCTATACTGCATATCTTGGCCACTTGGGACTTCATGAGGCAAATAGGATAGAATCCAGCTACTCTCACTCCAAAAGCACAGGCTCCTTCCACATCGGCTTCAGGATAATCTTTATTAGCTGCTTGCAGTATAGGGCACATGTAAGCAGTTCTGATTTGACTTCAGCAGGGGGCAGTGCTGCACAACACACTAGCCATTTCCTTACAACGAGACTGGGAGTTTCATACATGGCTCAAGGGCTAGATACTGCCTTGAAAGTGAAGTTAAAACTGACTATGGAGAAATGGCCTGTACTTAGTCAACCGATCTACTCCCTGCATGGCTGAGAGTTATCACTGCTCACTCTACAGATGAAACCAAACTTAGCAGACTGTGTACAACTACGGTAGAATAAACTGGAATCTGTTCATCCTTAATCCCTTTCTGTGCCTCAGTTTCCCTGTCTGTAAAATGGGATAGTTGCTGACTAGAGATTAGCCTGAGCTGTAAAGCTGGGGTCTCTATCTGGATTTCTTGCACCCTCCAAATTCAAGACTATTCAGGGAGGTTGGTTTGTTCCATTACACAACTAGGAGACAGCTGTAAAATTTGGATATAGATTCAGGCTTGTCTTCCAAATCCCTCTCCCACTCAAGACAGAGAGTGCGTTAAGCCGTGGGGGTTTGGTTTGGGCCCATTTCTACTGCTTCTCTCACGGGGGTGGGGGACAGGGATTGTAAGCTTTGATTAATAAATGTTTGTAAAAATGTTTGGGTTTGACAGCCAGAGAGAAAAGTTGCTGCAAAAATGATTATCATCATTATTTATTATGCCAAAGTTTGATTGTTTCCAGAGCCTATTCCCTGCAGATCCTTTGGCCGCTGCAATAATACAGAATAGTCCCGGGCTCTGCCTCACAGGCTTTTGTTATGCTAATAATGTAGAAGGCCTGCACTGTAACATACAAGAGCACAACCCTGGAGGAGCGCTGGAACATTGCTCCGGGGAGAGTCTTGCTGTTATTAAACTCTGCCAGACTGCCAAAGACATGGCGAGGCTTTCGTGAAGAGCTCTAAAGTGATAAGCACTGCTTTTGCCCTTATGCCACCTCTAACAGTAACAGCAGCTGTTACCAAGCCAACAGTAAAACAGACGAAGCACCAGCATTGAGGCTATGAGATTCTGCTAAGGATAGGCACTAGCTCTAGGAGGCTTTTGTGGGAAAGCATTGGCAGGGAAATCATGGAGTGGCTTGTACTGCTGGCTTCTTATGTACTGTACATTTATCTGGAGGTGGGGGTCCTCAGTCTTCTCGGAGAGCCCTCCGTTCAGCCTCCTGGCTGAGTGAGCTGCAAAGTGAAGCTAACAGGTTGTGCAAAAAAGACAACACTGGGAGGGCACGATCTAACTGCTACTGAAATCAGTGGGAATCTCCGTTGCCCTAAGAGGAGCGGAACTGGGCTTTTAGCAAATAAAAATCTCTGAGCCCCTGCAGCTCCCATTCATTCCACTCCAAACTCCTGAAAAACAGGTTTTGAACAGTTCAGAACCTTGCACAAAGGTTTGGATCAAGCTTGCTGCCAAACCGGTGTGAAGCCTCAGGAGGACTGTCCATTTATCTGAACCAATGGGGCCCCGCCCTAGTATGGAAGCATGTTACTGTGCATCTCCTTAACATTAAACCAGCTTCATCTTGCAGAGGTCTTTCCATCTATAAACTATATACCTAACCCAGCCATTGAAGGCCAAATCCTAAGCATCAAATGTAGCTGGAAAGACTTTTCCATTACACAGCAGTGCCAGCCAGGGCAAATCTTGCTTAGGCACAAAGGCCCAGATCCTGCAAGGTGCTGAGTACCTCCAGCCTCCTCAATTCAAAGAGCAATAAAACAGAGCAAAGGAGATGTGTGCCAGTTGTCTTCTGTTTTGTAATCTTTGACCTCTCCTGTTCCTTCACGTGACTGCTTTTGTCTATGTTGCAAGATCTTTTGGGCACAGAGCACGTCTCTGGATAGGTTTGTACTGCACCTGGATTTAATAATAATAATAAAAAAATTCCTGATTCCAGCTGGTGATCAATTTCTCAAAGGAAGCTTGAAAATAACTTTTGTGATATTACCTTAGCCAGTGACACTGCAGCTGATAACTGCCTCAGAAGGGAAAAAAAGTCATAACAAAGGCCAATGGCTGGAAGCTGAAGCCTGACATTCAGATTAGAAATAAGGCCCAAATTTTTAATGATGAAGGTGATTAAACATTGAGACCATTGTGGGGTGCCCATCTCTTAATGTTTTTAGATCAAGACTGATTGCCTTTCTGGAAGATAGCCAGACATAAACTACGGGTCTCAATAAAAGGATAACAGGGTGAAATTTAGTGGCCTCTTATGTAGTGATCAGTGGTTTTCAACCTGTGGTTTGCAGACTGCTGGGGGTCTGCAGAGTATGTCTAAGATTTCCAAAGGGGTCCATACCTCCATTCAGAATATTTTAGGGGTCTGCAAATGAAAAAAGGTTGAAAACCACTGAACTGGATGATCTAATGGTCCCTCCTGGCTTTAAACTCTGTGAATCTGTGAATAATATAAATATCATAATTTATTCTCTAAAGCCCCTATTCAGCAAGGTACTTAAGCACATGCCTAACTTCAAGCCTCAGAATATTCCCATTGACTTCAGTGGGACAACTTACATACTTGAAGGCAAGCATGCATATAAGTCCCTTGCTGAATCATGTCCAAAGGCCCTGATCTAAAACTTGTTGAAGTTGTCTTTTAATTGCTTTCAATGGGCTGTGGATCTGGCCCGAAAAACAACTCATGCTTTCAGAAAGACATGAAGGGGTTAGTAAATTCAAGATTTTTTCATACTAACAATATTTTGGCATGTCTGTTAACACCCATCGCCCGAGAATCTCAAAGCATTTTGCAAACATTGATTCATTACTTAATTAAACTTAAAACACAGTGATCTTTAGCAGGCTGGCTTTGTATCTTCTTCAAGCACCAGGTATCAAACAAACAGGTTACACTTGTGAAGCTGATAACTTTCCCACTTAAGTTGTTTTTCTAACTCCACTTCGAGTTGTTTTCCTTCAGTACAAACAATTTTTGTAGCAGTTTTTAAAAGGAAAAAAAATACAATCCCAGCCCACTTCCTTATTTTGTTGTTGGTGCTAGAAATTAAAGTAAAAACACTTTATCTGCACTACAAATACTATTACAAAGTGGTGTGGTGCTTTAATCTGTCTTCCAGAATGGTTTTCTTTAAAAAAAAAAAAATCATGCTTGAAGTTCTTCATCTTAATTCTTGCACTAGTTACCATAGGCATGACCGGCAAGTCTGGCCTCACTAGAAAAGGTTTCTATTTTCTTTTTCCTGATGCTCTTATTCTTTGTATGACATTAGAGTAGAAGCATGATGACAGATGTACCCACAACCTGGTAGCTCTCTGTGGAGGAAATGCTTGCTCTCTGGAAAGGTGTGTGTGTATATTATTGCGGAAGTGTGCTGAGGGCTGCTGAAGGCTCGTATCATATGAAGGTGGGTAGGAAGCGGACACACAAATAATCCGGGAGACTATTTATAGTCACAGGAAAAGATCAGACTGTGTTTGATCCACATTAAGGGTAGCTTTTACCAATCCTGCCTATCCTGAGGCTGAACTGCAGTGCAACTGCCTGTCCTTTGCTGGTTGTAAGCAGAAGATGACTAGGGTGGGGTGCTTAGGAAGATGAAGCTGGATATGAGAGTGAGAGAGACCTTTTGGAATGCAAGTAGAGGCACCAACAGGAGGCATCCACTTAGAAATCAAACGGAACATTAAAAGGGAGTACTATGTTTCCCAGAAAACAAGCAGAGAAATTAGATAAAAACATAAAATACCCTTGCTGGAAGGTTGCAACATAATACTACTTTATTTCTTAGAACTCAAAACACCACAAGAACTCCAAAACAGAGAGAGACAAAATAGGCTGCTCCCTAAGGCAGTGAGATGCAACTCATCCCACCTTGCTTGAAGCTGGCTCTTTTCAGACTGTCTGTCTGCTGACTGATTCAGATGACCCAGGTCACATGGCTTCCCTCAGAACCCCCTAGCCTGCAAGCAGAACCATAGGAAGACCCCATTTTTTGAAAGATGGCATCTTAGATTTAGCCCTTCCTAAAAATATTTGCAAAGCCAAGGGGAAGCACATGACAATGATTGTGAGGAAACATGTGCAGTAATGATACTGACCATGTTAAAAGAAAATGGACTTTCCTAAAGGGTAATGTCCTGGAAGGATGTTCCATTTCCATTCCTCGCCAGTCCCTGAAAAGCTACCCTATTATCTGCATGAGAACGAGTGCATGCTGGGACAAAGCACTTGGGGAAGTCACCATTCCAAGCAGACCACCATGTACAATAAAGCCATTCTTTACACAATACTGTGTCTCGGGGCCAGAACCTCAGCTGGTGTAAATCAGCATAGTTTTATTGACTTCAAGGCAGCTGAGGATCTGGCCCAAAGTACCTAGTTCAATTAATTACAAGTCCACAAGGAGCTGGGTACCACACATATGGACACAAAATGATGAATGGGAAAATCACTTTCTGGACAATTTCAAAGCAACAGTGATAGGGGCTCTCAGATTTTCCCTACCAAAATACACCCAAACCATCTGCTTTCTTTATGCCACCCCCGATTTTTAGCAAAAACCACTCAAAATTCAATGAGAAAGTGTTGTTATTTTAAGTTCATTTGCTATGTGCAGACAAAGTTAGCATGCGCATCTAGTGCCTACAAATTAGCTAATTTCACATTTTAACAAGGGATATCAAAAGTGTAAGTTAATACATTCTCATTGAAAATGTCATGAATTGCACATTCCCCAGCACTATAGATTCAATAAACCTAATTACGGCAGCTATTTACCTTTGGAAGGTTATGTTTACAACAAGAAAGGCTAGAAACAGTGTTTTTGTTTTGTTTTTAAACAAAGACTCCTAAGAAAATAAGGGCCTGACCCAAAGCCCTTTGGAAGGACACCCATTGACTTCAACTGGCTTTGGATCAGGCTGTAAAATCATCACCCACCTTGGGGGCTGGATGACTTGAGTTCTGCTTAGGGCGTTGGCTTGGAAAATTCCTGGCAGACCCAAATCCTTTGGGATTCCATGGCTGCTTAGGTGCTGCCTGCTTAAATTTGGTTGTGAGAGGAGGTTAAGGACTTGACATTTCAGACATTCGCATTTCCCCACAAGTAATTTGTACAATGGTGAGTGAAGTCCTGGTGGCATGGTGAACATCAGGAGCAATTCAGACAAATCTGAGGAGACGGCAATCCAATGGATATAGAGTTAGTGCCCATGTTAGAAGGTCTGAAGAATGCCTGCAACTTTGGACATGTATTTGAAACCAGTTCTGTATGTGTGTGTGTGTGGCTGTGTGGGCATCCTAAGCTCTATTTTGAGCAGCCACTAGCACACGCCTAAAAATAAGACGTGCTGGGTCTACTGGTTTTCCCTGCTGACTATAGATTTTTGGCAGGTACAAGTCAGCTTGAGCAATCTACTGTTTCTTTCCAATGCTGGGCTCAGTGCTCAGTATGGGAATTAGCAGTGGTTTGACATTAGGGTTTAGTGCAGAATAACTTTTTAATGGGAAGGCACATGCTGCTGAGAGTATATGCTTGAATGTATGCAAATATGTGCAAATGTATGCAAATTTGCAATCTTTTTTTCCCTTGAGGATGTTGGCAGGTATGAAAAGATCTAAAATTATCCAATCAAGAGGAGCGATAGGAGAATGTCAGAACGTTTAGAAACCCAAAGTTTGGGTATTTATTTAAATGCAGCTGTGCTTTTGTGAGGTCTTCTCTCTCCCCACCCCACCCTGATCTCCCATCCAGAAATTAGTCGTTTTCCCTCCTACAAGAGGAAAAGCTAAAATCACAGACATCTAACTGGGCTGTGGGCACTGACTGAATGTGAAAACTGGTGGCCTGCTGCTGAAATTGAAGGAGTTGGCAAGTCTACAGTGGAGCTCATTGCACTAGCTTTTTCTGTCATTTGGAAATTCAGTGACAGAAGGATGATTTTCTAGCTAATTCCTCTCTGGATTGCTCAGATACAAGCACCCAGGCATTGACATTTTGCACAAAGCAATACTGGATCCAGACAAACAATACAGCTATTATATGATTGCAGGGTAGGATTCTGCCATCTTTTTTAAAAAAAAATTTTTTAACCAAGGTATTCTTCCCCACCACCTGTGATAGCCATTCAAAATGTTTAACATATTGCATCCTCACAATTAAGCAGTATCGGATTTGATGAACATGCAGAACACTGAGTTCATTTAATAACTTTAAATGTTAATGTACAAGGGATATGAAATCATTATACTAAAAGGCTCTCAGTCAAGGAGTTTAGACCCCAAGCTTGACCTACCTAAGAAATGTGAGTTTGTAATGGGAAGAAAGTCCTCAGGAGTCTAAAGAGCTGCACAGTAAGTACAATTTTAACCCCCAATCACTGAGAAAGTTAAAAACCAAACTCACAATAACCAATGATGAGAGACTGCGAGAAGGCTTGGAGGCTAGGTTTGGGTCAGATTAGAAATGGACCCAAACCAAAATCTTGCATCCAAACCGTCCTGAACTCTGGGTGGGAGTGGTTTGGAATCCTAACCTGGATCCTGTATCTAGCTGTTCTCCGTGTTTATAATGGGCCAAAGAAAACCCCTGGATCTGAGTTCTGGAGTGTTTGAAATTGGGATCTGGAACTGGATCCAAATGTGACTTGGTCCTCTTTGTAGCTTGGATTGACTTCCACAAGTTGAAGATGCTTCTGTAACCCTCATCCGAACTATCCCCATCCTGGGTCTGCAAAACATAACTGGAAATATCACATGCACAGATTTTCTTGAGGAGATATTCTGTATTTCCTGCTTTTGGCCAGGCCAGAGGTGTTGAAAGAACAGTTCCTCTCATGGCATTTTGGCCAGATCCAGTTAGTGATGAGCTGTGCAGTGAAAAGTAAAGGTAGTGTGTTGAGGGGAAGATAGGTAAACTGCATTGAATCTTAAAAAGGTTTGGGTTTGGTTTGAGTTCCGGGTGAAGGTTCAGGGTGAGTTGTCATTTGATCTGAATCATCTTCCCAGTCCTTCAAATCAACCTCTGTTTTCGCAAGACCTGCTATAGAACTAGATTAGGCTGGGAAGTGAAATCAGTTTTCTCCCACAGGCTGTTGTTCTTCCCTGATTCTTCAGTGCTCACCCTGAGTGACAAAAAGACTTGGCCACTGGGTGTCGCTAGTGTTCCACAGGAAAACAACTGAACAGCACTGGTATGGCACTTCTAAAGATACCCTATGCCAGGGGGAATGGAAACAGCTGTAATATTTACACCCCGGAAAAGGAAAATTAAACCTTTGGGCCACTGGTTGCATCGTTATTCAGGACTGTCCCAGATTTTTCAGACAGCATTTCCCTCTGTCCACTACAGTCAGACCTTTTGGAAAAACCCACAGTGGATTGACTACCATAGTTCATTGCAGACACAAGAAGTTCTGGGGTAGTTAAGAAAAATGAATGGAGGTTTGTATCAACCCACAGCATGAATATTTACTCAGCTTTTTATGCACCTACTGGGTTCAATTTCTGAAGGCCCACTGTTGGAATGGGATTAGGACAAGATTGGGCAGGGATGATGTCCCTAGCCTCTGTTTGCCAGAAACTGGGAATGAGCAACAGGGAATGGATCACATGATGATTACCTGTTCTGTTCATTCCCTCTAGGGCACCTGGCATTGGCCACCGTCAGAAGACAGGATACTGGGCTAGATGGACCTTTTGTCTGGCCCAGCATGACTGTTCTTATGTCCTGGTTTTGGTCCAGATGAATTTTTGTACCAGATCTTCTTCTTAATAAGGTGCTGTGTTCTATCTATTTTACATGCTATATGTGCACTGTCAAATGCCTAACGTTTTCTCTTAGGAAAACTTTACAGTTGAAATTGACATCTCCTGGCATGCTAACCATGTGGGCCCAGTAACGTTGATTCAGCACCTGTCTTTTGGCAGTTCCTGCAATCCACAGCCAGTGCACTTGGTCCAAGGAAGGATTTGTATCCTGCTGCAGCAATTGGTATTTCAAATGAGTTTTGCTTCTTGACCTTAGAAGGAGGGGCTGGGGAAGCTGAACCTTTTCTCAAACTGTTATTCATTCAGGAGACAGATCCCAGCTGCATGAGACACAGTCCCACCAACTAGGATCCAAAGTCTGCTCACTTGGGTTAATTTACAGGACAAAAAGGGGTCCCAGCAATGACTGGGGGAGGGGAATGGTCATATTGCTCTGATGGCATTTCCCACCAGGATGCTATCAACATTTTGGGATGTGGGCAAATGCAACACTTTCTTCCTGGTTTGCATTCCATTGGGGTTTATTGTATCAACATTTGGTCTAATTATCTTCCTCCTCATTTGCTCCTGGGAGTTCTCTAAGTGTAAAGAGATGATAGCTTGTCTTTTCATCTCGGAAGGCTCAGCATGATCCACTGGAAAAAAAAAAAAAAAGAGAGAGAAGAAAAGCTTCTAATATGTAGGCTGACTCATCAGGAATTTGTACTGCACTTTTTTCCTGATGGCGTGTAAACCCTAGTGGAAAAAAATATGCTTTTTCAAAAAAATGGAAAATGCTGTTTATTTAATAGTAAAAAATTTTCCAGCAAAAGGCAATGATACTGTTCTGCTTCGAGGTGCCTTCCAGGCAGCCCCATATGAATAGTTAACAGCAGCTTTGTCAATGCAACACACTCAGAAGGGAGCAAAAATACGGCCACACTGTGCCTACCTTGCTTCTATTGCATTATGATCTGTTGGCTATTTTAATAGACAGCGGGTCAGGTGAAGGAAGCCCAGGAGATGCATAAGCTTTTTGCACAACAAGATGTAGATCTTAACAGGTATCTTTAAACTGTTCTGTATCATTACCAAGCAGTCATTGAGGGCAGCCATGTTGTCTGGTTTTTTTGCCCTGGAGGAAATTCTGCACTTCAGAATCCTGTGCTCAAGGCCCCCACATCCAGCAAAGAGGAGGATTGAACTGGAGTCTTTTCAGAGCCCATTAATGGTATTCCTTAATAAGCCAGAGAGATCCCTCTTGAGTAGTTCTAGGCATTCCCACTGTGCCTGGTCTTTCAAGGATAAGATGTGCTGCTTCCACTGTTCCCCAGGTCCTACCAACCCAAGGGATGAGAGACCAGGGCTGGCAATCACATACGGAATCATTCATCTTTAGGTCACTGATTCTAGTCTGATATAGGTTGGTAGTGACTGAAAATTGCTACCATCTGCCAACTGTTTAGTGAACTGCGTGAAATGTGCCATTGGATTTCTCAGTCCAGCCCTTAGTGGATGAGTGTCCGTCTCACAAAAGCTCACTATTGCAATTGACACTCACTGGATCTTTCATCTTTTTTCCTTGGTCTCTGGAGAGATGCCAAGGACTGAGCCACTCTCATCCCAAAAGGGAATCCCTCCATGTGCCAACGCATGTCAGCAAGGCAGCTTCACGCAGGAAACTTGCACTCCCATTGCCTGTGCTTCACTTGTTCTGTGGACAGAGGGTTTTGTCTCCCGGGCCTCCATGCTGCGTGTGAATGGATGGGACACAGT
The DNA here is from genome assembly GCF_015237465.2 of Chelonia mydas. Lineage (NCBI taxonomy): Eukaryota > Metazoa > Chordata > Testudines > Cheloniidae > Chelonia > Chelonia mydas. The sequence continues at coordinate 21,141,886 of NC_057853.1, forward strand.
AGCACAGCGACATCCAAGCTGAGATGATGCTGATCCATTCAAATACCCTCTCTACAGCTTTGGGGACAATAAAGTCATATTTTTCAAAGGTACTAAACCTGGCTTCCAATTTTGTTCCTGAGTAGCAGCCGTGTTCGTCTGTATTCGCAAAAAGAAAAGGAGGACTTGTGGCACCTTAGAGACTAACCAATTTATCTGAGCATAAGCTTTCGTGAGCTACAGCTCACTTCATCGGATGCATTCAGTGGAAAATGCATCCGATGAATGCATCCGATGAAGTGAGCTGTAACTCATGAAAGCTTATGCTCAAATAAATTGGTTAATTTTGTTCCTGCAACTTTGCACCCATCGTAGTCTCTGAGCACTCTGGCTGTCTAGTTACCTGGCCTGCAGGTGCAGACTGATAGTCAGTCGTCTAACTGTGCCCGCTGTCAATAGCGAATGCAGCCAGGGGGACACTTTTAAAAATGGGGATCAATGCAGTGTCCTTTACTGGTTAGACCCAGAGAATGGCATTCAGGTCTTCCAGGGCTCATTATCTGCTCTTCTCCTGAGTCACTGTGTTGTAACTTCACCTCTCTAAGGCCTGGCAATTGTTTTGAGATTAACTGATAGGAGGAGCTGCTAAAGTGCAAAGTATTAGTCTAGCACATTCCGTTAACTCACCTTTCAACTGGCCTCAGCTCAGGTCCTCGCAGTCCCTGCTATTCTGTTTGGAAAGGGGTGACCTAAGGTTTTGCTGGGAGGCTTTAATTCAGCAAACTCCAACATCCAAGGAGAACCCACCCTCTCTACTCCCCCTGGCCTCTCCAAAAGCTATGGCACCTTCGCTTTCTTAACATAGGTTTCAGAGTAGCAGCCGTGTTAGTCTGTATTCGCAAAAAGAAAAGGAGGACTTGTGGCACCTTAGAGACTAACAAATTTATTTGAGTCTTTAAGGTGCCATAAGTACTCCTTTTCTTTTTTCTTAACATAGATGCCTTCATCAGCGCCAAGTGGATTGCCCCATAACTCCTTCAACCTGGGATTGAGTGAATCCTAACTGCAGTTCGTTGGGGTTATAAATCTTGTAGCTGTGCAAATGTCCACCATGTTCCCATGTCCACTGAACATTTTGAACCTCCAACCCAGATCTGTTGGGTGGATCGGAAATGGGCTGCACTGTGTACCTTACATGCCCTAAGCCCAATGGCTCCTCAGTTTGTTGCCTGCTTTCTAAAGTACTGTGCCCTCCTCTAGTGTTAGTAAACACTACGAACTCTCAAAACACTACAAAACTCCCTGCTGAGCCAACAGAGAGAAAGCAGAACAGGAACAAGGGAAAATATGACACCCTCCGCTAATAGATGCAGAGCAATGGAAAACAATTTTGCCAACTAGGCAACTCAAATTAGATCTTCTCTCGGAGGAATAGTGTCGATCTGTAGCCCTTATTACAGCGTAATGCTATTTACCTAAAAGTTTGTGTGTGCATTTTAATGAATTCATAAAACCCGGACTGTAAAAGCCCCATGGGGAAACCTGGCAGCTCTTTAATTCAGCATTAAAGCTCAACTGATGTCAATGGAATTGATTTCTGCTCATAGAAATTGCATTCGTTGAATGAAAACTTTAGCCCTTACCATTCCCCCTTTTAAAGCTCACTGTAATACAATTGGCTTCTTGAGTCAGGTTCAATTACATGTTGAAAGTTTATAATCTGGTGTGCTGAATGGAGGCTGTGAAATCAGGAGAGAAAACCTGGCTAACCTGATTAAACTTTATACCACAACTAGGGCCAGAGAAGTGGTGGGGAAACATCTCCTCTGAAGTGTTCACTGTGTCCTGATTATGGTTTCAAAGATTTTTTTCTGGTAACAATAGCAATGACCTGAATGGCTCTACTAGGAGTTCAGAGCTACGACCTAATTTTAAAGTTTTCCTCTTGTAGCAGGATGAAAGCTCCAAACTACTATGGGCCTTGAAGGGAAGGGAAAGATTTGGTGACTCAGTTTAATTCAGATAAACAGCCAGAAATTTGGAGTCTTATCTCACATTGGCAACATGTATCTGGGTTAAACACATCCACATCATCCTGATTTTGGATCTAAGGACTCTGTATGGATCTGTGCAGTTTTGATTTATGTGGATTCTTGCTACCTGAGTTTTGCTTTGAGTTTGGGACCCCCCCCCCCCCAAAAAAAACTCTAACCCATATGCTGCCAAAACCAATGTACCTTTTATATGGCTTCCATCCCAAATCAAAACCCGGCTTTATATTCCCTCAAAACCCAATCCCAGTCCTGGAGAGTCATTAACTTTTGCCAGTGTTTCAGCAGATTGGGTTTGTGACCAATCTCTAATTCTGGGGTTTATTTCCAGAATTGCTCCCAGCTCTCATATGAATTTATTCATTCTGGAAATCTGAAGAGAACTGTCCCCTCTTTGTGCATCCTGGTTTGGGTCAGATTGACATTAGCTTGGCATGTGTTTTTTTTTCAGGGCTTCCAGGCCTGGACAGAACCAAGAAACACATGGGATTAAAAAATAACACAACCTGTCCTCCAAAAACGCAGTCAAACAGGCTTGATGTTTGTTCCAAGTTTAGGGAGAGAGCTTGGCTCAGGTGGTGTTTTACTGGAACCATTTGGCTCATCCTGAAATTTCCACTTAATGTACATTGCCTGGAGCTACCTTCCTGTAAATGCCAAAGCGAAATGCTCATTACAGTTTGTTGGTCATATGCAAAGAATGATTCCATAATAATGATACGGAGCGCTTCCATGGCATATCGCAGCCAATGACTGCAAAACTCATTACAAACATTAACCCTCACAATATCCCCTGTCAGGCATGTGGTATTGTCCTATTTATGGATAGGAAAAGTGAGAAAGAGAGAGATTCAGTGACTTGCCCCGAGTCAAAGGCTGAGCCAGGGATAGAATGCAGATTTCCAGACACCTGCTCTGTGCTTTAGCCTCAAGGCTATCCTTCCTCCATGTTGCAGCCTAGACATGTCTGAGTTCTCAGTATCCAACATGTCTTTAATGTGATGCCTGAGTCTTCGTCTGAAATCCTGTGTCTCCACTGGAAGTCCCTTAACCATTTTGGGACTCCCTGTGGTCACCATAACAACAGCAGCCCAGTTACACTTTAATCCTTTAGTAATGGGTAATGGTGCCTTAGTGTACTGCAGGTCTCTTTGCTGTGATCAAGTCTGCTGATCCAGTAAAAAGCAAACCCAATTAACTGCTGTTAAAGGCAGGTCAAGGGCATGAAATGCCACGTTTCAGGGGCCTCATTAGGCCTTTCCTAGAGAGAGCATTTAGAGAGGCTCTAGAATATCATGTCACAAAAGCCATGCCCTTGGTGAAGTGACATCAGCGAGGTTGCTCTCAGAAGTCTCATCCAGTAGAAAACATGGGTCAGTGATCTAATGGGTATCCAAACACCCAGTGCTACAGCAGTACTTAGAATCATAGAATCATAGAATATCAGGGTTGGAAGGGACCTCAGGAGGTCATCTAGTCCAACCCCCACTCAAAGCAGGACCAATCCCCAACTAAATCATCCCAGCCAGGGCTTTGTCAAGCCTGACCTTAAAAACTTCTAAGGAAGGAGATTCCACCACCTCCCTAGGTAACGCATTCCAGTGTTTCACCACCCTCCTAGTGAAAAAGATTTTCCTAATATCCAACCTAAACCTCCCCCACTGCAACTTGAGGCCATTACTCCTTGTTCTGTCATCTGCTACCACTGAGAACAGTCTAGAGCCATCCTCTTTGGAACCCCCTTTCAGGTAGTTGAAAGCAGCTATCAAATCCCTCCTCATTCTTCTCTTCCGCAGACTAAACAATCCCAGTTCCCTCAGCCTCTCCTCATAAGTCATGTGTTCCAGCCCCCTAATCATTTTTGTTGCCCTCTGCTGGACGTTTTCCAATTTTTCCACATCCTTCTTGTAGCGTGGGGCCCAAAACTGGACACAGCACTCCAGATGAGGCCTCACCAATGTCGAATAGAGGGGAATGATCATGTCCCTCCATCTGCTAGCAATGCCCCTACTTATACATCCCAAAATGCCATTGGCCTTCTTGGCAACAGGTGCACACTGTTGACTCATATCCAGCTTCTCGTCCACTGAAACCCCTAGGTCCTTTTCTGCAGAACTGCTGCCTAGCCATTCGGTCCCTAGTCTGTAGCGGTGCATGGGATTCTTCCGTCCTTAGAGCAGGACTCTGCACTTGTCCTTGTTAAACCTCATCTGATTTCTTTTGGCCCAATCCTCTAATTTGTCTAGGTCCCTCTGTATCCTATCCCTACTCTCCAGCGTATCTACCTCTCCTCCCAGTTTAGTGTCATCTGCAAACTTGCTGAGGGTGCAATCCACACCATCCTCCAGATCATTTATGAAGATATTAAACAAAACCGGCCCAAGGACCAACCCTTGGGGCACTCCACTTGATACCGGCTGCCAACTAGACATGGAGCCATTGATCACTACCTGTTGAGCCCGACAATCTAGCCAACTTTCTATCCTCCTTATAGTCCATTCATCCAGCCCATACTTCTTTAACTTGCTGGCAAGAATACTGTGGGAGACTGTGTCAAAAGCTTTGCTAAAGTCAAGGAACAACACATCCACTGCTTTCTCATCCACAGAGCCAGTTATCTTGTCATAGAAGGCAATTAGATTAGTCAGGCATGACTTGCCCTTGGTGAATCCATGCTGACTGTTCCTGATCACTTTCCTCTCCTCTAAGTGCTTCAGAATTGATTCCTTGAGGACCTGCTCCATGATTTTTCCAGGGACTGAGGTGAGGCTGACTGGCCTGTAGTTCCCAGGATCCTCCTTCTTCCCTTTTTTAAAGATGGGCACTACATTAGCCTTTTTCCAGTCGTCCGGGACTTTCCCCCTCGCCATGAGTTTTCAAAGATAATGGCCAATGGCTCTGCAATCGCATCCGCCAACTCCTTTAGCACTCTCGGATGCAGTGCATCCGGCCCTGTGGACTTGTGCTCATCCAGCTTTTCTAAATAGTCCCAAACCACTTCTTTCTCCACAGAGGGCTGGTCACCTCCTCCCCAGGCTGTGCTGCCTAGTGCAGTAGTCTGGGAGCTAACCTTGTTCGTGAAGACAAAGGCAAAAAAAGCATTGAGTACATTAGCTTTTTCCACATCCTCTGTCTCTAGGTTGCCTCCCTCATTCAGTAAGGGGCCCACACTTTCCTTGACTTTCTTCTTGTTGCTAACATACCTGAAGAAACCCTTCTTGTTACTCTTAACATCTCTTGCTAGCTGCAACTCCAGGTGTGATTTGGCCTTCCTGATTTCACTCCTGCATGCCCGAGCAATATCTTTATACTCATCCCTGGTCATTTGTCCAATCTTCCACTTCTTGTAAGCTTCTTTTTTGTGTTTAAGATCAGCAAGGATTTCACTGTTAAGCCAAGCTGGTCGCCTGCCATATTTACTATTCTTTCTACACATTGGGATGGTTTGTCCCTGTAACCTCAAAAAGGATTCTTTAAAATACAGCCAGCTCTCCTGGACTCCTTTCCCCCTCATGTTATTCTCCCAGGGGATCCTGCCCATCAGTTCCCTGCGGGAGTCAAAGTCTGCTTTTCTGAAGTCCAGGGTCTGTATTCTGCTGCTCTCCTTTCTTCCTTGTGTCAGGATCCTGAACTCGACCATCTCATGGTCACTGCCGCCCAGGTTCCCATCCACTTTTGCTTCCCCTACTAATTCTTCCCAGTTTGTGAGCAGCAGGTCAAGAAGAGCTCTGCCCCTAGTTGGTTCCTCCAGCACTTGCACCAGGAAATTGTCCCCTACGCTTTCCAAAAACTTCCTGGATTGTCTGTGCACCGCTGTATTGCTCTCCCAGCAGATATCAGGGTGATTGAAGTTTCCCATGAGAACCAGGGCCTGCGATCTAGTAACTTCCATGAGTTGCTGGAAGAAAGCCTCGTCCACCTCATCCCCCTGGTCCAGTGGTCTATAGCAAACTCCCACCACGACATCATCCTTGTTGCTCACACTTCTAAACTTAATCCAGAGACTCTCAGGTTTTTCTGCAGTTTCATACTTGAGCTCTGAGCAGTCATACTGCTCCCTTACATACAGTGCAACTCCCCCACCTTTTCTGCCCTGCCTGTCCTTCCTGAACAGTTTATATCCATCCATGACAGTACTCCAGTCATGTGAGTTATCCCACCCAGTCTGTATTATTCCAATCACATCATAATTCCTTGACTGTGCCAGGACTTGCAGTTCTCCCTGCTTGTTTCCCAGGCTTCTTGCATTTGTGTATAGGCACTTGAGATAACTCGCTGATCGTCCCTCTTTCTCAGTATGAGGCAGGAGCCCTCCCCTCTCGCGCGCTCCTGCTTGTGCTTCCTCCTGGTATCCTACTTCCCCACTTACCTCAGGGCTTTGGTCTCCTTCCCCCAGTGAACCTAGTTTAAAGCCCTCCTCACTAGGTAAGCCAGCCTGCTTGCGAAGATGCTCTTCCCTCCTTTGTTAGGTGGAGCCCGTCTCTGCCTAGCACTCCTCCTTCTTGGAACACCATCCCATGGTCACAGAATCCAAAGCCTTCTCTCCAACACCACCTGTGTAGCCATTCGTTGACTTCCACGATTCGACAGTCTCTACCCAGGCCTTTTCCTTCCACAGGGAGGATGGACGAGAACACCACTTGCACCTCAAACTCCTTTATCCTTCTTCCCAGAGCCACGTAGTCTGCAGTGATCCGCTCAAGGTCATTCTTGGCAGTATCACTGGTGCCCACGTGGAGAAGCAGGAAGGGGTAGCGATCCGAGGGCTTGATGAGTCTTGGCAGTCTCTCCGTCACATCGTGAATCCTAGCTTCTGGCAAGCAGCAGACTTCTCGGTTTTCCCGGTCGGGGCGGCAGATAGATGACTCAGTACCCCTGAGGAGAGAGTCCCCGACCACCACCACCCACCTCCTTCTTGATAGTCATGGGTTTTTCGTGGCAGGGCCAGCCACTGTTCTCATTAATCAGTGGTGTCCTTCTCCCACTCACATCTCCATATGTTTTCTCACCCATGAAATGACCTTCCAATCCCAGCCAACCAAACCACCACCGTGGTCTCATTCAAATCTCCCCTAAAAATTTCTCTTCTGTGGTGCCCAGAAGAAGTGAGTTAATAAGAAATAAATATGCTCCTTTCTCTCAGTCTCTCAGCATATCCTGACTTCTCGGTGTCTCGGTTTCAGACTGTAAGCTCCCTCGGACATGAACTGCCTCTCTTTGGTGTGTCTTGAGCAGATCCAAAGATGTTGTTGGTGCTTAACAAACAGCAGTTAGCAATAATAATATAAATGACATGAAAGTAAATATCTGGCTTTTCGGGCCCTCACAGACACATAGATGTTAGGGATAGGAAAGTACAGGCCAAGATTTCTGAAAGTGACTAATGATTTTGGGTGCCCCGGTTGAGATGCCTTATTGAGCCTGATTTTTGGAAGTTCGGAGTATCCACCCTCGGAAAACCCAGGCTTTTGTCCATTGCTCACTCCCATGATTTTTACTGTGCTTTGTCCAGTCTGCATTTAATTTAGTAGACAAATGAGGCTCTCTCGGCTTCTCTTGAGAGGCTGTTCCACGTCCTAATCAATCTCACCCTAGGGAAACTTTTCCTGATATTCAGCTCATAGTTTCCTTTGCTCAGTCTCCCCTTGTTACTCCTAGTTATACTCTCCTTTGGACCACACTACACAATGCTTAACAGCCGTCGCTTACACATTACTGACATTTTTGTGCGTGCTGTGTTACTGCCATTAATCATGTATCCCAGCTGAATGCAGCAGACATTAGGACAGACACTAATGGGTAAGAGGAGTAGAGCAGGTGCAGAATTGCAGCCAGGGAAAGGGTTAATTGCTCTAAAGCTGATCTTCTCACATGAGGTCAGCAGGAGTTCTGCATGGAAACACACATTGATAATCAATGGCTCACAGTCCCTCTGACCTCCTTTTCCCTATTGATTCTAGCTGGCTTATGAGACCTGGTTAGGGTGCAGCAGGGTAGCAAAAGAGAAGAGGGCGTTTAAACTCCAGCTGAGAACAGATTTCTATTTCCCTTACTCAAATACTAAGGAGAGATATCCTTAGCACAGCCCTAATCCCTCTCGTTTTACAGGCATAACCCACTTTGCTTTGTCGGGTTTGCTGAGCGACATGGTTGGGATGTAAACTGTTAGGAAGAACGGAAAAGCAAAAGGGCTTTTATTTATTTATTTTTCATTCAGATCTTTTTTTTTTCTTCCCTGTATCATCAGCTTGAGGCAGCAGGCAAAAATAGCCATGAAATATGGAAATGTCTCCTTCATAGCACAATGATTTTTAAAGGCTTCTGCTGTGCAAATGCAGCTGAGATAGCCTCCTGTAGCCTCCTGTCATCTTCAACTGTAAGAGCGCTTCCTTGCTATTTCACTGAATAAGCAGATACAACGGGAAACTATTCACCAAACTAGAACACCACCAAAAAGCCATTAAAGTTCTGATTTAAACTCTCCAAAAAGGATGGAAATTCACAGCAAAATAACAGGCACCCAGGATCTGCTCACAGCTGGCCATCACCCTTCACACTATCCAACTGTGTCTGGTTATTGGATGCCTGGAGCTTAGCTGTGAATTTCCAGACTTTAGTGTGTTTAAACCAAACCCTTGATAGTCTTTTCAGTGGACTCCTTTTTTCAACAATCTGAAGATTCTTTATTTTTTTTCTCCTCCCCCCCCTTTCTTTTCATGTCAGTTTAGTGCTAGATGGACAGGTCTGGAGGCTGAAATTGCGTCTTTGCAGTAACTGCAGAATCCTCTGTTTGCAACATTTGATAAACAGGTCCTGCACAAAGGGCAGCAATGCAACCTTCTACATGCTCTGCCCCTGGGGAAGGATCCCCCTGTATGGGGGGTCAGCAGTTCCTGTTCTATGGCCTATTCAGTGCTTGGCTGCTCTGCTGTGATGGCCAGTTAGTGCCAGTTCTGATGGCCACTTTGGTGATGTCATCATTAGGGATCCCCTTCCTCTCCCCTCCCTCTACTGGACAGATATCACATGGAAGTTACTTTTGGTCATTGTGTGAGAACCAAAGACTAAGACTATGTCTTCACTACAGCAGTATAGCTGGGGCACTGCAGCTGAGCTGCCATAGCACCATAGCGTAAACCCCTTTGTCGCTGAAGTAACCCACTTCCTCAAGAGGGAGAATCTTTATTAGTAAGGGTGTAGGGCTTATGACACACAACTGAGGATTTCTGATTCTCTCCAGTAGAGGGCAGTGGCATTGTTGCCATTGTACAACTGTGGACTGCAGTGTTGTTTGCCATTGTACAACTGTGTTATATAGTTCAGTTAGTTAAAAGCAGATGGTGGGCTCTCAGGGATGCCATAGTCTCCAGGCACTGTCACTCCTGCACTGCTATAGCATTTGTGGGCACTGCTTGCTGTGAGATCATTAGGGTGCCTGGGCAGAGGGACCCCAGGATAGGAAGCTAGCAGGTGTGAGCAGTGGAGCCATCAGGCGCAAGCACACACACAGACACACCCACACCCCTGGAATGGACAAGAAAGTGATACGTCTGTGGGGTGAACTTACCCAAGTAGCAGCCCTGCTACATCTGATGGACATACATTTGTATGTGTGTCCTACACAAATTGAGCCAAATTTGCTGCCTGCATAAGCTGGTGCAATTCTCCCAAAGTATGTACCAGCGGTGAAACTGGCCCATTATCTGAGCTGAGATTCAAACCAGGATCTGCATGGTCCATTGAAAGTGGCTTTGCCAGGTCAGACAAAAAGAACCTTCCCTTGGTTGAGCTGGTAGGAGCTTTGCTAAGCTTCTGTGAGCTGGCATTTGCTCTTGGCATATCTCACACCCTCCACCGCATGCCCTGCAATAGTGGATAAAATGGGCTGGCTATAATTAGGGATGTTTTATGGTTGGTATCACAGAAGATGAGGCATAATTCACAGTTTGGTTTTTAACCAACTCCCCATAATTCTCCTGGGCAAGGCCTTTAGTGTGAAGAACACCCCAGCATTCCTTCCAGGGGCCCTCTCACACAGGCAACTCTTACCAGGCTCAGTTTGATCCTGACTTGTGACTATTTGGAGCAGACATGCTGCAAAACAAAGGATCCAAATCCTGAAATAAGGAAATGAAATGAGGGGAACATGGTAGCTTGGGAGAAAAGCAAAGGGCATGAAAAGAAACTTGAACGATTTGAAGCAAATTGCAGGATTTTTTATTATTCATCTGATACTTGAGGATCATTGTGGGCAAGAGTGCTTAGCTTAGCTTTGCTTTATGGGATTCTTTCTGTCTGGGCTCATAACAGAGTCCACTCACCCCTAGGCACCCCCTTCTGGACAGGTGTGGCATTGCAACTCTCACAGGGCTAGAACCCCTTGCCACCAGTCACATGGGCACAGTGGTGGTTTCTCTTCCAGTAACTCAGCCATCTGGTCAGGTCACCATCTCCAGCCCACCCCTTTTGGGTCACCATGTCCCAAACTAGAGTCCCCAAAATGTCTTAATGCAAAAAAAAAATCCTTCTTCCCTTTCTGGGGTTGTTCCTCAGCCTGTCTTCCAGGTTCAGCCTGCAGCCCCCTGCTTGGGCTGGTAGTGGGATCCAGTCCTACCCTCTATCCTGGGTTCTGCCCAGGGCCCTATACTGCACAGCTAGGTCAGCTCCTTTCCCTATAGGGCAGGTTTCCCTGGATCACTTCCTATCTACCTCCCCTCTTAGTCGCTCAGTCTCTTCCCTGTTTGATCATGGTCTCTCTCAAGCCTCCCTGCTCTGAGCTTCCTTTTCTGCTCTGACTCTCCTGAATTCTGTCTCAGGACCATGCAGGAGATTTCTTGCTTCCTTCAATCTCTTCCCTCCAGCTCTGTCACCAGCTGCATCCTGTCAGCCCTTAAACCTGGCTCCTTTTATTCAGGAATCACCTGACTGTTCACAGGTGGGGGTCATCCTGTAGTCAGGGTTGGCTTAGCTCCAGGCTCTCTAGCCCATGGGCAAGCCACCTTGTTATAGGGCTACACTGGGGATATCTGCTCCTCCTCCTTTGGCCTATATGCCTTGTGACTGTGGCCTGTGCTTTCTCTCGTGTGATTTGCTTTCTTGATTTTGATTTTTCCCTTCAGTTCTTGTTACTTCACAGCTGGCCTCCCCATGCCTTCCTGGGAACTCCCCTGACACCAGTATCACATTGCCCAAGCAAAGACAAACCTGCCCTCAGCACACGCAGCTACATCTGCCCAACACCTTGTGCCCTGAGCATGAGATATTTTCTCCCTCACAGTATAAGGTCTCATGGAAGAGGGCGGTGCTATTTCCGGGGGTGTTCTAGTCAGTTCGAAACCCATCATCACTTCTGTGACTACTCTCTGGTGGACTTGCAGGCTGGAGGTTATACTCAGTAAGGATACCCATGGGTGCCTTGTTGTGCTGGGGATCTTGAAGAGGCAGCCTGCAACAGCACAGTCCCCAGCAACTGAATCTGCTTACCAACGTTACTACTGCTGCAGCCACTCTGTGCGTCACCAAAAGGGGAGCAGCTCAGGCGTCACTGAGACAGCTGGAGATAGGAGGAGTCCTTGTGAGGATGGGACCTGAGACTTCTGGCTTTGAATCTCTATTCTGCACGCCATTGCTCCTGCTGCCAGAAATGCGTCTTCGAGACAGAGTAGACTGTAAGTCGTAAAGACACCAACAAGCATACTTCCCAGTGAAATCAATGAGGGGTTCTGCCTAAAAAAAATCAATGGCATACCATGGCCCTTACATTGTAAGCTCTTCCTGACACGCAGTCTGCTCTTATGCGTTCAGTAAGGTGCCACGTGCAACTACATAAGTAATCAATACAGTATTATTATTCATAATCATAACTAACTGTGTACAAATGATGACAAACAGAATCGGCGTGTCTGTGGTATGTGCAATGTGAGAACAGTAACTTTTGCATTTCCTAAATATTTTTAAGTTTGCCACCTTAACGTTGTAGTGCCAATAAGGCAGGTATTTAGTGACATTTCACATGTCTGCATTTCCATCAAGGATCTCAGACATTAACTAATTGATTAGGTTTTACAAGGCTCTTGAGAGGTAGTTAAGCATTATGATCCTCATTTTGCAGAAGGGAAAAATAACTTGTGAAAAGACATAAAACCTAACCCTGGTCCCACTGAATTCAATGCCACAGTTCTGATTGCTTTCAGGGGGACGAGTAGTGGGTCCCAAGAGAGTGGCCTAATATCACTGGAAATCAATGGGAGACTCAGGGATAGAACTCAAAAAGTAGTACTGACACCCAGTCCCCTGCTGTAACCACTAGACTTCACTCCTTTTCAGAGTTTACAATAGAATTCAAGGGTCCTGACTCTGAGTCACCTGCTCTAACCCGAAGACAAAACTGAAAACAGACACAAAGCTTGCAAAGGCACTCACATCCTCCTTTCTGAAGATTTTCAGAGCCATGATTAAGGCTGCTTCAGGCTCCCTTATCCCTACTTATTATGTTTCGCAGCATATAAACAGAGAAATTAGAAAAACAATATAAAATACTCTTTCTGGGACATTACAGTGTAACACTACTTTATTTCATAGAATTCAGAAGGATAACACACAAGATCCTAAAACAGAGAGAGACAAAAATGGCTGCTCCCTGAGATGCACAACTCAACTCACCTTACCCTGGGCTGTCTGTCTGCAGACTGACTGATGCCAGGTCCAGGTCAGGCTTCCCTACAGAGCCCCCTGCCTACAACAAGACCAAGTAAACCCTTAAAAATTAAAGTGATAGACCACAATTTTAACAGTTTTCAATACGCCATACTGCTAGCAATCCAGCCACTTCAGGTGAGCTCCAGCTCCCTTTTTGGGCAATGGAAAGGCTCCTGTTGACTCTGATGGGAGATGGAGCAGGCCTTTGGTACTCTTGTGTTTTAATTAGTGATTATCATCTTCCATGGCAGAGTTCCTCTTTCACCACTCAGGAAAAGGAAAAGAACAAAGCTCTCTACGGAGAGTCACTTTTTATTGCAAAGCTGAATAAGTGTTTCTTGATTAAACTGGAGTTTAAAATAAACCTTGCATAGCAAAAGGATAAATTTGTTGGTGCAGGTGCTGAGTACAGAATTGTTAGGCTTTTGCCAGTCACACCCTAGTTGTTACTGCATCTTGCAGACTATCGTTACCCTTCCTACACAGGCTTACCCACCTCACGTAGTCATCACTAACCCTTCTCCCACAACACACACACACTCACCGCTTCACATCAATCAGCTAGTGCCTTCCACTGGCGTTTGCCCTCTGGCAGCTGTTAATGTTGCTGGCCCCTTTCCATGTCCAAATTAGGCGGTTGAGTTTGCACAGTTGCCATGTTCCGCAGTGACTGAACTGGGAGGTAAGCATGCCAAGGCAGCAGAGAGAGAGAGAGAGAGAAAGAAGCACTGTTCCTCTTAGTTGCTACCTGATCATGTGACTTTCCGTGAATTTCGCAGCACTGTGCAATCTCTTCTCCGTGCAGTGACAGGAGGGCAACTCAACCCTTCCTCAGTACCTGGCTCCAGCACTTAAAATGATCACAGCAAAGGCACAATTTATCCCTTCCCCACCCATGTCATTTAGATTCACATAAGCAAGCAACTCGCAGCTGAAATTGCTCATAGAAAAATAATTTAAAATTGATTCACTAATGCTCATTTACACAGAATTCTTAAATATGATAAGAACATGAAAGCAGAAGAGAATAGATCTGAACGAGAGTAGGAGGATGTTGAAAGCAACTTTCGAGCACTAGTGAAGTCTTTTGTCTAAATATGTTTAGACAATGTGAAAAGTCAATTTAAGAAGCTAGGATACATACAGCAGCAGCAAGAGAAGAGAAGTCTAGGGAAAGCAGATAATCCTGGAGTGAGAGCTTCTTTAGAGCCTTGGACCAGATTCTGATCTGGTGTAAAGCTGTAGTAACTCCACAGAAAGTCAACAGAGATGTTCTACAATTACACAAATGGGATGAGACTATTCCCTCCTGCACCTACACATTATGTACCAGTTCTGGCTCCCTCTACTTAGAAAGGGGCAACATGACACAGGGCCAGATCTTCAGCTGATGTATATCAGCACAGCTCCATGCAAGTCAATGGAGCTATGCTGATTTATATCATCTGATGATCTGGCCCTATATAAATCAACGTACCTCTGTTGAAGTCACTGCAGCTCTGCTGATTTACACCAGCTGAGGAGCTGGCCTATAAATAAAACTAAGAGTACAGACTAAAAAATTGCAGTTGATAAGAAGATAGGCATTGCCATAGCAAAACAGACTTATGATCCATCTAGTCCAGTATCCAGTATCCTGCTGTATCAGGATGAACCCATGATCCATTAAAAGTCCAATATTCTGTCTCTGACAATAGCCAGTGCCTTATGCAGAGAGGGAGGAGTTAAACTCCCATAACATACCTAATTGCGCAGAACCTTAGCAAGGGAGTCCCAAGGCAATTACTTCCTGGCCCAGCAACTGATCAGTTTACACCATGAAGCATGAGGATTGATAGCTCTGGTAATATTATTTAATAAAGATCCATTTAAATAGTCTATCTTAAAACCAAAAAAGAGGGTTAGTGAATGCAGAATCTTAAATTATACAGCTCACAGCTCTGATTTTCATGCTAACAAAAACAGATCAATGACAACTGTGAGGTATAACTGGAAATGTAAGAAAACTAAAAACAGCCCTACAGAGCAAAAAGTAATAAACACTCACTGCTGACATAGAAACTGCAGCAGTGGTATCAGAGGAGGAGGAAGCTATTGAATGGAGATTGACTTGAACAGAATCCTTGGCTGTAAACAACTGCATGCTTTGCAGTGTTTGGGATGTAGATCCAGATCCTAATTTTGGGTCATGGACCTATTTGTATTACTTGCTGAGCCATGTTAGAAGTTCATATCTCCCAAGTTAGTGCATCATGCTCTACATTAGACCTGATTCAGCTTTCAGGGTGGTGTTCTTCTGACAATAAACACACCTCACTTCTATTAGTGTCAGAGGGAGACTGGACTACTCAGTGTATCCAGCAGAGGGGAGTTGTGTGTGCACTGCATAAATAGAAGGACCCGTGGTCCCAGAATGCCACGTGCTCTCAAAAGAACTTTGGAAGAAGGACAAGAAGCACACTCAGTGCTTGGTAGTGAAGAGCTCAGACAAGCTGCTTGTTGATGAACTATGGAATGACTGTCACTGGTATGTGGTGTAGAAGGAGGTGATACAGGTTAGTACCACACTGTGGTGAGGTACCGCTGTTAACAGCACAACACTGAAAGAAGAGCAGGAGGACTTGTGGCACCTTAGAGACTAACAAATTTATTAGAGCATAAGCTTTCTTGGGCTACAGTCACTTCATCGGATGCATAGAATGGAACATATAGTAAGAAGAAAAATATATATACAGACAGAGAAGGTGGAAGTTGCCATACAAACTGTAAGAGGCTAATTAAGATGAGCTTTCATCAGCAGGAGAAAAAAACTTTCGTAGTGATAATCAAGATGGCCCATTTAGACAGTTGACAAGAAGGTGTGAGGATACTTAACATGGGGAAATAGATTCAATATGTGTAATGACCCAGGCACTCCCAGTCTCTAGTCAAACCCAAGTTAATGGTATCTCGTTTGCATATTAATTCAAGCTCAGCAGTTTCTCCTTGGAGTCTGTTTTTGAAGCTTTTCTGCTGCAAAACACTGAGAGTCAAATTTACAAAGGTTAGAGGTCAGAGTGTGCCAAACTGTTGTTGTGATTGTGTATGCAGTTACCACAGTTGCTCATGCATAGTGGGTCAGTGTGCATGTAAACCGCTAATGAGGTGCCTAATTTATAATTTCCAGATGCATTTACCAGATTTTCACACCCAACTATGGTATCCATTCACACATTTTGACCTACTCTAGGCTTCTGTCTTTTTGAAAATGTGGCCCTAAAGGAATAAGCTTCTCGGTCCTGAATATTTTTTTTTTTTAAATTGCCGAGTAATTGCTAATAAAGTAACTTCCTTCTGTCTGTGAAACTATACATTGCTTGTTCGTCAGGCTTGCTGGAGAAGGTTTATATTGAATTATACTGCTACATTCTTTTGTGCTGTTATTTGTGATGTATTTTTAAGTCATGCCAAGGACGCCTAGAACATAAGGATAGGTGTCCAGTCTTAGCATTTGTATAAATCAAAATAAATACATAAAATACAATATATGGGGGTTAAATTCAATGAAGGGATCACTGGAGTGGGAAGATGTTGGGGCATGTTACTTGATTGTTGGGAGCTGAGAAATAAATCAGCACAGGTAAATTTCAAAAGGTTCAGGGCTCAGGAGGGTTGAGCATGCCGTTTGGATGGCTTCCAGACCTTGACAGAGGCAAGACATCTCCTAGGATCAGACCCTCTTTTCAGCACTTCCAGCCACAACCCAGATGTGTGAAAATGAACAAAACAGAATCTAGAGCTTAACTATCTGTTTTCTGCCCACAGTAATTGTTCATAGTTCAGGTTCAAGTTTATGGGTAATGTTTAGGCTGGTTCTTATTTTAGTCTGAACTGGATCTTCACGACTTCCTATCCCACATCCAAACAACAGCCATAGGCCTGAAGACTCTGCTTGTGAACACTGGGGCCAGATTCTCATTACAGATACAGACCTGTGAGTTTTGGTTTTTTGCAGCCTGTTTATTGATTGTCTCTGAAATTGTGTGACATGGAGAACATTGGGTTCCAATAGCTTTGAAGCTATCCACTGAATATTAACCAGCTGTGACACCCACCATTACACTGTATGTGAAGCAGCCAAAATGTAAAATCAAATTAAATACACATGAGTTACACCAATCTATGGCAACTGCAGCAAAATTGTATCTTGCCTTCACCGGTTATTGATGTTGATAAAGAACGCAGACATTTCCAAAGTACTGCGACAAGCTCAAAATACAACTGTTGCCTGATTCTAACTTCACTGTCACTTACTGTTCAGGGACTGTCCAGAGTTCAGCCTCAGGATGTAAACTTCATCAGAACTTCCTAGCATCTCATTAAATGAATAAACAGCTTAGAGGTGGAAAAGTCTCTTCTCTTCTCTGCCTGTCCCTATGGTATATTTTCTAGCGCTCTATCTAGGTTAGTTTTAAATGACTCAAACATTTATATCATTTAAAACTAGAAGGTGGTTGCTTGAGTGGGGCCAATTCTGCAAATCTTACTCCGTTGCGTAGTGCTTATGAAAATAGCCCACTCAAGTCAATAGGACTACTCCTGTAAATAAGGACACCTCAATGGGAGTAAGGCCCTTAGTGATCTGAGGCAAATGGAACATATACCCACTTGTTCTTTGTAGATTGCACCAGCTTCCAATCTGCTCCCAAATGTGATTCAAGGTGTTGACTTTGCTTTATGCAGCTCTGCATGGTTTAGAACTTGGCTGCTAGAAACGCTCTCTGTCCCTCTGGACCATCCCAAAGGTGGAGGTCAACTCGGCTTTTCTGCTGACCGTCACTAGATCTGAAGGTGAAGGGACTAGAGTCACCTGAGAGTCTTCAGCTCTGGAACTCACTTGCTCCTGTTGATTCAACAGAGCCTAACAACTCTGAGTACAGAGCCTGGTGTAAGGTTTGACTTTGTACTTGGGCTGGAGTGGCTGGGTGATGTTCTGAGGGGGAAACTTTATAATTGATACTGGTCGTTTTGTTATGCTGTGGGTGGTTCTATGATTGTATGTATTCTTAGAGGTCCAGTAATTTATAAATAAATTAAATAAACAAAAGTGAGGGAGATTCCACCTCTTTTCTTGGGATACATTGATGCAGTAGATATATTTAAACATCACAGGTCTTCTTTTTCTCTCATCCATACCTGTGTAAACCAAACCAGAGTAACTCCACTGAAGTCAATGGAATTACACCAGTGTTAACCAGCATCAGATCAGAATCAAGCCCCCTATATGTAATATACCTATCTCTGTGGTGTCTGGGCACCATCCAATCTCACATGGGTAAAACAAGGTCTTTACTTTGTTCTAACTTAAGCAAACAGCAAACTCAGTTGGAGTTTGCCTGAATAAGGACCAAGTAACAGGTAAGGGCTATGAAGACCTACTTTTAGGAAATGCTTCCAAATATTCAGCCTACATGTTCATTTGCTTATGTCATTACACTGCTGCTCGTTGCCCCCTTAGATCATATTAAACAGTTCCTGTTATCTCTCTTTGGTATTTATTCTTTTCCAACATTGGCAGATGGTCACATTCCACTGCCCACCCCTCAGATTTGTAGCTTCGTACATTTCTGATTATTGGCACTTCTTACTCAATGTGTCTTGGAAACTTTCAGTGTTCAACTTTCCCATTTGTCACATGGCTTTGTTTCCTTCAAAGCCATAAAAGGAAATGATTGGTTAGCAGCCAGGGCTACCCATAACCCTTTAAAGAACATATCACCATTGAGTGGATGGAATGAAAATCTCTCAGTCTGGAGGAGGACAGTCTTTCAGCACATCCTCTTGCCAAGAAAATAAATGTGGCAATTGGACTTGTGGGGGGAAAAAATCACTAATTATCTATGCAAGCCTGCTCTTAAAAAAAATTAATTCAAAATTGGAAGCCCCCAAAGAATTCAAGCTAACGTGCCTTTTAAATCCTAAGGTCATCATTCTGATTTTACATGCACATGTTTTATGCTGGTATAAGTCCATTGCCCAGAGTGGTGTTGCTCCTGATTTACACCACCGTAGGGAAGATCAGAATCAGCTTCATCAATGGGAGTTGCAGGTGCTTAGCATCTCTCAGGGCTGGGACTTAGAAAAAGTTCTTTGATTCATCCAGGAAGAGTTTTACCTTTTTTTCAGAATTTGTCCTCTGGGCTAAAGTTGTTGTCACAACATCATCCCGTGCTGACATTGCATCAGGGCATAAAGATCGAGCGTGGTGGAGCAGCATCACAACATGTTGACTTTAGCACGGGACTGGGAGCTTGGGGAGCTGGGTTCCACCCCTAACTCCACACTGATCTGCTGTGTGGGTCATTTCCCCACTATGTGCCTCCCCACACCCTTATCTGTTTTGTCTGTTAGGTTGTTAGTGTTTCAGGGCCTGGACGGTCTCTCATTACGTATATGGACAATGCCTAGCACGGTGGGGCCTCGATCTTGATCAGGGCCTTTGTGTGCTAGTGTAATACCACCGCGACTCTAATAATCTGTCTAATAATAAATAATAAAGACTAATAATATGTCACAGCACTGAAATGCCAGGAATTAATTGGGAATTTACATTCCTGCAAGCGGGGCCTGGTGGACAGAGCTGTGAAAATGGGGATTCTCCTCGGGTGCATGGTAACCATACACTGATCAATAAAAACCATTAGAGAGCCCTGTGGAATATAGACAGACAAGGACTTCAGACTAGTCTGAGCATCTAGAGCCATCGCTAATCCATGTCTCCCCACACCTGCAAATATTTGATTGCCTAACAAATATGCTATTAAAGTCCCTGATGAAACTTGGGGACCATTCGATTTCCCCCCATGAATAATCAGCTGGGGGATCATTCACTGTTTGCAATACAGTGATGAGTGCATAGTCTGGACAAGCAGAGCTTG
This sequence comes from Chelonia mydas, assembly GCF_015237465.2. NCBI lineage: Eukaryota > Metazoa > Chordata > Testudines > Cheloniidae > Chelonia > Chelonia mydas. The sequence goes on from NC_057853.1 coordinate 21,161,531, forward strand.
TTGAGAACGACGTTTAGGGCTTCCTGCTGGCCTTGTTGCTAAGAAACAGAAAAAAACTACTGTAATAGTTCCTGAGTGTGGTAGATGTGTTGTTAATAGGCAGTGTCACTTGCCCTGGGTGATCGCCTGAAGTCTGAAAAATTGCAGTGAAACATATTCTGGTACCTAGGCATCTTGGGGGCAGACTGGTAGTTAAATGGCCTGTGGTGTTTGTGGAACAAATTTGTAAAGGGATTTAGGCACCTAAACAGGCAGATAGGTGCCTAAATCCACCATATAGGCCTTGCTGACATTTTCAAAGCTGCAGTGTAGGCACAGCCCAACCCCCTCAGGTGCCTAAGTCCCTTTAAAAGTTTCCTAAATGTCTAATTTTCCCCAGTCAGCATTTTCAAAACAGCCTAAGCGCTGCTGCTTCTGCACAGTTAATGAGCTGCTCAAAGCCCGAGCTCAAGCCGAAGCCCCGGAGGCCCCAAAGCAGGAGTCTCACGCTAGGCAGGGCCCAATCCTGTAGGTGGGATCTGAGCACGCCTAAGACTTGATACGTGGCAGACCCTCTGCAGCAAGAGAGCTGGATACTGACTGGTGGGTGTGTACCTGGGGGTAGGGGCTGCTGAGGGTGCAGGGAAATGAAGAATGAGTATGAAAGAGAACTCAAACACGAGCAGGAGAGAAACAGAGAGAGAGATGAGAGCACATTAGCTAGGACAGGGGTTCTCAACCTTTCCAGACTACTGTACCCCTTTCAGGAGTCTGATTTGTCTTGTGTACCCCAAGTTTTGCCTCACTTAAAAACTACTTGCTTACAAAATCAGACATAAAATACAAAAGTGTCACAGCGCACTGTTACTGACAAAGTGCTGACTTTCTCATTTTTACCAGACAACTATAAACTAAATCAATTGGAATATAAATATTGTACTTACATTTCAGGGTGATACTTGAGCCTGTTTGTCACTTGTGAGCATTGTCTGAAGCTTCAGCCCTGCCACCCAGGGCTCAAGCTGATGCATCCGATGAAGTGAGCTGTAGCTCACCAAAAGCTCATGCTCAAATAAATTGGTTAGTCTCTAAGGTGCCACAAGTCCTCCTTTTCTTTTTGCGAATACAGACTAACACGGCTGTTACTCTGAAACCTGATCTAGGTGAGTTTGGGTACTCCCTGGAAGACAAATGCGTACCCCCAGGGGTACACGAATGGTATATCCCTGGTTGAGAACCACTGAGCTAGGGCATGGGCTATCTAAACAGCTGACCTGGTTTAGGTGCTTAACTCTAGGAGAGGGTTCATGGCTGAGGATTCCGAGCAGCGGGAAGAGCCTCTTTCTGGCCCATCAGCGTGGTGCACCAAGTCACTCTCTTAGGTGCCTAAAGCCCCTTTCCTCTCCCCACCCCTTTCCTCAGCACTTCATGTCTGGCAAGCTCAGGTGGCTCCCAGTTCAGCTGTCTGGCTTCTGCAAATCCCTTTCTTAGGCACTTAAGTATCCCATGCACTCCATGGGGAGCCTCGGTAGCATGGAGCTGCCTAACTCAGGGCTAAAAATTCCACCAAGCAGCAGGTTGTGTCGGGGTTAGGCACTGCTCCACTCAACCAAGCAATGCCTAAATCACTTTCAAAAGCCAGCCCTGTGTGTCTAGAGGTCTAGGACTCATGAGTCTATTGTCTGTAACTCCCACTAATTGATTTAGTAGGAGTATTTAAGACAAGATGGGCTAAAGACGTTGCAGGCATAATTCCAGTGAAAGCCCGGGATTAGCAGCATCGATAAATCTGGCCCAAAGTGATTAGATATACAGGACCAAATCCACACCTGGACTGAGTGATGGTAACACCAGTGAAGATGCACCAATTTACACTGGACTTGAATAAGACGCATAGTCTGAACTCACAATGCAATTTCTAATGGGATCACAGCTGCTAATCCCCTGGGGCCAGGGTACTATCCCTTTAAGTGTCTGCTGAGTCCTGCTCTGTAAAATGCGGAAAGATGCTACACACCTTAATCTTACTAGAGCAAATCTCCTTAGGCCAAATAAATCCCCAGTGTTATTCCAATTGTTAAGAGAAATGTGGTCTCTTGTGGCACTAGGAATGTCTATGAATATGTGGCACAAATGCTTAGATATCCTTGCTACAGGCATAGATAAAAACCATAGATATGTAGATCGATAAGAAGTATCCCCAGTAGGATAAACATTTCTGGGCATCTGGACTGGTGCTCCTGTACTGGATGACCCTGAAGCAGATGCCTCTTGGAATGGCATGTTCCTGTAGCCTAACCTTCAGGAAGAAAGTTGGTTATGTATGTAGAAGAGAAACGCTTGACACAGGCTGAAACAGCACATATCAGCTCTTTTTAAAAGTGCTCTGTCTTTTTGTCCTGTAGACTGACCTACTTTTAAGCAAAATGAACAGAGGTATTTTTCACTGTAACTTTGTCATTTCCATGGAAACCCTGTCTAAGGAAGTGCTTGTGTGAGTGTTTGGGGAAATAGTACGTAGAACATAACATTTGCTATAGTGGATTGGACCACTGCTCTAGGAAGTCCAGTATGCAGCATCCGGTAGGGGTCATTTCCTGATGCTTCAGAGGACGGCGTACTCCTTGCTGGTAGCACCATGTTGTGTATACCAGGTGTGTTTGAATCTCTACGTTTGTGCACACTGAGGCACTGGCACTTAGGGAAATTACTGTCAAGATTTGCAACAGTGATTAGTTAAGGCGGGGGTGGAGTGCAACCACAGATACCTTAAAAGGTTCTCATTTTCAGAGGCGGGTGTCTCAGCCCTTTCTAAAAATCAGGTCCCTTGATGGTGTCTTAAGCTGGACATCTAAAAATGGAGGTACCCCAAATCATATCCCTTTTTGAAACTCTTGACCGGAAACCTCCTTGTTTTCTACTGAGAGGTGAGGTGTACTTTGTAGTTTGAAGGGACTACCAAATCTTCTAGTCTGACCTCCTGTATATCACATTACATTTTACTCAGTTTCCTTTGTATTGAGTTTGGCAGAAGCAGTGTCAGTCTCTCCCTCTGTTGCTTTGCCAGTGGCCACAGACCAGTAACTTGTCTCTGATTAAAGTGCATCTTCCAGAAATGTGCCCCGTCTTGATTTGAAGACCTCAGGAGAAAGAGAATCCATCCACTTTCCTTTAGTAGTTTGTTCCAGTGGTTAATCACCGTCACTCTTAAAAATTTGTGCCTTATTGCTAATTTGAAGGTGTCTGGCTTCAGCTTCCAACCATTGGTCCTTGTTATGCCTTTCTCGGGTAGCTTTAGTACCTACTGTTTTCTCCCCAGAAAGGGACTTATACACTGCAATCAAGTCACTTCTCAATCTTCTTTTTGCTAAGCTAAACAGATTTTCAGTTTTTCAATGAAGTCTAAATTTCCCATGGAAAAAAACCTCATTTTCCAAACAGCTCTAATAAGCAATAGCTCAGTCTCTATATCAAATAAATTATGAGATAGACATTTTTCATAGATTCATAGACTTTAAGGCCTGAAGGTACCATTATGATCATTTAGTCTGACTTCCTGCATAACACAGGCCATAGAATTTTACCCAATAATTCCTGTAGCTAGCCCATAATGTCTGAATGAACTATAGGATATCTGTTAAAGAGCCATCCAATTTTGATTTAAAGATTTCAAGTGATGGTGACTCCACCATAGCCCTTTTCAAACGGTTAATTATCCTCATGCTTATAAAACTGTGCCTTCTTTTCAGCTACGTGTGGTAGTTTGGGGAATTGGGCCCCTGCTAACCAGAGGAAGTTTAATTTGCACCTGTGCCCCCAGAGAGAAATACTAGTGACTGATCCATTATTCACCCAGCCTCCCCACTGCAGAGCCACTCAATATGTTGTTTACTATTCAACAAAGAGCAGCTACCATTTGTACCAGTGATGATCAATGAATCTGTGTTGATCATTGTGCACAGTTCAGGAGGGTTCCACTCCAAGTAACGGCGGGAAACAGTGCAGGGGAGATAAAATCAGTCTGTGCAGCCTACGTTCACATGCAGCTTTTGCTAGAGCCGAACCAGAGCCAAGTGGCACCGGATCTACCTCTTGTTCTTTGATTAAGATGATGTTCTAAAAACCCCAACAACTTTATTGCCAGGTCACGGGAACTGCAAACAAAACACAGGCGGCTGCACAGTGAAACCCCATATGGGGACATCAACATGAAGGAGCTGGGGGATTCAATAAGTAGAAAGTGCATAATAAATATGTTAACAGTTGGATGTGGACTCTTATGCTGTCGGGTTCTTTCCACTGGGAAGTTGCAAAGATGATGCAGAAATGATCAAATAGGAGCAGAGAGAGAGCGACTGACAATGCCAAATACACGCAACAATATCAGTACTAGCCTGCAATGTCAGTTTGAAGATAATTAAGCATGGGGAGGGGCTGAGTGAAGGTCTGAAATGCTTTAGCACGCCGTCTATTCAAGCTTTACACATGTTCAAGGGATCTTTATTCCAATAGCTAAAGCAGCACAAGTGCCTTCCGTAAAGGTTCAGGCTCATCCCTCGAAGAAGTTAAAGACAGGAGAGTCGCAGCTTAGGAGTTCAGTGCAGAGTTGGAGCACTGAAGGAGCCACTGGGGTGGCATAAATTATTTTTAAGGCAGTGCTCTAGAGGATGTCAGTCTCCTTGTGCTATGCATTGCTCCCAGATATAATGAAAAGATGGTCCCTGCCCCAGAGAGCTGAATAGCTCAGAGGCTTGTGTACCCTTTGTCTGTGCATTAACGCTATGAAAGGACTACAGCTGCGGTGACATTTTTGTCAGATGTCTCCTCTTCCCCCTACAAGCAGACTACAAGTTTGCTCTTGTTCTTGCTTTGCTCATACAGCTGCTGCAGTAAATCTGCACTGCCGAGAATCTAACAAAAGCCTGGATGGGTTGGTAGCCAGGACTACATAAAACTACATACTTATATCCACTATATCCGCTTAAATACTGATATGGCTCTTATCACCATAAAACAGGGGTGGCCAACCTGAGCCTGAGAAGGAGCCAGAATTTACCAATGTACATTGCCAAAGAGCCACAGTAATATGTCAGCAGCCCCAGCCCCATCAGCTCCCCCACCCCGCTCCCAGCACCTCCTACCCACCGGCAGCCCCGCCTATCAGCACCTCTCCCTCCCTCCCTCCCCACACCTCCCAATCAGCTGTTTTGTGGGGTGCAGGAAGCTTGGGGGGTGGGGGTGGAGGAGTGAGGGCACTGCAGGCTCAGGGGAGGGGGGCAGAAAGGGGTAGAGTTGGGGCAGGGCCTGTGGCAGAGCCAGGGGTAGAGCAATGAGCACCCACCGGCACATTGGAAAGTTGGAGCCTATAGCTCGAGCCCCGGAGTCAGTGCCTAAACAAGGAGCCGCATATTAACTTCTGAAGAGCCACACCGGCTTCAGAGCCACAGGTTGGCCACCGCTGCCATAGAATCTGAGTACCTCACAATCATTAGAGGATTGAATCCCCACTACAGCCCTGTCAGGAAGGCCAGACAGGCAGTCTGCGGCTGACTCAGGAATCAAATCTAAGTCTCTTGAATCCCAGTACCCTATTGAGCCCTATCCACCATTCTTCTTATTTATTAAAGGCTTTGATCCTGCAAGTCCTGGCATATGGGACAGGAGGGAGGGCAGGGTTGTGAGCAGAGGCTTTGCATGGGTGCAAACAAGGTTAAGTGCTCAGGGTAATCATGCCTCTCTTAGTCTGTGGAGTCTCAAGTAAAGAGAGGAAGGGCGTGGGTGAAGAAAGGTTTCAGAGTAGCAGCCGTGTTAGTCTGTATTCGCAAAAAGAAAAGGAGGACTTGTGGCACCTTAGAGACGAACCAATTTATTTGAGCATAAGTTTTCGTGAGCTACAGCTCAAATAAATTGGTTAGTCTCTAAGGTGCCACAAGTCCTCCTTTTCTTTTGGTGAAGAAAGAGTTTTGGGGACATGGTCTTAAATACCATCCTGTTGAGCTAATTAGAAGTTTAGCGACATTCTCTGCTCTTCAGCCTCACACCGGCTAGTAGGCAGGAATGGTTTGGTAGCTGGCTGCCCAGCAGTGCTCTCAGGATTGCAGGATCAAGTTCCCTTGCACTCCTTGTCCTGCTCGACACTTTTCCCATGCACTTATCTGAACCGCTCTCCACGCTTGTGCTGTGCAGCATCAAGGCCTAGGTGCATGCAATGAAAAGGTCAGTTTCCAGGAGGCCTGTCTCTCAATACACTGGGAATAGAAATGTGGCAATCAGACTTGTGACCTAAATCATATTGGACATGCTGCCCTAATCTCCAGAATATAAAATTGTAAGGAAAGAATTACAGCTAAAGCACACATCAAATTCTAGAAAGCTGCAGTGACCCACACTGGAGAAGAAAAGCCTGGGGGGAGAAAAGATTTCTGTGGGACATATTATTAGAGCAGATTGATTTCTAAAAAACCCAAGCAAACCAACCAACCAAATAGAGCAGACTGATTCCTAAAAAAACCCAAGCAAACCAACCAACCAAAAACCCCGCCCTGATTCATGATTGTGTTTTACAAATAAAAGGGCTCAGTTTGGTTTGTTGTAATATTCTGGGTCATGTTATTTTTTATTCATGAGAATTCAGCAATTGCACGATAATAATAATGAATGCCAAAAATGTCATATATTTTAGCAGGAATTATTATTCACCTAGCAATCTACACTGGGTATATGTGTGCTGCAGTATTCATGGTTAGCTAGTCTCCTTTTAAGCACTTCCATCATCCAATCAGAGAGCAGAAGCAATACTGTGTGATTCAGGTGACCAACCACATAAAACAAATAATGAATGGAAACAAAAGAGGTGAACCATTTGTGAACAATGCTTGGTCAGACAATTGTACATTCATGCTATCTGGCAAGTGTTTTCAGATAACAGACACATGAGAACCATTTCTACATCATTCTGGTTTGGTTCTCAACCATTTCCATACCATGATCCCATGTTGCAAAAGAAAATAGTTTTAGAGCCCCCACCCCTCCTACCTAGCCAAAAAGAAAAGGGAGGTGGGTTGAGTGAACCCCCTAGGCCTGTTTGTGATTCTGATAGGGGTTAGAATCCATGCATCTGAAGATAATCAGGATTGGTTCACACATTATTTACTAACCAAAAGGGGAATTCAACTCAAAAAGAAATCTTCACACTGTATCTTAGCCCCATGCAATATGGAATCAGTCAGTGTGATGTGGGGTAGTCGGCTGCCTGAAAGTTGTGGCATCTTTTGCAGAGCTCTGCTGCTGGTGGTGTTGCTTACTGCCTGTATTTGCAGAGTGGACCCAAACTTCAATATTTTGATAAAGAAACTACATGCTGGTGAAATTACTGTAAAAGAAATCCAGTAAAGGGAGATTACTCAATACCACGGAATATCCTTATCTGCACCTATATTAAAAGAAAACAACAACTCAAAACCGTTCAGTTATCCTCTTCTTGATCCTCCACATCAGCTTAGGTTAACATTTCCTTGACATATTTATAAGGAAAAGCTAATTGTCATGTTGGTATGTTATACAACAGAAAAGTAGAATAGCTATTCTTAGGACAGGAAGGGCCCCCAGATATGTCCATGAAGCCCCCTTTACCTTCAATGGGAGCTGAGTGTGAACATTGCTGTGTGACCTTGTGCAGGTCATGTCCCTGCCCAGTGCCTCAGTTTCCCGATCTGTAAAATGGGTTTAATGACACTGACCTCCTTTGTAAAGTGCTTTGAGATCTACAGATGACAAGTGCTATACAAGAGCTTTGTAACATCCTCATCATCTTCATCATTATTACCTCTGATGGCAGAATTTGACTTTCATTATTAGCCCAATTAAAATGGCACAAGTTGTCACGGCAATACATAGTGGCAATATTTTACAGCTGCACCCAGGTTGTACAGTATAATTATAGAAATCAGAGATGAAAAAGACTCATTAACTATTCAGTCTGCCTCCCTTCTCAATACAAGATTGTTCCTTATAGAAGATCATTTAGTGTTTTGTCCAGTCAAGTTTTACATGTCCCAAGCAATAGTGCTTCCACCACTTCAGCCTACTGACCAGCCTACCATATTTTTAATGATTCGTGTTATTTATACAATGTTACAGGAGTGCATAGATGTCACTGCCAAGAAGACTTTTCCCTGAAATACACAGAGGTGGTAAATCAACTGCAAACTATAATCATAGACAACTGGTGCCTCCCCATATGAAAGGGGAACAATCTAAAGGGGAGGACATGTGACTATGCCTCCTGTCTCCTCTGCCCAGTGACACTCCCCCCGCCCCTCCGCCCAGCCCAGGGCTGTCGCGTTCTCCCCGCCCCACATTACCTGGCTCTGTCCTTCTCTCCCTGTGCCTTCCCCTGCATGTTCAGCTGCTCTCCCTGGCAGCCAGGCAGGGAGCAGGACAGAGCTGCTTCTGCCTAAGAGAACCTGGCTGGGAAAGGCTGGCCGATTACCCAACAGCATCGTACCTTTAACTTTCTTAAGGAGATGCAGCAATGTAAGAAATATTCATTGAGAACCAGCGTGGAACTAACGGTATTAGTCACAAGCAGGAAGAATCATGCACGAGATGAACATCCCTTTACTTGCTGTATCTATAAAAACACCATGAGTGGGAGCTCTGTTATCTTATTGTCCCAGTCAAATTCTTTCTCGCTTGCTCTCTTTCTTTCAACACAGCTTTACTTCATTCTCCTGGGCTGGAATTCTAAGAGGGGTTCGACAATTGAAAGAAAAAACCCCACAAAAATGTCTGGAATCCCCCTAATTTTCATCACTATTTTCTGCCCAGCTCTAATAAGAGGAGAGGAGAGGTGAAAGGGTTCAGAGAACGTTAGGCATGACATGGAGAGAACCCTAGCTATTAGGTTAGAAAGGGACTCCTTAGCTGCTTCCAGAAGGAGATTCTTTTTTATCCCAGGGTTTTGCTCCAAGAGAGTTTTAGGTATAAATGGAAAAGTTTATGCAGCTCTGTGAAGAAGGGGGTTGCAGAAGGTTGCCATCTGTATGTGTTTTCCTCCAACTGAAGCAATGGCTGATGAGAGCAAAGGGAATGGTTAAGACTGTAAAAGTCTGACGTAGAACTGAAGGTAGAGCTGGTGAGAAAACCTTTGATGGAATCATTTTCCATGGGTCAATGCAGTTCTGTCAAGATTGAAAAGCGTCGCAAAAATCACGTTGATTTCACCAAAAGTTTCATTTGGGTTTAAAAAAAAACAAGGGGGGGGGGGAGGAGTCTCTCCAACGATATAGAAACATCCCGTTTTGATATTTTTGGAATGAAACATTTTGCGATGATTTTTGATTTTGAAACTTTTAAATTTAGTATTACACAATACATTACATGATAACACACATTTTAAAAAAAATTGAAATAGAAACAAAATATTTTGATTTTGTCAAGATGAATGCTTTCGCTTGGCCCTAAGCCATTTTTTTTCATGGAGAATTTTAAAATGTTGGGGCTTGCTAATCTGAACAATTTTTTTTTTTAAATCTCAAAATCCTGTGAAAGAGAATTTCCATCCTCCACACAGCTTTAGTTGCAGGAATTAGTCTAGGTGTGGGCAGACAAGAGGAAACGATTTGCAGTCTCAGGCTCCTCTCACCAAACGCTTCATGATGAACCCTACCTCGTTAGGAGGCTTGTTTTCATTTTGGTTAATATTATTGTTTTACTGATTTATCTTATAAGCTAATAAACCGGCATCTAGAGGCTGCCTAATTTAAAGGATATTATCCCTTATATGCCAAAAACTAATGGAGAACTTCTGCTAGCTGAAGACCAGGAGCTCATGAGGTCTCTCCCCCTTAACTGCTGGCTGGGATGTCTATATGACCTTGTAGCGGGGTGGTCCTCCGCCCTGGCCTTAAGGGGCTTAAAACAGCCCAGGAGAGGGCTGTGGCTGGGATCAAGTGGTTCCCAGGCTGCTTGGGAGAAGTAGGCTCAGCTGTGGCCACGCCCCAGTCAGGGCTCAGCTGGCCCTTATAAGAGGGCAGTGGGCCAGGAGCAGACACTCTCTCTCTGTCTTTAGAGGGAGAAGGGCCTGGCTGCTGGGGAGTGTACCTGGGTACCTAAGGTGGAGCAGGGCTGGGGGAAGGCGAGAGGAACTGGGGAGCACCGGCCTGGAACCCCCTGCAGGCCTAGTGTAAGGCCAAAAAGGGTACTGAGGTTGCAGGGGGCAGCCCACGGGTAGGCAGAGGCAGCAGGTCCAAACCCCCCTTACCTGTGATGAGTGGCTTACATACTGCAGTCTGCCCCAGTGAACGGGGTCTAGATGGTGACTGGGCAGTAGCCATATACTGAGGCGAGGTGGGGATAGGGGGTTGGGGGTTCCCCTGGGAGGGGGAGACCCAGAGACTGTGGGGCACTGCCAGGGGGCAGCACCCCAGGGAAAGGGGCACTGGGATCCGGGAGGGACATGGGGGCCAGCGGAAGCGAGACACCGGCCTGCAGAGGGCGCTCCGGAGGCTGGAAGAGCTAATTCCCAGAGAGACCAGCAGGAGATGCCACAGGGGTGAGTCCCGCAACGTTACAGACCTGCTGCCACAGATTTGCTACAGTATTTTACAATTTCATACCTGGAAAAAGTTCTCATGCACTTGCAAATTCCACTTATCCACAGTATTAATAGTTACAACCATTAAATCAATTTACACATACATGGCTCCTTGATAAACTCACAAGGACAATATTTAATCAGTGTTTCTTCCCATAGCCAGAGTAGACACACCTTATGATCCCATGTTTAACTGGTGGGTAGTGGACAGCAGGAGAGGATGAGTCACAGAGCTGAAAAGAGACCCATCAGACTGCTTCCAGACTTTTTCCATTCCCTGTTGCCTGACAGTCTATGGATCACACTTTCTTCCCACTATTTAACTGGAAAAAATGAGCCCTTTCACAAGGCTGGATGTCAGCAGGTATCCAGATTGTCCCTTTATGTTCTTCAGGCTATACAGTTCCCTGGCTCCATCTTTATGCTAATAAAGGCAGAAGCCTTGTTACTGGCTGATCTTTTCCTTCAGAGTTCCTTAGTGTTAGATGTTATCCAGCTATCCATCCAATTCAGGGTTTTTATAAAGTAGCTATTGGGTACCACAGACTTTTATCACAGGTAAAAATCAGTCTTCACCTAACAAATCTCTAACTAAAGTCAGTCTCCTTAGCTCAGAATTCTGCCTCATTGTGAAGAACTTTTTCCCCACAACATTTGGGCTTTAGGTACTGCATAATGGGGATTTTCCCAGCCTCAGGGGAGCATTGACTCAGGTGACATGATATGTGGTAGGGCTTTGCTCCATTTCCATGTTTGATGCTTGCATCTCCAACTATGGTTGCTAAATTGATAACCATTACTTTTATTAATCTCAGGTACATTAATTAGAAACAAGTCCCAAAATATTTGATATCAAATCCCTCCCTAGTAGAGTTTCAACAAGGATGAATTTTGCCAATTCTTTAGGAGTATTAAAATGACATTTCATAAGAATGGGCACTTCTTTTGGAAGCAATATGCTACATTTCTGAGATCGTGTATGCTAGAAGATGTAATTTCCCAGCAAGTTGTGTCATATCAGCTGAAATCCAACTATACAACTCTCAAGCAGCAGAACTGAACATTTCAGCTCAACTTTAAAGAAAAGGGCATTGGTGCCCCTGATCTGGATATTTGCCAGTAATTCCAACAAGGCATACCTAACTGAAGGATAAAAACAGCAGTTTGTTGATGGCCAGATTATCACTTAAGCAGTTCAATACATAATTAGATGGAACTATAATGAGCAACTGCAGAAAGAGAAATCACGAAGTGCAGTGCAAAAATATCTGATCACTGTGAGGAAGTGAGCTAGCTGAGAAAACTGAGAGAAGAAAAGACAGCTATGCAATTTGGTTTGACTGTACTGTATACCATTCTGAAATTTTAATGACAGAAAAACAAATCTGGAGATAGGAGTGTAACTAGTACTACATTGCTTAGCTATCAGAAGGAGATGGATCTTAAACAGGAAAGACAGAAAGAGAAAGCAAATGAGGGGAATTAAGAAGGAAGAGAAGAATGAGAGTAGATGCTAAAATAAAAAGCACAAGTAAATAATATAATATCTAGTTCTTACAGAACTTTTCATCAATAGATTTCAAAGTGCTTCACAGAGGAGACAATATCATTATCCCCATTTACAGATGGGGAAACTGAGGCACAGGGCGAGGCCATGACTTGCCCAAGATCATCCAGCAGTCCAGTGGCTGAGTTGGGAATAGTACCCATATCTCCTGTGTCCCAGACTGGTAGTATATGTATATTAGGCCACACTGCCCAATCCTGCAAAGTTACTTGTAGAGCTGGTTAGAAAATTTCAGAAAATTTGAAATTTTGCCAAAAATGTGATAAGAAAGTACTCATGGGAAGCCTACTAATGATAACTCACCTGAGAAAAAAGACAAGGTATGTAAGGTAATATCTTTTACTGGATGATAAATATCCCCCTCAATTCATCTTTCAAGATTCATGGGTCCTACACTTGCCTATTACAACATGTGGTGTACCTCATTCAGTGCATTAACTGCCTCAGTAAGAACTGTGTGGATAAAACCAGACAATCACCATATTCTCAAATTAACTCACACAGAAAAATGATAAGACAAGAACACCATATTAGTCATGTGTGAACACTTTTCACAAAATGATAATTCCATATCTGATCTTTCAATACTCATCCTCAAAGGAAAACTACACAACAGCTTCAAAAGGTGAGCCTGGGAACTTAAATTCATAGCTAGACACTAAAAACCATAGCACTGGTTTCATGGCTCATTACAACAATCTGTAATACACACCTGCCTGCTAACCCTTAATGGTTCACTTCAATCGGTTTTGCATAACAATCTAACTCTTATGGGCCACTTCCTCACAAGTGGCCTTCTACAATGTTTGTTATCCCTTAGGCCATGTCTACACAGTTATTAAATCACATTTTTGTGTGTGTGCACACCTGGCTCCTTGTGTCGGTGGACTTGTACCAATCGTATTGTCAGTGTGGGGCATTATGGATGGCTCCTGGAGGCCAGTAACAGTTGATAAAAGCAATGCAGTGTCTACACTGACACTGCATTGACCTAATTACATCAACCATGACTCTACGCCGCTCAGGGAGGTAGTGTTACTAATGGCACGTCTACACTTGCAAAGTTACAGCGCCGGCAGTTACAGTGCTGCTCAGAGAGCGCCAAAGGAAAACCGCTGTTGTGTGTTCACACTGACAGCTGCCTGCACAATAGCGTGTTCACACTTGCGGGGCTATTTAGAGCAGTGCACTCTGGGCAGCTATCCCACAGAGCAACTCCTTCTCTTTTGTCACTAAGACTTGTGGGAAGGTGGAAGGGGTCATGGGAAATCCTGGGTCCTGTCGTGATGCATTGCTTCACATCCCAGCAATCCCTGTGCTTCCGTCCGCATTTGGCGCCATCTTTCAATGGTTTGAGTACTGCGCGCCCTGCCCTGTCTCTTTTGGGCTGTCGGAGTGAATCCCGAACTGTTGACCAGTATGCTGCTCGCACTGACGAACACCTCACGAGTGGCCGTGGAGTTATTCCTTAAACTACAAAGTCAAGAGGAGTGCGACGTTCATCTCGCCATGCGTAGTAGCTATGACACAAGATTGCTTGTGGCATTCACGGAAGTGCTGACCACAGTGGAATGCTGCTTTTGGGCTCGGGGAAACAAGCACTGAGTGGTGGGATCACATTGTGATGCACGTCTGGGATGATGAGCAGTGGCTGCAGAACTTTTGCATGAGGAAAGCCACATTCATGGGACTGTATGATGAGCTCGCCCCAGCCCTGCGGTGCAAGGACACGAGAATGAGAGCTGCCCTGCCGTTGGAGAAGCGCGTGGCGATTGCACTGTGGAAGTTGGCCATTCCAGACTGCTACTGATCGGTCGCTAACCAGTTCGGAGTGGGAAAGTTGATCGTTGGAGTCGTGTTGATAGAAGTGTGCAGGGCCATTAATCGCAACCTGCTCCGAAAGACTGTGACTCTGGGCAACATGCATGACATTGTGGATGGCTTTGCACAAATGGGCTTCACTAACTGCGGAGGGGTGATTGATGGCATGCACATTCCAATTCTGTCACCAGACCACCTAGCCACCAAGTACATAAATCACAAGGGGTATTTCTCAGTGGTTCTCCAGGTGCTTGTGGATCACCGTGGGCATTTCACAGACATTAACGCAGGCTGGTCCAGACAGGTGCATGACGCATGCATGTTTTGGAACACTGACCTGTTGAAGAAGCTGCAAGCAGGCACTTTCTTCCCTGACCAGAAGATCATTGTAGGGGAAGTCAAAATGCCCATTGTGATCCTGGGAGACCCTGCCTACCCCTTAATGCCGTGGCTCATGAAGCCATACACAGGGCAACTTGACACCAGCAAGAAGCAGTTCAACAACAGGCTGAGCAAGTGCAGAATGACTGTGGAGTGTGCATTTGGCCGTTTAAAAGCCCGCTGGCGATGCCTGTATGGGAAGCTGGACATGGCCGATGACAATATTCCTATGCTTATAGCTGCATGCTGTATGCTCCATAGTATTTGTGAAGGGAAGGGTGAAAGCTTCACTCAGGGCTGTACCGCAGAGGCTCAGGACCTGGAGGCTGAGTTTGAACAGCCAGAGACCAGGGCTATTAGAGGGGCATTGCGCGGGGCCGTAAGGATCAGGAATGCTTTGAGGCAGCAATTTGAAGCTGAAAGCCACTAATATTTGTTGCTATGCTCAGGATTGCAGTGCTTGTAATGCTAGGAGGTGATTGGTGCACATGATGCAAGAAGGGCCCTTAACATAATTGTATGTTGCTTTGTAGTGCTTTTTTTGCTTTCACTTAATAGAATAAAGATTGCTTTCAAACAAACACAATTCTTTTATTGAAAGACAACAACCAGAGGAGAGAGTCAAACAAAAAAATCATCAGCAGGGAGGGTGATGTGGGAAGGGAAGGTCTCAAGAGGAGGAGGGGTCCCAGGACTGCTATAGATTTGTGTATGTCCAGGGATCATACCCAACCTTCTCCTTTGGAGTACAATGCAGCGGGTGATGGACTTCAGCAGGGCCAAACTGCAGAGGGATGAGTGTTGAGTGCAGTGGGTCATGGGAGTCCACACTGCTGGACTGTAAGGAGGGAGGAGTGGAATGCTGCGGGTAGACAGTGGAGCCAGGAGGTTGATAACAGTGTGTTGGTGGTGTGTGTGTGGGGTGCATAGGAAAGAGTTTTGCAACAGCGGCTGCAGGAGAGGGTGGCCGCGGAGCTGCTCGGTTTGAAGAGATAGTATCACCTGGAGCATGTCCACTTGGCGCTCCATAACTGTTAAGAGCCGCTCCGTGGCTTCTTTCTGGTGTGCCGTGTTCTCTTTTCGATCCTTCTTCTCACTGTCCCACCACTCCTTCAATTCTTTTTTCTCGGCGGTGGAGTGCAGCATAACCTCACACATAAAGTCGTCCTTAGTTCTTCTTGGACACTTTCTAATTCTGCACAGCCGTTCTGCTGCTGATAACAAAGAGGGAGGCTGTGCTCCCAAGGTCATCTCTGTGAAGCTTAAATGCAACATTTTACAGAAGCAGTATTGTTTGCACACAGACAACACTGTTTCAGTGGTTTAAAACACAGCCAGTACTCTCACACCTGTCACTAACTGGCTAACCCCAGGCAAGCACACATGAGCCACAAGACCCCCACAATGGTGAGTAGCCTCAGGGGCAGGGTAAATCACTGTTTCAGGACCCTGCTGTACACTGGGCATGTGGCTCTTGGGCAGTTGGGGAGAGCCAGCACTGTAGGGTAAGCTTGATAATCATTCCTGTCCCCCCGCTTTCCACAGGAGATGATCATTATGGAAGATATCTCGCTGCTGAGGGTGAGCAGGGCATCAAGGGAGGGTCTTCTCCAAGCCTGAGGCTTCCACCCTGACGCTTATGTGGCTAGCCTGTGTGCAGCAATGGTCTTCCCTCCCCTGTGATGGCACAGGAAAGTTATCATTAATGGGGCAAGAAACAAAGCAACTCTGCTGAGGAATCTGCGGGAACGGATTGCCCAGTATCTCCACGAGAGTTTCCTGGAGATCTTTGTGGGAGATTCCCGTGAAGTGAGGGAGTCAATCAACAGCCTGTTCTGCTGCTTAGACTGGGCATGAGGTGGGAGACAAGCCTGCTTTCGGCAACCCTCCTGCCTCCAACAACTCGCTTCAGCAATTCCTAAAATCAGATCCACTTACCAGGGGCCTCCTCTCCTGTTTGTGCTTCGCCAAGCTCCGACTGCTGTTACTGGCTAGGCTCCTCTGGGGTAGAAAAGAGCTCCTGACTTCATGCATCTCTGGCCTCTGAGTCATCCTCTGCCTCTGGGTTCCCCTCCCCGTCTTCATCCAAGATTGCCTCCTCCTGGCTCAGTCCACTCTTGACTGTCACGCAAGTCAATAAAGTATCCACAGGGTCCTTCGCAGTAGAGGTGGGGTCACCATCAAGTATCGCGTCCACCTCTTCGTAGAACCAGCAGCTCGTGGGCGCAGCACCGGAGTGGCGGTTTGCCTCTCACACCTTGTGGTTGGCGTTCCGCAGCTCCTTCACTTTGACCCTGCACTGCAGTGTATCCTGGTCACGGCCCCTTTCTATCATGCATCTAGAAATCTGTCCGTAGCTATCATAATTCTGATGGCTGGAGCGCAGCTGTGACGGCCTCCTCTCCCCAAATGCCGATGAGGTCCAGCAGCTCAGCACTGCTCCAAGTGGGGGATCGCCTGGTGCGTGGAGCCGGCATGCCCACCTGGAAAGATGCGCTGAGACCACTGCACGCATCACTGAGCAAACAGGAAGGGGGCTTTCAAATTTGCAAGGGAATGTATGGGGTGGAGCTGACGGTTGGTCACCTGAGGGCAGGGCAGTAGAGTTCAAACTGATGGCCAGAGAGGTGAGAACAGGCATTGTGGGACACCTCCCAGAGGCCAATCACAGCACTGTAATCACCACGGTGTCTACACTGGCACCACAGTGCTGTAGCCCCGGCGCAGAAAGCTCTACGCCTCTCGTCGGGGTGGTTTTTTTAGAGCACTGCATCTGCGCAGTGTCTGCACAGTAAGTGGCTTGGCAGCGTGTACACCTCGGGAGTTACAGCGCACAAAGCTGCTTTACTGCGCACAAACTTGCCAGTGTAGACAGGGCCTAAATCAGCACATAGAGGCACTTATGTCAGCGAGAGCCAAATTTAAGCAAAGACACTTCCACAGCTAAGTCGACATAAGCTGCCTTGTGATGACCTAACTGTGTCGTGTAGACCAGGCCTTAAGCTTAACTATCTGTCCCATCTTGTATCAAGCTCAGGGTATCTCTACAAGGCAATGTAAGTGCAGGGTTAGTGGGACTCGAGTCAACTGACCAGTGCTAGGGAACCCTGGGCTTGAGCATCTACACTATTTAAACCCTCTGTTAAAACTTTTCTAACCTGTGCTTGAATCTAGGGCTCTGGCATCCACACGCCAGTGTGCAGACCTGAGCCACTGTAACCATATCCTAGAGTCTCTAGCACTCCCCGCCCCCAAATGTGGCCACTGTGGTGCAATGTGGGAAAACTTTACTGCCCACCCTGCATGTTACCAGGAAGCAGCTTGCTTTGCAAAAGGTTTGATCCGTTTGCTCCCCATTGCAAGCCCAGGAGAATTTCTGACATTGGGCTTGCAGATAAGTGATCAGAACAGAGGGAGTTAACGCTGACCTGAGCAGCTGCTGTTTGCCAAAGTCGGGGGGCTTCTGTTTAAAATGGAGTGGGATTGCAGATCGTTGGGATAGAGAAGACTAAGGAGGTTGTCCCATGGAATTGTGGGATACTTCCAGATGACTCGAAGGACCCAAGTCAAGCGGAGCCATGGCTACATTGTAAAGCAATAGGGCTCAGACTCTGGGTCCCAGTTTGATTTGAGCTCGGACCTTCCAGCCCTGCAGGGTCCTGGGACCCTGGGTCCAAGGTCTGGGTTAGCACAATTGCGGTGAAGACGTGAGTGGCGGTTAGCTTGAACCCAGGCTCAAGTACAGGTTTGCACTGCAGTGCAGACATGCCCTCAGGCAGTCTGATTTCTTTCCCCAAACAGAAGAGCTCTGTGTAGTTTGAAAGCTTGTACCTTCCACCGACAGAAGTTGATCTAATAAAAGATTCACCTCACCCACCTTGTCTCTCTAATATCCTGGGACCAACAGTGCTACAACAAGACTGCAAACAACTAAGAAAAAAAGGCCATCACGCACCGATCAATAACAACCCAACTTACTGTGCTCTGAGATAGAAACTCCCCACCTGCCCATTGCACTTTGGGTCTGAACCGTTGTTGGCTATTCTGAAAGTCAGGTTCTTGAAGGACAGGGAACTGAATGGTGTTGTATGGGTGTCGAGTACATTGTCAGCATCTTACTAATAAATAATGGTGATTATTATAATAAAGTGGAAAGATAGAAAACAAAAAAAGGACGTTCCAAAATTCACAGCAATACTCTCCATTTATAAAGTGCCTGTCATCTGAGGCTCTCAAAATGCTTCCATAAGCCAAGGAAACAGGTGCAAGTTAGAAACCTTAAGAGGGGATGAGTAGCAGGAAGAGTCTATAAAAGACCAGAGACAGCATTAGTGTAGGAAAAAACCAACTGCAAGATGATGTAATGATTCTCCAAATGCTCTCCAATATGCAGGCATAAGATTTTTGTATTTATATAGCACCTTCCACTGGCAGATCACAAATAGTTTTACAGACCAACACAGATTTAGCTTCACAAGGCTCTTGTGTTCCTAAGCTCATTTTACAGATGGCAGAATTAAGACAGAAGTGAAATGATTTGCCCAAGCTCAAGCATAAAGTCTGAAGTAGAACCACAATCAGAACCCAGGTGGTCTCTTGGCTTCTAGTCCTGTGTATTAACTACAAGATCATCCCACATCCCCTGAAGATTTACCTCTTCTGGAACAAAAAAAAAAAAAGCCCTTTTGTGAACACATCAACCATATGTCCCTCAACAGTCTTACGACGTGTGCACAATCATTGCAGTTCAGTGCACAAGTGGTATCCTGATTTGTGAAGGACCTTAGCTGGGCTTCCCAATGCAACACTACCCTTAGGCACTACTACATCCCTCCACCTTCCACAAGAGGCTGTAATCTGCTCTTGTCCAGGGGAGGATGGAGCCCATATTAAACAGAAACGTCATTGAAAAAAAGCTTCAGAAGGGAACGATTTATACGAGTGACTCTTCTGTATATAAAGAGTGCTTTCCACAGGCAGGCAGCACAAGAATAGATGGAGACCTGTCAAAAAATGATACACAGGCAGCTAAGTGAAGCTCTAGCATTCATCAAGAAACAATGTTATCAAAGATGAATAGCTTGGGAACTGCTTTCACGAACATTTACACAGGTCTTCACCTCCTGGCAACACAGAGACATCAAAGTCGTTATACCGCGCTGACTCATAACAGCGCAGGAGAGCTTTGCACAAAGCTTTGTTATTTTTAAATAATTTTTAAAGGGTCTACTCAAAGGTGAAGGGTACATAACACAAAGGAGTTGTTCCAAATGGGTTCAAAGAGAAGTTGTTTTCAGACTCCTTGCCACGCTTTATTAGCATGGAAATTCAATAATCTCATTAATTACAGAAAATAACGTAAGGTGGATCCGCTGGGCTATGGTACAATTTGAGCTCTGCTTCTGTGGGTAATTGCCAATGACATGTCTGAGAGAAATATCACAGAGATACATAACAAAGGGCAGCTCCGCTTTACAGCATAGATGTTGTTGCTATGGAAACTTGTCTTTGCTCCCATCCTGGAGCTAGAT
Organism: Chelonia mydas; assembly: GCF_015237465.2. Classification (NCBI taxonomy): domain Eukaryota; kingdom Metazoa; phylum Chordata; order Testudines; family Cheloniidae; genus Chelonia; species Chelonia mydas. Next base: position 21,181,407 of record NC_057853.1, read on the forward strand.
GATTTATGTATGTGTAAGAATTTCTCTTTTGAGAAGAGAGAGAGAGAGAAATACCTCATTCTCTTTCTCTCAATCATTCTCTCTTTATTATAACTACCTATGCATTATAATCATTGTCCATCCATCTGTCCATCCATTCATCCCTTCATGGTTGTGTTCTTTCTTTCTCTTTCTTTCTGTCTTTCTTTCTTACAAACTACACATTTGATGATCTGCGTGTGAACATAGTATTGACACAAACTGGTTTGTGGGTGTGTCTCTGTACACCATTGTCCTCTACGAAGCTGAAGAAGAACTCTTGAATGGTCTGTCACCTCTAAAGTCCTACATTGCTAACATCTACCTAAGGTGGTTCTTTCTCTACAGCAACAGGGGCTGGTGCTTTTGCAGCTGGAAGCCTGAGGTTCTGTCCCTTCCATTGCAGTGAAGTTCCCAATAGTCATGCAGCATAGTGACAAACATGACATTTCTTCACAGCCATGGATTTGTTAGTGTTTTGGCAGCACAGAAGGAACTGTGGGTCAGGAGAACACACTGCCCCTGTGAGAGTGAAAGACACTCATACGGCCACAGAGGAACTGCCTTTGGCCAGTCCTCAGTAAGTTCTACATAGGTTCAGAGGGCTGGTTGTGCTGGTGTAGGATGTTTGAAGAAGGTGGCATTGGGGCGCACAAAGAGTAAAATGGCAGAGTGGGGAGAGTGGTCAGTTTGGATGAGCTATTGCCAGCAGGAGAGTGAGTTTGTGTGTGTATGGGGGTGGGGGGGTGAGAAAACCTGGATTTGTGCTGGAAATGCCCCACCTTGATTATCATGCACATTGTAGGGAGAGTGGTCACTTTGGATAGGCTATTACCAGCAGGAAAGTGAGTTTGTGTGTGTGATTTTTGGAGGGGGGTGAGGGGGTGAGAGAACCTGGATTTGTGCAGGAAATGGCCCACCTTGATTATCATACACATTGTGAAGAGAGTGGTCACTTTGGATGGGCTATTACCAGCAGGAGAGTGAGTTTGTGTGGGGGGGGGGGGGGAGGGGGGACGGAGGGTGAGAAAACCTGGATTTGTGCTGGAAATGGCCCAACTTGATGATCACTTTAGATAAGCTATTACCAGCAGGAGAGTGGGGTGGGAGGAGGTATTGTTTCATGGTCTCTGTGTATATAATGTCTTCTGCAGTTTCCACAGTATGCATCCGATGAAGTGAGCTGTAGCTCACGAAAGCTCATGCTCAAATAAATTGGTTAGTCTCTAAGGTGCCACAAGTACTCCTTTTCTTTTTGCGAATACAGACTAACACGGCTGTTACTCTGAAACCTCTTTAAGTACAGTACTGTCTGCCAGGGGGCTGTCAGATGCCCCAGTATAGCTACACATACATGCATGTCTCACTCCCAACTAATTACTCATTCCCCCAAACATCCATCAGTTTAAAAACAAAGACCTGAAGCCTCATACTCTGAAAAGTTAAGCTACAGCAGTCAACAGAGTCTGGCCCTTCGTATGAAAAAGGATATAGAATGGGGATGTCAGTTCTTTGAGAAACAGTATGATGACCTTTAAGGCCCTGGTACTGCAAATCTCATGTATATGGATAACTTTATTCTCATGAGTAGTCTTATTGGGGTCAATGGAATGAGACCTCTGCATAAAGTTATTTATGTAGCTATTTACAAGATTAGGGCCTAATGTAGAAATCCTACTCATTTTAATTTTGAGCGAAGCTGCAGACACATATTTACTCACTGTAGTTCAAGACAGATCCTTTGGAAGTCATCAAGCATCCCTATAAGGCCTAGCTTGTATCTGAAATGTAATTTCATACTTGTACTTTTGCCAGGTAACATGGCATTATCTAGACACAATATTTTTTTAGGAAGATGCATATAATTTTTGTTCTCTTGATGGTTTGTAAACAACTGTGCTCTCCTAGGCTAAATCAGGATTTCAGCATTTTAAATTTTCTAAAGAACAGTGTGAGCCTCTTAATCTGAAAGAAAGAAAACCTTCCATATTGATGAGCTCCTTCTTTCAGCCCTGAAACTCACGGATCAGTAAAATTTTCCTCTACGTTCAGAGAGTTGATTATAAGCCTAGTCTATCAGTTCTATGCCACCTTGGCAGAGACCTTCAGGGTAACTTTCTTCCACTGAGACCTGCCAGGGTCTCGCCTTTGATCTTGGTTCAGGAATGCTAAATCATGAAATGGAAGCACAGGGGAAACTATTTATGCAAAAATTATAAGAAGAGCCATGTGGCATTTGGAGCTCCTTGCTCTGTAACTTCTCCGGCACCCATCATGTTTTTGCTCTTTTTCAAAAAACATATTTTTAATTCCTGTGTAAGACCAAAGTTAATCTCTTGACACAACTAATCAATTCTTTGTAGCAGACACTTCTTTCCCCCCCCTCCCCCCGGCCATGAATTTGTGGCTGAGAGCTAGCTACTAGCTTCTCCCCCAGCCTTCTCACTCACCCTCAGTTTCCAGTTCCTTAAGGCTGACAAATACCCTTATTAATGTTCCAAAATCAATTATATTAATAAAGCCTGGGGGGAATTGAAGGGTTGCTGTTCCGAACTCACCTTTAATTATCTAGGGTGTTTACTTCCCCCATTGATGGAACTGTCTAACTTTATGAGAGATCACAGACAGAATTGCAGTGCCCAACACACTTGTTCGCCCTGGATACGTGTTGCTTTATTATCATTATTAGAGCCTTTTACTTCTGTTTTGCATTTGAATGGTGGCTTAAAAACAGTTTTCAACTTAGTTCTGATGCAATATGATCTAGAGACAGTCCCAGCTCCACACTGCATATCACACAGAGTAATAATCCACAATATATGTTCAATTATAACATTGCTCCAAGCCATCCAGCCTTGTTTGTGCAGTAGGCAATGCTCTGTGACCTGCAGCTATACCGCAGTACCTGACACGGGGTATATTACCTCACAGTAACTCACAGCAAATCAGTTTAAGGTGCATTATGATACATGATCCTTGGTGTGTTTGAATAGCCTGCACTGTGAGTGGTTTCTCTCTTTCAATTACATCCTCTTTGCCACAAGGAACTACTGACAAGAGCTTATTATAAAAATAATCCCCTCAGAACTGGTGGCTTTATAGATGTCGCTTTAATGGGCAGGTCAGGACTGAGGTGCACAGGCAAGAACCACGTGGGGGAAGCAGCGCTAGGAGACCCTCGCTCTCATAAGCACTGAATCCACTCACTCTTCCCTTTTTTAAAGAAAATTTAAATGGATGGATGTTTCCCTCCTAGTTTAGCAAAAGTAGATTGATCAGGGATGTAAAGGAACAGGGCTGGAGACGAGATTCCAGGACAAATTAATCTCGGGTAGAACTCCAGTGGGGAGCAGTATGGGAGGGGAATTAAACCCTGCCCTTTTCATTTGCCCCTTCCTGATCCTGCTTATGTGGTAGGAGTGTAGTCTGCTCATCTCACCAACCCTCTACATGGTGCAAAAACACCTGGCCAGTGTGGTGAGAAAAGACCTTTGACTCAATTCGTTCATTCTTTGCTTGGCTCTTGACAAGTGCACCTGGGAGAGCAAAGGGTGTTGATGGGTTGGGGGTGAAAACAGCACAAGGGCAGGGAGGTGGAGTGAGAGCTAAGGAGGAGAGAAAAGAAAAATTTCCCTTCATCCTTGTGCAGTCTCTCCCCAGCAGAGAGAAAATCTCATCCAGCCCCTGCCTGAAGCTTGGCAGCTCTGGAGCCGAGAGGGAAACTGCCTTGAGCCTCTTCCTAGCAAATGTAATCAGAAAAATGTAATCTACCTGGTGATCACTGAGCAGCAAGGTTCTTCCCTGCATCCAGTGGGATCAACTTGGATGCAGGTGACAGAGAATGAATGGGAGATTGGCCACTAGAGAGATGGACAAATATAGATAGATGTATTTCCTACCACCCATTGGTGTCTGGAAAGAAAAATACCATTTACTGCTTTAGAGTTAACTCGTTTATTAGATAAGATCACTCAAACCAGTCATCAAACTGGATAATGAGACAGGCCCCATTTCAGGGAGATTATTGCTTTATTATGGATGGAACATTCTGCAGATGTCTTAATTTTACAAAATTCATTTCACTTTATCAAGATTTCTTGTCTATCTTATTTGATTTAACATTTGTTAAGAGCGATTTGTCTCTCTCTGATACTTAGGACCCATGCAGTCCAATCAAGCAAATTGTCTGTAATTTAAGGCATTCCTGGGGGATTCATATTAGCATGGGACCTTTGGTTTAGTTTTTTTTTTTAAATACATTCTGCATTAATGATTTCCCTCATGATTTCTTCTTTTATCTGAGTCTTTCCTGCCAATATGCCCATGTAGCACAGTTCTAGATAAATCAGAACTGCAGCGTGAAGTGGCATGAAAGCAGAGCCACAAAAATCTGATTGAAGTTGTAAGCGAGGGAGAGAAATGCGAGCCCATCAGAATCTGAATTAATTAAAGATTTTATTAGCATCTGTCGGCACCTGAGGAAAACTTGTCCTTTTTTTACTTATTTTAAACGCAGAATTGCATGTAAAGGCATTTGTGGGTCATGCCAGGGAAACCTCAGACTGTTGGGCAACACAGCAGCACCAAACCTGCTGATGGCCCTGGAAGACAGGCAGTGGCGTTTATATTTTCCACAAGCAATCAGTCCAGGCCGATGGAGCTATTGCAATCATTGGGATCTAACCCCGAGCTGAGTTGTTCTGCTGTGTATCCGAATCAATACATTTCCAAATTTTGGCATGAGTTTTCTGGTGTGTTCGCCATGGAACTAAACAGGCTGAGGTCTCTGTACTCAAAACCCCAAACCATGGGACCCGAAACCTTGGGGCCCCGCAGAACAGCTGTGACTGGTGGGTGCTGAGCACTCCCTTTTTTTTTTCCCTGGGTGCTTGAGCCCCAGAGAACCCATGGAGTCGGTGTCTATGATACTGTGGGTAGCAACTCAGAGGTGGACAGCAGACTCTGTGGAGATGCTTCTTTCCCTCCTGCACACGTGGGTGGGGAGCGAGCAGGAAGGAGTGAAGAATGGGTGCGGCCTTGGCTCTGCATCACAATGAACCAGTCAGCACAGCTGTGCCAGCACACTGGGGGACTTACGCTACACCAGGTAGAGGGGCTGATGCATAGTACTTCCTCGCCCATAGCAGCAGCATACAGGGAAGCTGATTATGACTCTTAGCCAAAATCTGATTCCTGATCTGTGCCTGGGGTAGCACAGCTATGTGCTGCTCCTTACACAGGGTTTATGGCAAAACCATGACTGAGCCCTTTACGACTAGCAAACATTCTTGGCAAATGGGGCTGGTTCACATAGAGAAAAAAAAGGGACACGTTTGAAATGAATAGTATTTCCAAGAAACAACTGGACTGGGACAATCAGGGACAGCACCCTTTAGCACCACCCCAGTGAACATAATGCATAGATCTGGCCACGATCTTGGTATGTATTTGAGCAGACTGCTGCAGGGCTGTATTTTGAAATGAATGTTTCAAACCAGCCTTTGCTGAGATAACTGCCGGGAAGTAGAACCCCTGCAGAGAACTGAAGATTGCTGGAGCTTGCAGCCAAGCAAACCAACATTAGTGGACACCATGACTCTTAAAAGTTCTGTATTAAACTGCAGAGAATGAGGTCAACCAGATTATGTTTGCTTTCGTTTCAAAGGACCTGGAACAGGACTACTTAGATTGTGTGTGTGTGATCTTTAATGATCTTTTCTCCCATCTGCAAACCACAGATTTGGCTTTGAGCCTGTGATCTGCTCAGTAGCACTGTGGCTGAAATACCATTTTCATTCTTGTTTATATTGTTGTTTTTCCTTTCCATTTTGCTCGATTCCTGATTGTTCCTCTCTTTACTATCCTGGCTTATTTCATTATACTCACCAGCAACCACATACCACACAACAGAACCACTAACCCAGGAACCTATCCTTGCAACAAAGCCCGTTGCCAACTGTGCCCACATATCTATTCAGGGGACACCATCACAGGGCCTAATAACATCACCCACACTATCAGAGGCTCGTTCACCTGCACATCTACCAATGTGATATATGCCATCATGTGCCAGCAATGCCCTTCTGCCATGTACATTGGTCAAACTGGACAGTCTCTACGTAAAAGAATAAATGAACACAAATCAGATGTCAAGAATTATAACATTCATAAACCAGCTGGAGAACACTTCAATCTCTCTGGTCACGCGATTACAGACATGAAAGTTGCGATATTACAACAGAAAAACTTCAAATCCAGACTCCAGCGAGAGACTGCTGAATTGGAATTCATTTGCAAATTGGATACAATTAACTTAGGCTTGAATAGAGACTGGGAGTGGCTAATTCATTATGCAAGGTAACCTATTTCCCCTTGCTTTTTCCTACCCCCCCCCCCCTCCTCAGACGTTCTTGTTAAACCCTGGATTTGTGCTGGAAATGGCCCACCTTGATTATCATACACATTGTAAGGAGAGTCATCACTTTAGATAAGCTATTAGCAACAGGAGAGTGGGTTTGTGTGTGTGTTGGGGGGGGGCGGGGGAAGAAAACCTGGATTTGTGCTGGAAATGGCCCACCTTGATTATCATACACATTGTAAGGAGAGTGATCACTTTACGTAAGCTATTACCAGCAGGAGAGTGGGGTGGGGGGAGAGAAAACCTTTTGTAGTGATAATCACCCATTTTTTCATGGTTTGTGTGTATAAAAACGTCTTCTGTACTTTCCACAGTATGCATCCGATGAAGTGAGCTGTAGCTCACGAAAGCTTATGCTCAAAAAAATTGGTTAGTCTCTAAGGTGCCACAAGTACTCCTTTTCATTATTCTCCCTATGAGGCTTTTATGCAGACTCTGTAGGTGGAGGGGGAGCTTCCCTGATTTCTTTTTTGCATTTCATGCACTTATCTATTGGGTAATCAATGCACATATACACACACAAAAGAAAAAAATCAGTAAAAATCTGTTTAGGAAAATATCAAAGAAAATGCAGAAACAGGAGCCCCATGATCTGACTCATTTAAAACTAGACTGGGCAACACTCTGGGCAACACTGTAGGAACAGTCCTGCGCTGGCCACCATGGGATGGACTAAATGACCGAATAGGCCTTTATCATTATTTGATTATATGGCTTCATGGATCCATTTTCTTTAGAGATGCATCCTCACTGCTACCACCAGTGGGCCCAGTATATCTCAATAGTCGCATGCACAGCCAGTGGAGGAGCAAGTGATTTCTCGGAAGCCACCCGATCCTCTTCCCACTGTGTCTGAGGCTGAGTGACAACTCTGTGACCCTCCCACCCTTTTCTGACCTGAGGAGCAAGAATCCCCCCCCTCCAGAACCCACTGGTACTCATGTGCCACCCCCTTACGTAACACGAAACATGTACACTTTAGCTCCACAAACATCCTCCCTGTCATGCTAGAAGGTTGCAGACCCTGTTTAGAGAGAAATTAACCAAGCAATCATTTAAATGTTTCTCATTGCTAATGATCCTTGATCCATGAAGGCAAACCTAATGACTTTAGGCTACACAAAGCCATTCCACGCTACGAGTATGACTGTTAATATGGCTGCCATCAATAGAACATTTGTAATATAGAGTCAGAAAGAGATCTTTACAAAGCTCAGCACAGTGGGGAAATGATGGACTTCAAGGGCAATACTGTTTATATAAGCTTGGTGGTGAATCCTCACTTAACCTCCTTTGTGGTACTGTGCAGGCTACTATCTCCGAAGCAATTGCAAAACCACCCTCTTTCGTGCACCTGGCTCATTAGCACACAGGAGCAGGATCACGTAGCTAAGGAGGGAGGGAGAGAGAGAGAGAAGTTGATCTAAGAAGCAGCACTCTGCAGCATTTAAAGCCATACTGCAGGCAGGGAGTCAGGTGTGCCCCAATAGTAGGGTGACCAGATGTACCAATTTTATAGGGACAGTCCTGATATTTGGGGCTTTTTTTATATGGGCTCCTATTACCCCCCCAACCACCCTGTCCCAATTTTTCACACTTGCTATCTGGTCACCCTACCCAACAGTGCTTATTTCCCAACAAAGCCCCTTCGGATGGTGCCATACGTAATGTCCCAATATGCAAGCGGAGAATGAAAAATAAAGGGGCGACTACATGGGAATCTGGAAAGGTGTGGCTTGGGCATATGGCATGCCAAGGAATTATATGTAATGAGCTGAGATAAGCAATATTAAGCATGGTCTAGTGAGCGGAACACTGGACTGAAATACATACAGGAGCTGCTGGGGTCTGTTCCCAGTTCTGCTACTGACTCACTCTGTGACGCTGGAGAAGTCACTGAACCTCTCTAGGTCAATCTCCCTCTCTGGCAAATATAGATGATGGACAAGATTCATCACCACGGGCATAGTTAGGGATGTGGAATATATGTCCCTTGCATCCACAGGGGAGCTACCCCAGTCATCTCCAGCGGGAGGCAGATGGTGGTTGTACCTGGAGGTTTTGTTGGGAGAGGCCAGCTTTATTTATACATGAGGATCCCCCTGGGAAATGCATTTCAGATGCACTGCAAGGCCCCCTCCCCAGTGGAGCAGGGGTGGTGGGAAGCTTGTGACATTGTGACTTAATGTGTGTGACTTAATGCCACCTTGGGCCTGTAGCCTGGCTTGTACAGCGGGAGTGAACTGGGCCCAGGAATATTTACTCACTCCCCTCAGCGTGGGATTTCGAGGATTGATTAGGTAATGGCTGTACAGAGCCGAGAATGTGTCAAGTGCTCAGTGTTATTGGGGATTTCAATGCACCACAGAGCGCTGCACTTTAAACAAGGGGAGGAGAGCCTGTTGGCAGTACCCGGGGCTGCAACACTGGACAATGCATCACCCATGTCTCTGCCAAGCCTTTGGAGAGGGGTCTGCCGATAACAAAAAGCCTCCCTGAAGTTCTGCACTCTTCAACTTACACCTAGGCTTGCTCTCAACCTGGGAATAATCAAGAGACCATGCCGGCTACATACGACAGGATGCATTAGGCCCATCTTAGAATGGGTGTAAGAGGACCAATACATACCCCAATACCCAGGTTTAGGCCCAGCTGGCTACAGAGGCAAGTACACACTGTAGCTTCTGAAGGGGTGGTTCATTGATTGAGCAACCTAGGATAGATTGTGCCTTCTCTTCTCCCCTGGGGATGTACATCACTCCTCCATCCCCTACTCAGCACTGTACCTTATTGACCCTGTGTTAGACTTCTCCTACGTGCTTCTGCAGCTATTAAACCAGAAATGATTACAGCTTAACAGGCCAGGAATCCCTTGGCTACCAATTGGTACTGCAGCTAATGACCAATGCGTTCCGTATTAATTATCCTTTACCTACTAAGAAAATTAGGAACTCCTCCTTAATTCTCCTTAATTCAGGAGAATTAGTCGGGTTAGATGATAAAACGGAGTAATAAACAGCAGTGCCTGTGCCTTACACAAGAGAAGTAAGGAAACATAAAGGAGGCTGACTACAGTATTCTAGGGCCTGCTACATGCCTAACTCCATTGAAATCTATAGGAATTGTGCATGCACTAGGGCCATGATCTGACTCCACCCCCATGCTTCACATCAACTCAAGCTAGGCTGTTCTCCTTGTTGAGGAAAGACTGTTCCTGGTCCTGGGGGTAAGGCAGGGAACAGAAGCACATGAAGCCAGCTGCAGAGAGGCTGCTCCTCGCACCAGCATCCAAGGGCCGGCAGTGCCGAAATGAGCCCCTGACAACCCAGCCCAGCAGGGAGCTGCAGTGTGCAGGGAGGGACTTGAAAAGGGGAGTCCGCGCCACTGCTGAGGTAGGGAGGCCCAGCCTGCCTGCTCCAGGCTGCGATGGCAACCCCCTATTGAGGGCCCTGGGAGGGAGGGGGGCAGGATGGGAAGTGGAGCACAGCTGCCCTGCACCAAAACCACAACTTTGACAAACTGTGGCCACCACTTTTTAACCAAAAAAAACCCAAATGGTCTCACAGCCTTAAACACAAAGACTTCAAGATCCGACCCAGTAGAAATTTTGCCCAAGCAGGGACCTTGTGACTGAGTTCAGTGTGAAATTTCTCCTGTGATACCTGCCTAAAGGCAAGAGCTGAAGTCCAGTAAATAGAGGGTGAATGGCTCACCCTGTAAATTAGGGGAACACTGAGACATGCGTTAACAACAGAAATTGCCTTCTCCTTAATAAACTACCATAAGATGTGTAACCTACAACAGGCAAAGGAGACAGGTTTCTCCCTGAAGTTTCTTCATGAATCCCATTTACTTTTCTCCTCTCGTTCCAGTTGTTCTCACGCTCCCTCAACACAAACAACAGGCTCAGACGTAGACCTATGCCAGAGCTTTGGGGGTTCTTTTTTTATTCTGGTCATAAAGGCTGACTGACCGTGAGTTTGTAGGTGTTTCTGAAGAAGGCGTGCAAAGGAAAGTTTGTCCGACTTGGACTATCTAACGGTCAGCTAGCTCCCTAGTAGAGTTGGCCAGAAAATGACATTTTGATGACATAGGCTGTTATGCTGAGAAAGGGGGCTGGGACGAGAGACAGAGACTCACACACTTGATAGCCTGGTGGTTAGGGCACTGGCCTGTGGAAGACCCAAGCTCAAGTCCCAGCTATGTCTATACTGCGATTAGACACCCGCAGCTGGCCCGGGCCAGCTGACTCAGGCTTGCGGGGCTGTTTAATTGTAGTGTAGACTTTCTGGCTTGAGCTCTGGGACCCTCCCACATTGCAGGGTCCTAGATCACAGACTCCGGTCCGAACATCTACACTGCAATTAAACAGCCCCTTAGCCCCTGGAGCCCAAGTCAGCTGGTAGAGAACAGCAGCAGGTTTTTAATTGCAATGTAGACATGCAGAATGATCTGGGATGAAAACCTCTGCTCTGAGTCAGACTGAGCAAGGACTTGAATCTGGGTCTCCAACATCCCAGGCCAGTTGCTTTGAAACAGAATTGTTATCCTGCGGTTAACTCTACTTCCTAGGGCTGTTATTCTGAGAGCTACCTCTTCATATTTTTTTAATTTCCTTTTTCTATTTCACTTTCAATCTCCTCTCTCCCTCTCTGACAATTCCGCCTGGCTGCTTTCCAACAGGCCTGTCCAGTTTATCCCTGTACATGCAGATAATACAAAAGGATACAAAGAAGGCTGCAAATGCAATTATAAAACTGTCTCTTCTGCCCAGGCAGTTTTTAAACAGCAACCTCCCTTTCAGCACTGCTGGAAGAGAAGAAAAAGTAATCTAGAGCCCTTCTAAGCAATGTCATTATTTATTCTGGATGAAATGTCCTGCAGGAAGCTTTAATTAGACCACATGTACGATAAACGAACAGAGAAGGCTGAAGAAAAAAAAACCACTAAAAAGGGTAATGGTGTGATTACTTCTACTTCTTAAAGTTGTAACTCTTGGAGATGAGCCCAGTTTACACATGGCTTGGGAGCTGGAAGTAGGGACACGTATGTTATGGCAGAAGATAGGTTAGCCTGGCTTGAGCTAGGATGAAGCACAGCAGGGGTGGGACAACTGCCCTCTCCTCCTGTTCCACCTAAATGCTCCCCTGCATTGCTACCCTATGCTCCAAGCCACAATGCCACTCACTCAAATTTGGCATGGCCGCCCCTCCAAAGACAGGGGTTTTAAATGAAAAATTGGGATTTCAACTAAATGAACATTTTCATGGAAAGTGTCTGCTTACCACAAAAAAAAAAATAAAAAAAAAAAATGGACTTTTTGTTGGAAAACCAAAAAAAACCCCAAATTGTTTTTTCAATTGAAAATGTTTGTGGAAAACCCCTCAATTTTTCTCCCAGATATTTTAAATATAATAACACATGCACAGACACAAAAACACATATGTCTTCGGAAAGCATATTCATATGCCATTTAATTGTCAAATGCATAAAAGCAGGCTAAAGAATTGTCCTAAGATTATCCCTATGCATCCAGATACAGGTCCAAGAACTAATGAGGAACAACACACAGACAGACACACACAGAGTCCAGTTCTGCAACCCATTTTCATGCAAAACTCTTACTGACATTAGAGGAGTACTGTCAGCTCAAATTTGGACCCGTATTTAGATTTTGAGAAACTATTTTTTTAAACAAAATTTAAGACCAATAAAAATGTTGCCATGTTTTCTTTTTAGGCCCTGATTCAAGAAAGCACTTAAGCACATGGTTCACATGGATTTAACAATATGCTTAAAGTTAAGTATGTGCTATCTTGAACTGTGCATTTGAGATCTGTAGATGAAAATACCTCTCTCTTATACGGAAGTTATTATTTTCAGGTCTAATTTGCATGCATGTTTTTTGTAATTGCATGTGCAAGTTATTCACACAAAAATATGTGCGTTTTTGCACTTACAAATGAAGTTGCATTTTTCTTTAAAAAAAAAAAAAAGTAGGCCAGTAATTCTTACTTTAATATTACAACATTTTGCTTACATCTTGTGAACGCTTTCCAAATGTACATAAAGTTCCATATTCAAACTAATTATATTGCAGACCTTTAATATTTCTCAAGGGCACCTTCCCGTGTGTGTGTTTTTATGGTTATATTTAAAAAGGAGTATATATATATATATATATATATATATATATAGGGAAAAAAGGCACATAAGCCCATACAGAAGAGAAGAAAATAGTTATAAGACCAGTCTATCACATACTAGCCACTGTTGGAGATAGGACAGAGGACTAGATAGACCACGTGTTTGATTAGGTATGGGCAATTCCTACATTACTGTGAAGAAAAGAAAGAAGATAGTGGTTCTTTGTGTCTTTTTTGCATGATTTATCATACAAAATGCAAATGGCAGAATATGGCCAAATTTGGCAGCTACACCCTGCTGACGTCATACAGGGGCAGAATTTAATCAGCATTGTAAAGTGAAGTTCTCTATTTAACCATACAACAAGTACAGCATGGTCAGCAGCTCCAAGCTTCCCAGGCATACCTCCGCTTACTAATGTGGCTCGGCCCTGTCCTGCTGTGATGATATCTAGCAATGAAAGGAGGAGTTCTGTCCCCATGTCCCATTCAGCCCTTGGCTTCTCTTGATTATACTGTTAATAAGGATGCTAATTAACCAGTATAGACAAGGATGCAAATTATTTGGAGGGACTGAACTGAGATCCCCTACTCATTTCGCCTAGCCCATTAACAGCCATCAGAAGGTGGTGATTTTCAGTCACTCTCAGTCTAGGACCCTTTCGGTCTGGTGATGTGGAGATGAACGGCCTTAGGTCAGTGCCAGTCCCCCTGAGCCAGGCAGCCTCTCAGGCCTTTTTAACCATCTCTATGAAGATTCCAAATCCTGCCTCTGCTTGTTCATTTGCAGGCACATAGCCTTACCTTGTCAAAACCTCGCCTGGGTTTTCATTGTTTGATGTTCATTACGTTTTATGGGTCTCCTGCAGATAGGCTCCCAGGGACTGCTTTGCAAAGGTAAGAGGTAAAACATTTCTTTCTTATACATATTCTGAATAGTTAAATGCATTTTCATGTTATTCCATGTGCTGTAGAGATACTAAATGTCCTTTGCATCTAAATATTGTTCATGAGCCCGTCATTAGTCTGGGAGTCTCCTGCAAGTCCCTTTGACTTGAACAGAAGTTGGGGCTGCTCAGAGCCTCTTAGGAACAGGTCTTAGTCATACAAAAGCTTTTGAGTCTCAGGTATTCTTTCTACCAAGGTTTCTTCAGGTGGGAAAGACAAAGCTGAGCTCACAATTATGACTGAATTTTAGGCAGTTGGCTGAGAGCAGAGTAAGATTTTGCCCAAACCAGAGCCTCTTGTTAGTCAATGCTGGTCCCAAGACAGCCTGGAGATCAGCCCAGAAGCCACTCCTGAGGGAGTTGGGTATAAGGGGAGATGGAGAGAGAGCAAGATTAAAAATTACAAATAACCCAAAGTGGTAATTTCTCACGCGATTAACTAAGAAAAACGAATCATGATTAAAAATATTAATCGTGATTAATCACACTGTTAAACAACAAAATACCAATTGAAATTTATTAAATATTTTGGATGTTTTTCTACATTTTCATATATATTGTATTCTGTGCTGTAATTGAAGTCAAAGTGCATATTTTTTATCACAAATATTTGCACTGTAAAAATGATAAAAGAAAACTATTTTTCAATTCCCCTCATACAAGTACTGTAGTGCAATCTCTTTTTGTTGTGAAAGTGCAACTTACAAACGTAGATTTTTTTTTTGTTACATAACTGCACTCAAAAACAAAACAATGTAAAACTTCAGAACCTCCAACTCCACTCAGTTCTACTTCTTGTTCAGCCAATCGCTAAGACAAACAAGTTTGTTTACATTTACAGGAGATAATGCTGCCAACTTTTTATTTACAATGTCACCAGAAAGTGAGAACAGGCATTTGCATGGCACTTTTATATCCGGCATTGCAAGGTATTTGCATGACAGATATGCTAAGCATTCGTATGCCCCTTCATGCTTCAGCCACCATTCCAGAGGACATGCTTCCATGTTGATGACGCTCATTACAAAAAATAATACATTAATTAAATTTGTGACTGAACTCCTTGGCGAGAATTGTATGTCCCCTGCTCTGTTTTACCTGCATTCTGCCATATATTTCATGTTATAGCAATCTCGGATGATGACCCAGCACATGTTCACTTTAAGAACATTTTCACAGCAGATTTGACAAAAAACGCGAAGAAGGTACCAATGTGAGATTTCTAAAGATAGCTACAGCACTTGACCCAAGGTTTAGACTCTGAAGTGCCTTCCAAAATCTGAGAGGGACGAGGTGTGGAGCATGCTTTCAGAAGTCTTAAAAGAGCAACACTGATGCGGAAACTACAGAACCCGAATCACCAAAAAAAGAAAATCAACCTTCTGCTCGTGGCATCTGACTCAGATAAGGAAAATGAACATGCGTTGGTCCGCACTGCTTTGGATTGTTATCGAGCAGAACCAGTCATCAGCATGGACGCATGTCCTCTGGAATGGTGGCTGAAGCATGAAGGGACATATGAATCTTTAGCACACCTGGCACGTAAATATTTTGTGATACTAGCTACAACAGACTCATGAGAACGCCTGTTCTCACTTTCAGGTGACATTGAAAACAAGAAGCGCGCAGCATTTCTCTTGTAAATGTAAACAAACTTCTTTGTCTGAGTGATTGGCTGAACAAGAAGTAAGACCGAGTGGACTTGCAGGCTCTAAAACTTTACATTGTTTTATTTTTGAATGCAGGTTTTTTTGTTTGTTTGTTTGTTTACATAATTCTACATTTGTAAGTTCAACTTTCATGATAAAGAGATTGCACTACAGTACTTGTATTAGGTGAATTGAAAAATACTATTCTTTGTTTTTTTACAGTGCAAATACCTGTAATCAAAAACAAAGTGAGCACTGTACCCTTTGTATTCTGTGTTGTAATTGAAATCAATATTCCAGTATTTGAAAACGTAGAAAACATCCAAAAATATTTAAACAAATGGTATTCTATTATTGTTTAACAGTGCAATTAATCGCAATTATTTTTTTTAAAAATCGCTTGACAGTCCTAGTAATCTGTGTCGGCAACATTTAGTACAGCTGTTTCTTCCCTACTGGCTAACTCAGTCTATTAGCCACTGATCAGGTTTCCGTATTTAATAGAGGGGCCTAAGTAGCAATATTCGGATATGCACCTGGATTCTGGACACTTTGGGGTGTCTGGATCTGTGTTTGTGCGCCATCCCCATACACAGATAAAAGCTGTTGGCAAACTGTGGATCCAGATTCAGATTTCCAATACCCCCATAGTACAGGTGTTTTCAGACCCCCAACTTTAACTTTTGACCATTTCTGCCATTTAACATACCAGTATAACATAGCCAAGCTCAGCAACAACACCCAGGCCTTGTCAGTAATCACAGGGCCAAGCTTAAGCACAAATGCATACGTTGAAACCCATGCTTTTGCGGATCTCATTCAGCCTCAGCAGCTCATAGCTTGAGAAGGACTGGAGTCAGAGTCCTCAGTATTCTGAGGGCCCCAAAGTAGCATCCATCATATATGTTCATTTCTTGCCTCCAGCAGCAGCTCCAGCGGGGGGAGGACCTGTGATTTTGGGAGCCCCAATGGTAGCTTTATTGCTCAGGGCCCAACAAATTGCAACACCACAGCTCAGGTGTCTACACTGATAGCTCTGCTCTCCATGGCATTTGGCCATTTTGAATAAGCAGGAACAACTGGAGAAGCGATAACAGGACTCTTATTCAGTGCTTCATTTGTAACAAAAGAGGTGCCAGGGCTCAAGCAATTGTTTTACTTTCATATCTGACGCGGCAAGTCCAGCAGTGCCAGGCCTATGAACTGCCTAAGCCTAGAGGTGCCGGGGCTCAGCCCTGGCAAGCCCTGGCACAAATTAAGCACTGCTCTTATTTCTCATGATCCCATCTAGTCCTGTGGCTTCTCCATTCCTCGCATGAAGCTGTTATCTTCAGCTACAACATCATGTCTGGTTGCCATGGAAATGATTGTGATGTCCCAGGGGAAAAATTATGACTTCAGGTAGCAAACAGGCAGCAGGTGAATAGGACTCTTAGGAAGCCGGAATTTGGGTCACTTCAAATGTAATCCCATCCCTGTTCAGCAAAGCAGCTAAACTTAAGAGTAACTTCAAGTGTGGTTAAGTTTCATTGGCTTCAATGGGACTTAAGCACATGCTTAACTTTAGCCATATACTTAGGTGCTGAATTGGGGCCTTCGTCCCTGCTCCTGCTGAAGTCAGTGTGAGATATGTCATTGACTTTAATGGGAGAAAGATAGGATCCCAGGTCTTCATGCAATTATCCTGACCTACTTAGAAAAGGAAAAGAGAAATTCAGAAAAGATCTGCTCTGTCAGCAGCAGAGTCAACTTCAGCTAGTGTGCTTTTCAAAGGTTAACATTAATGTGCTGTATTAACATAAAGTTAACATACTGATGCTTCTGCTGGATGTTCTATGCACGATCCATTCCTGCTGTACATTGATTTCTGTCTGATAAACATAATACACACTGATGAAAGTAGGCAGAACCTGAAGGGAGACTGGCTTATCAGCCACAAACGTCTGGAAGAATCAGAAGTTGAAATCAAAGGATAATAATATTTACATCTTTAAATGGACTTGGAATGTGCATTAAACCAGAGGAAATGTCAATCCAGTCACCTTCACACCGATAATTCATCACCATACAGCATCCTCAGACATTTTTATATTGGAAAAACAAATTCAGTACACAAGAAAGTTAATTAAATTAGATGGAAAATGCCAGGAGTACACTGATATATAGATATACCATTCCCCATACACTCATGAACTTATATGTATCTACAACTACACTTTAGATGTATGATGAAACCCACATACCTATTCTGCACAGAAAAAAGGGGTCATTGATGTGTCTACACCCAACCTATAGATATATGAGATCCACCTACACTCCGTCTACCTCTAGGCTATACCTACAATCATTCTACTTCAGATCGCAGAAGTACAGCAACCGTTCTATAGACAGATGAGGTTAACCATGCCCCAGCCACAACCATCCCATCGACACAACGAGATCATAGGTGTATCAATGTGTACCATTTTCTAGCAAGACAATATTCCATGTTAATCCACCTTATAACCGCCCTGAAAAGACTCAACCACATGTACTGTACAAGTACCCTGCAGAGACAATGGGAATAGGCACAAACCTATAATTACCTAGTAAAGACAATCAGCTCACACATACTCCCACCACCTGTGGTTCTAAATGAGGAAAAGTGTTAGTTACACTGTTGTATTTCTATAGCATCTCTGGAGAAAAAACAGAGGATGTAATGAGCTACCAAGCTTGTGATAAGCTTATATGAGGCAGAATTAAAATGTACTTGCAATTTACCCCTACCACAGTTTCACCAATCTGTGAGGAGGAACACAGAACGGGGGGCACAATTAAACTTTCTCACTTCCTCTTTAATTTGAAGATATGCACACACACAGAGAGAGAGAGAGAGAGAGAGAGGTATTTATATGGTTTCACAGCCAGCAGTCATTTACCTTCCTCAGATAGAAGAGAGGCCAAAAGAAACAGATGTAGAATTACAGGAATAAAGACATGCTCTGGTAACGAGAAGCTGAATTATCATGATCCTGACAGAGCTGTGCAAACCTTGTGTAACGAAATCTAAAAGCAGCAGAACTGATGATGATTTGGGTATAGTTTTCCCTGGAGGTTTGATGATTTACCTTAAGTTCAAAGTGGAATTCAGCCACTATGAATTCATGGGAACAAACCCCAAAACCATCATGTGATGATGGGAAACCACCACAGAAAGAGTCACTGTCTTCTACTACTGACCAAGGAATTGTATTAGAAGAAAGAGTTTTATGACTTTGCTGCAAACTCCATCATTAACCCAAACTGCTGTGTTTTTGCACAGGATTATTTAGGAGTTTCACCGATCCAGGAAGTTATCCAAACTCAGCAAGATGATGAGCACACCTTCCAAGGGACTCACGGCTTGAAGTCAATGGGAGTCTTTCAAATGACTTCAGTGGGCTTTGGATTAGATTCTAAATAACCACACATACAGACACACACATCTACTGAACCCCAAATCCTTTTTTCCTGGCTCCCTTGTCCCTCATTATAATGATGGAGAAACAAGAAACACATGCCCATGCACCCATGTGAAATCAAACCTAGAGAAATGCAAATTTCTAAATAAAATATGTCTCAATCAGGGAAGAGACTCTTGTGCACAAGCTAAATCTGAGCTCACTTCAAATAAGCTTTACAGACAAACCCCCAGTAAATTCTGGCTCTCCTACCTAACGTAAGTTTTGGGACCCATTGGGATGAAGGGAGCTACATAATTGCAAGATCACCAATATCACTGGGCCAAATTTTGAAGTCCACACTCAATTTTTACTCAGTCCTTAGGCAAAACTGTCACAGACAACAGTAAGGTTTTGCCTGAGTAAGGATTGCATAAGAATGAGAATATGAGCCACTCCTTCTAAGCTAAATGGTACTTTGCTTTCATTTTTGAGAGTGTGCTTATGTGTAGGTGGTGATATGTGTGTGGTTATCTTTTCTCTTGGGAGATGTGCTAGTCGTCTTGGGCCAGATTTACAAAGGCATATAGGCACCCAGATGTAAATAGATGCCTAGTAGAATTTACAAAAGTGCCTAAGCAGGCTATGCAAACTCCATTCAAAGTCACGTTAAGACTCCTTGCTAGGTTGCATACATAGGCAGCAATAGAAGACTGTTACCATTTGACAACTAGTTGGCGCCCTCTGGTCCATCTTTCTCAGTCCTGGGGCAAGTTTCCAGATTTCAAATGGCAACCTTGTTATTGGATGACATTTGTATATAGTGCCATAGTTGTGCACATTTAGCTGGCTCTCTTGGTAGTTCTGTTGGGCAAAAAGACTGACCTATCTTAGGGTTGTATTCCGCTGCCTATCCCTGTAGGATCTGAGCACTTTCCACTTAAAACAATAGTGACAGTGAAGTATCCAGTGGACTTCATGGAATTTCTGGCGCTCCTCCCTTTTTTAAATAAAAACTCTATGTGGGGTAGGGATGCGGTTTTAAAAAATATTAATTTATTTCTAAGGTTAATTCATTTCAACTTTGTATTATTAATTAGGATGATTATTATTAGTTTGGTTTAGTGGTTTGGGTTTTTAGGTGGAAGGGGATGGCAATGTTGTGACTGTCATTCTAATGGCGGAATGGCCTTTTTGAAGAGGAAGATTTTGCAGTGTTTCCTACAGCTGGTCAGACTGGATTCTATCAGACTGGTATCCTCACACACCCTTCCTGACAGGAATTCAGGCTTTAGCACAACTAGTCCAGTAGTTACCAATCTGTATTCTCCTATGGGCCGGGGCAAAATTACAGGCCAAATCCAGCTCACCTTGCTCAGGTGGGTAATTTAATCAATGGTGCTATCCATGTGGAACAATTTACAAGGACTAGGGGTAAATATGTTACTTCCTGTCCTTAGGTGGAGCACATCAAAGGGAATCTTGTATAGGGGTAAGATTTTACCTGAGCCCCACTTTGTCAGGTGAATTTTTTGTGGGTTCAAACCGTGCCCCCAAAATGGGGGGCTGTGCCACTGCAAATGTGTTCCTTCGCTTAAGTCCAAGAATACAGAAAGAGTTAATTTGTTGGTGCTCGACAACACCTTTCAATAACATTCGCCTTATGCAGAAAAAAAGACATTTCCTTAATTCATAGAAAACAGACTGCCCCCGGAAAGAGGTTGAGGGGGATTGTATATATGTGTGTGTGTGTATTTATTTATTTGTGTGGAGGCCTATATTACTCTCACATGCTGCATATTTTGTAGATACATAAGATTACTATGGCAATAAGGCACTGAAGTGATTGTTTAAAGAGAAATCGGCTCTCAGCCACTGCAGAGTTTGAATTAAACAAAAATAACCCAAAGCAGCAATGTAATAACCTTAAATGATCCACAGTTTTAAGAAGCTTAGACATAATGGAATTCTCTTGGCTTTTCACAAATGTTTTACATACACACAGATAAAAATCACAGTGCCAGGTCGCCCCTGACAGAAGAGGACTGAAAACAGACAATGGTATCAAAAAGAGAAGATGTCGTTTCCCTCATTTCTTTTTTCTGTCTGTCTAGCTCTTGTATGGTGCTCAATATCATAGTATCTAAGTTCCTTCACAGCCCCAGAGCACCATGCATTTGTGGATCTTCTATATGCAACATGGAAATTGCCACTCTAGAGCAGACTAATGGTTCATCTAGTTGGGTATTCTATTTCCAACAGTAGTCAAAGCTAGATGCTTCAGGTTAGAGGAAGACATACCAGTAACTTCAGTGTCTTTGTGAATTGGGTTTGCTAAGGAAGAGATTTTGGTATTCAGATTGTTAAGGTGGCTAGTCCCCTATGTATCTGATTTCTGAGCCTAGCTAGCCAGGCTTTTCATAGTGATTAGTTTAGCTGTGCTTATGGTCTTTGTAACATTTATTTTTGTTTGCAGTTTTCTCACCCCATGACCAATGTACATTGCTTTTATTTTGAGAAGCAAAAATGGATATGGTGGTTTTTAAGTTGTGGCAACCACTCTTAAGTGTGTTAGAGAGGAAACTGGCTTCTGGTCTGAATGGAAATGGAAGCAGGAAAGTAGTTATGGCTTGAGGTGTGACAAGGGAGCTGGCTCTGTCAATATGGACCTGGGAGAAGCTGGATGAACTTGGGGGTGGGGAATGAGATGCTTGATTACACCTGTCCTAGGTTAGCAAATTAATCATAGGACTGGATGAGACCTCAAGTGCTCTGCACTCATGGCAGGATTAAGTATTATCTAGACCATCCCTGACAGGTGTCTGTCTAACCTGCTCTTAAAAATCTCCAATGATGGAGATTCCACAACCTCCCTAGGCAATTTATTCCAGAGCTTAACCACTCTGACAGTTAGGAAGTTTTTTAATTATTATTAATTTATATATATCTCCTTTTGTCACAGACCTACAAACAACACTGCTTCCCAATATTTCAATAACTATTCCCCCTTATATGCTGTAGCTGCACCTGGCCAGGGCCAAACCTTTTATTCCACACTGATTTAAATGCAGAAGCAATGTTATTTTTTTCCCCCACATACAGAGGGAAACTATGTACCTTTACCCTGAACGGCTTTTATTTTTGATGAAGGGAAAACATCAAAACAAGAAAGAACTAAAGTAAAGTGGCGGTGAGAGAGCACAGTGTGTACATCTCCCTGGTGACATGCTGCATTCCTTCTACCTTACAAATGGCAGCTGTCTTCTGCAGACAGCAGGCAATGAAATCATAATATTTACCTAGCTGCACATCCTATAGGTGGGGCATACAAAGTATGGGAAATAGGGCCAGGTAGATGCTGGTCACATATATGGCATTGTATATTCATAAATTTGTACACAGATAAATCATTCAGTTAATTTATAATAAAAAATTTACCGACCTTTCTTGACCTTCACTTTCTGCACTCACAGCAAATGTATGCAGAGAATCTACAGTGTCAAACTGGATTGGAAACAAGGAAACTGTTAAATGATACATGACTCAACTCTACCCAGCTTCCTTGGGAGGGCTAAGATTGAGCAGTAGCAGAAGAATGGATCCAGTGGTATAGTCCCTGAGCCATTGCACTGATATTTTCCTTCCTATTACAAAATGAGCTGCTTAGAGATGGGCCCAAGTCACTAAGTTCAGGTCCAGGTCTGAACACTCCCAAAATGTAGTGTGGCTTCAGACAGAGCATCTCAGGTCCAAAGCATCTAATCTCTAGGTTTCCAAACCATATGGGGGTGGGGGGTTGTTCCCCAGAATTCTTGACAGTAGATACAGAGTAGAGAGAAGGAAGAGGAAGAGATTTTCAAGATTGATTTTTAAGAAATGAGGAAGCTCCTCCTTTTGAGCTCCCTGTACTACCTGCTGAGGATGCACAGGGTCTAAAGGGAGTTTGAGCCTGCTTGGGAATTCCATGTTCTCTCTGGAAGTTCAGCATTGTCTAGGCTGTGTGTGAGGGTGGAGGGAGAGATTCCAAGCAGCGTTGGAATTCTACTGTCAGAACAAGGAGCACCACACACACCCACACACCTGGCCAAATACCACCCTGGAATCAAAAGGGCTTACAGAATGAGTCAGCTGTAAATCTCAGAGAGCGATGGACCCAAATCAGAACCTCAGATCTGGTCAGCTAGTGACCTTTGGATCCAGAGCTGGATCTGAATTTAGAAGCTAGGCCTCATCTCTACCTCTAGCCCACCTGAACTGAACCCTATAAATCCAACTCAGTCTAGACTAGCCATGAGGAAAGTTGTTGCGGTTTAAATACAAGACAGAACAAGGCTTTAGGCAAGCAAGCAGGCTGGTTTGCTGATGGGCTGGTTTGTTTGTTAGCTTTTTTTTTTTTTTTTGCGCATTATATATTTAAACAGATAAAAGGAATACACTGGCTTTGTTTAATATTTTTATTTACCAATATTTATTTACCGCATTTTTTGCTTTTGGGCCTTGAGCCCAGTTCTGGGAGGCTTCCCACGGTTTATGTCATTTGGGCGAGATTTTAAGGTTTATGCCCTTGAGAGGAGCCGTGTGTGCACTGTTCCTACACAACACTTTGGGTGTGCCCTGAATGTTGCCAAGTGCATGAACCCTGCATGAATGCTACAGAAAGTAGCTGGTAACAAGCTTTTGTTTGGAACCTCTACTCACTTGGGGAAGCAGAAGGTCAGGAAGAGCCTGGCTTTGGGCATCCATCCCTACAGTGTGACTGAGAGGAAGTGGCCAAGTCCAGGTCCAGGCTCTTTAGTTTCACTGAACATGGTGGGCAGCAGCAGAATGTGGACATCTAGGGGTTCATCCATGCTCTAGTACCAAATAATTTCCAGAAGTCACTGGGGTCTGCTGCTGCTGCTGCTGAGTTTGCAGGTTCCTCAACTTTGATGGGGTCTGCAGCATTGCCGGCCAGCATGGTGCAATATACAACCTGATGACTGAAAGGAAATAGAAGAAGAATGCATCACCACCATCAATGTAACAAAGAAAATAGTGCAGGAACTTGAAAGAGACTCTCCATGACTGAACAACACACTGTCAGCCGATCTTGTGTGCATGATGGGTAATTAGTGACTTTGATACCTGTGGGGAGCAGGTCATGATTTTGCTGCCAGAAATTTCAGTACGACAGACACATCATTACAGTAGTCACTGCTATTTATTAATGCACCTCCGCAGTGAAATTTCATATAGTTCTCTAGGAGAAAAACAAAAGCTGTACGTGGGTGAGGAGGTTTTTTTTTAATAGAGGAAAAGGAAAGTTGCTTAGTGTTTTCATACAAAACCTTGTCTCTCCCAAGGAGATGAAAATGGGGGAGAGGAAGAACCTGACAAATATCCACTGAAAACAGTTCTTTAAACCAACAAATCACATTCCAATGTGACTAGATCAGTGAAAATCAATAGAAGGTGATGTTACTCTGAGATACACATATGTGCTTGCCCATCTGGCTTGTCAAATATAGGAACAATATGCTTCCCTCTTAAGAGATGGAGCATGCAGCAAAGAAGCTCTGCAAACCTTGCTGGTATCTGAGGAGATCAAGAAAGAAAAACTTTAGAAGAGGGTTCTTTACGGGGATGTTATATCCTGGGAAAAGATGAGGAAGTGCCTTTGACCCAAATTCAGCAAAGCATTTAAGCACATGCTTAACTTTAACCATTAAAGCCAGTGGCACTTAAGCATGTGCTTTCCTGAGTTGGGACCTTTTTGCTGAGAGGCTTTGTACATTGTTGTCTCCTGGAGTCTATGCTATATTCCCTGCAAGATTCCATTAAAGACTGCGTGGTACAGGAGTTTCCAGGTATACATATAATAGCCATAGATACAGTCCCAAGCATATAACTCAGGGGACTTTTTATTGGGACATACTGTACTGTGTTAGGATCAGAGAGGCATTTATCAAGGATAATGAATAGGTGTTGAAGCCACCAAATGCTCATTAAGTCATTGAGTAGGAAGGCTGAGTCAGTTGAATACATAACTCAATACAGTGCCTAATTCAGTACCTAATAATCACTCGCTTTCTTCAGTTTAAATAGAGTAGATACGGTATGAACCAAGCAATTTACAAAAACTTGAGGAGGAGGAAAAAGATTTACATTGAACTATTTATATACTTGCAATGGCTCACGTACACTAATTTCATTAAATAGCTTCCTCTGGTGTTAGAAATATCTCTGGTGCTTTTTTGGGCTATTCATAAATAGAGGATTCAGGGTACACAAAAGCCCAGTGTTTATTAAGCATGTCATTACCCTCTGGTGGCTGTGATGTGAAGTGGAGATCTCAATCCCATTCCTCAAGGCCAGCTTTGGATAGCTCTCATATCAGCTCTACAATGAGCCCCTACCTGTGAATTCATACAGCCCTCACTGGCATAGTGTCTGAACACGTCACCATCATCAATGGGTTTTATCTTCGACAACACCCCTGTGAGGTAGGGAACATTATCCCCATGTTACAGATGGAGAACTGAGGCACAGGGGAGATGAGCTGACTTGTCCAAGGTCTCACAGTAGACGGAGGTGGGAATGAATCCAAGGTCTCCTGAGTCCCAGTTCAGCAACCTATTCATTAAACCCAAGGTTCTCAACTGTTTCTAAGCTGCAACCCACTCGTTCATTCAGGACCCACCCCTCACTCCCCCTGCTATATAGCTGGGATCCCTCTCCCACTTAGCAATATAGGAAGGGCAGGGCGGCACGACCCCTGTTCATAACTCCCTGGTGTGTTGTGACCCTCAAGTTGAAATCCTCTGCACTAGACCATCCTTCCTTCCCCTTATTAGCAGCCTGAGCAGAGAGGCCAAGAAGTGCATGCGCTGTAGAGACTGGACTCTCCTCTTAGCCCTAGTGTCCATTTGCAGAAAAGGTGAGGCACACTGGCAGGGGACAATGCCTGGTGTGGGAAACTTGACGGGCCGCCATCTAGGCTGTTCTGTGAATAAAGACTGTGGTCCACCTGGGTAACAAGCCCGGCACCGCTCGCCCGCTGTACAATCATTTCAAAGATGACCAGGCATCTCTAATCAAACATATTATTGTGCATTGTGCACAGGCACCGACTCTGTGGGTGCACCGGGGCTGAAGCACCCATGGGGAAAAATTGGTGAGTGCTCTTCACCCACTGGCAGCCAAGCTCCCCACCTCACCCCAGCTCACCTCCGCCTCCTCCCCTGAGTGCGCCACATCCCCGCTTCTCCTCCCAGTGCTTGCCGCAGTGAAACAGCTGTTTCGTGGCGTAACAAGCTGTGTGAGGGAGGGGGGAGGAGCAGGAACGCGGCGCACTCGGGGAGGAGGTCGGGAAGAGGCGGGGCCAGGACAGGGACTTTGGGGAAGGGGTTGGAATGGGGGTGCGGCGGGGTGGAGGCGGTCGAGCACCCACCGGCACCAGGAGAAGTTGGCGCCTATGGCATTGTGCATAGTTACACCTTCAGTCTTCCTTTTTTAGTTACTGTTTATTCATAACATTTGAGACCTGAAGCTTTTCAAACAAATGTTCTCAATAATTATAGCCATCTCATTTGGAATTAACAAGCCAGCTATTGTATCCTGATTCGTGATCAATGGAATGTTAAAAAAGAGGCCTTATTGAGTTTAATAAGTATATAAGTTGCCAGTTAATGAAGTGAAAATTATGTCACCAATAACTGTGTAATTACATTCTTATTAATGCATTCAAACATCTTGCAGCTTAATTGGCATTTAACAAGCTTGTTATAGCAAGATAATTAGATAGCCATTAATTGGTAAAATACTGATTGACATGTATGTTAATAGACATGTAGCTTGCTATAGTTGTCTCGCTATATGCTAATTTAATGCTTTCATGCCTTTATCAATTAGAGGGTTTAAAATATACAAATTTAATGTATTATAAAGTGATTGTATATTTATTGGTGAAGTCATTTTGACAATCAGTGCCACTGTGACTTTTTTTATCTGCATGTTTATCTCACATTTCAATGTGAGCTCTTTTGGAGTTTATAAGTACTATAATAAATGCATGACTTCCTGGGACTTCATGGTTGTCGCTATGCTATACATCACAGTCATTGAGAACTTCATAACAGTAATGAAGATAAAATCTGGATCTTCTTGTTCTGAAAGCAGAAGTCCCTACCATATGAGATAATGAAGAATCCCCAGTAGTTGTCTGTAATATAAGGACTATGATACACAGCTGAGGAGTTTTAAGTCCATCCACAGTTGTGCAGTGATGCACAAACCCACTAGCTAGCTCATTATAATAATTATGCCTCTCTATGGCAGGATTGTGTCAGATAGGATATCTATGGCACTCAAAAGATGATTTGGAGTTACATGCCATCTACTTGATATTAGGGCATGTGCTTAATATCTCTTTCTTACTAGGAAGGATGTCACGTGTTAAAAAGACAGATGGCTTAAAGATGTAATATTTGTTCTTAGTATTATCTTAGCAGCTGGAGGCCTAACCTGAAATCAGTGCCCCATTGTTTTAGGCACTGTACCAATGCATAGTCACAGTCTCTGCTCTGAAGAGCTTGCCATCTAAATGGACAAGACAGACAAAGGGTAGAGGGGGAAAAGGCACATTGCACACATGAAAGGCCACCCAGGTAAACTGCAAATGCTAAAGTGCAAAACTGGCCATCTTATGCCCTCCCATACACAATATGCAGACACTACTGGAGTAACCGTAGGCTGAATTAGGGGAGCAATTGCATATACATTTTGAAAATCAGGCCCTGAAAGTGCTAAATACAAATAATTTGATATCTACTGGAATAACTCCGCACTGCCGGGAACATGGACTAGAAGATCTATACCAGTGGTACTCAATTATTTTTTTGTCAAGATCCAAAGTTCTTGGTCAAGGTATAGTCAAGGTCCAGACTCCAGAGAAAATAATTTAAAAATAACAACAATGATAATAAGTAAATAAAAAGATTTCAGGGTCTGTTCAAAAGCATCTGGCGGTCTGGGTTTGGCCTGTGGTCCTCCTACTGACTACCCCGATCTAAGCAGTCTGTTCTATCACTAGCCTCTTTGATTCTTTGAGAATCTCAGAGGACATGTGATATACACATGCAAAGCATTATATTACTCCTCTGGTGACTGCTAATTAAAGCTGGGCAGGAACCAGATTTTCATTTCACAGGAAATTCTGAGATTTAGAAATTTGTTTCATTCCAAATTAGAAGAAAACCAGAGATTTTGAAGTTTGTTGAAATTGGCCTGTTTCTGCAAAACATTTAGCTTTCGACAGATAGGCATTTTCCCACTGAAGAACATTCCATCCAAATCAGAAAATTTCTGACCAGCTCTAATTAACAATCATCACAGGAGCATATTTTACTAATAGTTCTTTATTAGGTAGTAGCCAGATATGAAGCATGCAACTTTCCTGGGATTAGTTTACACCAAGACTATTCTGAAGGTAACGGATGAGTTCATTGTGCGGAACAGGAAATCTAGATTAATCATACCATCATATGGAAAACTGATTAGATCATCGTATATATGCCTCAGCCAGCATAGGATTGTTTCCTATGGTGTATTAAGTTGCAATGATAATGTGTCACTGATTATAATGATGACATGAATATTATAAATGTTGATATTCTCAAGTTAGCACAGCAGGAAGAAGTTTCATTTAGAATTTTGCAACAAATATGTGATTTGCAACATTTTCGAATGATTTTTTTTTTTAAAGACTGGAGAAAATAGCTAAAATGACTATTTCACTAAAAATAGCCATTTTGTGGACATGGAAATACGAACTTCTCTGTTTTGTCTCAGAAGAGGCAGCCAGCCACATCAACGCTGCAAGGTGTGCTTTTTTTTGCTTTGCTATGGCATCATTCAGCTGAGTGTAGCTAGCTTGATTAACTAGTCTTCAGTGTGGGAAAGTCTGGAAGGGCACTAGGGAGAAAGTTACATTCCTTCCAGTAACTGTAGTAAGAAATGAGATTAAAAGCCTGTGAAAATTATATAGATAACTCTTTGCTCTGCAGTGACCTATGAACGGAACAGCAGATGGTGCTAAGGGTCAGATGAGGTACACTGGCAGAGCGGTGGACGGGTAGACCACAGGTCGAAATAACAAAATATGCAGTAGACCAGGACTGAAGCATCTTGGAAGAGCATTTTTGGAGCGTAGGAAAGTAATTGTGCTGGGAGTTGCAGTGCAGGATTGAAGTGCAGTGGTGCAACTTGATTTGAGTCCAGGACAAGAATAGAAGGAGGTGTGGCTGCAGAGATGATGCGTAATTGTTGATAATGGGGAGCACAATTTAAAGGTTCTGGTAGTATGCAGTACAATTCAGGGCAGCGCATATAAACCCTGGCTGAAATATGGTGGGTGGGGGGCATGTGACCCTGCATCCCACCCACACATCACCTCTGTGTGGATCACAACTGGGGTGCATAGACAGCACTGTGTAGGGACCCAGGGCTGCACTAGTCATGGATAGGGCTGTGCCTCTGGATTGAGGTACAATGGCAGAGCTGTATGGAGGTCAGCACAGAAATAGCAGGGGTGCTGCAAGATGGCTTCGCCGTGGCAGAACCATAAGGCAGCCCAAGATTGTAATAGCAGTGTGTACTCTGGGTCCCAAATGAGCTGCACTGGCAGAGCTGAATAAGGGCCTAAGGTTGGAAAGAAGAGGAGGAAACATGGCAGGTCAGGACAGAGCTGTACTGGAAGGAGCACGGTGAAGGAAGCCTTTCCATCTCTCATGTCAATGATCAAAAACAAAAGAAAACATTTGTATAAAAGGCAAGAGGAGAAGTATCCTATAACAGTCAAAAAGGAAACTATTTCAGTACCGGGTAGATAAATTCGCATATATCTCATAGATCCTGGGGAAACCCCTTTAAGATAATAGGAACTCATGAGGATGAGCATGGCAGGTGGCTCAAGCCCATGTGTAATACTACCTGTGCTTTCCTTCCCACTTTAATTGGCATTAGCAGCGGAGATCAGGTAGGCAGCTTCTGCAATCATATTCTTACATGCCCTGATTCCCATATGGGATGAGGACAGAAATCAGATTAAGCTTGTTTGTGTGTTAAATGTTTGGGAAAAAATGACTTGTTCCAATATGCTGCAAGCAACAAAATGTGCTCCCCCTAACAATCAATGTGCAGGTCTGGAATGAAAGTGAGGGTGAATTCTGATCACAGAAGAGTCCTTTCCCTAGCCCCACTGCATTTCTACTGTTTTGACTTGCCTTCCACCTAGCAACAATAAAAAGGAAAGGAGAAGGCGGAAAAAAAACAACAACCCAAAAGCTCCTAGCAAAATGCCAGCATTTTAAATTAAATTTAAAACAGTTTAATTGCCTAATTGCTCAGCTATTTTGTGCAGTTTATTAACAGAAGCAATTCTTCGGCAGTCATGCCAGCATAGCAGAAAATTGGCATTTGAGCCAGCGGGAATTAAAGAGGCAGAGTGCGGAACTAAAACAGAAAGAATGCCTTGAACCTAGTGGAACAGACATTTGAGGTTTTAGTCTCATTTTTATCTCTTTCCCTAATCTGCCGTAGGAAGATCAAGCTTGGGTTTTGCTTGTTAATGCGGGAATGACAGTTGCTCATCACCAGTGTCTGTGCATTTGGAAAAGTACTGGATTTCCTAAGAAATGAATGTCTGAGCAAGCAGTGCATTTACAAAGAAACAAAATGCATTTCTTGCCAATAGTATTGGAATCTTTTAAAAGAGTTAATTTGATGACTTTTTGAATAATAAACCTTGCTATTAAATATGTATGTGTATTCAAACAAAACTAGCAAATCATCCTTGTAAATAAATGCATGTGCTGACTGAACAGAAGAGATTAATATTCAACTGTATTATATCACGCTTATCATATGCTCCTTTCCCTACCACAGAGAGAGATGGAGAGGGGTATGTGGGGGGTTGTGGGAAAGGCAGTTATAATGTAAAGTAAATAATCCAACATTTATTGCCTGTAATGGAGAAATTCAATTAGCCAGGAATGCTATTGCTATAATCTTATGGGCTACATTCCATTCTCAATGCTTTCTATAATATAAAGAGGCGGGTAGCTATAAGCATATGCCTCCCTCCTTCCTTCAGTGTGCAGTCACTAGGAGAATCCTGCCAGGTGTTCTACACCTGCAGTAGAGCTGGCCTATCAGAGAAGTAAGAGGAGAATCCCACTCAAACTGCTTGGATGTCAGTGAACGTTTACCTTTGAGTTATGGGGTGGGCACTATGTTCATTTATCTTCTTTGGAGAACATTTCTACAAGGTCAGAAAAATCTACAATCTAATAGCAGAGCATGCAAAAAAAATTAAAGACTTTGGGTGAAATGAAGGCTTTGTTGAAGTCAATGGGAGTTTTGCCACTGATTTCAATAGGAGTCAGGATTTCACCCCTCATTAATGAAAGAGGTATGCCTAATTTCTGCACGCAGTTGCATATGCAAACTGGGTTACTTATTTTGCATGATTAATTGGATTCATTTGCACATGCTACCTGTTGTACATGCGATCAGCAATTGCAAGTGAAAATTAGGGCACAAAGTAGGGCACCTAATTAAAAAAATAAACAGGCCCTAAACTTTATGATGTATTTTCAAAAAAACTCGAAGTTTGCTGGAAATACTCCTAGAAATTGCAGTCCCATCCTTCCCACAGCACGGGAGCACTGCGGCGGAACAGACTGTTCAGGGGCATGTTTTATCACAATGCAAAACGCCTGCCCACTCAGAACTTTTGTTTGCATGATCGCCCAACTCAAGGAGCCCCTTTGAAATGAGTTCATGATCTCTGCCCAGTACATAGCAGGCAGGGAGGTTTCATCTCTGACTCAAAAGCATCATCGCAATTATCGCTAATTAGCATGCTCATTGTCAGTCTCAGAGAGAGGCTGAGAATGAATGGACCTGGAAAGAGAACTATCCACTCTGTCTGGATTAAGGCACTTAAGTAGGGTGGTGAATGAAAGCTGGTGCTTTCAGTGCCCGTGCTGTACCAGTAGATCAGTAAAGGAACTCCCATTTAGGGTTATCCATCCGCCACCTAGGCTGACACATAAAGACACACACAAGTGGTAAATGATCAACGTGATACTGTATCTGGGGAAATAAGAACACAGCTCTCGCAAGTGTTAATGTGAGCTCTGGGTATAATTCCCTATGTATAGCACAAACATTACATGCCAGTGTGCTAACAATCTCTGCTGCAGTATCTACTGTATTTGTGAATGGGAGGAATGATACAGCATAGGCTGGCTGAAGGTTTTTGCCTGGTAGCATAGTCTAGTGGACACCATCCTTGACTGGGGAGCCAGAGACCTAGATTCTATTCCTATCTCTGCCACTGACCTGCTGTGAGAACTTTGGTCTCTGTGCCTCAGTTTCCCCATCTGTAAAAAAGAGATGACAACACTTATCAACGCACCTTGGGATCTGTGGATAGAAACTATTTGATGAGAGCGAAGCATCATTAGTAGAGATGGTCAGAAAATTCGGACTTTCACTCAAAAATCTTAAACTCCAAAACTGGGCAATTTTGAAGAAATATTTTTGACTCTCAGGTTTTGGATTTGAAAAATTGAAATGGTTTGCAAAAAAAAAAATATAATAAAAAATCAGACAATGTCTATGAAAGTTTTGTTTAGTCAGTAGCCCAATTTTCAGTTTAAAAAGGGTTTTGATGGAAAAGTTTCAACCAGCCAGAGCTATTCATTAGCTACTGTTTGAAGCAGTAAACAAAACGTGCCTTCTCTTTTGATTAAATTCTCTAAACCAGCACTGTCATTAAATGATGTAGTAATCCTGCCAGTTTCAGTACTGCACTGTAAATGCACAGCAAATCAACATAGATAGTGATCAGGTTTCCATGCCTCAGGCAAGGGACATCCTGCGGCCCTAGTAACTTTCAAAGCAATTGGCTGGGATGTCAAGATTGAGGACAAGGGTAAGTCCTAGCTTGTAGCACTCATCTACCCTCTTTGTGTGTGTAAGTATATGAGATGAGGAACTCATTTCTTCAAGGAAAGGACACAAGTAATTTCTCTGGTGTCCTTGCCTCTGGTCTCAAAAAACGATCAAGTGAGCCTTGTGATTTTCTTGTATCTTCTGACATACAAAGATCACTGCACATCTATTGTCTGTAAAGCTTCTGGTTAATCTCACTATACAAAGTAAATCCATTTTTGGCCTTGTCTTCACTGTTAATGAAAGGTGCATTTTTACTCTGAGGTAACTAAAGGACATGAGCTGCACTGAGTTAAAAACCCAAGAAAAGACAAGCACTTTTGTTTTACAATAAGGTAAAATAGGCTAGCTAAGCCCTAAGTGGGGTATAGTTACCTTGATGTAAAAACCCACTTTTTAAAATAGTGAAAACAAATCCCAATATTATATTTCCTGAGCTCCTAATACAGGGGTTCTCAAACTGGGGGTCGGGACCCCTCAGAGGGTCGCAAGGTTATTACATGGAAGGTCGCTAGCTGTCAGCCTCCACCTGAAACCCTGCTTTGCCTCCAGCATTTATAATGGTGTTAAATATATAAAAAAGTGTTTTTAATATATAAGGGTGGGGTTGCACTCAGAGGCTTGCAGTGTGAAAGGGGTCACCTGTACAAAAGTCTGAGAACCCCTGTCCTAACACCTGCATATCCTCGCCATAGTGCCGCTGCTCTCAGTGCTATAGGCAAAGACAACATTCTCTTGCTTTACACATATACTTGTTTCAGTGACAAATGAAATTTGCTACTGAAAGTGACCACCACATTAGCTCAGGGTCACTAGTATCTCTGCTTAGACTCTTCTGCCTGTTGCCACTGCTGTGTTCTGAATACACTGTACTCCTGGTTCTCAAAATTCACACAAAGAGATAAAAAGGAAGATTGGCCACTGATGCTCAGCATGTGCTGGGATCGTTGGCCCTTGGATTAGGAACACATGAAATAATGCCTTGATGCACCTCAGAAGGAAGAGTTTGCACTACTGGGATATGTGACCTACTTTTAACTCTTTTCTATTTTGTAATACAGGTATGGAGATTGGCAACCCTAGCGCGATGGTGACATGCACTTCAGCAACTGACTCCCAAATGGGGGTAGTAAAACCTGGTCAAGAGGATGAAGAGTTCCTAGCCATTAAATCTAGATCTCTGCTTTTAGAGACCATATGTCCTAACCGGGACAAGGGTGGTCATACCTAGTGGTCAGAGCATGAGTCAGGCAGGGTCAGGTTACCGGTAGGTTACAGTCCAAGACAGGCTGGAAGGCAAATCAAGAATCAGGCATCAGGAGTGTAGACAATTAGTTCATTTTGTCATTTATTTGTTGTGTGATATTATGATTAACTAATATGTCATGTCATATATAATCACTGTATGTGGAATAGAGTTAAATTGTAGGATTATAGAAGTATCAGATTGATCAGTAGTCAGAAGGGATAAGTATACCTTAAGTAAGTAGTGCTGAAATGCAAAACCTACAGGCTGAGGTCTGTAAAATATCAGCTTAGACATACTAGGCCATAGGCTTAAGAAATGCTTGACATAAGTAAGTGACCAAAGAATGTCCCAATGCCACAAAATTATGAAAAAAGATATGCCAATGGGTGGCATTGCAAAAAACTAACCCGAAGAGTAATTTTAACTACAAGTATCAGAGGGGTAGTCGTGTTAGTCTGTATCCACAAAAACAACAAGGAGTCTGGTGGCACCTTAAAGACTAGACAGGTTTATTTGGGCATAAGCTTTCATGGGTAATTTTTCACTCCACTTCTTCAGATGCATGGAGTGAAAAATTACAGATACAGGCATAAATATATACTGGCACATGAAGAGAGAACCAATGTTGAAGGCCAATTCAGGCAGGGTGGATGTGGTCCACTCCCAATAATTGATGAGGAGGTGTCAATACCAAGAGAGGGAAAATTGCTTTTGTAGTGAGCCAGCCACTCCCAGTCTCTATTCAAGCCCAAATTGATGGTGTTAAGTTAGCAAATGAATTGTAGCTCTGCAGTTTCCCTTTGAAGTCAGTTTTTGCAGGTTTTTGGTTGAATAATGGCTACTTTTAAATCTGTAATTGAATGTCCAGGGAGATTAAGGTGTTCTCCTACTGGCTTTTGTATGTTACCATTCCTGATGTCTGATTTCTGTCCATTTATCCTTTTATGTAGAGACTGTCCGGTTTGGCCAATGTACATGGCAGAGTGGCATTGCTGACACATGATGGCATATATCACATTATTAGATGTGCAGGTGAATGAGCCCCTGATGGTATGGCTGGTGTGGTTGGGTCCTATGATGATGTTGCTAGAGTAGATATGGGGACAGAGAAGGCAACGGGGTTTGTTACAGGGATTGGTTCCGGGGTTAGCGTCTCTGTGGTGTGATACCCCGTAGTCACATTGTTCTAACACATGCCCTAACCACAGGGTATACGTTGTTTGTAAATACTAATGAGAATAAAAGGAACTATAACTAACCTATGAAAAACAGCGTACCCCAATATTCTTGGGGATTACAATACTAATAAGGAAAAATGCAGTGTGTTAGGTGTAGTCAGAATCACAAGATAAAAGAGGGCTCCCAGATTGGGTAAAATGAGGTCCCTGTGAGAAAACTCGAGCAGGAATCTACTGATGATCAATTGAAAAGGTATCCATCAAACCTTAAGAATATTGTGAAGGATATCTATATTTGTAGCTTGTGCATAGGTCTTTATAGGATTTCTATATGCATGGGTAATCATAACATTAATTGTAACTTTAATAGTTAATAAAACAGACTAGACCTTGTACTTGTAAATGTATGTGTAGTCCCTATCCTTGGTCTTTTTGTGTTCCTAGATACTCTAAGGCCATGTCTATATTAGCACTTATGTTGGCAAAACTTTTGTCATTCAGGGGTGTGAATAAACACCTCCCTGAGCGACATAAATTTTGTAGCAGAAGCGCTCGTGTGCACAGCGCTATGTCGGCGGGAGATGCTCTAAGTTTGTAAGTGTAGACATGGCCTAAATCCGAAGCAAATAACAGAGGTGACTTTCACTTTTGAAACTGTAGCTGCCAGAGCCGAACCGACAGTGGCGTACTACAACATTACAAAATTCACCTTAAATAAAATAAAAGGCAGGGTCAGGTTACCAAGCGATCAGGGCTGTGCACCAGGTTACAGATGGCAATCAAATAGCAAAGTTGAGGACAAACCAGGGTCAGAAGCCAGAGTGGAGGGTCCATCACAAGCAGTGTCTGGAGCAGAGAGCCTCAGGCTGTCTATATTGTTGCTCAGACAGCTCCCTTTCATGGCTTCCTGGTTTAAGTACTGGTATCGGTCATCAGGGGGCTGTGAGGGGCCACCAATCAGGTTCTGCTGGGCGGTACTTTCTGCCAAGCCCTACCTAAGCCTCCTGTGGCAATGAGTTGATGTCAGTAGGCCTAAACCCCCATGATCCCAAGTTCAAGCCTTGCAGGTTCTAACACTGTATGCCTGGGGCTTTCAGAGGAATCAAACACTCACCCCCCACTGAATTTCCATGGGCTTTGGGCAGCTGGTGCTTTTGAAAATCGCAGCTTACAGTTCTTGGGGTGAGAACTGATCAGTGTATGGATCAGTAGAAGGTGTTCATCTCCTGTCAGACAATTCAAAAGATTTCTAGCTCAGCTGAATCAATCCCACTCCCTTTCTGTTTGGCATTAATGCTCCCATGTGCATCAATGGTGGTTTCCATTCTCTCTCCTCTGGGACCTTGACCATCTGTGTCACTTATGACCACCATACAGACAAGAGCTGAATTGCTGTCTGTACCCCCGTGTCCTGGGGTGCAGACTCACCCAGCAGCACCTTCTGCTGGTCATCTCAGGGAATTAGCATCCAGCCTCCAGAGTGCCTCCTTCAGGCCGGTATCTCACCTCCCTGGCCCCCCGTGTCCCTCCCGGTGCCCTTGCCTTGGGTGCTGCCCCCTGGCAGTATCCCCACAGTTCTAGGTCTCCCCCTCCCAGGGGAACCCCCACCCACTATCCCCACCTCGCCTCAGTCTTAGGCTACTGCCAGTCACCAACTAGCCCCCGCTCCCTGGGGCAGACTGCAGTATAAGCCACTCATCACAGGCGAGGGGGTTTGGACCTGCTGCCTCTGCAACCTCCGTACCTAATAGGCCTTCCTAGGCCTGCAGCCTGGGACTTTCCTAGGCCCGAGCTCCCTGGCTCCCTTGGCCTTCCGCAGCCCTGCTCCCAATCTAGGTACTTTCTCAGCCCTTACAGCCAGGTCCCTTTCTCACCAGGCTAGAGAGAGTCTCTACTGGAACTTCTGGCTCAAAGCCTTTATAGAGCCAGCTGGGCCCTGACTGGGGCATGGCCCCCAGCTGCCGCCACTTTCCCCAATCAGCCAAGGTTTTGCTCCCTTTCCCCAGCCCTCTGTAGGGCTTTTCCAACCCCTTCAGGGCTGGAGTGGGTGCTCACCCCGCTACACCCCGTATACACACCCCCAAATCCTTCCCTTCCCACTAAAGAGTCAGATTTCTTTCTTGGAGGTAAATTGTGTGACATTTCCCTGGACAATATGACCTACAACTGCAGACTCCATGTAACGCCATTAGCTCCACTTTTGGCACCGACCCCTTTCAAGCTCAATGCATCTCTCTCTCAAGCATTGTGTATACAGGGATAAGCATGT
The DNA here is from genome assembly GCF_015237465.2 of Chelonia mydas. NCBI lineage: Eukaryota > Metazoa > Chordata > Testudines > Cheloniidae > Chelonia > Chelonia mydas. The sequence goes on from NC_057853.1 coordinate 21,218,701, forward strand.
CATACAGCCATACCACCCAAGGGAAAAATTGCAGCAAAGTGCATTGTCACTGGCAAAGTCAAGTAAAGATGCTAGGTCCTTACCAGTAATAGCCTAGTAACAGCAGAAGTGAGACTATTATGTTCTTTCCTGTGGGGCACAGAAAAAGAAGAGTTTTGCACCTGTTTATTGTGCCAGAGGAGCACTCCTATTTGTGTGTGGTATAGCGGCAGAGGCATGCCAGGGAAATAGTTTATCTGTGCACTAGGCACAATCCGGCCTGATCTAGCACTGTCATATCCCTGCTTGCTATAACTCACAGATCCAGAGCCCGTAAAACACCGGAGGTGAGTTTGGGTAGTTCCTTCTCCCTAACCGGGCACTGCTGTAAATCTGCTCTAAGAAGTCCTTTCTTCCAGCTTTTGTTCCACTGCATTTTCTGAGCATTCTCAGAGGAAGTCTGTTTTTCATTACCAAGATGGATTATCTTCCTCATATGGTCACAGTGGAGACTCTGTAAGAATATAGAGGAGGGGATAAAGATCTGCCCTACTAAGGGCCAGTGAGATGGTATCTTCTGCTGCTTATTCAGACTTAATGGCTGTGGGTATAAAGAGAAAGCACAGCATAAGATCAACAGAAAATCTCACCGGAGCCCTCTAACCATAAAACACAAGACAGGTCAGGGAAGTGATATTTGGATCTAGATCAGAATCAGAACTAGGATTGTGTTTCAGGCTGATCCAGAGCAAAGGTTCTGGTTCAAATTCGACAGCCAACTCTCACCAGCTGGTCTGTTGATGTTTCCACCAACTTTCATACCCAAAGTGGATCTGGAAAATAGGGCCCCTTCCTATTTTGGTTCCAATTTAAGAACTAAAACGATAGGGGCCACATTCAGATCTGGAGGTTCAAGTCCCACTTCTGCCCTTCAGTGCTTGGTGTTGTAGTACAGATTAGAGGCTCTGCTCAGTGCACATCTCTGATTATCATTATGTCCACTAGCTGTGAAACTGACTTAATGCCTGTAAGCTTCACTGGTCACTGAAATTAATTGGGGAAAAAACAGACCGATAGATACAGCATCCCCCTCCCATCACTGCCAATGTAACTTACAATATTAGTTGTATTCCAAGAGGAAGATCCAATATTGAGCCAATTTCCTAGATTTTAACATTTATTTCCCTTGTGTTTTTAAAATAAAACCCAAAGATAGTTAATATGACAGCCTGGTTATTAATACGATTTAGTTCCTATTGAAAAGGACATGGGTTAGAACTCTGCATGCAGGCCATGTACAATTTCTTCAGAAAAAATGGTAATTTATTTTAACAGAAATGTTTTCTTTGGCTAATCCCCTTCTCCAGGCTGTTCTGCCCAAACAGTTTTTCTGAGTGGGCTAGAGTATGATACAGATCTGATAGGATGCCTTATTTTGCACCAAGTAATTGCATTAATTGGTACAGCCAATGATCAATGTTAATTTAAAAAAACTACAAAGGCTTAGCATTCCAAAGCTATCTAGGAAAGTATTTGAATACCAAGGCTGATTTAGGCATATAATTAACCCGTCAGTCTGTAGCTTAGACAAATAACTCCACTCCTCACCACATACAAACACCAGTCCCATTCTTTTCAACGGGGACTGCTATTGGAACATAAAAAAAGAAAATGGAAAGGGCTGAAAGTTCGCTAATTCCCTCTTTTCCCTCCCTTCCACTACTGACATTACAGAGAAGGGATAGTGTCAGATATACTTGTTCTACCCTAATAGATAATTCTTGCTCATTCTACAGAAAAAAAGCAAACAACGCAGAAAGGAAGGTCCCATGTGGAATGATTTTTTTCGTGGCCCCAGATCTAGTGGACAGCGGTACTTTGTGCATGTCAGAAAGAAGCATGTTTGTACCCACTAATACATTATTCAATCCTATTTTTTCTTGAATCACAAGAGTGGATTCTGCCCATATCACTGCAAAGCTAGAAATCTTACGCAGGGATTACCTTTTACCGGTACGCCGTACCGGCCCATACCCCCTTACTTTCACCCCTGTGCTTAACTCAGGTGAGGGTGTTGGAATCTGGCTCAAGTGCTTAGCTACCAAGATGCTTTAAATAGGTGGTTAAACCCATGTGCTTCACTACACAAAGAAAATAACTTGATGAAACTTTCTTTTGACATAGGACCTTTTGAGTCAGTCATTCTTCTCCCATTTTTACAACCATTTTACACTGGAGTAAATCCATTGCCTATAGTGCCACAGAGAAAGTGAAAGCTGAATCAGGCTCAATCTTTTACAGACAACCAGAAAGCGGCATTTAGTGTGAATATGAAGGTACGTTTACCCTCCGATAGTAGGAGCTGCTACAGTACAGCGCGTTTCCCTGCAGACACGCAGATTAACTGTTTGACCTAGTTCCAAATGCAAAAAGTGTTTGTGGCAGAGGCTCATCACAAAAGGCTGCCAAAATACTCTGCCAGACAGCAATAAACTCAATTTACACTATAACTTAACACTTCCCTAGCCTCTACCTCTCTGCCAAGTATGACCGCATAACATGCAGTAACCTGCTCTCCATTAAAGCAAAGAATCCCAAAGTTTCCCCTTCAGAACATTTCCTTGCAAGATCAACTTGCCTGTCAGTCCTTATGGAAAGTCCTGGAAAGCATCATCAAGAATATGATTCTGTCCATCTCTCCCAGTGCACCTAATGCCAGCATTAGATTCGGTGTACCTCAAACTTTTTAGAGGGAAGAAGGGAACTTTTTTCCTGTCGCCCAGCCCATGATCAGTTTTATGCCCTGAAGCATGAAGATTAATAGCCTTTAGAATGTCTTCCCAGCCAGCATAAGTGCCATATACCATTCTGAGCTGTAAAGTTAAAATATTAACAGTTATATTATCTTTTATTGTTACACTATCCATGCTTTAAATCTGATATAACTGATGCTGTTGAGTAGCGTATTTTGCTGAAATCCTGAAAAGCCTAGGCCAGCACTTCCAATTAAGGAAGCAAACCAGATGTCCACGAGACACAACTATGAGCAGCTTATGGACTCTGTTCAATAGCTACTGGAACTTTGCTCAGTCTTCACCACTTACGCTGTTCAAATGACCTCCAAACTTTGCTTAGGTCATCAAAACCTCCAGAGCCAACACTGCTCAAAAGATATTTAACCTGAAGGGAAACAGGTTCAAATGGATTGAAAAGTAGAGGATCAGCAAATTGCAGCAAAGCACTAAATCTGCCTTATGTTTCCAGAATAATGAATGGATTGTTACTATATCAGTTCGGCACATATATATATGCAGTAACATGCTGTATTAAATTGAAAATGTACAAATAGGTTATGTCTCCAGCCATCCCCAGAGGGGATGAGCTAGTGCTGTGACCTCCACATTTTAAACACAGAGATTCTGTAACAGCGTAAGCTCATCTCCAGACAGTTCTGAGACAGCTCCTCATTCTTCTGGGCTGGTAAACTTAGTTATATGTGTATGGGCTCTTAACAACTAAAGCCCTTTCTGCTCTGCACAGACTAAGAAGCCCTGTATCTAAGAAGAGGGTTTTACTGCTGTTCTTGGCCAAAATTACTCTCCCCTGCCCAAAGATGTGCAGTATGCCAACTGCCACTCTCCTGTCCCAGCACTATCGGAGCTGCTGGAGTGGGTGAAGTGATTGCTGCAGTAAGTATACAGTCTGCAAAGTGCTTTGGAGTGAAAGGCATGTTCTGTATTTAAGTTATTATTTTGTGATAACCAAATCACAGAGAATGGTTCAACAAACTGTTCAAGGATAATCCAACCCAATAAGAAAATAGGTACTCTGCTCCGGAAACGAAAAACAAACCTAAATTTGTTAGTCTCTAAGGTGCCACAAGTATTCCTTTCCTTCTGGTTTGTGTATCTGGAGCTGTGCCCCACAAGTTAACTCTGTGGGGAATATTTACATGGCTCCCGGATGGGCAAATTTGGAATTTTCCTGAAACAGTTCACCCACACCTTAATGTCAATGCTTTTATTTCCTGCTATCCACTCAGAGCAGCAAAACGTGATGTTACCAATGGCAGCAGGGTTGGTAATATAATCAGGGCTTACCTCAACCAGGGCATCCCACAGATCTGGCTCTCCTTAATTTAACAAAAAATAAATTAATAATTAACTCAGAATGGTCACCGGGGAATTTAAAATCCCAACATAAAACAATTGTCTTTTGCTGATCCAACTAAAATACTGCCCCAGTTAAGCCCCTGAGCAGGCACAGTTTCTTGGGTTAAGACACAGATGCCTTTCCCTAACGGAGCCTTGTCCAGAACTGGCTCCTTGAGTGAAGCAGACAGTCCTTTTGATCTGACCTGCTGGGTCCTGATTGGCCTCTGCCTGCTCCTGGACCTTCTAGCCGCTGGAGGACCAAGCCTCGCTGGATCTGCCAGCAGTTGATCCTGGGAGGCCTCTCTAGGCAATCCCTTGGGGTCCATACTCACTGTTCTTCTCTTCCAAAAAGCAGTGGGGCCTCTGGTAGAAAGCTGCAAATGCCTGGGACACCCCATCACAATGACCAAGCCCTTTCACCACTGGTCACAGGTTTGAACTCAGCCAGCAGGGTAATGACCACAAGTGACCACTGCCACCTTGAAGACTCTTTGGTGACCCGTGTGGAATGGGCGGGTGGTCTCAGCTCAGTGCCGAATGGAGAATTTCCCATAAGACAGGAACCTTCATCAGGCATTTGTTGGGCCCCTTCTTGGCATTCTCAGCAGACAGGCTAAGGACTGAATAGGCCATGGAGACTGAGCCCCCCTCTTATCCCTGTAATTGAGACTGAGGCTCCTTAGGGTCAGTGTCCAAACAACTCAAATTTCTGCACATTGATCCTGCTATGTAGATTCATAAAGGGGCTTCATCTTGGTGGATTGTCAATCTGACATCCTTCACTAGCACAAAATTCGCTCCTAAAGAATGCAGATAAATGCAGTTAAATCTACTAAGCAACATCTCTCCTCCTCACCGCCCCGCCCTCCCCCCACTAGCAACAGCAATACACATTACCAACCAGGCCGAAATGAAAATTAAGAATGAAAATAATGAAACCCCTCTCCTACCACCATGCTGGGCCTGGGCTTCTGCTCTAGCATTATACAGTCAGAATCAGCAGGAATAAAGCTGAATATAAGAGGGACTCTCAGGGGCATCTTAAATACTCCTAATGTAACTAAACCTTGGAGTTTCTTTCCAGTGCCAGCAAATGGGACTGCAGATCTGTCCTGTCCATTCAATACAGTCCATGCAGAGAGCTACATACTGGGCCCCCTGCTTCTTGTCAAAGAAAAATTAGCAATGGGAAAAGATCCCTCAAAACACAGGAAATGCATTGACTGCCACAACTGGAACGTGTTCACCGCTTTGTGCCTGGGCACTCAGCCTCTGCCTTTGAAAAGCTTTTTAGATGTAACACCTGGAGTTCATGGCGGTGGGGTGCACCTACAGGGGGAAAATATCCCCATATATTTTCCCATACCTCTTTTTTTCTTTTTAATTAAAAGTGTTTTAGGAGTGAATTTAGTGCTCAGAAGAGAGAGGAGACTAACAGCATGGATTTTAGCCGGGCACCACTCAGGCCGATGTTTTACAGGGATTCCCCACAGAGATCTGCCAAGGCACTTCATTCCCGACCTGTAACGCTCCTCTTCTTTCAGCCCTGGCACTGGGACACAGCTCTGCAAGCATTCCTCAGCCCTGCCTTTCAATAAGCCCTGTTATTCCAGCCCTAAGCCCACAGGCCGCCCTGCACTCCTGTGGCCTGGCCTGAGCAGAAACTGCCAATCATGCTGCGTTGAGCAGAGGGTATGGTATGCTAGGCACAGGGACAGGAATTAGGCTGAAATCAGTCAACTTGATTTCATTTGTCACTGAAACTAGCATGTGAAACTAGGCTACCCGAGATGAAGGACACAAACAAACACTTGACAGTTCCAAAGCCGCCAACGGGTAGGAATTTCACAAGTGCTTGGCCTTGACCTGGCTTTGCTCCCATTAAAGTCTATAGGACCGTTGACTGCAGTGGCAGCAGAGTTAGGCCGGGGCTGAGCATGTCTGAAAAGCTCATTCAATATTTATGACCTATGACTCCCACTAGATTGCACAAGTGCATGAAAAACATATGTGACGGTGTCAGAAATGCTTCATTTACATATTTCCTGCAAGGCTTTGTATTGCTTTTAGTACCTACTGTCTCAGAAATATATTTTAAACATATGTTTCATATAAGATACATTGGTGTGACATAAATTTGATGGGCCAGTTCCTCAGCTGGTGTGAGCCAGTGTTTTTGTCAGTCAGACATTTTACCATGCATAGGCACCAGGTGGACCCTACCTATCAGAGCGATGGCTGCACTAGAAGTCCAGACACACAGGCAGAGGACACAGAAGAGTGTGTGGTATCAGCACTGGGTACCTTTATGATTATTTATGACTTGTGTTGCAGTATTGCCTAGGACCCCAAGTCACGGAGCAGGACCCCAGGATGCAAGGTGCTGTGCAAATGTAACCCACACAACTCCTCGGTGTGATGCTCTGTCCCCTCGAGTGGCAGTGAAATCACTTAGAGATTAGTGCAGGGGTGGCCAACCTGTGGCTCCAGGGCCACATGCGGCTCTTCAGAAGTTAATATACGGCTCCTTGTCTAGGCACCGAGTCCGGGGCTGGAGCTACAGGCGCTGACTTTCCAATGTGCCAGGGGGTGCTCACTGTTCAACCCCTGGCTCTACCACAGGCCCTACCCCCACCCAACACCTTCCTGCCCCCTCCCCTGAGCCTGCCATACCCTCACTCCTCCTCCTTCCCCCCAGAGCCTCCTGCATGCCACGAAACAGCTGATCAGGATGTGTGGGGAGGGAGGGGGAGGCATTGATCGGCAGGGCTGCTAGTGGACGGGAGGTGCTGGGAGGCGGGGGTGGAGACTGATGGGGGGCTGCTGACATATTACTGTGGCAACGTACATTGGTAAATTCTGGCTCCTTCTCAGGCTCAGGTTGGCCACCCTGGGATTAATTAATCTGCTCTACAGCCTCAACTAAGGGCCATTTGGCTTTTAGCTCATGCAGTAGAGGCTCATGCGTTTAGCTCCAGAGGTCCCAGGTTTGATCCTGCCCACCGACGAACGGGGTCTGTCAGTGTTACACAAACACAGAACAAAAAGATGGTCCCTGTCCCCCAAAGAATGTACAGTCTAAGCACTTAGGCCCAGATCCACACAGCCATTTAGGTACCTAAACCACAGCCTTAGGCACCTATGTCCCAGTTTCAGCTTCTGTGTGATACACACAACTCCTGTGGGACGCTGTAGGCACCTATCTTACTTGGCACCTAAGTGTCTGGGATAAAAGTTCCCTACGTACCTGTTTCCGTCTCTGAGCATGCACACTTCTGTTTCCCTTTAGGCGTCTGGATGCCTATTTCCTGCCTAAACCCCAGAACAATTCATAAACCAGGGGAAGATAGGTGTTTATAGCTTTTAGTCCATCAATTAGATCACGAGCCTGGGATGTGGGAAACCTGGATTCAATTCCCCTCTCTGCTAGAGCAGGGGGAAAAATGACTTGAATAAGATTTTGAGCTGCCTGACTCCAGGAGACAGGTTCCCATTTGTGGATTGCTAAGAAAAGATAGGTGCATCCCTGCAGCCCAGAACGCGCTGATCTCCGAGAGAGGGGTGGGGCTTAGTGCACACCCCTGTCCTTGGCATCTTCCGTTGGCTAGCTTAGATGGTTCCTCATTTAGCATGCTGGCTTTTGTGGATCACATCCTTAGGTGCCTCTCTCTCCACATCCATTGTGTAGGGAGCCCTGGTGCCTAACCCAGGCTTTTGGGATGACAGTGGCGTCCCTGTAATTTTCTAGACACCTAACTTTTAGGTGCTGTGGCATTCAGCATTGCAACACCTTTGTGGATCCAGGCCTTAATGTCCCTCTTACAAAAGGTATAGTTTGCTCTTCAGTTAACTCTATTGCCAACTGGGGAACAGGCCAAAAGTCCCATTGTTCAGCTACCACAGTGATGGATGCTATATTGGAAGAAAAGAGAATTCTATACAGTCACTTGTATCTGTTAATAAGCTTGGGAGAATGCTAATGGACTCAATACTTTTGAGCTGAATAACATCACCATCAAGTTCGCACCAATATTTCAATCTTCCATAATGCCACATGCAGAAAAAGAACAGGCAGCAATTCAAAAACATTAGAGGTTTTAAGTTCAACTTGTTGAGCAGATTTTGATGCCTGCAGTTCCCATTAATATTTATGGGAGGTGGGAGGAGAAGAGCCACACACAAGTATGGAAAATATATATATATATAGGTATTCCCCTTTAGATGTTAGTAGTATTTGCTGCTATCTAGATCTTATCAGACTCATTGTGCTTTCAGTCAGATTCACACCTCATTTCCCACTGTTCTGTAAATACAGTATAATCACAATGTTTTAATAACTTCACAGGAAAACTGAAAATAAGGCAGAGATGACAACTTATGGATATAAATTTCAACAGCCTAGTTTTTTTTATGCAGTTATTAAATGCTTTGAATTGAACAAGAGACAGGTTCAGAGCTTCGTTTACCAGGGTATTGGAAATACACTGAAGTCCATAACTCTGGGAAAATAAAACTGACTTTGTCGACCAATTTTACTTCCATTAGGCTCCACAGTTCAACAGGCAATGATACGTTTTTAAGAAGATCACTGGATCTTTTGATGAATTCCCAGCCTGGCTATTGAGGGTGATTTCATTACACCACTTTCATTCACAACTGCTTTAGGCAAATATGCTCCTTAGGATGAGTGATGGGGAGGAAATTTTTTTCACCATACATGCGGGGATGCTAAGAGGAAATAAAATCGTTTCTTCACATTAATTCTTTAATGTGGATATGCATTTGTTCTTGAGTCTGAAATTTTAAATGGGCTCATTATGAGCGTACTCTAACTCATCTGTTGTGACTTACAAAACCATGGTATGGACCTTTTGCTATCTGAAGAAAACTGTAGTTTGGAAAATTCAATCTGAACCTGGTTCCCAGCCCAAGATTTGTGGTTGATTCCTGTATCTAGGCCAGCCCAAACAAAAACCTCAGATCAGAAAACCCCACATTAGTTTGGCATCTCCACATAGTCCAGAGTGCATGTTTGCTCACATTACAAAATCGCTGCTCCCCGGCAGTATCTGCTAAGAATAGATTCAGGTCTGGAACAGAAGGATGTGTTGAGATCTGGAATCAGGCGCTTTTCTAAATCAGCGTGGAGGTCACCAGGGCTGGAGCAGAAAGGGGTGCTGCAGGTCAGGATTCAAGGGAATTGGCAGAACAAGAAGTGTAGTTACAGAAGGTGCCATGTAAGTGGCTAGAGAATTCACACACTGACTCCTCTCATACAAAGGAATTTACGTAACAGAGCCACCACTTCTGGAGCACCCCTTTATGGCATAGGGTGACCCTAGAGTATCCCTGCCTCTGTTTTCCTCTCTTCAGGGCTCCTCAATAATTTCACAAAGGTTTTCTCAGAGCCAATAACACCCAGACTCAGGCTGGTATCTAACCACAAACAGTTCAAATAAGGTCCTCCAAGTTCAAATCAAAACATCATACATTTTAAAGTTTATATATTTATCCTTCCACACTCTTCATCAATCCACACCCGGGCCTTCCTTGCTGGAGTCTTTCCTACCTTGGCAGGCCAGTCCCAGCCCTACCTAGCTTGGGACTTTTTTCTTCAGATGTTGCTCTCTCATATCTCAGGGTCTCCTGCAGGAGCCTTCTGGATCTCTTCTGAAGTCCCAATCCCAATATCTCATTACCCAGGTGTTTCCCTTGTCTATCCTGGAGCCCTGATTGAGTCACATGACTCATCAGTCACATTATCTCCACCTGGGGAGGAGAGTTGGCTGTGTCACAAGTCAGGTGAGATCCATCTCCCTTTAAAGGACCAGCCACCCTGTAAGAATAACCCTAATAAAAAGATCCTCTGTGATACATGGAGGCATTAACTGACTAATAATCTGTTGAGCCAGTGGGTCTCAAACTTTTTGATTGGCAATCCCTTTCACACAGCAAGCCTCTGAGTGCGATACCCCTAATACATTAAACACACTTTTAAATATATTTAACACCATTATAAATGCTGGAGGCAAGCAGGGTTTGGGGTGGAGGCTGACAGCTCACGATCCCCCATATAATAACCTCGCGACCCCCTGAGGGATCCCAACCCCCAGTTTGAGAACCCCTGAGCTAACAGATTAGAAAAAACCCAACACTAGTATGATATGCTGGAACAACACCAACCCGATGAAGATTTTCATGTAGTGATGCGATGGGAGAAAGCCATTGCTTTCCCGTTCAACTCACCTGAACTAGTGCCAGGCACAGCAAGGGAATTGTGAAAAAGATCTGGTGCATGCATAATCCGTATGGGTACATGCATACAACAGCTACTGTAAGAGACTCAACACGCACGGCTTCAAACTGATGCTGCAAGTAGTATAGGTAAATGTACAAATATTAAGAAAAAAATCTACAGCGTAAAGATCTACAGGATATAACAAGTGTGAGCAGTAAGAAACATGGGCATCCACGTGGGAGGGCATTATAAAAATAAATCTCATCAACAAGCTTTTTATTATTATGATAGGTTTACAAAAGCAGGGCTATTTCTGAGCAAGGGGTAATGCATAAACTGCACCACCCCATGAGCAGCCCGGGCAGGCAGTGTGCCTTAGAGACACATCTCTGTGTCAAAATTCTCCACTGCTCCCTTCCCTCCTTGCTCTGCAGTACAGTCCTGTCCTACTGGCCTAAAGCAACAGCAAATTATGCCACCATCTTTGCCAGTTCAGCAGTGCCAATCATTGTCTTCGAGCAGGAAGGGGAGAGCCAAAGCGATATCCATTCTCTTTCTCTCCCCACTCCCTTGCCCACCTGCTCTGGGAGGGGAATGAGCAGGTATGGAGCACCTGCTTCCTGGAATCTTTGACTGATGTGTTCCCAATTAGTAATTTAAAGATAAGGAATAAAAAACAAAATGGATTCGTTAAGGCTCTTTACACCCAGGGCAGTTACACATAATTTAATTCAGTGGAAGACTTTGAATGACACCAGTGATAGAATTAAAGACTTTATTTAAAATCAAATAGCTAGTTAAGCAAACAGGCATCCCTATAGAACCATACACTGCATTGATACTCACATTCTAAGATGGAATAATGTATCCAGAGGTGATCAGTCCCTGCATGAGAAGAATGGGTATATAATCCTATTTCTAAGGGTACCCTGATGGTGGATGGGCACACCTCTCTAAAATCAGCATACTGTCCTTTTTATACTTATTCACAATAACCCCCTACAATTAATTAGCATTAAGCCTGCCTCTTACCATATCTACCATAATTAAAAACATTGGCTATTTAATCTTAAACATCATTAATTAGCACCTGTGTAAATGCCATTCCAATAACTATCACTAGAGATCGCATTCCTCTAAAACATTCATATTTCATCTAAAACTCTTTTTAAAACCAGTGAGAACTGAACATGTTTACAGCATAACCTGGGCGTATGCTCTAACGTAGCTCTAATTTGCCTCTGAGCTGTCTCACTTCACTTGTCTCAGTTTTATCAGGCCTTGCTTGACTATTGTCAAGCCTATTTTTAGGCAATACATTTTCAGGCCAACTTACATTTCGATGCATATCTATATAACACAAACAAGCATCACATAGGCTACATTTTTCCTACACACCCTGTCCCATCTTCTGTGTAATAGAGGACATCTTATTCCTCTCACACCCTTGCACTGCCGTGTAGTCTAAGCCACAACCTACGCCTTAACGAAAATGATTTACATCATCGATAGCATGTTTCATGCAAATGACACCCAAAGCTTTTTTTTTTTTTTAAACACAAAAGTTGCTAAGGGCCCAGTTCTGCACATTTACACTGAATGGAACCGTACACTATTAACAGTCCCACTGAAAGGGGATCATTAATAACCACAAGTGGTCATGCCTTTTGCTTCACATCCAAAAGGCAGCACTCCCGGCAGCACAGCACCTCCTGATGTCAGGCCGGAGCATTGCCTCGTTATTCACTCAGTAAGAAGAGTGACACTTATAGCCAACACCATTCCTTACAGCATCTTACTTCCCTTGGGGATCTCCCATTCAACTATTCACCCCGCCCAACCCTGCACAGAGTGTAAGATGTGAGGAGATCACAGCCGGCGACCATCTGCCTGATGTCCTTTCCTGGTGTGAATTTGTCAGAAGATATAAACAGGGGAGAGATTTTAACTTTATAACAGGAGCAATGTACTTGTAAAATATTTACCATATTCAAATAAATAAAGTGACTCTCTTACCCAGTATAACATATAGTGCCTATCGTTTGCTGATAGGTTAATGCAGCTGTCTCCACTTCCACTCACTTTAGCTGCTTTTTAACATACATGCTGGTGTTTGTCAATTAAACGGATACTGTAGCTCTTGAGCTGGAGATATCTTGTCAGTTGTAAGGCAATGTAAATCATCCTAAAGGCCACAGAAATGACACATTTACTCCTTAACTAAAATCAATAGCTATTCAGCATGGGAAAGGAGGTAGGTGCACACACGCGCACACACACAGAGCTTTAACAGCCCTACATGAACACCTTGCAGCATTGGAATTTCATGGCTGGATATCACAAAATTATCCATCATCTAGGTGAAGAGAAAGGGTGGGGAAAAAAGGCCTTATTAATCAATAGCTGATTCCTTTAAGCAAATAAATCCCATATTTAGATCCTAAAGAGCTGTGCAAGCACTTGGGAGACCCAGTTGGGATTACCCAACAGTTGTACCACGCAGAATGCTGAGAACGCAAGTTTAATTTAGGGAGCCTTTCATGGAGGATGACCAAAATGAAGCCATAATACAAATCACTTTTCCGACTGTAATCTGGGATGATTTAATTGGGGCTGGGATGATTTAATTGGGGATTGGTCCTGCTTTGAGCAGGGGGTTGGACTAGATGACCTCCTGAGGTCCCTTCCAACCCTGATATTCTATGATTCTATGATAATCTTGATTTGCCAGAAACAAATATGCACCCAGATAGTCTAATGCTATAGGGAAGCATTTGCCACAGACCCTAATTAAACATTTCTTTTGGTTTAGTGGGAATTAATTGTTAGGGTTCTGGGTTTTCTCTTTTCTTTTTAATGTCAAATACATAGCTAGCAGGCACTGCAAAGAATACCCTCCTAAGGGTAAATGGTGAGTGCACAGCTCATTTAAGCCTCGTTTGAGTGAAACTGCTCCCTAGCTCTGCTCTGTGAATCAGAAGGAGAGTGTATACAATCACTCGAAGCAGCAGTAGCATTTCCCAGAAAGCTTTTGGGAACCTGACACAATTGCTGATCAATACACTCTCCAGTTAATTGATGGGACATGGAGGGAAAAAAAAAAAGACCATCAATAAATAATCTTGGTTAGGAAACCTAGGTCTGAGGAGAGGTGCTGTAAGTTTAACGAAAGATGTCCATGCTCTGGAAGAAAAATGAGGAGTGAAGAGAAGAAGAGCATTCTCAGATAGGTGTGTTTTTTGGAGGATAATAGGCTCAAAAGAAGCTAAATAAAAGAACACTAGGGAGATTTAAAACATTGGGTCCTAAAAGGAAACAAATACATTTGTACATTATCATATAATAAATAATGCAGTGGTTCTCAACCTTTCCCCTACCAGGACCCCCTTTTCTAGCCCACTGAGGCATGCACAGCGGCCTCCTCCCATTAGCCAGGACCCGCTCCTATTTAGTAATAGGAGAAGTGGAGGGTTGTCATGATCCTCTCACACCTGTTGGTGACACTCTGGGGGTCACACACCCAGGCTGAGCGCCCATATATTACTAATTGATACTTGATAGAAGTAAAGGTTCACCCAAGGTTCTCACAGCTCTTTGCAGACATTAATTCAATAAAGGTGGAAATCACCTCTGTGCAAAAGATAGGGTGACCAGACAGCAAATGTGAAAAATCGGGATGGGGGTGGGGGGGCGTAACAGGAGCCTATATTTAAAAAAAAAAAAGGGACCCAAAAATCGGGACTGTCCCTATAAAATTGGGACTTCTAGTCACCCTAGTGCAAAGTGGCAGCACAGTCCTACACACCCTATGTAAGTCCTGATTTGAGGATAAGTGGTCCATAGATCTTTTTCCGGCCCACTTCACAAGGTTTCATCCAAAGCCTGACAGCTAGAATTGGAGTAATGTTGCAAAAACATTCTCAGACTATCTATTGAAAACAGTCAATCACTCGCATTGGCCGTGTTCACTCCTCCCCCTTTTATAGTCTCTTTCAGTGAGCGTTCAGAGCCGAGTTTCACTAGCACGAATGCTCGTGGAAAGTAAACTTGAAGCTCATGGGTTTGAATACTTGCAGGAGCAGAATTTTATATTCCCTTTCCATGGGTATTCCCACCAGAAATGTTCTTAGAAGAGTTACATTCACTTGTTCCAGGAAAAGAAACAAAACCACCTGACTGATGTGACCAATCGCAACTAAGCAAATCCATAGGATGAGTGAGCTTGGTGAAAAATGTCATTAAATAATTTAGAATAATGTTATCCTGGGAGTTCAGTGAAATCTGGTGGAAGCTGGTGGGCATCATGGCCCTCCTTCGCCCAGGATAGAAGCAATTAAACTTCTGGAACATCCTTCCAAGGGAAACAGTTGGGGCAAGAGACATATCTGGCTTCAAGACAATACTTGATAAGTTTATGGAGGAGATGATATGATGGGATAGCCTAATTTTGGCAATTAATTGATCTTTGACTACTTGTGGTAGATATGCCCAATGGCCTGTGATGGGATGTTAGATGCGGTGGGATCTGAGTTACTACAGAGAATTCTTTCCTGGGTGTCTGGCTGGTGAGTCTTTCCCACATGCTCGGGGTTTAGCTGATCGCCATATTTGGGGTCAGGAAGGAATTTTCTACCCCCAGCTCTGCCACTGTTTCATTTTGTCACCCTGATATTGAGCAACTCTGAGTGACTCAGTTCCCCCGCCTGTAAAATGGGGATAATCATCCTGAAATATGTCACAGGGGTATTGTGCGGCTTAGTAACTGAATATGTGTATAGGGCTTTGGCAGCAAGATTAAAGGTGCTAAGTAAGTGCAAAGCAGGAGAAAGCCTCTTTGATCAGTTGACACTCATTCAGACTACATGCATCCGTTTTCCCTTTTGGCCAAGGAGCAAACATCATATTGTAGGAGCACCTGGCAATTTACTGGTGCATTTACAAGCCAACGGCTGCCACAGGTTACGATGGTCTTGTTAGCGTTTGGTGGATAGAAGGAATCAGTACCATGCTTTACTTGTTCAATCCCTTGACTAGACGAGACAGATTGTGCAGCTGGAATGAAGGATTGTGCACTCCCTCACAGCAGCAGAGAGTTTAACAAGATATGAAGCAGCCATGGCAGAACTACATTAGTTTCTGAGAGGAGGAAAAGTGAATAAGTGTGTGTGTGTAGCAAAGTTGCCCCTTTGGAACTCCCTCTTGTTCTCCTCTTTGATCTAGTGGAAGGATGGTGCATACACACACACAGACAGCATGTTTCATTGCTTTGATAAATCCATGCCTCAAAGGCAAGATTTCAAAGGGAATTTTGAAGCGCTGCCCCTCCCCTATCTTGGCTACTTTGTGGGGGGAGGAAAAGTCAGCGTGTCAGCTGTGGAAGATACAGATGTGATGATAATCAGAGATGCTGACGTTGCTCTTGGCACAGCCACTGGAGTGAGAAGGGATTAGACGGGGTCTCTCTTTTTTTCAGGTTGGTAGGGCGGTGAAAGCCTCGAGAGCTCCAAAGCACAACTGCCAGCTTTATAAATTAGTGCTCTTGAAGATGGGATGAATTATTATCCCTTACTCAGGCATTTGCTGGAGATTCTGAACTGTGGGCAAGGAAAATAAAACCCCAGCTGTGAACCACAAAGACCAGTGTCTACGTCTCTTATTGGGGTGAGCCTGCAGATGAGACTAATGTCTTAAAAGCAGCGTGCTCTGGAAATGTGCTTCAAAGGAAAGGAAGCAATTCCTTGCCTTCCCCCATGCTGCACCACAGCTGGGCAAGTGCATTCTGGAGTGGGAGGATTGGTTCCACTCTCATCTGAAATATAATATAGCGGCCCCAACTCCTTTTTCCCCATGGAAGAGAGAAATAGTTCCATTAATATGAACCCATCACATTTGTCAAACTTCAGCCTTCTTTGAAGGTTCAAAAGAAAATGCAATTATCATTATGCCCCAGTTTTGCCTGGGCCTCGCCACGATGTCTGGGCAATTTTGGTTTGCTGGAGTTTTGATCCAAACTTTTGAATTTTAATTCCTGTGGGTTTACATGCTGTGTATTTTGCTTCAATTTTTGGAATTCGGACTAATCTACAGAGTCAAAGGGACACTCATCTGAATTAGCAAATTTTGCCCGCTTTAGAGTCACAATCAGGGAAAGTCCCACATTTCATGTTTTATATGAAATTGTAAACCAGCTTAGGTTCATGCCAAAGTCAAGCGGTTAGTACTGTAATCTACACACACTTAAGGGGCGTTAGCCTAAATGGGAATTAGGCCCTATCTATCTGGTAGTATTGGCTGGGAATTTTACATCGACATGTTTTTGCAATGGAAAATGTGGCATCTGCAAAATAGAAATGGGAAAATTTTGATATTGCTGAATGCTTCCATATTTCGTTGGGAAAATTGAAATGGGTTATTTTGCTGTGGGTCAGGTCGACCCAAACCAAAACATTTTGTTTTGTGGAACAAAATCAAGAAGTTCAACAATGAATTGTGGCTGAAGTGCTGCAGTGTCTCATGGGAGTTGAAGTTCAGGTGCCTCATACTGCATAGTCCAGGCTCTGTAGCTGAAATACAACTCCCTGGATGCACCATGTTCTTACCTGTGGCTGAACCACCACAATGTATCATGAGAATCCCATCACTGTGCTGCATCATGGGAAATGTCCGACAGGAGAGGCCAGCTCATAAAAGGTAATGGGGGATGAGGTACATGAACTACTGCTCCCGTGAGGCATTGTGGTAGCTCAGGTAGATGCTGTTCATCATCAAACCGAACCAAAATGAAACATTTTGACATTTCCTAATTCAGTGGTTCCCAAACTTGTTCCACCGCTTGTGCAGGGAAAGCCCCTGGTGGGCCGGGCCAGTTTGTTTACCTGCTGCGTCCTTCCAGTGGCAGCGGTTCGCTGCTCCAGGCCAATGGGAGCTGCTGGAAGCGGCGCGGGCCGAGGGACATACTGGCCGCTGCTTCCAGCGGCCCCCATTGGCCTGGAGCAGCAAACTGCGGCCACTGGGAGCCGCGATTGGCCGAACCTGCGGACGCGGCAGGTAAACAAACTGGCACAAGCGGCGGAACAAGTTTGGGAATCACTGTCCTAACTGAAAGTTTTTGAACTTTCCATTCTATCAAAAAAAGATATTTTGATTTTTTTGGCCTGATTCGGGATGACAACAAAATGTTGAAATATCAGAATTTCCTACAGGATGGAAATTCCAATTTTTCCACCCTCTCTAATCTAGGTACTTATATAGTCCCCATCACAGTAGTACCTGAGCACCTCAGACACGTTATGTAATTTATTCTCACAACTTCCCAACCCCTCTGGAAGGTAGGAGGCAGTAAGTATCCCATTTCTTTTGTGATTAAATGACTTGCCCACAGACACAAGGAGCCTGAGGCAGAGCTGGAAACAGAACATAGATGTTTTAGTTCCAGAAGACAATCCTTCCTCAAGTCTCTGAAGTGCTCAAAGCTTGGCCCAGGCTCAGT
This sequence comes from Chelonia mydas, assembly GCF_015237465.2. Lineage (NCBI taxonomy): Eukaryota > Metazoa > Chordata > Testudines > Cheloniidae > Chelonia > Chelonia mydas. The sequence goes on from NC_057853.1 coordinate 21,236,561, forward strand.
CAAATCTCATCCTAAATTCCCTCAGTGCTTGGTTCACCATCACTCAGAGCTGAGCTCCAGAGGCATGTGAAATTGAGCAAGTCCAACTTCCACTTCAACGCAATTTCTAGGTCATTGCAGTTTACACATCTGAGCCGAGCCAAGCCAAGGGTGGCCAGCCTACTCACTAAAACTCAGGCCAGATGTCAGGAATCTGAGTTGTTTCTCAATCTGGGGGTCAGGAATCAGAACTCAGAGGTGGAAACAAGGCCAAGTCAGAAATCAGGTCTTGGAGCCAGGAGACGAGTGCCAGAGTCAGAGTCAGAAACAGAGGACCAGGCCGAATCGGTAACTGGGTGTCAGAGCCATGAGGCGAAGTGAAGCTCAGGAACCAGGGATCAGGAGCAGCACAAGAAAGCAAGGTTTGTAGCAGCAGCTAGTTCAGGTTCTGCTTAGCTGAACAGACAAACTTCCTGTATCCTCCCCAGGTTTAAATAGGATGTATGGCCCAATAAGGAATTGGGAATGGCCCGTCAATCAGGACTTCCAGGGGTGGCATATCCTGTGGGATCTGGGTGAGCCCCGAGGACTCATAACGTGCTGAGTGTTTCTCTTACCAAAGCTGTTAGATGACAGCATGGAGGTGGGTACCACCCCGGGAACCTGCAAACCCCGGTTTTAGACCCAGTGTGCCTTGCACAAAGGTTTGAACCTTTCGAAGTACCCTCACTGCTCCAGAAGAGAGGAAGCGATGGCTATTCAAGCATAAATGAAAAAGTAACCCTTTCACCCTGTTTATGAAGTCTCCCTTTCTCTTTTTTTTATATAATTTATAGAGTATAAATAAATTGCATTCCATAGCTTTTTATGATACAATTTTCATCCAATTTACATGTCACAGCTATACCCATTACTGTCTCCCAGTAAGTTAGGATTAGGACACATTTTTATCTGGGCTTCATGCTGACACGTTTTTAGGTTCTGGTCTATTAGGAAAAAAAACACATTGTGGGTGCACATAATGCAGATGAGCCCTGCAAATCAAGTCCAGCGACCCACGCAGAGCCCAGACCAAAGTGCTGCCAAATGGCCAGTTCCACGTTCTACTTCACGGAGGGTGAAGCAGCCTCCAGGACCATTTGTCTGCCTCCTTTCTGGCACTGTTTGGCATGGCGCATCTGTTGCTTCAGCTGTTGTCAAACTCTTTGGCAACTCTTGGTGCTTGTTTGGCCTTTGCCAGCCTGATTTGCATGGTGATTTGCATACCATAGCCTTTTCAGTTGAAATTGTGGCTAACAAAACATTTGGCCATTGTTATTCATGATACTTGCTAACTATCCTTCACTCCAGCCTCACATCTCCACCCAGTACATCAGCACCATTCCCTTCATTCAGCTTCTTCTCTGTGGGCACAGCCTTCAGATTTCATTAGGTCTACTGTACTGTAATCCTTCTATCACTCTTTCAGTAGGGGCATGAACTGTCATCAGTCCACCCAGTGTTCCTTTCCTTCAAGCAGACTATCCACTTAGCTCAGCAATTCTGTCCATACCACAATCCTGCCAACTGCTGCCTTAGAGGGACAGGCAGATGGAAAGCACTGATGAGAGAGCTGATTGACACTGCAACTTTTGGAGAAGAGCTGTTATAGCAGACCTGCGAGCGTGTCACAGTTACTGGAGTGGCACTGAAGAAGGTGGAGAAAGTTTACATTGGTATGTCAAAGCCTAGATAAGATGGCCAAGCACTTTCCAGCTTTGTTATCACAGAATTAACTTCTGCCTCGAGTAGTGGCTGTCTTGCTTTGTTCCAGTGAATAAGCCTGATGGATGAGATTTAATCCGAGCACAATTTTTTTTAACAACGTAAAAAGTGGCTGGGGCAGCTTTACTCCTAAACTGGCTGTATTCAAGGGCAACATCCTCAACAAGGAATGTGGCACAGTACTTGCAAGGTGAGGGTCTCTTATAGCAGTTCACTCAGCGGTGGAAGAGAATGGAATAGAAGGACCATATGGTACAATTGGTGCCATCCAATAATATCAGCAGTGTCCTCAGCCAGCTCTGTTACTTTCTCATCATTTCACATCAGACCATTCCGTTAGTCCAGTGAATATTTGCCTGTCATTAGATACACATCTCATTTCAGTTCCTGCTTTGCGTGGTTCAATTCTGGTCTTGAGAATGCTGCTGAGAGTTCATTTCAAAAAGTCTTCTTCTGTCCTCTGTAACATTTGTCTCTTTTTACCAGGCACCAGTCAGTTCTGGCAGAACTGGGCTTCTCTGCGTACAAAATAGATGAACCAATCATCTGTATTAAGGTTCATTTCGAAAGACCAAGAAGAAATGTAGTAGGGATACTTATATGAAATAATGAATGATGTAAAGAAGACTAATTTGGCTCCTATTTATCCTGTCCCATAATACAAGAACAAGGAATCACTCAGTGAAAGCACTCCTATGTTAATAATAAATATTAAATAATAATAATAATAATAAATAACCATAATTATTTTTCTATGTGTTTCGCAAGCCAGAGCTCACTACATCATTAAAATAGCAATAAAATAAAATTACAGCTTTATAATAAAAAAGTACACTGTTTTTGTAAATTATCCCTTACAGAGAAGTCCTATAAAATTCATTAGAAAGTGATAAATTTTCTGAAGTTTTTTGAGGAATGCAATCTTAAAAATTATATCCCTAATACAGAGTACTAAATTATGACTCAGAAAATCTACAGAAAGATTACCATACTTCATTTAATTCACTGGGCTGTGAGTAGAGTGATTTCTATAGAATTCTATTGTCCCTATCTCCATGAAAATCCGTAGGACTTTCCCAGAAGAGATCCCTTTTTGATCAGTGAGCTGGGAAGATGATGTCTAATGTATCTTCACTCTCCAGTGAGACCTCAGTAAGTCTTTTGAGACATCTCTATTGACTACAGCCATAAACTATCATTATTGACTCTTAATATCCTGCATCCTCTTCTGTACAGCGGTGTTGTAGATCTGGACTTTGATTGATATTGGGTAGAGATTTACCTGAACAGATGTTTTTGCAGCTGCCTGAATTCACCTCTGGCCTTTTCTTTGATTGAGTTCTTTGTGAACTCTTTATGGTAAAGACCACCTTTACCTGATAGGAGAGCCCCAAGATAGGGCCTCCTCAAGCTCTGTGTCATTAAAATAACACCACATCTCTTTATGAGCTTGATTTTATTTTCTTTAACTTCTATACAGAACTGTCCAAAAATTACAAAAAGCGTTATGGAGTGCGTGGAGCCTTAATTCTACATGTTTATTTCAGTGTTACAAAGTATTATAAGGGGGTGGGTAGGTCTTGAAAAAAATCACCAAAAAAATGTGTTATGTAATTTATGGACAGCCCCAACAGTCTTGGAGCCTTACAATTCTATCTTGCTCTGCAGGGTGAATTCCACTGAAGAACACCAACTCCTTTTAAAACGGGCAATCCCTTTCTGCAAGACAGGTGGAATCCCAAGGTTCCAGGAATTTATTTTATCCTATTTACATTCTGCTTGTTTGTTTGGGTGGGTGTTTTTTCTAGCTCCCTACCACTTGTTGCTGAAAGTATATCAGCAGATAAATCACATGCATGCTTCCCTTCACATAACAGATAACCTTTAAAATTCTCCTGAAATAATCTTTGAGGATATCCCAATTTGTTTGTAAATGGTGGAGAACAAGTTACAAGTCCTGAAGCCAGTTTTCTTGGGTGAGGTTCCCAGAGGGAATGTGAAGAGGAGAAGATGCTTGACTCACAGATGAAAAAAAAAGAAAAAAAAAGGCTTGAAATGTATTGAGGGCTTTACTGCACAAAAGGTTAAACAAAAGGGAGTTATTAAAATAAACCTTGACTGGCCCAGGGTAGTAAATACACCGTCCAGCTCCCTGCTGTGAAGCTCTGAAGACACTGGGAGGTGAAAGCAATTCAATACCTTGCAGGATCAAATGCACTGACAGCAAATTGGTGGTGTCTAACATGCATTCTATCAGAGCGGAGGTGGGTATTCCCAGGAGGTGGGTATTCCCCCAATATTTCTAAACCTGCATGATGACCTCTGCTGTGTTTACACAACATTTTGGAGCCAGAGTAGTTCTGCTTAAAGAATTAAAAGGTGCATTTCTAGTCCACCTGAGCCATGATGGCTGACCGTGGGGACAGAAACTGAAGGGAAAAGCTTTCAAAAGCAGTATTTATTTCAGAAGAATGGGAAGAAGAAGAAGCAACCAGCAAATCCAAACAAGTGACCTGGTAATTAACAGACCAGAGATGATCACTGGAACTCCCCCTTCCAATCTAATATTTCTGCTGTCAGTGAGAGCAAATCAATGCTGCAGAGAGATGCTCTTTTCAAGGGCTGGTTTTATCTTTACAGATCCCAACGCAGAAGGCATCCCTCCCCCCATCCCAGCTATGACTATCTTAACAAGCTGCAGCAAACATCAGTGGATCTCTAAAGCTGTGATTGTTTCCATTTGCATGAGGATGAGGAGAATCAGAAAGCTCATACCTCTTAGCCACTGACAGATGATTTCACCCAACACCCGCTGCTGGTATTAAGCTTTTAAAGGCTGGTAAATCTTCCGCTCTATTAAATCCAAACCCATTAATTTCTTACAGGTGTACTTCTTACAGGGAAGCGTTGGCTGTAATTTGACATATATTTTATGGCTCACTCTACCCCTCAGTTCATAAAAACGATCAGGCTTCTCCTTGCCTCACTGGTCGAGGCCACTCTCCCAAATGCCTGTCCATAATCTCGGATGAAAAATGATAGGTCCCCGAAAGGTGATGTGTCAGAGAAGCGCAAGAGGCGCTGACACACGCGCACATGCGAGGCAGCAATCTGCCGAATTAAAATTGAAGGGATAGGAAGATGATGAACCATCTCGTTGACTCGGCTTGTCACTCTGATGGCCTCGCTCAAAGCAAATAAATAAATTAATAAAAAGAGAGCAGAAATATGGTCATTATGCTGAGGACGGAAGCCACAGGGCACAAGGAATCACCCTCTCTGAGCGACATCACTAATAACATAGCTGTCACCTCATGCAGCCGCGCCAGCCTTTGTCTGACCATTGCAGTTCTGATGCCAGGTCAGATCATACAAGGTGCTGAGTACTCTTGGTTCCCTTGGCTTTAACATGAGCTCGGGGAACTCACTCAGGAGAGGCTCAGTTCTTAGGAGAAAAGGGCCCAGAGAATACACAAGGGGGTGGGACCGATCTAAGTTACACAACTACAGCTATGTGAAGATCGCAGCTGAAGTCGACATACTTAGGTCGACTTACCGTGGTGTTTTCACCGCGGTGAGTCGACTGTTGCTGCTCCCCCGTCGACTCCGCCTGTGCCTCTCGCGGTGCTGGAGTACAGGAGTTGACAGAGGAGCGCTCGGGGGTCGATTTATCACGTCTAGACTAGACACGATAAATTGATCCCCGCTGGATCGATCGCCGCCCGCTGATCCGGCGGGTAGTGAAGACATACCCTGAGTGTTTTCTCCCTTTTCAAGCACATTTAGAGTCCGCAAGTGTTAAGCTGTACATCTAAGAGTCACTTAAACAAAGAAAGTGAAACTTAGCATCCTTGGGACTTCTCCACCCACCTCCTTTTATTAAGGAAGTGAAATACATAAAACACATCTGTGCCAGCTAAAGATTTTGAGAGAGGGATTTTTGTGGCATGCAGTGTAGTTGGGGTGTAGATTTTGGAAGGACATGGCAAGCAATGGCTAGGTTTCAGGAACTGCAGCCCAGCAGGATAAATAGGAAAAGAACAAGTTAAAAATTACTTGGACAAATTAAAGGTCTTCAAGTCTCCGGGGCCTGATGAAATGCATACTAGAATACTCAAGGAGCTGACTGAGCAGATATCTGAGTCATTAGCGATTATCTTTGAAAAGTCGTGGAAGGCGGGAGAGATTCCAGAAGACTGGAAAAGGGCAAATATAGTGCCCATCTATAAAGAGGGAAATAAGGACAACCCAGGGAATTACAGACCAGTCAGATTAACTTCTGTACCCGAAAGATAATGGAGCAAATAATTAAGCATCAATTTGCAAACATCTAGAAGATAATAAGGTGATAAGTAACAGTCAGCATGGATTTGTCAAAAACAAACTGTGTCAAACCAACCTGATAGCTTTCGTTGACAGGGTAACAACCCTTGTGGATGGGGGGAAGCAATAGACGTGGTATATCTTGATTTAGTAAAGCTTTTGATATGGTCTCCCATGACCTTCTCATAAATAAACTAGGGAAATGCAACCTAGATGGAGCTACTATAAGGTGGGTGCAAAACTGGTTGGAAAACCATTCCCAGAGAGTAATTATCAGTGGTTCACAGTCATGCTGGAAGGGCATAGTGAGTGGGGTGCCACAGGGATCAGTTCTGGATCTGGTTCTGTTCAATATCTTCATCAATGATTTAGATAATGGCATACAGAGTACACTTATAAAATTTGCAATACCAAGCTGGGAGGGGTTGCAAGTGCTTTGGAGAATAGGATTAAAATTCAAAATGATCTGGACAAACTAGAGAAATGGTCTGAAGTAAATAGGATGAAATTCAATAAGGACAAATGCAAAGTACTCCATTTAGGAAGGAAGGATCAGCTGCACACATACAAAATGGGAAATGACTGCCTAGGAAGGAGTACTACGGAAAGGCATCTGGGGGTGATAGTGGACCACAAGCTAAATATGAGTCAACAGTATAATGCTGTGGCAAAAAAAAGCGAACATCATTCTGGGATGTTTTAGCAGGAGTGTTGTAAGCAAGACATGAGGAGTAATTTTTCCACTCTACTCAGCGCTGATTAGGCCTCAACTGGAGTATTGTGTCCAGTTCTGGGCGCCACATTTCAAGAAGGATGTGGACAAATTGGAGAGAGTCCAGAGAAGAGCAACAAATATGATTAAAGGTCTACAAAACATGACCTATGAGGGAAGATTGAAAAAATTGGATTTGCTTAGTCTGGAAAAGAGAAGACCGAGAGGGGACATGATAACAGTTTTCAAGTATGTAAAAGGTTGTTACAAGGAGGAGGAAGAAGAATTGTTTTTCTTAACCTCTGAGGATAGGTCAAGAAGCAATGGGCTTAAATTGCAGCAAGGGCAGTTTAGGTTGGACATTAGGAAAAACTTCCTGTCAGGGTGGCTAAACACTGGAATAAATTGCCTAGGGAGGTTGTGGAATCTCCATCACTGGAGATTTTTAAGAGCAGGTTAGACAAACACCTGTCAGGGATGGTCTAGATAATTAGTCCTGCCATGAGTGCAGGGGACCGGACTAGATGACCTCTCGAGGTCCCTTCTAGTTCTATGATTCCATGAAATAACTACCCTGTTTTCTCTGAGCCCGAGAATGGATCTGGATACTTTACTAAAGTCCCTATAGAAGTGATGCTGATCATTCAAGGGGGAGCGCTCTAAGACAATGTTGAGTCAGTGCCCCAGCGTGGTGCTAAGGTCTGCTGGGAGTGGTTTTGAACCAGTGCCTAGTCAATCCCCAGCGGGGCACTGGGGAGCAGGGTGCTGACAGAGGTTCTCTCTTTCTAATGAGATGTAAAACCAAGGTTCTCCACTCGTGATCATTAACATTCATATAGCACTTTTCACAGGAGTAGGGGTGTTAACCACAGTGCCCAGTTGTCACAAGGTGTCCCTTCACTTACACTGTGAGTACCGCTGCCTAGCCTGTTCTTGTGATCGCCTAGCCACAAACACATGCAGGCTGTTTCCCTTTCACCACGTGGGCAAAGCAAAACAGAAGGAATGACAGGTATTGAGCAGGAGGAGGCTTTCACACAGCTTTCTCTCCTCTTCCTAGCTCATTTTGAGCCCCTTTCTTTGCTTCCCACTTCCTCCCAAACATATGCTCCCCAATCCTGAGCCAATTGCCTCATTAGAGCTGCAATTGTCACCCAAGTGTCAGTAGTCCCCAGCAGAAACTGGTTAATTGACTTCAATGAAGCCTGCAATCTTCCCGGTGCTGCAGTAACCTCAGTGCCCAGGGTGCTACGGATAGTGCTTTGCCGCCCTGTCACACCTGCCCAACCTCCAGACGACATTCTGCCTTCCTAAATCCCTCCTGAAATTTCAATTTGATCCAGTCCCAGACTGTTGTTCAGTTTTCCTGGGCGCTTTTAAACAGCTCTGGTGTACCACACTCGAGGTTGCTGCTTCTCAGTAGCAGTCACAGCAAGCCCTACAGACACCCTTTGTAACATTTGAAAGAACCTTTGCAAATCTTAGTCATTAACATTAGGCAGGAGCCTGGGCAGATGGTTCTGACTTAACTCTTCCTATTTTCTATTTCAGCCTCAGCTTCAGACTTCCCAGGAGGAAGAGAGAAACTCAGTGGCCATTCCCAGGCAGCTGGCTGAGTTGAGTACTTATGTGCCAGTCTCCCCTGGACACAGGACACACACTAGTGGACACAACTCACTAGTCTCTCTAATAACTGACTGCCCTGGCTACCCTTTGACCGTGCTGATGTTTTTGTCAAGCAGACATTCAGTGGTGGGTTGGATCTCTGCAGTGACAGAGCAGCTCAGTTTCATTACAGGTCCCTTTTACACAATGAAAGAGACTCTGTCAGCAATTCTGGCACTCTGCCCCTGGCCACGTGGCTCATATGAAATGCTGAACACTCTCAAGGCAACTGGGAACAGGTAGGCTCTGGCAGTGACAAATAATAACCATGCTGCTTTGCAAAGATGATCCAACTGTGGGCCCTCTGTACAAAAGCACAGATTCACTCTACAGGGAAAGATGTATCAAACCTGCTAGCAATGTTTCAGACATGGTGAGCAGGGAATGCCTGATCATTACTCAACAGCGAATGAGCTAGGACCTCAGCCCTTCTCACTTCAGTTTTAGAGGTTGTCCCAAAACCCCTCAGACTTTATATGGATCAGGATGTTGTGACTGGCCCCTCCCAGTATAATGAAAAGAACAAACCTAGATAAACTTTGGACAGTGATAGGTTTCAGAGTAACAGCTGTGTTAGTCTGTATTCGCAAAAAGAAAAGGAGTACTTGTGGCACCTTAGAGACTAACCAATTTATTTGAGCATAAGCTTTCGTGAGCTACAGCTCACTTCATCGGATGCATACTGTGGAAAGTGTAGAAGATCTTATTATATACACACAAAACATGAAAAAATACCTCCTCCCACCCCACTCTCCTGCTGGTAATAGCTTATCTAAAGTGACCACTCTCCTTACAATGTGTATGATAATCAAGGTGGGCCATTTCCAGCACAAATCCAGGTCTTCTCACCCCGCCCCCCCACACACAAACTCACTCTCCTGCTGGTAATAGCCCATCCAAAGTGGTCACTTTGGATAAGCTATTACCAGCAGGAGAGTGAGTTTGTGTGTGTGTGGCGGGGGGCGGGGGGGAGAAGACCTGGATTTGTGCTGGAAATGGCCCACCTTGATTATCATACACATTGTAAGGAGAGTGATCACTTTAGACAAGCTATTACCAGCAGGAGAGTGGAGTGGGAGGAGGTATTTTTTCATGCTTTGTGTGTATATAATAAGATCTTCTACACTTTCCACAGTATGCATCCGATGAAGTGAGCTGTAGCTCATGAAAGCTTATGCTCAAATAAATTGGTTAGTCTCTAAGGTGCCACAAGTACTCCTTTTCTTTTGGACAGTGATGTGTCTCTGAACATTGTGGTATGGGCCCATGACTCTAGTGAGTACAGGAAAAGACAAAATCAAGATTCTTTCTGTCTGAGGTACTTATATGGCCCCCCATTACCATAGAATCTGAGTGCCTGACAGTCTTTAAGGTATTTTCCCTCACAACACCCTTGTGAGGTAGGTCAGGGCTATTATTCTATTTGTAAAACCACAGTCCAGTTTGGAGAACTGAGGCACAGGCAGACTAAGTGACTTGCCCAAGGTCACACTGGCAGTCTGTGGCAGAGCCAGGGATTGAACCTGGATCTACCAAGTCCTAACCATTTCTTCTCAAGGCAAAGGGTCAAAGGCTCAGCTGGTTTAAATTGGTGTTGTTCCACTGAAATCAACAGACCTATATTGGGTTACAGCCACAAGGATTGGGCCCTGAATATCTCAGGACTTCATTCCAATACAAAATGGGTGAACAAGGGGAAAAATAACAATCCCCCTTTTTGAATTCTTTCCTCTGTTTCTAGAAATGACCTGAAGGGGTACAACTGTGAAAGTTCAGAGATGTTTCCTTACATTACCCCCATTAGCATTCATTTAGGCAAATCTTCTTCTGTAGTTCTACTTGGAACTAGCACTAGAATTATTGAAACTTCATGAGAAAGCCTAGTTTCATGTTGCATCTGATGAAGGGGGTTATAGCCCATGGAAGCTTATGGCCAAATAAATTTGTTAGTCTAAGGTGCCACAAGGACTCCTCATTGTTTTTGCTGATACAGACTAACACGGCTAACACTCTGAAACCTAGTTTCATGGGCTTTCTAGCTCAAGTAGGTGCTGAAATCTTCTTTAGAAAGACTGTTCTGAAGTGGTTGCCAGTTTCCTTTAGCAGGTCTCAATTATTTAGATAATGGCATTGTAACATCTATCTCCTAGTATAGTCACTCAGATACCACATGGTGGGTTCTTATGCTGAACCTATTCACCCTTTCATTTTTTATTTTTCCATACATCTCATCTATCCAACCTGTTACTATAATGCCCATTACCATGATATACTATGATGTCTAATAGTAAAATTTTGGGTCCTTTCCCATACAGAACCTTTGGAGTGTATACAGTTTGCCTGTCACCAGCAGTATCTGAATACCCCTTGCCCCCTTGATCACAAATCTGTTGAATCACCACAAACGTTATGAAATAAGTGTCTGTACAGAGCAGCTCTGCTCAGCTATACTTTTCATGTGCGCTCTTGCTTTTCCATTGGATGCTCAGATTTCACAGGAGGAGACGGGGTGGCGTTTGTTGGCAAAGAATCAGGCTTCTTTCAAGAAAATGAGATTAGAGGCCAGAAATTGCTTTGCTTGATATATTTATAGGCATTTGACCTGTTAAAGGCCTAAGTGTGCATGCTGCTAACAGGCTTTAATTGAAATGTGCTTTTAAGTGTCAGTCACAAGGGTCCAATTGAATTGAAGGAAATATGACTTAAAGTGTGTGTTCGAATATGCAGTAGAGCTGTACACAATATTCAGTTCAAACCATACAGTCTTGATTCATTAGAACTATTTTCTGTCTTCACACTATTTAAGCCTTTTTTTGAAAACTTTTCTGCTGTGCACATCCCTTCCCAGTGTCACCAAAGTGGGGGTGACAGTCAGAGCTTTGCCCCAGCCATCAGCACATTCATTCAGCTCTACTGGAGAGTCCCTCAGAAACCAGGCTGCAAGGAAGGAAGCAAGGTTTTCTCCTCCATCTAACAAGAACTACTCTGTGGGTTGCTGTGCAAGCAGCCACAGCTTCATCCCCCCGCTTTCTGATCACTCCCAATGCTGGTCCCCCTCCCCCGTCCATCAACTATATTTCTTAGTGCAGACAATCTGAGGAAGGAGGCAGGGGCTAGCATGGCTTGCCTCACACTCGCTCACTCGCCACCTGTCCCTCAGCAACAGCCACACATTGCACTCCCAGCACAGGACAGTGGAAGAGGGCAGGACATGGGGAGGAGCCAGGAGCTGATGAACAGGTAATGATGAAATACAAGGGAGTGAAAGGAGTGAGAGGGAGAGTTATGGGGAGGAGACTGGACCATTACAGGTAGAAGACCTGGGGAAATGGAGGCGGTGTGCAAAGAAGGAGACAATGGTGGAGAACCAAGGAGATGCTGGGCAGAGGGAAACGTAGGAGAGAAAACACTGATGGTAAAACTAGGGAGGATGGTTTTGTGGCTAATGTAGATAGGACTGGTTCAATTCGCAGCTTTGTTCTTGACTCACCCTGTGACTCTGGGTAAGTCCCAAAACTGTTCAGGAGCTTATGTTCTTCTTCCTGCAGAAAGGCATATGAATAGAGCTCTACCTGGCAAGGAGGTGAAAATACCTTCCCAGATGGAAGGAGTTCTATAAATGCCAAAGTATTATCACTACTGTAGGCAGGGGGTGACAGGCTGGATCAGGCAGTGCTCACTCACTCATACCACTTGTGAGGACAGAGCATAGACCCTCCTGCCCTGAAAACACAGGCTCCCTTGCTTGAGCTAAAGGAGAATCCCATTGGCTCTTGCGGTGCTGAAGCCTATATCCCATGTGGGCATCTAACCACTAGAGGGAGACATGATCACTTTTAACCTTGTCTGACATTACACCCACTAGTGGGCTGTTGTGTAGCTCCCTCCTCTGCTTCACACTGTATAGTATAGACATGCAGGTGAGCATGCTTTTGTGCACATGCATCTGTGCCCCTTCTGGATACACCATGTCATAATTATGTGAGAGAGAACAGGAGAGATAGAGAGAGAGCGCCTGTGTGAGAGGCATTTCCATTCCTTATTTCTAGTTCTGTCAGGAAATTCATTTTTTTGCCCCTGTAGCATTTAATCTGATTCCTGAAGTTTCTCCCCACTGTACAGTGCGGGGATAAGGGGCCAGTTACATTCTGAATGCCATTTTGTGGCAATTTACGAACAAACAAGCTCCCCATCAAACCAATTCTCAGAAGTGTCACTCCGGGCTGGCGCTGAGCAGAGATTAAACGAACCTTCCTTTCTTATCTGATGTTTTGAATTTCACTGCTCCTCTCTTTCATTAAAAATGAACTGAGGAAGTGGGGTTGGGGGGAGAGGGGGAAGAAAAGCAGAATAAAATAGAAGCCTTTTACATCTAAAAGTCAAGGTAATTATCTCTTACATCCAGCCCACTCCTCCAAGACTTTGAATGAAGCCATCATTAAAATCTGTGTCCATCTGGCAACTTTTCCACATCTAATTAGGTGAAGAAGCCAGTTAATGGATATGTTCAAATGAAATCTTTTTTTAAATTTTTACTTTCAAAAGATGGTCCATGTACAACCTGGATGCTGCTCACTCTCTCACTCTCTCTCTCTTGCTCTTCTCAGATGCTTCAGGAACATAAGAAAAGAAATTTGGGGAAAAGGTTCCTTTCACAGGTAACGCATCAAGACTTGTGCAGCGAGCATGGATGGGGAGAAGAAGGAAGAGAGCTGGCTGTGAAAAATGGTGCTGTGGTTTAGATTGTGAGGTGAGTGAAAAAGGGGGCTGAAGGACTGGGAACTATAAAGCAAGTTGCAAAGACACAGCATGACAAAGTGAGTGGACCCAGTACACCCAGAGAGATCTCAGCCTTTTGGGCAAGTTTGAGTTCCTTCGGGTAGGAAGCCCTTTTGAAGCTAGCTAATTGTCCACTGGTACTATGTTAGTGTGTGTCCGTGGAGGGCTTCTTTTCAATGCTAGGAGTGTGTCTCTAGCCTTTCAGAAAGTCATATGCTGTATTCCTGCAGCCTGGGGAAGAATTCCTCTCATCCATCCATCTACTGCACTGTTAAAGCATCCCTCACCCTAATATCGAAGGGCTGATAGGTGCCATTCTTCCACAGTCCAGAGTAGGACGGCTGGCGGGGATGGTTCCTGGGATCCTCCCCAAAAACTGTGTCTGATTCATAGAGGGGACCCAGTTTTCAGGTGAGATGCAAATTTACGGTGGGACTATAGACCCTGTCGCTGTGAGAGTTCATTGAACAGAAGACGAAGAAGAGGGGTGTTTGAAAAGATGCCCTTTTTGCAGGCAGGGTATCACCTCCCCCTCCACCCCGAGCACGCCTTTGTGGTGGAGTACGGTTCTGCTGTATACTGCCCCAGGTTTCCTCTCACTGAGGTAACAATGAGGTCCCTTTAACAGCCCAGTCAAGGAGAAGCCAAACATTCTATAGCAGTGTATCTCTTTTTAACAAAGCTGTCTGAAAGGAGCATTTGTATGACAGTTTAAAGGCTCTTACCTTAGATAAAACTTAAAAGTCCTAAAACAGAAGTCCCTGGGCTCCAGCAGCAGCTCCTCCTGCTGCCTGGAGAGATCTGCAGGTCTTTTCTGGGCACGGTCTCTCCCAGGCCTTCCTGTCTGGAGAAGTCTATAATTGCTTTTCTTTCTGCTGTAGGAGCACCATTTCTGCCTAGTTCAGATGCCCAGGAAGCTTCCCTTCCTCCAGAGCTCCCTTTCTCCTCAGGTGCTTCCCCAACTGAGATCTCCTAAGCCTTTTATTAGGCCTAAGTGTTGCTTACTTATTTAACTGCTTTCCAGCTGCTGAGGTAGTTAGCTATGCCCAGGTGGACCTGGGTTGGCTCATTCCCTTCAGTAGCTTGTCACAGGCAAGCTGGGCATCTGACTCCCTTTAAAGGGCAAGCCCTGCCACACCACTCTATATAGAAAAGCCTCAAATTCCCAAAGCCAGACCTGTTGGCTAGCGTGGGTGACGAAGAGAGCTAGTATATGTGGTGTAGTGATCCCAGAGTCCTACTTTGGTCATGGTAGCCTGGCGGGCATCAATCTCTGAATGCTGAAACTTCCTTTAAAATTACAAGGGAGAAGGATCTTTTGCAATGTAGCACCTTGTATACCCCGTAGTGAGGCCACCACAAACATCAATCTCTTGCAGACTCAACCTAAGATCACTGGAGAGAGAGAGAGAGCAAGTCTAGTGTGACAGTGTCATCATATTCTTCTCCACACTGCACGGACCAAGAACCTTGAGATTCTGAACAAAAGCCATCGCCATGATGGAAAACAGTTGGTCTAGATCAGGGGTTCTCAAACTGGGGGTCAGGACCCCGAGGGGGTCATGAGGTTATTACATGGGGGGTCGCAAGCTGTCAGCCTCCACCCCAAACCCCGCTTTGCCTCCAGCATATATAATGATGTCAAATACATTATAAAATGTTTTTAATTTATAAGGGGGGTGTCGCACTCAGAGGCTTGCTATGTGAAAGGGCCACCAGTACAAAAGTTTGAGAACCACTGTTCTAGATGGATGGACAGAAGCAGTGATGAAGAAGCCTTCTCTCTTCAGCGTGGCTATGAATGGCTGATACAGATATGGATGAACAAGAGCATCAGCAAAAAAAGCCCTGCAGAGGGCTGAGAATGACCAATAATCAATAATTGATTAACTGGCCCTGTGTCCTTCTCCCACTCTCACCTCAGGACTTTATTCCATGCAGCTTCAGACACCTGGAACCCCTTCCCTAACCCAGACAGCCAAACCTTGACTCTCTCCCCTTCCAAATTCTTCCTTACAATGGGTCTCGTCCCTATAATCTCTAGTCCCAGAGAAGTGGCAGCTAATCCGATGACTGATCAACAAAAGTCTACACTCAGCAAATTCAAATCAGAGTAAAACTGTAATCAGATCCCATGCTGTCTTCACTGCTCAGTCACACTGCTTTATATCACATCCCCAGGCCTAAACCTGATGTATATTGTGTATTTAGATTGTAAGCTCCTTGGAGCAGGGGTCTTATCTGTGTACCTGCTTGAAAACGCTAGAATGTGGTTGGTGTTGTTCAGATAATAAGGAATGGGCCAACTCTTCAGATGCACCCATGGAATGCTAGGCACAGCTGGAGTGGTTTGCTTGGGTAGTGCAGCAGTGTTCTGCTGGTATAAAGCTGCCCTAAAGCCAGCTCCAGCCCTGGGTGATCTCTTATAGAGGATCCTTGTATAGCAGAGAGCCACTATAGCAGATCCTATACCTTCTACCTCCGGCCACTGGTGCAGAGGCATTCCTGTGCCCAGAAGATAACAGGCTGCCATATTGCAACCTTGGGGATGATGGCGTCAGTGTAAATTACAACATCCTTCAGGATGCTTTATCTTGCACTGGTGGATTGTCTCAGAGAAGGGACTGATCTCATAGCCTAAGTGAACTGCTTATTTATGTGAAGGGAAGGCGTCAAATGTTGAAAGGGAAGGGGGTTTAAGGATAGTGGAAGTGAAGCTGGGAATTGCTGTGAGGAGAAGACAGGAGGTATGAATGATGAAAGAAGGACAGGGAAAGTATCTTTACAATTGGTGTAAATTAGCATAGCTCCATTGAAGTCAAAGATGTCATTAAAATCAATGGCTCTATGCTTATTTACACCAGCTGAAGATCTGTCCCTATATGTTCAACTAAAACCAACAACAATCCCTCACTCCCATCCAAAAACAAACAAACTCAAACTTGTAGCTAAAAATAGAGCTGAGTGAATTTTTTTCTTCATTTTTTTTTTTCAATGAAAAATGGTATTTTGACATAGAGCGTTTTGGTGTGTGTGAGAGAGAAAACAAACATTTCCATGGTGGTCAGATTTTTTGTTGTTGAAAACGAAAAATCTTGTGGTTTCAATAAACAAACAAAAACTGGTTTTGGTTCTTCAACAGAAACTTTACAAATTTAATTAAAAAGGTAGATTAAATTTGTAGTGGAAAATAAAGTACATTTTTCACCCAGATCTACTAATAAGCCATGTACACAGAATCCTGACCACTTTGTTTGTATGTTGCACCTCTTTCCTCTGTTCTTTGTCTCTCTTTATCCCTATGCACTCTTTCAGGCAGAGAATCTGTCTCTCTCTGTGTTTGGAAAGTATCTAGCACCTTTTAGCACCCCCCACAATAGTCTAAGAGAACAACAACCTTGGAGTATAATAATTCCCTAATTTTTCCAAGAGAAATGGTATAAACCTTGTAGATACTGACACAATGACAGAGGGACACACTGATCTAAAAGGTCTTTTCCATCTTTAATTTTTATGACTGAATTCCCCACAGATGACAAAAGCACTAGAATGATTTTCATTTTCATTTGCTTTCGAAGTCTGGATCTAAATGTTAAGAGAGCCCACAAGGGTTAATGTTCATTGAAGTTCAACTCTCTAACCGCCAACTCCCTGCAGCTCTCAGATTAATATCACTCAATCATCATTATAGCTGGAGATGAGAAAACCTGGTAAAATGAGGCGTGGATGGACAGTGGATTGAAATAGAGCTTGGGCAGGGATTGTAGCCAGGGAGCGCGTAGAGGTCATAAATACTTCAGAAGAAAAGGACTCTAAGAGACAATCATAGCTTACCGCAGTGCCACCCTCTATAAACTGTCATAGATCCTGTTTTGCACCTCACCATTCACGGGCATGTTAGAAAAAGCTGCACAATTCAGATGTCCAGAGTGAGTGAGCAAAGACCCCTTTCCTTTAATGTCACCTCAGCTTTCAGGAACAGTGATTTCTTCAAGGCCATTCAAAGAAGCTGTGGAGCCTATTAAAATATTTCTCATAATCTGTGCTAAATCCACCGCAATGGCATGAACTCTGCCTTGTGCATCTTCATCAACAAAGCAGTGTCCCTTTTACCCTTTTTTTTTTTTTACTTTGCCAGCAAGAAAAAGGCAATTTATAATTTTCAGTGAGCACAATCTGGCTGGGATCCAATCAAATCCAGGGAGTGTAACGTTTGCAGTGGAATTGCTCAAGACCTTAATGTCTGGCATATGGTGTACTGCTTTCATTTCTGACCTGTGCAATTAAGGTCAGTGGTGAAAAGCACATTTACAGCACGTCTTTATTAATAACGTTTTATTTAGGGCTGATGATGACCTCTAGGAACAGGGATCCAGGAACCACAAACTAAGCTACAATGACACACAGAAGCAGTGCTTCTTTCATTCCGTTGACAAAGCTCCAATGTGGATTTTCTTAAGCATTTTGCCCATGGCTATGAAACTATAAAGACCGATGTCATGTCTGGGTCAGAATAACAGGTGGCACCCATAGTCTATGCTACAAGGAGATACTGGTTTAACTCATGTGGTGGATTTCAGAGGAGCATGAGCATGCCACCAGGGAATTCCACTTGTTGGATTATTTATGCATCTTTCCTCTCATCACCACCTGTTGACTAGCAGATGGTTTTTCTTATAATGGCTTTGGGTTTTTCTTTAGGTATATGACAGCACCAAAGACCAGCTGCCCTCCTTTCAGAAAACTTGGAGGTTTGCAAGATTCATGAACCATTGTTTTGAGTTTGTAAACTGGTTTGAGCTTGCAAACTTTTTCTTTGTCCATATTTTTTCTGGGGTGATACACGAAAAAAATAAATCCCACATGTTCTTCTAATTAAAGTGGAGTCCATATTAGGTATAGAAATGGAAGGGCCTTCCCTCTCCAGCTTTCAAAATTAGGCAAAGAAAGTTCACTGAGATCTCTTTATGGGTCTGATCCAAAGCCCATTGATTTCAATGGCAAGATTCCCATTGGTTTCAGTTGGCTTTGGGGCAGGTCCTGTAAGATTTTCTATTTTATTGTATTCTATTCTCATATTTATACTGCACCCATCCCTGTGATATCTGAACACCTACATATGATCCACGATGTCTCTCTGAGAGCTCTCCCAACCAATGTGAGAATCATCCCAGTAGGCCAAGAAGCCACCATGACAGTCTCCTTAAACCATCATGTACTCTGTGCATCCCACTATTACTGATGCTGATTATTCTGATGTCAGTGGAACATCAGATGTTTCCATTTTGCCATATTAAAATGCATATTGTTTTCTGGCACCCAGCTTGCCAAGCAATCCAGATTGCTGTGTATCAGCGTCCTGTCCTCTTCACTATATACCACTCCCCCCAATTGTGTGTTATCAGCTAATTTTATCAGTGATGATTTTATGTTTTCTTCCACGTCATTGACAAAAAAATTATGTAACGCAGGACCAAGAACAGATCCCTCCCGGACCCTACTAGAAACATACTCATTCAATGATGATTCCCTGCTTACAATTACATCTTGAGACCTGATCAGTTAGCCAGCTTTTAATCCATTTAATGTATAACATGTTAATTTTATGTTATTGTAGTTTTTAAATCAAAACGTCGTATGGTAACAAAGTCACACACCTTTCAGAAGTTTAAGTATAGCATAGCAGCGCTATTACCTTTTAACCCCTTCTGCGATGCCACCCAGACTAGTGAGAGGTTGTGTCACCACCTGCCTCATAACCTTGGGTACCTCAGAATGCTTTACTTTTGCAGCTCCCAACCTGGCTCACTCATAACCATGTCTGTGTATAACTGCAGTCCTGGTCCAGCAACCCTGACCCCACCAGCCTGTCAGCAACACTCTGGCTTCCATCAGCTTTGGTAACTACTTGCAGGGTGACCCCAAACCACTCCCAGTCCTGAATTTCCCCCCAGAACCTGTGTTCTGCACTGTCAAGCCCTCTCCTGGATAGTTCAGATATTAGAGGTCCATAACCCCTGTAAGGGGTTAATATGCAACAGTTTGCTACTTTAATTGGAGTTATCAAACAGTTTGGTTTAAAGAGAACCCTGGTTTAGTTTTGATTAAAGAAATAAAACAAGTTTATTTAACTACAAAGAGATAGGTTTTAAGTGAGTACAAGTATAAGACATTAAAGTCAGAAATGGTTACAAGAGAAATAAAGATAAAACACTTTCTGGTAGCTAAAACTTAACAAACTAGACTTCAAGTATCAACGTAAAGTCCTTACCACCTGCTCCCCAGCAACATTGCTGACCAAAATCTTAAGACAGGCTCTCACTCTCCCTAAAGTCAAAGGCCTGGTTCCTTTGTCTTCTTAGGTGAAAGAGCATGAGAAAGATAGGGAGAGAAAGAAAGAGATTCTGGGGTGTTCTGAGGTGGGCTGTCAGAATTCCAATGTTTATGGCATCATAGTTCATCCCCAATGCACGTCACAAAGACATCCACTGTGACATCACTGAGTGAGTCAGACCAAAGGGGCAGTGGATTTAAAAGGACATTTCATTTTGTAGTGGCATAAGAAATTATTCTGAGACAGCGAAAGAGGTGTCAGAGCCAGCAATGATGGAATGACCCTTGGATATTTAGAGGATGACATATTATGAAAAACAATATGTGGGGAAGAGAATGAAATAGAGGAATCCAGTCAAATGCAAGCGTGAATTTCTGATTTATGTGATGAGAAATGTACAAATACACAGGGAAAATATTCAGACCACCAAATGGCTTAGGAAGGTGCACACAGACCCACCCATTCTGATATAAGAATGACTGAAACATTTCTTCTCCCTTTTCTTTTTTTTTCTTTCCTGTATTTTCGTAAGGATAAAAAAGAAAAAAATAAAACAATCTGTGTTATGCTCCATGTTATTTGTTAAAATCTCAATAAGGATTCAACTGAAAGAAAAGAAAAGAAAAAGAATACCATAAGCATCTTTTTGCAGTCAAGTACCCTGGCAATCTCTAGCAGTAAGGTGACAAGGAAGGCAGGATTTCAAGACAGCTGATCAAAATATGAGAAGAAATTTTGGTAAAGATGTTTGTGAAAAATATCATCCCATTTTTTCATTGACATTCACTGTTCCAATGGACAATACTGTTGAAATTGCCAATTTCAAAATTTTTCTACCAGCTGTAGATTTCATGGAGGTATTGGTAATAGGATATAGACCCTTTGTTGAGAGATCCATCAGACCCTAAGTGTGGTCAGACACTTTTATCTCTAGGTTGCTGGTTCATGTCCACCCCTTACTCATCATCACCATGGTAAATCTTAAAGGGATGTAGCCTCCTTACAGATCAGGCACCACTCAGATCGATCTCTAGCTGGGTCTTTCAGACAGTCTGGCTGGATGTTTAGTCTATGTCCATCACCGGCAGTCTTATCATACTACTGAAGCATTTGGCACCCAGGTGATGGATGGCCGCGAAGTGGCATTTTTGGTAAACTCTCCTCATAATTCTTGGTCTTCCGTTTTAATAATACGTTCATGTCAAGAAAGCTGCCAAACCTGAACCAATGCTGATGAAGGCAGATGGTAGATTTGGCTACAAATATCCTCAATGCTGATATTGTCCTACCACATAAAATGGAGCAGCTGCCCACCCCATACTGGTTAGTAGTCATAAACATTCAGTGGATTATCAGTTGATGCCTATATAAAATATCAATCCAATTCCTAGTGATAAGTGTCTACATCACACACAGAAAACCTTCACCACTGCAAGTGTCACTAACTAGCCTCTTTGTCAGTCCTCTCAGGAGACAGACCAGTGACTGAATATGTCGTGGAGTCAGTTGTGCTTCCAGATCAGAATGGAGGCCCTGTTATGGAGAGCTGCAGGAAAAGTTTGCATTGCTACTGCATGCTGGTACCTCTTTTGTTGATTATTAAGAGGAGCTCAGTCTCCAAGGATATTCATTCAGTCTATTTCAGGAGCAATAAATCCACATGAAAAAGTGATAATGAAAACAAATATGGAATGATATGTACATCTTATGTAAAATATGTTTAAAAACATTTGAAACAGTATATGTGGGTTGGGAGCCCTTGGAGCCTGGTGTCCTCTGAATAGCCACACAATAGGCCTTCATTTTATTCCTCAGGCCCCAGATGAAAGAGCAAAAAATTGGAGGGTGAAATCCTGACTCCATTGAAGTCAATGAGAATCTCTCCCACACTGGAGCTTAAGTTATGCCAAAAATGCATGTGCCCCACTGAGTGTGAAAAACACAATTTACATGTGCAAGAGGGTGCATGCAGGGGGACATACCTGCTTTGCACAAGTAATAGCTGCATCCACATTTTGCAACAGAAAATATTTCCCTTTGGGGACTTCCACTTTTGGTGTTTGGTTTCCTTGCAACTCTCTGAAAAAAAGGCATCTCCTCTCAAGCAAATGTCAGGATTTGTTCTATTTGTCACCACGGTCGTCTTGTTCTTTTTGTAATTTCTTCATCCCCCAGGAAAGTGTAATTCACAAGCAGCATCTAACCACTCTCCAGCTGGGTCTTGACAGAGGCACAAAAAGAGGTCAAGTGACTCATGAGAGGACATTCAGTGACTCATGGGCACAGCAAGGCTTAGACCATAGGAACCGCCTCTGTGCTGAACCTTTGCTGTATGCCCTAGTTTACCCAGATTTCTATTCCTACTGCCAAATTCTCAGAGAGGGCCTCTGAATATATGTTCTCAGCCCATTTGGCCAAGCATGGGAACGAAACAGTTTATTCCTTTTAACAGAACTCATGTAAATCATTTCAAAAGTTTTTCAATATCTGCAATATTTGAAATCAATATTCCAGGCTATATTTAAAATATGTATGTATATATAAATGTAATTGTAAGCTTACTTTCAGCATTATTTGCTCTGGCTTCTAAGCTGATATTGGAAGCAGTTTACCTAACCTGTTTTTTACTTTAACTAGGGGTATTTTAATTTTATAGGACTGTCAAGTGATTAAATAAATTAATTGCGATTAATATCGCTATCAATCACTCTGTTAAACAATAATAGACTACCATTTATTTGAATATTTTTGGATGTTTTCTACATTTTCAAATATATTGATTTCAATTACAACACAGAATACAAAGGGTATGGTGCTCACTTTATATTTATTTTTGATTACAAGTATTTGCACTGAAAAAACAAAAAAATATTTTTCAATTCACCTATTACAAGTACTGTAGTGCAGTCTCTTTATCATGAAAGTTGAACTTACAAATGTAGAATTATGTAAAAAATCTCAACTGCATTCAAAAATAAAACAATGTAAAACTTTAGAGCCTGCAAGTCCACTCAGTCCTACTTCTTGTTCAGCCAGTCGCTCAGAGAAAGAAGTTTGTTTACATTTGCAGGAGATAATGCTGCCTGCTTCTTTTTACAATGTTACCTGAAAGTGAGAACAGGTGCTCTCATAGCACTGTTGGAGCCGGCGTCACAAGATATTTATGTGCCAGATGCGCTAGAGATTCAGAAGTCCCTTCATGCTTCAACCACCATTCCAAGGGACATGAATCCATGCTGATGATGGGTTCTGCTCGATAACAATCCAAAGCAGTGCAGACTGACGCATGTTCATTTTCATCATTTGAATCAGATGCCACCAGCAGAAGGTTGATTTTCTTTTTTGGGTGCTGTAGTTTCCGCATTAGAGTATTGCTCTTTTAAGGTTTCTGAAAGCATGCTCCACACCTTGTCCCTCTCAGATTTTGGAAGGCACTTCAGATTCTTAAACCTTGGGTTGAGTGCTGTAGCTATCTTCAGAAATCTCACTTTGGTACCTTCTTTGCATTTTGTGAAATCTGCAGTCAAAGTGTTCTTATAGGGAACAACATGTGCTGGGTCAACCTCGAAGACTGCTATAACATGAAATATATGACAGAATGCAGGTAAAACAGAGCAGGTGACATACAATTCTCTTCCAAGGAGTTCAGTCACAAATTTAATTAACGTATTATTTTTTAATGAGCGTCATCAGCATGGAAGCATGTCCTCTGGAATGGTGGCTGAAGCATGAAGGGGCATTTGAATGTTTAGTATATCTGGCATGTAAATACCTTTCAATGCTGGCTACAAAAGCGCCATGCCTGTTCTCACTTTCTGGTGACATTGTAAATAAGAAACAGGCAGCATTATCTCCTGTAAATGTAAACAAACTTGTTTGTCTCCGTGATTGGCTGAATAAGAAGTAGGACTGGGTGGATTTGTAGACTCTGAAGTTTTACATTGTTTTGTTTTTGAGTGCAGTTATGTAACAAAAAAAATCTACATTTGTAAGTTGCACTTTCACGACAAAGAGATTGCACTCCAGTACTTGTATGAAGTGAATTGAAAAATACTATTTCTTTTGTTTATTATTTTTACAGTGCAAATATTTGTAATAAAAATAATATACACTTTGATTTCAATTACAGCACACAATACAATAGATATGAAAATGTAGAAAAACATCCAAAATATTTAATAAATTTCAATTGGTATTCTATTGTTTAACTGTGCGATTAAAACTGAGATTAATCGCCATTAATTTTTTTAATCACGATTATTTTTTTTGAGTTAATCATGTGAGTTAATTGCGATTAACTGGCAGCCCTAAATTTTAAGTAGGATTTTTTTTTTAAATGTTTCATTAGCATCCTGTAAGTCCATAAACTCAGTAGAGGACAGTCATAAAAGGTCACACCCAATGCAACAGCCCTGCACATACTGTTCATCTGTGTATCTGTGCACTTACCCGATACTCAACCCTGTAGCCTCCTAGTGCCAACAACGGTTGTTCAGGGGGTGAGGGAAACAAAGGCATGTAGCTTGGAAGAAGCATGCTGCTTGCCTCCACACTCAGGGATGGCTGTGCCTGGAAGTGACAGAACTGTGTGCACCAGCACTGGCATATAAAGCCCGTAAGGAAATCATAGCTTCTATTTCAAATTAAAGTCTTTGCTTTCCACTGCCCCCCACCACACCTCTGAGCATTTTTTCCTCTCCCCTTTTTTTTTAAAAATCTAATTCCCTTTTAAATGTTAGCGGGACGCTGTCCTGCCCCCTTACCTCCCCATCATGACCTCGTTCTGAGCCTGTTTCCCTGCTGTGTGCAGCTCAGGGCTTCTGTTATCCCTGCTCCAGGTTGATTTATCACTCTCTAATGATTCTTCTAGCCATGCTCCACAGCTCAAAGGCCAGCTTCCAGGAAAGAGGGCGAGAGGTTGCTGTGTAGCGCTCTTTGCTTACTTTAATGGCAGTAAACCACTTGAGCAGGAGATGCGACTGGAGGGCTGTGCTTTTTAAACAGGCCTCTCCAGGACACGCTTCTTAGATAAGTGAATGTTCCTAGCCAGAAAGTGTCCTGCCTGTTCAGAATAAAGGAATGTGGCCTATACGTCACCAGTGCTTGAGTGAGCGCTCAGTGTTCGATAGACAGAAGGACCTTGTCACAAGATGTCCCTGCGAGTACCGCTGCCTAGCCTGTTCTTGTGATCTCCTAGCCACAAGCACACGCAGGCTGTTTCTCTTTCACCACGTTTCAAAGCATAACCGAACATACCACAGGCTTACAACGAGAGGAGACTTCCCCACTCGCCTTTTCCAGGCTCACTCTCTGAGTTCCCCTGTAGTTCCTGTTCCTCCCAAATATTTATCCTCCTAATTACTGAGCCAACTGCCTCATTAGCCCAGCAACTGTCACCCAAGTGTCAGTAACCTCCAAGGAAAACTGGTTAATTGACTTCAATTAAGCTGCAATCTTCCTAGTGCTGCAGCAACCTCAGTGTCCAGGGTGCTATAGATAGCGCCCTGTCAGAGACTGGTACTTCAGCTGTAAGTTCTTTGGAGTAGTAACCACGCTTTTGTTTTGTGTTTGTACAGCACCTAGCATACGGGGGGTTGTGGGCTATGACTTGTGCTCCTAGGCAATCCTGGAATACAAATAATACATGACAGTACCAGCAATCATCCTTTTGAGAAAACTTTGACCTTTAGAGGATTTCTTTCTCCCTCAAATATTCCCCAACATATTGGGTCAAATTGTGCTCTCAATTGCAGTGTTTCAATCCAGTCTAACTCCACGGATTAGAAGAGTTTCATATGCTCAAATAAATTGGTTAGTCTTTAAGGTGCCACAAGTACTCCTTTTCTTTTTGTGAATACAGACTAACACGGCTGCTACTCTGAAACCTATCATCATAGCTGTCAGCAGAATTTGGCTCGTTGGTTGTAATTTTCCTTCACCTTTATTAGGCACAATACCATGTCCATTAAACAACTGATTTATTGGGTCCTTTGAGTCCCATGATGTACAGTGTGTGTGCGTGTCTATAAAATACATTTCTGGAGATTTGGGGCTCTTATAAATGTCTGTCTTGATCTGTAGCACCAGAGACAGTACACTGCCAGATTTCCCATGTAACTCTATCAATGCACCTCACACCTGATATGCAACAGCTCCTGCAATTCCAGTCTTGGCTCCCCATGAAACTGTCCAATAGCTTCAATCTTGACATGCATGTGACATCCCCAAGAGACTATGATGGACTGAGTGAAGACAAACTGACAAACTCATTTCACTAGTGACAAGAAATCCAATCTTGAAGTCAGGTCTCCAGAGGAAAAGGCTAGTATATTCATGTCTTACTATCCTGTAACAGATCTCTTTTAGTAAAGCCAGGATGCTTCCTGGTGCAAGTTCCAAGAGTGTCTCTGGTACAATTCCTAACAGTTGCTGCTGAGCATTAGTCATAAACCTTATCAGGTGATAGACTGTTTGTTCTCCACAAATAAAATAACAAGTGGAGTGGAGATTGCAGCGATGACAATCTGTAAAAGCTTTGCAGTGTTCAAGGTCTTTAGGATCAGTGGAAATTTTCAGTCTTAGAAGCTGAACAGCCCTTCACGTCTCCTCCAGAGAACCTATGGGTCTATCTATGTAAAATAAAATAAAATAAAATAAGCCCTTTTAATCAATACATTAATTAAAATAAACCCTTTACGTGCAGAATCAGCAGCATCAGGTATGAGGAATGGGCCTGTAGAATCAGACCAGTGAAACAGGATTTTTTTGCAAATCCAGTTGAGACTCTAAAATATCTCTGAGCAGCTGTAGCTTTGTCTTTTCCCCCCCTCCCTTCCCCTCTTCACATGTTTTCCAGGCATGGTAACTGGAAGAGGGGCTTTCATCTTCATTAGGAGCCATACATTTCTGCTGTCTCATCAGACTCTTTTCGCCACCAGCGCACATTTGTCTGCAATAAGAAAAATAGCTTCCCAGATAATTAGTCTGCTAAAGAATTTTTCTGTGCTCCTTTCAGGGGCTGCTAAAACTTGCATAGAGGATAAACTATTGTAAAAAAAAAAAATTTGGCATCAGGCCTCCCTCCACCTGCCCCCCCTTTTTTTCCTCACCAGGAGAGGGGATAGATCCCTTTACATGCATGCATATGCTTCTGACAGCTTTTGCAGCTTGTGCTGCCTGAAGACCACATTAAGACCCCCTGCTCAGAGGACATTGTTCCTGGTAGGAAATACTTCCTTTAAACAAAATACATGTATAACACTTATGAACCAAGTGCAAACCAAGGCCCTGATGTCTCCCTGGGGCAGCAGAGTACAGGAAACAAAAGCTCTGAGAGATGGGAACTGCCCCATTCGTCTCAATGGGGCAGTGTCTCTAAAATCTTGAAGATGGCAGATTAAATGTGGACATTAACTATTTCACTGCTGATCGTTTTAGCAGAATCAATCAACCACTGTGTTATCTCACACGCAATCCCAACCTGCCACCCATGGTATGTCTACACTGCATCTGACAGCGAGCCCCCGAGCGTGGGTCCGCACACTTGTGCTAGCATGCTCAAAATAGCTAGGTAGACATTGTGGCTTGGGCTGGAGCTCAGGCGCTCAAGCCTGGTGTGGCCTCTAGGCTGAGCTGTAACCCCTACCCAGCTAGTTTTAGTGCGTTTAGCATGAGCTCTGCTAGCATGAGGCTGTGGTCTCGGGCTGGGAAGCTCACTCCCAGAGGCAGTGTAGACATACTCCCTGCATACCAGACCCCACAAGCGTCCCTTGCTGAGCTGCTAAAACCTCCAGCTTCCCCCTTAATAACGTCTACAATGCAGTTCTGTGTGGTCGATACAAAATCCTGGGGGAAGAGTAAAAAAAATGTCATTTTCCATCAAAGTACATAAGATAGGGGCTGACTGTGTGATTCACTGTAACATTTAATGCGTTACAACCCCTCTACTTATTAATTTAAATGGCATGGCCCCGAGATTTCCAGTCTGCTACATCAGGCAGCTACAGAATCTAAGGGACCTTGCTGCAGTATTTAGGTCCAGCATGACAAGAGTACTGCTGAATTACAATGGGATCATTAGAGAATTATTTAATCCCTTGACACTGATAATTAATCAAATCTTCAAGCCCAATGTTTATTCTGCAATGACTAATTGTGCTCTGACAAACTAGTTTCTGGACTTCATACCTTTGTTCCTGATAAATAAGGAAATGGGAGTCTGTATTCCTGAGTTCTATTCCCAGCTGTGCCACCTACTTGCTGGACAGTACAATTTGCCTCCCTATGCCTCAGTTTACCCATTTGTGAAATTGAGATAATACTTATCTGCTTCACTGGTGTGAGAGGGACGTGGGTTCTAGTTATACTGGTGTAAATCAGGGATAGCTCTATTAAATAGAGTTTCATTAGTATAAAACTCAGGTAAATCAAATTAGGTATCGATAGATACCTAATAGATAGATAAAAGCATTAAAACATCCTGGATCTACCACCAAAGAAATTGAATGATCACAGTTGCACTTTATCATTGCTGCTGTATAGTAAACTCAGATTTTCTTTTAGCTCCTTTTACACTGGAAGAGAGTAGATCTCGGCCCGCAAATAAAATCTCAGTTTCAAGCAAATCTGAAAACTATCATGCATGATATAGAGACACATATTAAAGAAAAAACACAAAGCAATCAAGCAGCAGTGTCATAAATGTACAGGCAACTGAGCACAGTATCACTCCCCAATTCTACCCCTTCTAATCTCCCCCGCAACCCCGGTTCTCCCTTTCTCCACCCCCTACAAGTGTTTGTCTCCGGATCAGTGGGAAAGTTAATTAGAACAATGGAATTTCTGATGATAGAAGATGCCATCTTGATATGATTCTGAGTCCTGTCTGTGCTTCTGGTGAATTATAAATGACAGTGTCAGAAGAGAAGGACACCAGCAGTGACAGTTTGTCAGTCATGCTCACCGTGTGTATGGTTTTTGGATGAGTAGCTTTTTCTCCTCATCTCTTCAGTTCACACCATTTGCTATGTCTTCCCTCCCCTCTCTCCCCATTCCTTTGCCTTTCATTTGGTATCCAGTGACTAAACGGTGAGACGGAGGACAATCCTTTTGAATGTATTTTGTGACTTGTGCACCATAATGGACAGATTTGGACAGGGCTGGTGAGTTAAACCTCTGAATGCACCTTTAAGATGTGATAAGCCATGATACCAAGCACACACAACATCTGTGGATTCTACTGGAGCAGGTGCAGGAGTGTGAGCTGTGTGTTGTCATTTGCCTCCAGACAGACAAGCAAAAAGGGAATCTGACGCTGATATGTTTATCACCAAGAGGAGAGTTTATTCTTCCTTCCTTCAATCCATACATCCATCACCAATAAGACAGGTAGGCTGGAGCTAGATCTACATGTTTTGAATTACAGAAGACTACCAAGGTTCACTATTGTGTCAGATCCCCTCGCTAGCCTGGGAGCACAATGGAACAGCATCGTCATGGCCTCAGCCCCCTCAGTGTATGGTGACTCCTGGAGGGCAGGATTATTGTGTGGAATGCAGGCTGGCCAGGAACTCAAGTGCCAGCAGAATGACTACATTGTCAGTTTCTTGCTTTCCTCCCACTCATTGGGTAAAGCAAATAGGTGGAGGATGAAGGTTAAGAAGCTTTAGGGAAGGGGAAGATAAAAACAAGGTGAACCTGATTCTGTAGTGACCTTCCTTAGTGTAAGGGGACTGTTGCCTCCTTACTAACATTCAGTGGGGGTGTTTTGATTGGCTAGCTCCCAGTACTAAAAAGGGGGCAGGGTTGATGGGGAATCAGGACCCTGAGGCTGACAGTGCCTCCGAACAATGGGGAGAGGCCAATGCTCCAGGTCAGCCTGAATGACAGGGCGGGCAGGCTAATCAGGGAGTCAGGAAGCCAGGGAGGTCCCGTCCTCTGTGTGAGCTGGAATTGCCTGGGTCAGACAGAGTGGGGCCGAGCTAAGGAGAAAGCAGGGGCCCAAGCTAAGCTGGGGAGCAGAGCTGGGCCGGATCCAGAGGGACCAGAA
Organism: Chelonia mydas; assembly: GCF_015237465.2. NCBI lineage: Eukaryota > Metazoa > Chordata > Testudines > Cheloniidae > Chelonia > Chelonia mydas. Next base: position 21,266,165 of record NC_057853.1, read on the forward strand.
AAGCAGCCCAGAGAGAGCAGACTTGCCCTGGGAGCAGAGCTGCAGCAACCAGAGCCAGAAGGGCCAGAAAAGCAGCCCAGGAAGCAGGTCAGTGCTGGGAGCAGAGTCACAGAAGCAGCCTGCAGAGCAGACCTGTCCTGGGAGCAGAGCTGTGGCAACCAGAGCCAGCGAAGCAGCCCAGGGAGCTGGAGGCAGAGCAGCAGCAGCAGTGCAGAGACAGAGTGGTGGAGCTGGGGCTGGAGCAGTCCGGAGCTGGGTCCGGTGAGCAGCTGGGGAGACTGAGGGGGACCCTGGGCAGCGGGCCCAGCACAGGGAGACGCCTCAGCCAAGAGGCTCTGCAGGCCAGGCTTGGATCATAACCCCGACAGGGCGGGGGCGACACTGGGAAGAAGGGTCCTATCACTTAGAGCCTGAGAGCGTGTGGCCACCACCAGAGCAAGTGTCCAACCCACAGCATCCCTGCAGCACAGCCAGGGCCTGAGAACGCGGCCTGGGTCTTACAAGGAACAGACTGTGAACTGCCCGGACATTCCAGAGACACTGTTTGTGATGTTCCCTGCCACAGAGCGGGTTGATGTGTTTCCTTTAACCTTCCCATTTTTCCTTATTCTTTTTAAATTTAATTGTTGATTAAATAACTTGCCTTTGCTTTAACTTGTATGTAATGGTCAGTGGGTCAGAGAAGTGCCCAGTGCAGAGAGAGTATCCCGGAGTGGGGACACCCTAGCCCGTGTCCTAGGTGACCACAGCAGGGATGGGGGTCGAGCCCCCCAGGAATCCTGGGCCCAGCCTTGCTGGGGTTACGAGGACTCTGCCAGACAGGAGAGTGGAAGGGGAGTCCTCAAGGGCAGGGAGGCCACTTGGTAAAGGAAGTGGGAGCGAGGACTTAGATCCTTTCACTAGCCCACTTCACCGGGATAGTGCAGAAGCCAGGAAAGTTCCCCACAAGAGTGGGACTATTCCCCCGCTTACATTAGCCATGAAGATGCATCTACATGGAGTACAATTTCCTTGAGACATCCGATCAGGGATGCAATATGATGCATCTAGGAGAGGAAGTAGAAATACTTTGGATCTGCTAAGAAAGAGAATCCTGAGAGAGGTTTCTGCAAAGAATCACAGCAGGGAGCCTCAGCCAGCAAAGAAGGAAACATTTGCGCTTGTGATGCCAAACATTGGACGAGATCCTACAAGCTGCTCTGTACATGCAGAATCTTATGCTTAGGCATAGTCCTATGGAAGTCAATAGAGCTGGGAGCAGGTATCTAAGCATGTGGAACAGTCTGCAGGATTGGAGCCAGGGAATATACTTCTTCTGGGGAGCTATGCTGGGTTTGAATGCAGTACTTGCAGCCCTGAGACTTGACTTGGAGTCAGGACAGGAATTCAGACTTTTAATTTGACAGGTGCCAAATTAAATGAACGGTTATAAAAAATAGTAATAAAAAAAGAAGCCAAATATTTGTGTTCTAAATGCGGGTGAACCAGCCCATGACCATGCCTGGAGCAAAGGGGCGCGGAGATTATTGGTTGTTAACTCAAGTCCTATTGAAGTTCATGTTTTAAATGGCTATGCAGCTGCTAAATAAAAACTGAAATTGATTTCTATGCCAATGTCAAGGTCATGTTTCTGCAGTATTATGGAATGCATTAAGCGTTCAATCTGTGTTCTTCAACTTACGAAAAATATAAACGTGGTTTATATTAAATAAACCTCTTCCAGGATCGCTCCCTCACTCACTTTATCTCACTTGCCCTCGATAGTTAATAGAAAATGCATTTTAATACTGCTGGCGTTTTTTCTGTATTTTGGGGTCCTCTGATGATGTCACTAGAGTAGATATGGGGACAGAGGACGCAACGAGGTTTGCTACAGGGATTGGTTTCTGGGTTAGTGTTTCTGTTGTGTGGTGTGTAGTTGCTCGTGAGTATTTGCTTCAGGTTGCGGGCTGTCTGTAAGCGAGGACTGGCCTACCTTCCAAGGACTGTGAGAGTGAGGGATCGTTTTCCAGGATAGGTTGTAGATCGCTGATAATGTGCTGGAGAGGTTTTAGCTGGGGGCTGTACGTGATGGCCAGTGGTGTTCTGTTATTTTCCTTGTGGGGCCTGTCCTGTAGTAGGTGATTTCTGGGTACCTGTCTCGCTCTGTCAGTCTGTTTCCTCACTTCCCCAGGTGGGTATTGTAGTTTTAAGAATGCTTGATAAAGACCTTGTAGGTGTTTGTCTCTGTCTGAGGGATTGGAGCAAATTCGGTTGTATCTTAGGGCTTGGCTGTAGACAATGGATCGTGTGATATGTCCTGGATGGAAGCTGGAGGCATGTAGGTAAGTATAGCAGTCAACAGGTTTCTGGTATAGGGTGGTGTTTATGTGACCATCATTTATTTGCACTGTAGTGTCCAGGAAGTGGATCTCTTGTGTGGACTGGTCCAGGCTCAGGTTGATGGTAGGGTGGAAATTGTTGAAATCCAGGTGGAATTCTTCAAGGGCCTCCTTCCCATGGGTCCATATGATGAAGATGTCATCAGTGTAGCGCAGGTAGAGGAGGGGCGCTAGGGGACGAGAGCTGAGGAAGCGTTGCTCTAAGTCAGCCATAAAGATGTTGGCATACTGTGGGGCCATGTGCGTACCCATAGCAGTGCCACTGACTTGAAGGTATAAGTTGTCCCCAAATCTGAAATGGTTGTGGGTGAGGACAAAGTCACAAAGCTCAGCCTCCAGGTGTGCCGTGGCCTCATCAGGGATACTGTTCTTGACAGCTTGTAGTCCATCCTCATGTGGAATATTGATATAAAGAGCTTCTACAACCAGGGTGGCTAGGACGGTGTTTTCAGAAAGATCACCAATGCATTGTAGTTTCCTCAGAAAGTCGGTGGTGTCTTGAAGATAGCTAAGAGTGCTGGTAGCGTAGGGTCTGAGGAGAGAGTCCAAACAGCCAGATAATCCTGCTGTACGAGTGCTGATGCCTGAGATGATGGGGTGTCCAGGGTTTCCAGCTTTATGGATCTTGGGTAGCAGATAGAACACTCCTGGTCAGGACTCCGGGGGTGTGTCCTTGTAGATTTGTTCCCATGCTGTAGCAGGGAGTTTCTTGAGCAGATGGTGTAGTTTCTTTTGGTACTCCTCAGTGGGGTCGGAGGATAGTGGCCTGTAGAATGTGGGGTTGGAGAGTTGCCTGACAGCCTCCTATTCATAATCCAACCTGTTCATTATGACTATAGCACCTCCTTTGTCAGCCCCGTTGATTATAATGTCAGAGTTGTTTCTGAGGCTGTGGATGGCGTTGCGTTCTGTACGACTGAGGTTATGGGGCAAGTGATGCTGTTTGTTCACAATTTCATCCTGTGCACGTCTGCGGAAGCACTCTATATAGAAGTCCAGTCTGTCATTTCGACCGTCAGGAGGAGTCCACGCAGAATTCTTCTTCTTGTAGTGTTGGTAGGAGGGTTCCTGTGGGTCAGTGCACTGTTCAGTGGTGTGTTGAAAATATTCCTTAAGTCGGAGATGACAAAAGTAGGCTTCCAGATCACCACAGAACTCTATCATAGGTTTAGGGTCATCCCGAGCATGAGGTGCATCCCTGACCATCCTGGCTAATACAACTTATGGACCTATCCTCCATGAGCTTATCTAGTTCTTTAATGAACCCACTTATACTTCTGGCTCTCACAACATCCCATGGCAATGAGTTCCACAGGTTGACTGTGCATTATGTGAAAAAGTACATCCTCTTCTTTGTATTAAACCTGCTGGAGTAATTTCATCAGGTGACCCTTGAATTTTGTATTGCAGAGCAACAACTCCGAGCATTAACACTGCTAGATGCTTCTTGGACTAACCCTGCATTTCATGTAACATATAATATGCTTATTGCCAGAAAAAAAATCTTTCTTTGCCTCATTTATATTCCAGTAAATTCCAATAGATTCGCTTCTGTTCATCTTCTGTTCTTTGCTCTGTCTGGGCTGGTTGTGGGCAGCATGTCCAGATCTTCCAGCACTGGGCTGTCATGGTTCTTCCTAACTGATACACATATTGAAGTCTGAAAGGAGGCTGCATATTGGTAAGAGATTATACGGTGAAATACTCCCCTTTCTCCTAGCTCCAGCTTACAACATTTTTAATGCACAGGGCTTCAGCTGAGCCCTCTGGTGAATCAAAGTCATTCTGTAAAACTGGCACCTCAGCCTTGCATATATATTTGTCCCTCTATGACTTCCCTGGCATATTTATTCAGTTTACTAGTCAAAACGAGTTTCATGCTACACTAAGCCCAGCAGGGTCAACACCTAACCTATGAAAATCAAGCTGTCACTTTTCTCTCTGCTTCATACATCATCATCAACCAAAGCCAGATAATGGGAAGCAGGTTTTGATCCTGGAATGATTATTGTTGCTGCTTCCTGAAGATGCAGCATGAATGGGCTGAAAGCAGGGAAACATGCACTTTTTCTGAGGTTTGACTCCTCAGGGCTGGGGAATGGGAAGAATTGTGTTGTGCCTTATAAACGTGGTATACACACAATGTGGGCAAGGCAGTGGCGTGTGTCTCCATGGCAGATGCAGCTGTGGTCTGAGGAGGTTAAACAAAAGCAAAGCACAGAGGGAAGAGAAGGTTTTGCATTCCAGGAACCATGTCAGTGTGAGCAAGGAAACTGATGTGCACACAGAACAAGGGTCAGAAGAGGAGTCAGCCAGACTAGCGTTCCGTGGCATTCCAACATCCCCCTGAAATATCTTTTGCACTTCTTTTGAGAATAGACAAGCTGATTTGTATAAAATAAGAAAAAGTTTAATCTTTGCCTAATGCTCCACCCAGGCCCCAGCCCCCCTCAATGAACCTTCACTGCAAAGTTGAAATGAACCCCATCTGAAACGTAGCCCAAACGCCAACCAACACCAAACTTGTTTGAAGAAGTTTTCCTAGCTTGGTGAAAATGTCTTTCATTTGTGCACTTCCTGGTTGCAGCCAGAAATGGAACAAGAATCAGAAAACCATGTGAAAAGCTAATCAGGTGGTATCTCTGGATCTGTGTTACAGATCTGTGGCCACTGTAGTTGACAGTCAGTGTGGGCCGTCTCTCTGATGGAAAAACACAAGCCCCTAAAACTGACACTGAAGTAGAAACTCTATTAGGTTTAGTAGCAATTGATCTGACATCCTCTGAGGGCATCCAGCTACTGCAGGGGACAGCTTCTGAATACTTCTAACATGTCAACTACTAGTGAAAAGAAGTGGTTTCACATCTATACAAGGCACCATTACCAGGCGAAGGAAGTTCTGATGAGTTCCAGGTATGCATCCAAATTTTGTATTGGAACCAAACATCCTAACCTTTCAAGGTTTGCGCAGAACCACCGTTCTGCCTGCTGGGCCCTTTCAACATCTCTCCCGTTCACATGAGTTGTATAGGTACTCGATCTAAATCAGCTGGCAGCAGCCTCCAAGGGATCACCCAGCAGCTGAGAAGTCATGGAGTACACTGGTACTTTGGCCACACCCCTGGTCACCCAATATGTAGAGATGATGAGGGGGCTTTACCTCAGCTGAGAGCTTCCCCTACTTGGGAAATTGTCAGCTGGCCAGTTATGACCAATATCTGGCATTTTTTGCAGCACCTGATCAGTGCAAAGGGGCCAGGTTGTGGGAGAAAATTTGTCCCGGAATGTTAGTGTCTGCAGTTCAGGGGAGCCCAAAGCTCCTGTTGTGTTTGGTGCAGACATGCATAGTAGCCATTGGGAGCTCAGCTCGAGGTCTTACAGAGCCTGGGACATCAGGAGCCTGGTACAGTGAGAGTGTGGGAACATTTATAAGGACACTAGGGCTATATCTTTACTCTTTTCCAAAAAATGCCCTGATGGTCTTTTAACCTCTCACCTGACATTGCTAGACAGAAGGAGCGATCCATTCTACTCCTCCTCCCCGTTCATGTTGAGCTGAAATATTATTAAAGTGTTGAAAACATAATTAAAAGCACCTATTGCTATTACAGGGTACACGCTGAGCAGTGCTTTCAGTGCTGTGCTTTCTCCTGCCTCCTGAAAAGTGCAGCCCCAGGAAGCTTCGTCTCAAGTTGTCAGTTTTACGTATTGTTATGTTTAGCATGCAACCAGCAAGCCTCACCTGCGCTTCAATGGAACGCAGCATGGCCCCTGCTATTGATTAATTTGTGCTAATTAAAAACAGCAGTGTTTCTGCAGAAAAGAAAGATGTGTAAGTGTCAATAAATTATGGGAAATTTCACAGATTAAAGATTGCCAACTTCTGCTTGAAAATAACTAAACAAATGTTAATGACTCTTTCCAAAGAACCTGATTCACTCCCAGCCTTTCTGAATGGAGGGCAGCTTTGCCTGGGGTTCTCATTGAACTGTTCAGTTAGAACTCATGCTTAAGGGGCATTATGTTCAGGGTGAAGACCCAAAACTTGATCTATTTTTTTTTTAATTCATAGATTCCAAGTCCAGAAGGGACCATCCCGATCATCTAGTGCTGTCTGACGTCCTGTATAAAACAGGCAATAAAACGACCTCAAAATAATTCCTAGAGCAGATCTTTTAGAAACACATCCAATCTTGATTTTAAAATTGCCAGTGACAGAGAATCCATCCCGACACTTAGTAAATTGTTTCAATGGCTCATTACTCTCGCTTAAAAATGTATACATTATTTCCAGTCTGAATTTGTCTAGCGTCAGCTTCCGACCACTGAATCATGTTATACCTTTCTCTTCTAGATTGAAGAGCCCATTATTAAATATTTGTTCTCCATGTAGGTAATCTAGTCACCCTTTACCATTCTTTTTAAGTTAAATAGATTAAGCTCCTTGAGTCTCTTTTTATAAGGCAGGTTTTCTAACCTTTTAATCATTCTTGTGGCTCTTCCCTGAACCTTCTCCAATTTATCAACATTCTTCTTGAATTGTGGACACCAGAACTGGTCACAGTATTTCAGCAGCAGTCACACCAGTGCCAAATACAGAGGTAAACAATCTCTATTTGTATTTGATGTTTCCCCTGTTTATGCATCCAATGATCACATTAGCCCTTTTGACCATAGCATCACACAGGGAGCTCATGTTCAGCTGATTATCAAGTCACTGCTTCCCAGGACAGATGTGTATATCTCTTTGCAAAGTCAATTTAATGATTTAAATTTGTTCATCCTTGTCATCCTCACAAGCCAATGACTTAATGAGATTTTTTTTAATGCCAACAGCATGACAATCCTACAATAAGAAACTAGTGTCTGGAACACTGTGCCCATGAGCAACCCTACAATAACAAACCAGTGAGCATCCCAGCACTCATTAGCAATTCTACAATAACAAATCTGCTATAGAACGTGTGCCATGGAGGAAAACAAATTTTACAAAGAAAATAATTTGGGGACAGATTCAGCCCTACTCCTCAGCTGACCTTGAAGCAAAGGCTGGGAATAGAGAGAGTAGCAACATTGGTTTAGGCCAATGCCACATTTGTGTTTCCCCTCTGCTGGGATTGCTGTAGAAAAGTTGGGACCGCAGCTCAGCTTAGAGCAGCCTCAGGCTGAAGGTGTTTGCCCCTTGGTCCCTTTTTATCTCAGGGTATATGGCACAGCACTTTATGGTTTCCTTAGCCATGGATTTACACCATCCTGAATTTCAAGGTTCAGACTAATCCAAATGACTCAAAACAAATTCAGCTGAAACCACTGAGGTTCACATAGTTTCCACCCAAAGCCCTAAACTAGGACCTCCGCCCCATCCATTCCAGGATTCTGTAATGCAGGAACACATGGACTCACCTATCTCTCAGCATTCAGCACTAGTGGGATCTGGAGGAGTCTTTTGGGAGTCCTGAAGCTGCAGCACTGAGACACGGGCAGGTTGCTCATCCCCATCCTTCTCCTGAAGATCCTTCCTCAGGATTTGGGGTATTGGCCAGCCCTCCCAGAAAGCTGACGATGGAGGGAACAAGGCTGACGATGGAGGGTCCCAAAGACCCTAGAAGGGGGACTAAAGAACCAGAGATGAAAGGATAATGGTGTACCACTGCATCCAGAATATATCCAAAGTCATGGGGCAGGAAGAGATTGGACCTGCGTACAAGGAGGGCTGAGAAAGCCCAAACATGGCTTGAGGTTTGCAGAAATGTACATGAATGTTGGTGAACCCTGGGCCAGTTTTCAGGTTTGTAATGATCTTGTCTGGGCTGGGGATTTGTCCCAACAGCTTTGTCCAGCTCTAGTTATTGTAAATAGTGAGGGAAAACACATAGTTAGAAAGGTGCCTCACCCCATGTCCCTTCCACTGACTGTATGTCAAAGCCTTTTCAGAGCAAAAAAGTGATGTGCAAAGACAAAGCCATGATCAGCAGTAATTCTGTTGGTGCAGTATTTCATTAATAACTGACACTTCCTGCTCTGATGCCGTGTCTTGCAGAGAATTAATGATCACATTTCTGGTCATTACCTGATGTATATCAGGCACTCTGTGGTTTCTTCTCTGGCCTGGAGAGGATACGGCAGTCCAGAACGATTAGGTCCAGGGGTGACATGAGCAAGGGTGAAAATCACATTTCTCTAGCATAAGATCAGAGAGGACAGAGTGAATATACTATGTTGGCACCAAGATACCACGTTGGCCTCAATGGAGCTGTGAATAGCCCCCTGGCACATGCAAGGTTAAACTGTGGAGTTTCCCTTCCATTTTCCTTTCACTGCTGTGATCTCTCTTTCAGGCATGATTACTCCACCCCATCTCGGCCTTATCCTAGCAGCACCTCTCAGTAACTCTTCGCTCTTGCAATGGCCCTTTTGATTTTATCAGGGCCTGACAAAAGTGGAGGAGCTGGCTGAACTGTTGGATCGCATGTCTTGGTTGGGAGACCCCAACTTTCCTTTCCTTAATAAGACATGGCGACCTCATTTAGGTGCAGGAGAGAGATGAGATGGCTAAGGGTTCTCTTTACAGAACATTGATCCTGGTAGGACAAGGTGAGAGACCCTGAACTGTCTTCCAAAACTTGAACCCAACCCAAATCCTGATCCTTTTGTGGCTATGAAAAAGCTCCAGTTAACCTTTCCACCTTGTTATTTTCACACGCCACTTTCCATTGACCAGGACCAGAAACAGAATTGCTAAGTTATGGCAAGAAAGCCTGGCTGCCCACGGTTTCCAGGAGAGTTGGGGGCCAAATCACTGCTTCCAAATCCTGGTTGGGATCCAGAGCTGTATTTCATCCATGTTCAGAGTGTTAGGACCTATGGGGGTTTAGACCCATTGTTAGTCATCTAGTAATCTTGTTCTGATAAGCGCTGTAGCCTTGTGGAGCTAAATGGAGAAGCTAGTTCAGATGAAGCCCGGTGCTTCTCTGATTCAAGTCTTTTGTGGCTTACCCTTCCCTATGGCTCTTTGTTTCTTAGGTTTGGCATCAGAGCAGGAGAGAGGACTTTTTGGACAAGCTCAGTAAAATTCTGCTCTGGTGCTTTGCTCACACCAACGTTGCAGGATCCTAGCGATCCTAGACAAGCCCAGCTGTTGGTAGAGGCAGCCTTGAAAAGCAGATGAAGCCCCCGAAATGTCCAACCCCCGCATCCGTTTAATTCAGCATGAGGGTAGATAATGCAGACAAAGAACGATGAGTGTAGAGCTGGGCAAAATTTTTTGGCCCAAACTTTTTTTTGGTGAAAAATGCAGATTCATAACATGAACTATTTTGAGAATTTGTGTTAGTTTCACCAAACTGTTTGTGCTGAAAACTCCCCTCTGTGTCCCCCCCTCCCCACACCACCACCATTTGTTTTAGCATTTTCCAAATGAAACATCTTGATTTTTTGGTTCAAAATGATTTTTTGTTTTGAAATTTCCTTCTATTTTATTGTAAGCAATTCAAAAATGTTAAAAAAATTCTCAAGATCAAAATGAAATATTTTGGGTCAAACTTTTTTGCAACTTTTCGATTTGCTGAAACATTTTATTCTCGGCTTGACCTGAAAACATTTTTTCCCTTGATTTTTTTTGGAATGGCCAGTGAACTGAACAATCCATTATTCACACACAGCGCTCGGTGAGTGCGTGCCTGTGACTCGGTGGTAGGGTGACCATATTTCCCAAAGAGCAAACGGGACACCCCCAGCCACTTGTCTGAGGCCCCCTTCCCACCAGGCTGTTGCCCGTCGCTGGAACCCTGTGGGTGCCCCCTGATGAGGTTGTTGCCCATCCCCCTCAGGAGGCCAATGCCCGTCATTGTAACCCTGCCCCCCCATGCTGTAACGCTGCCTCCCCACCCAGCTCTACCTCCCACCCGGGGGGGGGGGGCTGGCATCTCTGCTCACCCGCCCCCACAAGTTCCTTCACACCGCACCCCACTTTTTTAACAAAAGTGGGCATTTGTCCCGTTTGATCCAGTCAGCAAGAGCAAACGGGACAAATGCCTCCTTTTGAAAAAAAGGTCGTGACGGCCGGGACAGGGCTTAAAAAAGGGACTGTCCCTCCAAAATGGGACCTATGGTCGCCCTACTCAGTGTTTCAGGGGTTAATACGGAATGTAAGGAACCCCACACCTCTAGCTTCACTTTAACAGTCCAAGTCAATAGTGACTGAAAGTCATTCGTGCCTGATGGTGGCCTCTGCAGAATGAATCTGTGACCATGATTTGCGTATTTCCCCAGTGGAAAGGTGTCCACACTGCCAACACCACCCACAGACATGTGGTGCTGACAATCGCTCTAATGAGGCAGAAGATTGAATGAGCACTGACTGAGCACCCCTCTTGCCCTTATGCCAGGGCATGCTGGCACGGAACAATGTACGTGGGATGTCTGTGATGCTGCTGCCCGTGGGGCAACCCCAATTACGTGAATAACCAGAAAATGTCATTCCCTCCATGGCTGTCAATCCAGCACCTTTGGCCAGCCCTCCACTCACTGCAAAAAATAAAGAAAGCAAAGCAAACTGTAAATGATGCTTCAGGGAAGTCTATTTGCTGGGAGGAGCCTTTCATTCTCTGCAGCACTCCAGGGACCTCAGGGAGGTCTTCTGTACTAGCTACAAATTGTGTCTAAATGCGTGGGAAGCCAGTGGGGGCAGTCACCAAAAATCTATATGGATGGAAGTTAAGTAAGTGGCTGCTAATTAACAATGCAAGTAGCACCGGTAACAGGAGCTGTCAGTTACTGATTTTCAAGTGGGAGGAATGAATTCCCCAGGAAAGAAAAGCGTTATGATACCTGACACAATGCCAGCAAGTATGAGACACGGGGCTTTGTAGTGCAAGATCTATTTATGTCATTCATTACAAGGTTAGCTTTAATGACCATTTCTTGCACTTTATCTTCAGGGCTGTCTGAGGGCACATGAAGGAGGAAGAGCTTAAATGCCAGCTCAGCACTGGAGGTTGTTTAGAAAGCTGATGACCAGGATGAAGCCCCAGCACGCTGGGGGAGGGGACAGCAAACCAGGAAGGTCCTGCCATTGTCAGGGTGGGTTTAATTAACTCCCTGGTTGCTGTTGCCTTTAATTATCTCAGTAGCTCCTGCCTACGCCCTGCAGCCTTTTGGTGGTGGACTTGGTGGTGTTCTGTGACGTGCTGGTGTGTCAGTGGAATGCTGATAGTTCTGAGTGGGCCATGTGACTAGCACATGGAGCAGTACTGGAGTTGTCCTTAGCCTCCGCATGCCTGGCAAATGGGCTGTGCTGGATGTATGTGTCTGAGTCCATAAATCACATTTTGCTTCCACATAGCAACCTGCCACATAGAACAGCGCATTTCCACCTCTCTTTCCTGTAGGTTTTGCTCCCCTATACCTGCTACATGGGGCTGCATGGGAAGTATGTTTTGTCTGATATATCGCATGCTTCAGGCTGTGATCAATTAGTCTCAGAGGGCCCAATTCTATTACCCTTACTCACAATGGAGAGCATCTTACATTATGAATAATCAAGGGAGTACTTGGAGAATAAGGCACTTCTCAGCATGGGCAAATGTGAAGAATTAGGCCCCTTTATTAGTAGTAAACACACCAGGCAGATAAGCTATAGCTTGTCCTTTAAGGAATCTGCTGGAAGGCTTGGTTTGATGTGCCAATCTCCAGGTATTTTCCATTTGGGCTGACGCATCTGGACAAAAATTCCTGTCTGCATTTCAGCCTTCAGATTATCTGACTTAGAACCCTGGACTCTTTCCACTTCCAATTACTGAGTAAAATGATATGCACTATGCCGCACCATGGCAATTGGCAATCTCAAGTCTAAAAGGGGAGGGGGCATATTTTCCTTTTCCTACTAACGTAAAATTAAAGAGCCAGTCAACAAAGTTGCACAATCCTTTTTCCTGTAACAGACATTATTTTGAATTATTCACCATTTTTCAGGTGCGTGCCTATCTATTTTTCTGTGGTATTTTAAGACATTCTGACAACATTTCATCTATGCCTCAGTTTGGCCTCCTGCTAGGTGCCTACAGTCATCCTAACAGCTCACACTATTACAGAACTTTTTATTCCCAGATCTCAAAGCACGCTAAGAAGCTGGCTGCATTTATTAACCACATTGCGCAGGTGGGGAAAGCGAGGCACAGAGAAGTTAAATGACTTGCTCAAGGTCACGTAGCCAGTCAGTGGCAGAGCTGGAGAGAGAAGCCCAGAATTGGAGTAACTGGAAGTGCTGCAGCTCAGGATTGAGATACATAAGCAGAGTAGTTGGCGGGAGGGGGCAAAAAAAACTGAAACATTGGGGGCTGTTGTAGGTCAGATTTGAAGTGCATTAGTAGAGATGGGTGAAGAGGAAGCTTGCACAGCACCTGCCTTCCAGCACTATGAATCCCCTATGAGTACTAAATTCACTCACAAAAATTTTAAAAGAGAGAGAACAAAATGGCAGCATAAAAACAGCTCCATTCTGCCTGGCCTGTCAGTTTCCCTTTATTGCCAGTTTTGTCAGATTCATATCAGGAGGTTTGGAATCAGAACATCTATAATGAAAATTAGAAAATATTAGTTGTTAAAAATGAAGTGTTAAACTCTTATTGGTTGCAGTAGACTTAAAGGTTCATTTGAGTGATTCCCCAGGCAGTGAGACAAATGCAACACAGATAAACAATGCTCAGGCAGCTCCCGGTGAGGCTGATGATACATGCACTTGTATCAAAACTTGCATCTAATTTGCCTTTCACTCATTGTCTCCAAGACCTGTGATTTACTTCATGTTTAAAGAGGCAGCTTCAGTATTCAATGACTGGGAGTGGTTTCCAGAGCTGTTCTTTCCTGCTCAGTTCAGCAGGAAAGCTTGGCAGAAAATATGGGAAATGCTGCTGAAAACGATCGGCTTCAAGACATTAATCAGATACATAAAATGTTATGGGAGGGTGTTATCTCTTATTCTTTACCCAAGGCACTGGGGCCTTCCAAGTCTTTGAAGATGTCCCAATTTAGGATCTAGGTGCTGAGGTCCTGTGAGTTGCACCTTCAGTTTTCATTACTGAGGACACTCAGTATTTTGCAAGAATAGGATATTACTTCTTGAATCCCTCCATTTCTTAGAGCACTCAAGACCCTGCACTGAAGGCACCATCCTTCTCTCTAAGAATAACCAAGCTTTTGAGGAATTCCATCACAGAATGCCAGCACTGCTGATTGGCAGGAACTGCAACATCTGGCCTGAAAATACTGCTTTCCAGAAAGCAGCATTTCTGGAGAAAACAATCACAATACAACAGCAGTTCCACAGAGTACCAACAGGCAGTTTAAATATGTGTCCATCTCTGCATTCCACAGGGGTTTTCTTTATGTCATGCCTTTCACTGTGAATCAAAGTATTGCCTGTAATCTGGTCTCCAGTCTTTTTACTGAGTCAGAATAACCTTCCTCTACAGCTACAGCTGGAATAAAGATATTTGTACTTCTGCAGATCTCTTAGCCATTTCTATCCAATAAGAATGTAGAGGTGCCTTTTAAGGTTACAAGCTGAAAATGGTGGATGTGTTTCCACTTAACCCAATATGAGCATTCTAGGCCTGAGTAATGTCAAGGCAAAGATCTGTGACCTCTGTTAAGTTTGCAGGTGATCTTCATTTTGTTATATTTTAGAGATTCAGTACTAAGATCATTTCAGTTTTACAGAAGGAAAGCTGGTTTTTCCTTCAAACAGACACGTGAAATCCTTGTTGATTGGAAGTTCAGATGTGTGGTGTGAAAGATGGCTGATTGACACACCTATAATACCCACTATCCTTTTCACTCCTAGCCTTGATTTCACACTAAAGTGACGGGAGAACTTTTGTGTGTAATTGTCCTTTACATGCCCATAGCACTTGCTGATAGCTTTGAAAAAAGTCCATAAAACCATCTCTTCCCTTTTTATTCACAAAATAGTTTTAACTTCTTGCTAAACAAATATCATTATTACTTTTTATCTCTGGAGACAAGAAAATGAAGATGTCCTGTCTAACCCATCAACTCAGTCTCCAATGCAAGATTGTTCCCTACAGTGCTCTAGAGTGCGTTTTCCATCCTATTGTAGTGTTCAGTGTCAAAGGATGGGGCTTCCTCCTCTTCTCTTGGGAAACTATCCCTGGTTACATAGATTTTGTACCTCTATTTCTTCCCTCAGAAAGGGTCATTACAATGAGGTGAGAAGTTAGGCAATAATTCCAGATAAATAATAAAGAGAGCAATTAAGTGGATGACATTGGCGGTTTTGTGCTTGGGAGACTGAAAGCCAGATCTGAATCCCATTGAAGTCAGTTGAAAGACACATTGATTTCAGTGGGTTTTGGATTGGGCAATGAGTGAGCAAGTCATGGTGGCCTGGAACACAAGCATCCAGGCAGAGGCTGGAAGTGCAAAAGAGGCAGCACACAAAAGGCCAGAGGGTGGGGAGAGAGCCTTATGACTAGAACTGATTTTGCTTTTTTTGGTGGAAATTAAAATACTGAAAAATTTCAGTCAGAAGCAGGAATATTTTAATTTGGAAATGCTGCTGTGGCGCCTCATGGAAGCTGTAGTTTGAGTGCTTCATACCCCCAGTCTCTTCTATAAGCCAGCTTCTTAGTCAGCATATATCTTGGAGAGGGGAGGTGGTGCATCATGGGAGTCCCTGGTCATGCTGCATCATGGAAGATGTAGTCTAGCTGGGGAGGAAGCCTATAGCTGAAAATAGGACACGAGGCAATCGAACTACAACTCTCAGGAGGTATTGTGGTAGTATTGCCTAATACATATATATTTCTGTTTTGGGCTGAAAGATTTAGGTTTTCAACCAAATATTTTGGTTTCGGGGCATTTGTTTTTTCAATAAAAATAAAAATTTTCTGTGGAAAACAGATGCTTTTAATAAAAAATAATATTCAAAAAATAGTTTCGATGACCATTTTTTTGACCAGCTGTATTGGTGACCCATCAGTTTGACTGAAGGAGTATCACTGATGGACTTCAAAAGGTGCGAGTGTGTATGGGGGGAGGGTGGTCTAGTTCAGTCCTTTGTGGCCATGAAAATGGAGGCCTTGACTCATATATTTTAAGTGTGAGGGATATAAAGCAGTGACCTAAATCATGACAATGCTAAAGAAATTATGGGGTTCAGGGAAAAATGTCTCTGAAATAACCATGAAAAGTGTCAGTCAAGTAGGCACTTTTCTATGTCCAGTCATGGTGATCATGAGGTAAGAGACCTGCCTTGGGGACACCTTGGGACAGCTGAGCGAACCTGTCTGTATCATTCAGTGTGCCACTGACCATGTTCCTTCAAAAGACAGAGGCACACATTCTGACACTCTTTCTCATGTTGAGTGGTACCTTTCTCCCTCTAGCAGCCCATTGAGGTAAACAGGAGCACTTGTGCCATAAGATGCTATTCAAAGTGCATAAGGGTATCCAAATCTGGCCCAAACAGTACAACCTATATCAGTTCCCTCAAGCCTTGAAGCCACACACTGGGGTAGGTGTGTGTGAGTGAGAGTAGCGGGTAGTGGTGTCCTTGCCCTATGGCTGGTCTTTCAGGGTATGTCTACACTGCAATTAGACATCTGTGGCTGGCCCATGCCAGCTGACTCGGGCTCCTGAGGCTGTTTAATTGTGATGTAGATGCTCAAGCTACAGCCCAAGCTCTGGGACCCTCCTACCTCACAGGGTCCTTGAACCGAGGCTCCAGCCTGAGCTTGAACATTTACACCACAATTAAATAGCCCCGTGAGCCTGAGGCAGCCAGCACGGGCTAGCCACAGGCTTTTAATTGCAATCTAGACATACTCTCAGATGCTCATAATTGGAAAGCAGAGAATCATCTCACTTGTGATGAAGTTACAGGGCTTCACTCCACAACAGATAAGCTTAGTGCAGCAGAGACTAGGTTGATTCCAGCCATAACGAGCAAATCTTGGCCAACCATATGGACTCTTCATCACCCTCCCTTCTTGGACTGACCTCCTCTTTTAGCACAAATCCCTAGCTCTGGAAGCAGGCACTGTGGGTCAAATATTACTGAAAGCTCCTAAACCCTCTCTGTTAGGCAGCCCTATGCAGGCTAGTCCTTCTTTAAAAAGAAAAAAAAAAAAGCACTAAACATTTTCTATTTCAAAACAGATTTCATCTTCCATAGAAAGTAATACTGCCTCCAGCCATGTGTAACTTATTTTTTATCCAACAGAGTATATGGGCTTATAACTAGATCCTGATAGGAACCCGGGTTTAAAACATTATTCACAGCAGGTTATTTGATCTTTATTTGCTGAATGCACTCAGCTGAATCCCTATCTCCAAACAATATGAGAAATAAAATGCCAGGCATGCTTCATTGGCCAGCGAGCTCATCTTGATTTGCAGAGACGATTACATCCCTCTCAGCAGTTTCACACACATGCCACATTCCAGTCACCCCCAAGGTACAATTCCCTCTCCCCCTCCTCATATACACACTTATCCCTTCTCCCTAACCTCCTTAATTAAGTGCTTTTAAAAACGCTTCAGAGCTGCCCCTTCCTTCCCACTCACAGGAGTCTTTAGGGATTTTGCTTCCCTTTGCTTGCTTGAAAATGTTCATTCATTCCGGGTACTGTTATATATTAAGGGCCCGATCCTGTAAAACTCACATGAATAGTCCCAATGACTTAATGCTGAAACCACTGACTCTAGTGGGACTGGTCACATGTCTAAGGGTTTGTAGGATCATATTCTGCCTTAGCATAAGGAGATATAACTTGGCTGACTCGGTTTAGCTGCACCTGCTCACACCAAGGCTGGGCTTGTCTCTAACTGTTGAACATCCCTGTTGCGGATAGCCAGCTGTGCCCTTCATGACTGCATAATCCAAGCCAGGACCTACAGGCACCTTAGCTGGTGACACTGTGTAGCAAGTCATTTGGGGACCTTGCAAGCAAGGGGGAACCCCAGGCGGTGTCTGTGTCCAGAAACCTCAATATTGAACTCCCTTCATTACTGCCTAGTGTTCATAGGGACACTGCAATCCCCACGGCGAGGTCAGTGATGCGGGAAGAGATTTGCAGCCTCACAAGGGACAGTTAGGTGCCCATCTCCTTTTGGCTTGCAGTGGGAGTTGCCTTTGAAAATCTCCTCTGTAATGTCCTGAGATAATCACCTCTAATTTCTAGACCAGACCTTTGGCCCAACCAAAGCAGAGAACATTCTCCAGCGACTCCTGGCTGAGACAGAGTGCGTGCCATGACAGGACTTTGGGGATAGCTAGCTAGTACTCTGCAGACATCCAGAGCAGCAAGATATATTCATTAAAATAGGCAGCCCTTGACATTATAACCAAGACAAAATAGGCAGCAGGACTCTTTTCCAAGGAAGATCTGTGGCTCTTGTATTCTCTTTCCCCTGGATATATTACAAAAGCTGTAAGGCCCATCCTTTGTATACTTCAGAGCTAGCCGATCCTTGGTGTACCCTGCAGGGCCAGAGCCAAGATATTTTTGGATTCCATCCTGATCCTAGAGAATGTGTTTGTAACTTATCAGAATATATAACATTCTTGCTGGGGAGGGCAGTTTTATCCCTGATCTTTGCCCTCGCTCTGAGGAGGATTTAGGGTATATGGCCATTTTTTGTAACTATGCTTTTATTACAATCTTGTTAAGGCATCCAGAGGCCTCAGGCCATGGGGTAGCAAGGATATAATAAGAGGCGGACAGTGTGCCTTGTAAGTCACAGCACCTGGGTTCTGTGACCTTGAGCAAATCCTCAAATTTCTCCTCGAGGGCACCTCTCATTCCTCTCCCACACTTTTCCTGTTGACCTTCACACTGGGATTAAAAATCCAACCCTGACGAATGCTGGGCACCCTGAACTTCTGCTGAAGCCAACAGGAAAGCAGGCTGCTCAGTACTTTGGCATCAGCCCTTTAATCTGTAGTGTAAAACTCAGGTTACGCAGTTCACATGGAAGGAAAGCTGAAAAAGATGGGGAGAATTCAGACTATTGCTTTTCTTTCCCAACCGCAAAGCCAGGGAAAAAAAACCAAACAGCCAAGGGTGTATGTTTGCATGGTTGGATAAGAGTCACCAGCTACAAGATTGGACTATCCCCTTGGGAATGCTGTTCTGCTATTAATAAAAAAAGATAAACAAACCAGTTTTTGCAAATTCATTTGATTTCACTTCTTCTGCTTCAGGGAACCTTGTTCCAGTCAGTAAGCTCTGCAACAGGAGTGTAGGAAGAGGGCTGCTCAGGCAGAGACAAGGGAGGGGAAGGAGAGAGACTCTAACTGCCTCCCTTCCTCATTCTGTCTCCAGGACTGGCAGGGGAATGTCCAAACTGCTGTCAGTGATCAAGGGAATCTGAGAGCCCTTAGATCCACACTGCAACTTGATACACCTGAAATGAGGCCATTATTTATTTATTTATTCCAACAAAAGATTCATTTCCTATAGGCTTCCAAAATTCCCTTCAGGAGTTCTTTTAGCTACTGGCAAATGACTGTTACTTGCATCCTTACTGGGTTTGAAACAAAGCCTTCTGCTTTCATAGGGTCTGCTTAGGTTGAGGAGCTATTCAATAGAGCATGGGGTGGGGGTAGGGGTCCCATGTAGAAAGAAGACCATCACCTAATTTTAATAAAGTATAGATGTCCGGATCCAAGACATCAGGCGAATGTTGTACAGCCTAGAGATGCATGCAGGCACAGAGATTGGGAAACCTGTCGATCGGTTCCAAGTTACTCAGGTTGTTTGGACCATGTTATAGATGGAGTTATGGATCTGGTTACACATTAACCTGTAATAGTGGAAATTCTGTATGCAAGTTAGACATACAGTTGCATGGTGCATTTTAGACACTTGCTTTGAAAAAAGAAAATCAGACTCAGTAGAAGGGCTTGAACCTGAATCCTTGGTCTGAAATTATCCAGCAGCTTTTGCCGATTCATTCTTATCGTAGGGCAGGGTGCAGAATTTCAGCAGGTGAACAGAAAAAGTATTGGCGTTGGCCAAGGTGTAGAGCTGTGAATTATCCATTTGTGAGAGACAGCTACCAGTTCATTGCCATCTCCAGACTTGGTTTCCAGTTCCTTGGGCTGACGGGAATTTGGAGCACTCCAGAGGCAGCTCATCATAGACCTCTAATGGCGGCTCCCACTTCAGTTCTCTGGTGGAATAAAATCCTCCTTGGCTACAAAGAAGGGATTGTAGAGGGTAGTCATCAGGACCTACCTGGGGTGTGGCAGGTGCTGTGGAGTGGGGGGATGTAGAAGACATTGGGTGTTTGTGGTCGAAACATTCACCTGGGTGCCTGCAGGTGTCTACCTCTCTCAGTATTGTTCACTGGACTCACTTGTGCTCTTCAGTTGATTCCCTGTCCCATCCTTGTGCATTAAGATTGCCGCCTGGCTTTTGTAAGTAACTCCAGGTTCGAGGTGAAGTGATGAATGGGCCAGGGAACCCAAATTCTCAGGTCAGTACAGCGGCACGTTGGCAGCAGGAGGGCATGTTCCATTGCTACTGCTCTTGTTCGACCTGCTCACTGAGGAACCTGGCTGGGCCAGCCCAAACTCCACCTTGTTCCCACGGCCCGCTGGGGATAGCAGCTGGTGGCTCCTTCATGGAGCTGTGAGCACGGGCGGGTATCCGGCACGGTTCAACCCCCTCCCCGACACATGCCCCTTCTGTGGCATCAGGGAGACCCTGGCACATATTTACTTGGAGTGTGCCAGGTTGCAGCCCTTCTTCTGGCTCCTCCAGAATCTTCTTGTGGATGCATCTTTCCCCATACCTCCAGATTTATGTACACCCTTTCCAGGGCCCCACGAAATCGTGAGACCTCCTCGTCAACCTCCGCCTTGCTCTGGCCCAGGTGGCCATCTATAAAACCAGGAGGAGGAAGCTGGACAGGGAGCTGCTCAGCGACTGTGGGGGTCTATTTCTGTTCCTCCCTTGGTTTACGTCTCTGGGCAGAGCTCCTCTGGGCCATATCCGCTGGCTCCCTAGACACCTTCGAGGAGCAGTGGTCGCTGTCCAGGGTTTTCTGCTTGGTGTCCCCTTCTGGATTCCTGATTTTGAACCTGTGACCTGCACTCCTGACCCTGTTTTTCATTTATTGTCCCCTGTAATTATTTGAACCTCAACAGAGGCCTCTAGTCTCCTGTGTTCTCCATCTGGTACCTTTCATCAACACTGCATTGTGCTTATATGAACATACACACAAGCACACAAGTTTGAAAAAAGATCATTTCCCCGTTATTTTCTCAGTGATTGTGAAAAGAGAAAGTTATAGCAGCACCAGAGATGGTGTGGATGGCGTGTTAACGGCTGCATTAGCTGTAGAAGGGCAGTCAAAACACGATGTGTAATACCCCACCCAGGCTGCCCTTTAATTTGCTGTTACATGGAGTAGAAGATTTGAAAGCATATTTCTGGGTAATTAATTCAAAGAGTGATTCTAATGGCTAATGCTGTCATTTGTGACTGCGAGGGAGGTCTGAGGCTGCATCAGTCAGTGAAGGGAAAGGAAAACACTTGGAGGTCAGAACCAGATGTTAAAATATTTTGACAGCCCACATCCAAGAGGCTAACTTAATGAAATGCTTTAGCCAGCAGCTTCCAAGAGGACTGTAACGGAATCCATTTATTTCTCTCTAGTACGTCACTCAGTAGCTATTGGCTCGGACACTGGACTGGCCGTTAACCACCATCCCCCATCTGGTGAGTGAAGCCATCCATCACTAACAATGCCCAGCAACCTAGATGGTATCTACATTCTGTTCCATAGCAGAGCAATATTAGGAGGGATCTGGTCTCACTTTAAATTAACTCAGAAATTTTCAGTGACACATGACGTAACCTTTAGCTTCACCTCTGCTGACTATTAAAGTCAATGCAGCTAAAGTCCTGCATTGAAAATTTACATTTAGTGGCACCACTAAAGCTCCATTCATGTCCATTCCTACATCTTTCCTTCCTGAGAGCTACTTAATCAAACCATTGAAGCTTGCTTGTGAGCCACTATGTAACTTGTGAGGTCTGTTCACTTCTGCACTTCCTAGGTGTCCACATCACATTTACTAAATGTCCAAAGAGTCCTGTCCCAGCATGCACTGGGCTCAGTATAGAATCTGAAAAGGATTCCCTGGGGTCAGTTTCTTCCTTGGTTTTTCCACAGTCTTGGTCAGGAATCTGGAAGGAATGGACCCCCTGCAGCAATGCCCGTTGACTTCCATCTCTTTCTTGTGGTTGAGAAAACACCAGGGGTGAAAGTAAGTTAGAGGACTTACCAGTACGCCGGAGTCCTGAGCAGGGGACGTGGCCTCAACTGGAAGAGGCGTGGCCTTAAATCTCCGGGCCCTTTAAATCTTGATTTAAAGGGCCCAGGGCTCCAGCTGCGGTAGTGGAGGCTGGGAGCCCGAGGCTCTTTAAATCACCCCTGAGCTACCAGCTGCAGAGGCGGCTGAGAACCCCGGGGTTTGGGGGTGATTTAAAGGGCCCAGGGCGCCAGCTGCCGCTACCGCAGCGGAGCCCCGGGCCCTTTAAATCACTGAGGAGCCCTGGGGGCTCCCGGCTACCACAGCTACCCCGGGGCTCTGGGCTCTGACAGAGCTTTAAAAGGCCTGGGGCTCCGCTGTGGTAGGGGCTGCTGGAGCCCCGAGCCCTTTAAATCCCCTACGGAGCCCTGCCACCACTACCCCAGGGCTTTGGCAGCAGGGCTCCGGCAGGGATTTAAAGACCCGGGGCGGTAGCGGTAGCTGGAGCTCCGCGGCCCTTTAAATCCCCGCCAGAGCCCCGCCGCCACTACCCCAGGGCTTTAAATTGCCACCTGGGAAAGCCGGTCCCGGTGCGGCGCACCGGCTCTTACTGGTACGCCGTACCGGGGCCTACCGGCTTACTGTCACCTCTGGAAAACACCCAGAGGGAACAGACGTACATGAAAAAACTGTGACCATGAAAAATGAGTAGGAGATTTGGTTTCAGTTTGAATTTTGAAGGAAGGGTCACGTCTTATTGTGCCTAAGCCACGTTGCCCATCTCTAGAGTTTGTATCAATTCTTGAAATATGGGGTGTTGATAAACGGGAAAGATCTTTCATCACTTGCTGTCCTAAACTTTTGTGTAGTGTTGTGGTGCACTGAAAATAGTTGCAGTATTTCATACCAACTCAGAGATGGCCACTTTTGAGTGGTAAATGAAGTGATATGAGTTTGTGTGTAGCTTTTATATGGGTTCTGCTCTGTTTTTCAGTGAACAAAACGTATGGAGTTAGACAAAAAGGAAAGCCAGTGGCATATTAATGCCTAGGCCGACAAGGCCTAGGCCTAGGGTGGCAAATTTGCAGGGGCAGCAAATTTATAATAGCAGCCAGAGGCTGCTTCCCCCGGTGCCGGTTCGCGCCCTCCGCCCCCAGCCCCGCCCCAACTCCACCCCTTCCCCGCCCCCTCCCTGCCCCTATTGGTCCCCTTCCCCAAATCTCCGCCCCAGCCCCACCTCCTCTCCTGAGCGTGCCGCGTTTCCCCCCCTCCCCCTCGTGAAGCTGTTTCGTGCACAAGCACTGGCAGGGAGTGGGGAGAAGCAGGACCCGGCGGCGCGCTCAGGGGAGGAGTTGGAGTCGGAGCGGAGGTGAGTTGGGGGAGGGGGGCAGCAATTATTTCTGGGTCTGGGGCGGCAAAATCATTAATCCACCACTGAGGAAAGCACAGGAAATTTGCATGCAGACACAGACACACATATTATATAGATGTATACATACTTGGCCAGATTTTCATTAGACTATAGGTGTGCAAACACATGCACAAAATGTAATGCATAATTGTTTTCTTAATTTACATGCAAACACTAATTTCCCACACCAATTAGGTAATCGCATGTACAACTGGCTGATCGGTTATATTTGTGCATTCAACTGCAATTATTGCATACCTAATTACAGACATATTTGGTGCATGTTTGCAAGCGTAAATTGCCTGAAAAGTTTGGCCTTGCCTATAGAATTTACAGTTCTGTAAGGCACCTGGTTCTATAGTGTGAAAGATTATACACATAAAAACAATCTGTCTAGCTGAACGCATTTGTCATCAGCAGTGCTCCAGGAAGGCAAATAAATGACGGTGTATACATTCGTATACAATTAAACCATTACTTACACAGTATATCTCCAGGTACATGAAAAAATCAATAAGGAATGTTCCCAGATCAGCAGCAGTCATCAATCCCCTTTGCAATCAGTAAATATCTCCCTCCCTGTCCCTGCCAAAGGACACAGAAGACAGAACACAGATGCAGTCCTTATATTCCCTTCAGAATATCTGACAAAAAAACCTTTCTCCCCTCATGTGATAATAATGGAACTGACTGGACTGTCAGGGGTGTGCCAGAGCTTTATGCCTGGCTGACCCAGAGTGCAGGGCTGCTATTTCTTCACACTCCGCTGCCTTTTAGCTTCATGCAGAGGTTGCCTCAAGCAGCCCCTGCCAGCCCTCTTGATATTTTGGACACAGAGTCCTGAATGAGCAATAAGAAGGCAGTGTTTGTGGGGAGTCAGAAGTGCTCTCCTTCCTGTCTCAGCTGGTCTAGCGAGGAGCTCAGGGATGGCTGGACAAATGAGACCTGCTTCCTCAGGAAAAGGAGGGAACATATCGACAACAGTGGAGGGACTTTATTTCACCACCTAATTATGACGAGGCCTGGGAAGGCTGAGAAGGATTTTTTGCACTCAATTCCTTCCTGGCAACATTCTTAAACAGAAGAGAACTTTCCTTATTGAAGGCTTAAACAAAGCCGTATTCTGATGGGTCTCCAATGTGAATTTAAAACACAGACACAATATTTAACTGCTAACTATATCCTTTGACTTACAGCTTTGCTTATTCATGATAATGGTGTGGTAGAGATGGGCAGTGTTCAGATGCTGATTAGCTTTACAGTTTGAGGACCAGTCAGGATGCGGAACTGGGCTCCGGTGCATCCTGTACCAGAATATCGCTCCCTTTTGGCCCTGAATGGCAGAAATCTCCCAAGATCAGTTATTCCTGCGAAACTCTTCAACCTTGGGTTGGAATCTCACCAGCAGCTCATCTCATGAAATTTCAGTTGCATCCAAATTAGAACCAGAAAATGGAGCCCTTTTCAGTTCTGGGTATGAGTCAGAATCCAAAGGGAATGGGTGGGTTCAGTTTCAGGGATTTGAATTCAGCTTCTCTGCAGCAAGAAAGCATCTGGATATAAATAACTGGTATGGTCCCCCCTTCTGACTAAAGTAAGTAAAACTGGCATAGCGTTGAGAGGAAGAAAACAGTTTGATTACTTGAAATTCTCGCCAGAGCTGAGGGACAATACGAGGCCTGATGTCCCATTCAAACACAATATTAAATAAGTGATGCAGGACATAGAACTTTGTAATGGGCCCTCAGCAAGCAGATGAATATTGCCCTTTATGCTTAATAACTATATCTAATTCTTCTATTGCACTTTTCATTGGTAGATCTTAAAGCGCTTTACAAAGTAGGTAAGTACCATTATCCCCACTTCACAGGTGGGGAAAATGAGGCATATAGAAGTGATGTGACTTGTCTAAGGTCATCCAGCAGATTTACAGCAGAGCTGAGAATGGAACCCAGGTTTCCTGAGTTCTGAGAGCTCTGTCCACGATGCCTTCATGATGTACATTACAACTCCCTGTGTATCATTAAGACATATTGCAACTGATAAAAACAACCTTTTACTCCTGTCACCCTGCCATAACCAATACTGCTACAAGAGAACAAGTTCTCATCTCTTCTGCTTCAGGCATCCTCAGCAAAAATTGCCATCTAGGTTTCAGCTGCAGAGTCAATATTGCACGCCAGTGATGCTGTAAGAAGTAGAAAGACCCCAGCTTGATTTTCAGATCCTGGCCGAGTTTAATTTTGCGGCATTTAGCCGTATGAAAATTTTTCTTTTGATTTGCAAACTGGGCAAATTTAGTCTAGCAGCCAGGGGAATCAAATGAAACATGGACCCCTCAATATTATTTTTAGAGTCACTTTTCTGACTGCATCCAAATGTTTTGGATAATGATATTTAAATACCATGGCCAAAATTTTCAAACCTGAACATCTTAAGTGTCGCTCTGAAGTCAATTGTTAGGCACTTAGGGTATGTCTACACTTAAAACACTACAGCTGCAGTGCTGCAGCTGCACCGCTGTAATGCTTCAGTGTAGACACTACCTGTGCCAATGGGAGGTGTTCTCACATCAGTGTAGTTGTTCCACTTTCCTAAGAGCCGGTAGCTAGGTCAACGGAAGAATTCTTCCGTTGACCTAGTGCTGTCTACACCGAGGGATAGGTCGGCTTCACTACATATCTCAGGGGTGTGGATTTTTCCACCAATGTAAGTGTCTAGTGTAGACCAGCCCTTATGGTATGTCAACACTATGGAGACTATACCAGCATAACTAGGTCTCCGTAGCTATGGTGGCATGACCCCATAGTGTAGATGCAGCTGACAGCAAAGGAAGGGCTTTTTCTGTTGGTGTAGAAACACCACTCCCTGAACGACAGTAGCTATACTGACTGAAGTACTCTTCAGTGTAGCTGTGTCTACACTGGGGGTTAAGTGGGCATCGCTATGTTGGTGAGGGATGATTTTTTCACACCTTTGACCTAACTTTTAAGTATAGACCAAGCCTTAAGCAGTTGTTTTCAAGCGTGCTGAGAACCCAGCAGCTCCCATTTACTTTAGTGGGATAAAGGCTTAGCACCCACAAATTCCAGTGAACTCGAAGAGTGCTGTAGGTGTCCAGCACCTTTGAAAATGGGGCTACTTTTATTTAGGTACCAATGCATGAAATGGCTTTCAATGGAACTCCTGCTCCTAAGTCTGGCAGGTGGTTTTAAAAATCTCCCCCCCAGGTTTGAAAATGTTGGCTAAGTAATATTATTACTGCTACCAACCTGCTAGTGCCCTTGCTTAAAACGTTGCCTTTAACTTCTATCACTGCTGAAGCTAATGTAATGCCCTTTGCACCTCAGGCAGAGCTGTGCTTTAAAAAGATCTGTTTCTCTGATTCATGTCCAGACTATATAATCAGGGATAGGAAAAAACCTGGAACAAAGGTCTTAGAAGTTACCTCCTGGGTTGAGAGAAACTTTCTCTTACCTTTGAAAACTACAGTGTTTTTTCTACTTCGAAAAAAAAAAAAAAGGTGTCTGCAAAATTTCTACAACTTCATAAAACTACTGCAGACCTTCTGTGAAATCCCCATGCATACTCTTCTGAGAGGGAGAGGACAAAATATCAGATATCCATCCACACACAACCTGGTGGGAAGGGAGATCATATACATTTTCCATCACTCGGATACATATGTTTTAAAAAAAGCTAGAATTTTACTTCTGATTAGTGATGGACAAAAATTGGAATCGGGCCATC
The DNA here is from genome assembly GCF_015237465.2 of Chelonia mydas. Taxonomy (NCBI): domain Eukaryota; kingdom Metazoa; phylum Chordata; order Testudines; family Cheloniidae; genus Chelonia; species Chelonia mydas. Next base: position 21,292,992 of record NC_057853.1, read on the forward strand.
AACATGCGTGTAGCTCCCTACCCATTGTTAGGGTGATTTATCTCACATGTGCACATGCACCTGAGCCTGCTAACAGTGGATTCTGGTTGGGACTAACACTAGTGCAGTTGTGTCCAAATAAATAATGCTGAATGTTCAAAAGCCATGTCCTAAGACCGTTGTTTCTTCCTTTTGGTCTTTGTGGCCTGACTGGCAGCCCTCACGGTGACTCTACAAATAGAAATGTGCCTGTGTTTTGTCTGGCACTGAAGAGAAGACCAGCCCTAGGACGATGAAGGAGAAAGGGCAATGGCGGGGAGGGGGGAAAGGGGGTGACACAGTAGCAGGAAGCACAATGCACAGGGGCTAGAGGCACTAGCCTTTCACATCTGGAGAAGGGAGTTCAGATTCTGGGTTAGACCTCAAAGAGAAATTAGTCTGGTCCAGGTCTCATTCTATCCGCCTATTTGAATATATCACAAAACAACCAGATCCTTAATATGCTCAAATTCAGCCAAATTAACAGTGAGATCATTACCCGGAATATTCGGTGTGTGGGATTCAGTACTGGAACAGCAGCGGGGAGTGGGACGCAGTCTAAGAGTGAAGCGCACTGGCAGAGTTTGTTTCAGGGGACAGGACTGGAACAGCAGAGGGATTACAGATCAAGAATGAGGTGCATTGGCAGAGCTCTGCTGAGGTCTGAGGAAAGGAATAATGGATTAGGACGGAGATGCTTTGGCAGAGCGCTCGTGGGTGCTCAGGAATAGAATAGCAAGTAGTATTGCAGGTCAGGGTTAGGGGGTTGAAGGACAGAGCTGTGTATGGGAGGCCAGGGCTGGAATAGCAGTGAGTGCTGCAGGTCAGGACTAAGCTGGATTGGCAGAGGTGTTTGGGGGCAGGAAATGCTTGCACAGCACCTGCTCCTGCTGTAACTGCCTGGAGCCACTATTAACAGTCCATCACTTTCACAAGAAGCTAACTCGTTCAAAAGCACCTAAAGAAAAAAGACTTTAAAACTTGTCAAAAGAATGATAAATAAAATAGCTGTGCAAGAAGGCCCATTTACATTGGTAGGGTTTTTAAAAGAGCATTTAGATGGAAAGCATATTCCCCACTTTTGTCTGTGCTTGTAGTTTTGTCTGTGCTTGTACTTTTCTCAGGCTATCTGAAATTTCAGGAGTTAAGAAAAAAACATCGCACTGTCTATCCCAAAGAAATGCAATACAATCTGATCTCACCTCTTTCTCTCACGCCTGAATGTGCTCATTTCGGCTTACAAAGGAAAGGCACAAAAGAATGGTAAGAAAAGGAATCAGATGGTGCCTCCCGATACGGTTTCACAGCTGAAACATGAAAACGAGCCCAGCTTCTTCCGCCAACGTTTGAGTCTGGAAAATAAGTTATTATTCTTTTAAAAGGGACTTGTTTAAAGGGAAATCATTCGGAATGCAATCAAAAGCCCTGTTTATTGTGACTTAATAGAACAGTTGTCTCTTGCTCCCTAAAGCCAGCTGGAGCTGGAAGTGCTGTGGGGACAGCATACTAAGCCTCCCTAGGAGGAGAGGATGCTAGAGTCATTCTACAGCACACCTTCTATCAGATCTAGCACTGCATAGACAGGCTGCAAAGGGAGCTCTATTCTATTCTACTCAGGTTCTTATACCTGGGTTCCATGCAGATGTCCTTGTTTGAAGGTCCATGATGAGGGTCCGTGAGGAAGACATTGTGTAAATCAGGGGGATGAAGTTTTATGAAGGGCCTCCCTGGCCCACTCCCCCCACTCCTCCCCCCACTAAGTAGAAGACTTTGCATTTTATGTCCTGACAATCATTAATTCATATAAAGGGCTTGATTTTCCTTTTGCACTAAAGTCATTGAATTCACACAGGTGTAAACAGGAGGAGAATCAGGTCCCCAAATCGCGGGTTTATAGGCTCTTTGGCTGGGCATATTTCAAAGGATTGGATCCCTCGGATGTATATTTTGCAGGGCTGCTTTTGCAGGCTCCATTGCCATTCTCTCTCCTCCTCTCCCTTCTCGCACTCTAGTGGCTTCTGCTTTGTCAGGTCAGGGTGAAATCCAAAAGAAACTGCAGTATTTTAGTTTTCTATTCAGAAGGTTTTATTACTGTATTGTATCCTGGTGAAACAACAGCTTAACACAAAGTGAAAGGGGGAGAAGGAGAATTACTGGGGAATTTCCCCCCCACCCCCAAAAGTTTTGTCTGACCAAACCAGGCATGTACGGCATTTAGTTTTTACAGCGTCTGAGCAAGTTCCCTCAACTCCCCTAGTAACTGAGTTAAACTGTCTCAGCAGCCTAATTCACCTACAGTGACCCTGTCATTGCAATTTCTCATGTGTATCTGTGTGGTTTATATCTCAGTGAAGTCTCATCTTCCCAGCCTTCTTCCATAGGTCTCAAATGAAAGAAACTTGTAGCAGAAAGCTAATGACTTCAGCCAGAACTCTTGAGGTTTCACATACCCAGGCAAGTTGATCAGCTACTCTTTAGTTTAGAGAAGCACGCTATCAACTCTGCAGCGCTGATCCAGTTCAGAGCCATTGAGGTGGTCTTCAAAAATACTTCGTTTGTAACAATATCATAACACCAGTGTGGTTGAAACTATGAGATAAATGGCCATATTATTGTACACCACTAACCTACAGCTTCCCCCACATCTTCCTTGTCCAGTTGACAAGGTAGTGATAGGCTTGAAGAAATCTTGGATCTGGCTTTGGATCCAAGTGTGCAGTTTGAACCTACAGTGTATCCTATAATAGGCCACACATGAACACACAAAACTTCAGGGAAGTTCACACTCAGATGAGAATTTTGAACCTCCATGTTCCAGGGTGTTTGGATCTGGGATTTCGGTTCTGCCATCTGTGGTGATGTGAACTTCAGGCTCAGGGGTTCAGTTCAGGTCCATCACTAAAAGAAGCCACCATTAAAAACCAGGAAGAAGTGCTGTTCAACAGAAGCCAAGAACATGTAGATTGTGCTATGTAGGGCAGGGTAACTCCTTACCTCACCCCTGTTTCACCAAAGGAGACTATTACTATCTGCATCCGAGACCAGAATGTGTGGCTGCTGGAAGAAGACTGAAGAGCTGTGCTCTCAGATGGGATAATGGGATATGACAAAACAACAGAACTTAGGAGTGTCTTGCTGCTGGTCCCATGGAAAAGACCCATTGAGTAGGGTGGGTATCAAGGCAGTGCAGGTGTTCCAGGTAGGGCCGTATGGCAGGCTATAGTTGAGTTTTACTCCCAAGTATGAGATATTGTTCCCTCTCTGAGATGTTCCAGTCTCAGAGAGGGAACAATGCACTGCACCAAATCAAAGGTCTGCTCATATTCAGGGGAGGGATCTCACTCCTATGAACCAGGATGTGACACCGCAGCTGATGTCTCAATGCTCCTTTGCTATGGAGCTCACCCACCCTTGGACAAGAGCACTATTGGCCTTTACCACGCACAGATGTTCAGCGCCGCCAGGGAGCCTCAAATTATATCCTCACAGAGTTGAAACATCGATGGGAGAAAGTCTAAGTAACGCACTAAGTAAATTCAGGAATCCATCGCTGCACCTGCCTCCTTCTCCACTTGATGGTGGATCCTGGACCAGCCTCAACAAGCTAGTCTCTAGCTGGATCAAGGTTGCCATAACTATGCACTGGCTTGGACTGGTTTCCTCCCATCTCTGACTGCGGTGCAGCGTCATGCACAATAATTCATGTGGCAGAAGAGTGCCCAAGCCAACATCTGGAGGGTCGTCTACAATGCCCAACCATCTTCTGGTTACAGAACCTGGACATCAAACTCTGACATCTGCATATGAGAGAGAGTAGTGGGGGTGACAGAGCTCCCCTCTCACTCCTCACAAAGTCAACACCACCATCAGCTGTGTGTGTCAGGGGCTGCCTGGCAACTCAACGAGGCAGGGTTGGAGCCAGTTCAAGCAGGTGCAGGTGGATACTGGTGTGGGACCAGCTGGCGAGAGCAGGCTGGAGGCCTCAGACAGGAATGGGAGCAGGCTGGAAGCCCAGGCAGTCTGTAACACCACAAGGCAGAGGGAGAGTTCCCAGCCGAGCGCTGATGTTGCGTAGAATGGCTCACTGCCATTTCCGAGGTAATAAGCAGCTGCCCCGGGAGTCATCTGACTTGCTCCTGGCTTGTGGATTGGCAGCTGCAGGACACCAGAAGAATGAGTCATCACAGGTTCTGGCTGAGGAATTACCTCACAGCGTGGAACATTCCCCCCAGACCTGTGTGGTCAGGGATGTATGCACTGCATTTACCAGCATCGTCACCAATCAGCTACCCACCTTGTCAGGAGCACACTCAGTTACCTTCAACAAACAGGCAGTGTCATGCTAGTTTCCATTCTGAGGGAACCAATTCTGTTGATGAATACCATCAATGGCATGTGGTGCTGGCCCAGTCCTTGGATCTTCAGATGAAGGCATTCCCTAACCAGAGCACAAAGCAGTCAGAACACTCCCCTCCTTGGGTGGCTGTGGATTCCTCTTGTGTAGAGGTATTCCTGGGTCATGTAAACCTGGCACAGCTGTCTCTATGACACTTAATTCTTGATTCCCATGCTATAAAGGGGACCTCCAGAATGCATGGGGGATGGGAGAGAGCATAGCTGGAGTTCCTTATGATCAGTGATTGTGAGCAGGCAGAACAGCACCCGGGGGTAAGCCAGACAGTGAAATTTAGAGCAATCCTGAGGCTGCTCTAATTTATACCATGGCCTCCACCAAGATTGTAAACAGTGTCAAGCTGGTTTAAAGCCACCTTTCTCCATACTCAGGACCTGCAGCTTGTCCAGACCTGAGGGGCTGGCTCTAAATCTTCCCCTGTGTGGAATATAAGAGAAAAAATTGCTTGCCTTTCCCAAGGCATAATAATGGTGCAGATTTTTAAAATAAAAGTTCTCCTGTTCAAACATGAGAGCAGCCTGCCTGAGCTTAGTGCCCTCCCTACCCCACCATCACTGCTTGCTTCCTTCTGTTTTTGTACCCAACAGCTGGGCTTGAATATTGATAAATTACTGAGCCCAACTGAATGGCCCCACCAACCTTTAAACCTTCCCTGTTTGCTTCTACACTCCTACATGGCCAGCAGGAAAATGGGGTAGTGCCAGAGAAACTATTGCGGAACCATGATCAAACCTCCGGCAGCCTCGTGGACACAGGTAGGTTGTACGTCCCATCATAGCACTAAATATTGTTAGTGTTAGGCGACAGCATCTGAAATGCAGATTAGAAACAAGAGTTTTGCCCTGCAGTTCAGAAGTGGACTAATAATATCGGCAATTCAGAGAAAATTTCTTTACAGAGAGATTTCTTTATTAATACAGATTTCTTTATACAAATGATGTACTGGTGGTTTGAATATCAACCATCAAAGTCATCACTCTAACTTTAATATCAAGGGGGTTACTTTTTTAATATCTTTTAATATTCCATATGCTGGTCATACAATACATTTCTTTGTATTCTTGTCCCCTTTTATTCTTGTTGTTTGTTCATTTGATGCAGTTCACCATTCACAACTTATCTTCTGGTGGCAATTTAATTACTGGATCTATATTATTATTATATTTTTAAAAAATGCAATAAGAAGTTTCAATACGAAATACTGAAGGTAATTCAGTTTCCATCAATGAGAGAGGAAGGTGGACACAGTCACTGGAAGAGGAGAGAATACTGGGATATAACATTTTTATTAATAACAAATAATAATAATAATAATAATAATTAATATAATAGCGCTTTGTGTTGCTTTAGCACCTTCCATCTGAGGTCCCTAACAGCTTGAGAAGTATTAATAGTACCTCACTCTTGTACAGCACTTTTCATCTACAGATCTCAAAGTATTTAACAAAGGTGGATCAGCAGCATTACATCTATTCAACAACTGTGGAAACAGAGGCCCAGAGAAGTGAAGTGACTTTACCAGGGTTATACAGCAAGCCAGTGGAAGCGTCAGGAATAGAACCTAGATCTGCTGAGTCCCAGTCTAGTGACCTATCCATTGGATAGTACCACCCCTCATGTAGTATTACAGACCCTTGCCTTGTATGATAGGTAATAAACACCTCCCTTTTCTTGTGTGCCAAACAACCATCCTCCTTTTCGGAAATCTTTGCTTAAAATGTGGTCCATCCACAGAACCTGAGGCCCAGCATTCCTTTCACAGCTCAAGCTTGGATCTCTCCCTTGTGCATCATATGTGTGTGAACTGCTTATCTGTGTCTGCATTAGGCTGTAAGCTCCTTGGGGCAGGGATCATGCCTTCTCATATGCGTGTAGAATGTCTGGAGCACTTCCGGAGTTGGGAACAGTAACAGGTTAGCCAAGACTCCACACCCAGGCTCTATCTGATCTTTAATAACCTTCTATGGTTAAGATCTTGGTTTTACATCACATTTGAAAGATGATGTCTCCAGCAGCACAGTGTCTCCTAGCAAGTGCAATGCCGGGGCATTGGGTCCAATGGTAACTTGGGGGGAAGAGCCCCACCTACTGAATCACTAAAAAAGAACAGGAGGACTTGTGGCACCTTAGAGACTGACAAATTTATTTGAGCATAAGCTTTCCTGGGCTACAGCCCACTTCATCGGATGCATAGAATGAAACATATAGTAAGAAGATATATATATACACATACAGAGAACATGAAAAAGTGGAGTAAGAGGCTAATTAATTAAGATGAGCTATTATCAGCAGGAGAAAAAAACTTCTCACTAGTACTACTTCCTGGAGGCCTTTAGTGTTTCTTGGAGTCTACAAAGCACAGCACCACCCTCACAAGGTCTGACAGGGGCATCACAAGCTGTGGCCCCAATAATGTGTGGTCAGATCCCTGCAACTGGACAGAGGCCTGACGACGTCGACATGGGTGCACGGCTCTGCAGGATCAGGGGCTATGTACCTATCTCTTCCTGAGACTCCGAATCCATAAGTAGGTATGTGAAAGATATTATTTTCTGGTCAGCAAAGCATTTAAAGAAAGTTTTTTTTAAAAAAATATACCAGTCAGTTTTCTTTTATGTGGCTTTTTTTTTTTTTAATGAAACCACCAAAAATATTTCCGGTCCCCAATTTATCACACAGACTCAAAATGCTCACAGGAAAATGAGAGGGGAGAAAAGGAGCTAGAAAGGCAGACGTGAAATTGGCATGTGTCTAGTGGAAATTTTTTTTTTTATTATTACCATGGAATTATTGTATCTGCGAGCCAAAACAACAGCACTCCCTGGTGCCAACTCCAGCTGTTCCTCTCTTGTAAAATTTATGAGCTGTTTTTAACAGATTGAATAGATTTTGTGACGGAACTTAGGTGTAGCCACTAAGATATTTTTAATTGTTGCGCTGTTGTCAGGTTTCCCTGTGCCACAAAGCATGCTGTTAGTTGGTTGATTAGTCTCTGAGATGCCAGCCTGCCAGGTCACTGAGCTAAAGAAAAAAGTCAATCCCGACTTCTGATCAGCTGCAAATACTTGCTGGGAACGCAAACAAACAAAGCCTGCTGAAGTGCTTTTAAATAAGCAAGTGCAATAGAAGAAGAATTCGATAGAATTGTTTGTTTTTAAGCTTCAAAGAGCAATGAGCATAGCCCTGCCCCCTGGGGTGACAACGCCACCAGTTTTCCTTTGCTAAGCATGGTCAGGCTGAGCCAATTGCAGGTTAGCAGTTTGGCAGGAAGTGCACTGGTGAGTCAATTGGTGGAGTCTTCTCTGTGCTGAACCCGCAGCCCATTGTTAGGGCATGCTTTATCCTGCTGCAGGGGCTGCCTTTCAGGCTGGTGTACAACTGAGGTCCTGACCACATGTTGTCATTAGTGATTGTCGGGCACTTGTAAGGACAGGAGTGTTAACTGTGGTGTCCTGGCCAAATTTCAAGTATGATCATTACATTTTGCTGTTCTTTCTTCCTCTGTTGCTTTAATTAGAGAAGCTATTCTTCAATTCCCGTCCTTCAACAACCTGCTCTGTCGTGCTGCTGCATTCTTATGATGATGGCTGCCGCATTCTTTCTCAGAGCTGATTGCATTTTGGCTGTGGATGAAACGAGCTACTTCCTGCGTGGGCCGTGTCTATACTAGACTGTCTTTTCTTAAAATCTCCAAGCGTTGCTAGCCATGCAGCTCTAATGAGTGGAGCAGTAGTATAGTCCAGACACCCACCTCTTCACCACCGTGTTGTCTAACCCTGCTCACAGCAATGCTAAACCACATGGGTGTTAAAACATCCACGGCACCTTGCCTACATTAGCGCTCCCACGGTTGCTTGGTGTGGTTGAGCTATATGGGGGGTTGCTACTGTGCCCCATGCTAACACATCGTGGCTCTTCGTCCTCTCTAGCGGCTGAACCACATAAACAGTAATGAGCCTACTACTGCCTTTGCGCTAACAGACCTAGTCCTTAACTCAGTTAGTCAGAGCTCATGCTTTAGATCAAGAAGTCTTGGGTTCAATCCCTGCAGATGAACCAACCACGGATGTGCTGCCATTTTTCACATCACCTCTGGACAGGTCATTGCAGGGACTAAAGCCAGCACTTTTAGATGTAAAATCTTGAATCTCTAGTGTTTGAGCTAAATTACCAGGGCCATTAGCTCAGCAGCGTACTCAAACCTCCACAGATTTTTCCAGGCACCAGAGTGGGACAAAGATTCACACTCCACCAACAGGGATTACAGAGTGTAGCCTTTTATCATATCTGGCTGTAACGCAAGAAACCTACAGGCCTGTATCCCGTAAGATATTAGCTGGAGCATAAGTTAGCGTAAGTGTGGTTAAGTAGGCCATAACCCAGGCACAGATCAAGGGTTACCTTTAGATTTTGGGAAGTAAGAAGAGCTTGCTGAATGGTAGGAGTTAGAATGTTCCAGTCAGTGTGACCTCAAGGAATCTGGAAGGAATAACCGCAAATCCACTCAAGCAAGGGGTGATGGCATGATCCTGCGCTGAAATGGTAGTTACTCATGTCAATATGTTAACCTGTAAAATAGGTACACCTCAGTATTATATTGGTGAAAAGGCTAAATATGGGCATAGTAATGGGCATGGAGGACTGAGCATGAGCAGATGATGCTCAGGCTCTGTAACAGGGCAGTCACCATGTGGTCTGGCACTTTTCTTTCCTGGGCCTCTTCCATTGCTGACTGTTTCTTTTCTACTTGACCCTTCAACTCGTTGGGAACTGGGACCATTGGACATTGCATGCTAGAGGCAGGGCTGATCCTTTTGTTTCTTACCACCAGGTCCTCAACTAAGGGTGTGAGTATACAATTCTAAAAGCTTATGTATAGTCTGTTACCACAGATCCTATATTATCTTTATCTTGTTATGTGGCTTGGATCTTCTCTAGATTTCTCCATTATTTTAATAAAGGTATCTAAGGTTTTACTTTGCCCTCAGTGTGAGTGTCCTTGTTATCCACCCGAGATATCCCCACAAGATATTGCACTCCAAAGTGTGAATTCTGTGTAGCCTGATTCTGGGGGAAGAATCTTACTGCAGTCATATCAATTGGTCATTATTCTAACATTATCAACCTTAAAAGGGTCAGGCAACAAGAATCATGAGTAGACAAGGCCTACTTCTCTATTAAGCACGTTAATAATACTTTCTGAGCCCATTCACAGATCTGATTCAGTCCCACAGAGATCTTAGGTCAGCAAGAAAATCTGCCAAGCACAAATATGGGACAATAGCCTTAAAACATTTGCCAAATACAAAATACAAAATAAGGGACATAAAAAATTTAATTAAGGAGGAAATTTGAAAAGATGTGGGATTATTAATTGCTTCCATCTAGCAAAATTGTCTATAACCTCGGTTCCCCTTGTGGCTCAGAGGTAAATTACAGCCATAAAGGAAGCTGGCCTCTTTGGGTATGTGTATGTCTAAACTACAAAGAAAAACCTGGAGTGCCGAATCTCAGAGCCCGGGCCCAGTTGACTTGGGCTCAAGGGGCTGGGGCTGCAGGGATAAAAATAGCAGTGTAGACCTTTCCTCTTGGGCTGGGGGCCAGCTCCTAGACTAACCCCCCCCTTCAGCCCCCAGCCAGGTTTCAGAGCCCTAGTTTGCATCCATCTCTTTGAATACCAGCAGGCTTAATAAGAAACACTAAGTGGTGGGAGAGTATAGATTGGATTCCCAAGACTTTGCTCCAGGATGCTGAGCTGCATTAATTATCAACATTACTGAAGAACCAGCCCACAGAAACGCATTGCCTTATAGCGGAATCGGCACCTGGTGTAATGTCCTGAGAAGATACCAGTTGTGTTTGGATTAGGACTTAAACACTGAAAGGAGAGGAAGAATCCCTCTTAGGTTTTATGAGGACACCATGCAAGGCAGCTAAAGACTCCCACATTTATACCAGCTCTCTCGCCCTCTTTAAGTTGTATCAATATGAGGCAAAAATGCAAAATTTCCAGTATCAAAATGTGAACATTCCAACCACAACTACTGGATGTGAAAAACCAAGCAGGCTGCTCTATCAGGTTAACAGTATCCATGTTGTCTGGATGGACTGCAAAACAATGATCTGAGAGTCATGGCTGTCTTTCAAATGAAAGATGAATTAACAAAGAGTCTGTCAGTAGGAGACTGCTAGGAAGAGATTCCCATGAAGGCATAGCAAGTGAAGAGCATGTGTTTAAAGAGCCCATAATCCTATATTTACAGAACAGTCTTTAATGGCTCATTCAGAGCCATTGCAAAGAACCAAGTAAATAGTGTGGTTAGGAAAGTCTGTTATTCTGTATTTACTCACTAGACCGTCTGCTGTGGAAACTGTGAAGTGCCCCATAGAGCAGAAAGGAGTTTTTCCTTTTCAGCAATGACAAGAGAGACATAGCAATGATACTGAAGACCACAGTTTCCATGGGATCTATACCCTCACTTTTAACCAGTGAGTGTGAACCGCCGCTGCAACAGCTGGTCATGGGAAATGGTAAATTCATCATCACTTAGTGTCTTTACACTGAGATTGGGTTCTTCTAAAATATATGCTCTAATTCAGCCACAGGTTATTGGGCTGGACTGTGTTCACTTACACAGCTGGAAAAATTCATTCCCTCCACTACAGGAATTACTGGAAGCAATGATACAGCCTGTTTTACACAGGAGGTCAGACTCGGTGATGACAGTGATCCCTTCTGGCCGCAAAAACTATGAAATTACGTATCCAAACACAATTTGCACCCTCAATAATTTGTGCCTGGAGGCCCTCAGAGCTTCAGCTGCAAGCCCAAACTTGCGCACAAAAATCAGAGAGTGAAAGGTGTACCTGACTGGCAGGTACACATGACATTGGCAAGGAATACTGGAGGATTTGCATATGCAGTTAATTGTAGGTGCAAATGTTGTGGCCATTTCTGAAAATATGACTCTAAGGATCTGCTTGTGCTTGTGCTTTACATTTTCAAAGCTTTGTACCAAACATTAACTAAATAACCCTCAGAACTCCCATGGGAGAGAGGCATATGTTGCAACTAAGTGAATAATTAATACCAAACCATTTATGCAATGAATTTCTCCTTTTTTACTGTTTGTGACGTGTCCATGAACTGATTGAATAATGAATAAATTTCATAATTTGGCAAAATTACTCACACATTTATTGGGTCAATAATACGTGGTTTGCAGGTGGTTCACAAACTGCAAATATTTGCCATTCATGCTGTGTTGGTGAGTTTGGAGTCATGTGGTCTTGTTGCTCATCTCTGATTGGATGATTTACATAGCCAACGATAACAGAGCACTGGACTGGAACACAGGAGACCTTGGGCCTTGGGCAAATCACTTTGCCACCTCCTGCCTCGGTTTCCCCATCTGTAAAATGAGGATAATGACACTGACTTCCTTTGTAAAGTGCTTTGAGATGTACTGATGAAAAGCACTATATAAGAGCTAGGTAGTATTTTACAACTGAATATATCATTTGACATTTGTTTTCAGTGACTACTCTAACTTGACATTGGCTTCTCTTGTGGATTCACGCTGACAACATTTGAGCACTTGAATGTGCCTGGGGGATGAACACAAAAGGGCCAGGAACATGGTCTGAAGTTTCGCTTTAAAACTGAATGGCTATATGTGGCAAAAAAAAAGGACCGTGGCTGATTCAGTTCTATCAAGTGTTATCCTTGTTTTGCACATGGGGAAATTCAGACACAGAGAGGGGAAGTGTCTTACCCAAGTCTACAGGGAAAGTCAGTGGCATAGCTGACCCCGGTTCATCTTGAACTATATTCAACTATATTCCTCACCTACATAAAAAAAATCTCAGCGGTATGATTAAAGGCCAGTGGAGCCATCCAGGTTTTCCACATTACACTAAAGCTGATTTTCCTTGATGGCATTCACTGAGGTCAGGCCATTTATATGACAAAAATACATTTGCGTCATTGAATTTTTTAATGTATTTAATTAACACACCAAAATGACCATAAATGAGTGTTAAGCAAATTAATATGAAGCGTCTGAAGTTAATTTAGTGCTGGTGTGACAGCTCTGGAGACTGAAGCCCACTGTCTTTATAGCGAGCAGCAGCATTGCCTGCATTGTCTCCTGCTGCCAATCTCGTACAGTCCTATCCCACGTGGTCCAGCTCTGTGGTCTGAAATTGCAAGGAGTGATCAGACTCCCTGGCTTTCCCCCTGTGTTCTGAACCTGCCTGTTGATACTATGAAAAAGACCATTATGAAAATATTGGTCTTTTAAGTCTTAGTTTGGATATATTTATCTAGCTAGGTACCTGGATCTATTTTAATTGATTCCACCCTGGAGTACTGTATATTGGGGCTTATACGACCTGCTACCTGGACAGATAAGGAGATTGCTAATGGTAATCTATTTCTTAATGAATGCCAGGGATGAGTCAGCATTGGTTTTGTGCAAGTGGAACTAGCTCCATTACCGCCAAGCAGTACAGCAAGCTGTCGCCAACTGGTCTTTGTCAGTAGCCTGTGTAAAGTGCATTGGACTAGTTCTTCTCATGCATCTTCCTCGTAAGGATAAGATTTGTTCCATGACAAGTCATGGTGTGGTCAAAATATAACCCCTCATGCAAAGCCTTATCCAAAACCCACTAAAGTCAATGACAGCCTTTCCACTGACTTCCATGGGCTTTGGATGAGGTCCACACACTCCACTCCCAATGCGTGGAGTTTTTTGCATTGCAAGTATGTAGTGGGTTTTAGCCCACGAAAGCTTATGCTCAAATAAATTTGTTAGTCTCTAAGGTGCCACAAGTACTCCTTGTTCTTTTTGCTGATACAGACTAACACGGCTGCCACTCTGAAGTATGTAGTTGATTCTCATCCCCACGCTTCCATCCCAATATGGCCTATTTGTAGTCGCCCAATCTTTCCGTCTCCTAAAGATTGCTAATCCAAAGCAGTGGGAGGAGAGAAGGTGGGGGCAGTTGTTCTAAAACACATTGTTGTCTTTCTTTTCTCAGTATGTCTTTTCTTTTCTTTTTAGCTGACATAAAAGACCTTATCTGAAAGTGAAACTGAAATGTCTCTACCAGAACTGACTCTGGCCTGAGGGCACACAGGCTTTAGAGATCCCCATACACTGGCCAAGAGTTTTTGAGGATTTGCACAACCTAGGAGGCCTCTGCCACTGTACAAATGTGTGAGTGTACATGGGCACCAGTTTTGTGTAATTTCTGGTGGTGCCCAGAACAGGTCCAAGCAGAGCCGTCCCGTGATGGACCAGGGCAACCACCCCAGGTCCCGCACTTTGAGGGGCCCTGCGCTTCAGTGTGATGCAGGGTTCAGGGTGGCCTGGGGGACTAGCAGGGGGGGCCTGGCACTGGCAGCAGCAAGTGACCCGGCCCCAGCCCGCCCCACTCAGCTCCACCCCGCCTCGCCGGCTCCTGACATCGCTTGGGGGAGGGGGCGGAAGCTGGAAAGAGGCGGGTTGGGGGGGGGGTGGAATAGTGGCTGGGAGGGGGCAGAGCAGGGGTGGGGTGGGGTGGGCTGGGGCCGGGTTGCTCACTGCTGCTGATGCTAGGCCCCCCGCTAACCTGCCAGGCCTGGACCCAGAGCTGTCCCATCCATAGGACAGACCAGGGCAACCACCTGCGCTTTGGGGCGGCCTGCACTTTGGGGGGACACGGGGTCCAGGGTGGCCAGGGAGGCTAGCGGGAGGCCTGGCGCCGGCAGCAGCAAGCAACTCAGCCCACCCTAGTTTCACCCCTTTCCCAAGCCCCCTCCCCGCCTCTTTCTGGCTTCTGCCCCCTCCCCCGAGCAACGCCGGAAGCCGGCGGGGCAGGGCAAGTTGGGGCCGGGTCGCTTGCTGCTGCTGGTGTCAGGCCCCCCGCTAACCCCACAGGCCACCCTGGACCCCACATCCCTCTGAAGTGTGGGGCCCCCCAAAGCACGGTAAGTCCAAATATTGGTGGTGCCAGGCCCACGTTCCTAAATATTGGTGGAGCACAGGCACCACGGGCCCATATAACTCACCCCCTATGTGAGTGTATTGTTGAAAACATGCCCATCATAGCATTTATAACTAACGTAGTTAAACATTTTGGGACAACGTCCACTCCCCTTTGTGTCAGGGTCATCCCCAGGTTTCACAAATAAAGTCTTAAGAGTCTGTTCTTTCAGAAAAATCAGATCCCAGGCTGCGGTCCAGCAAAGTGTTTAAACACATGAGTTGTCCCATTGACTTCAGTGGCACTACATACATCCTTAAGTGATTCACTGGATCAGGACCCTAAGCAGTGGATATTGGTGAAAGCTGGTTTCCCACTCAGTCCCCCCAAAACAGCCAAAACAAATATCCATGCCAGAAATGTATGGAGGAAATGCTGAAGTGATAAGATACTTTGCACCTACAGGGCATTGGCAGACACATTTTCAGACAATTCTATATGGTAATCAATTGATAAGGAACCAGTGGGCTAAGCAGGACTGGTTGAAAAGTTTCCATCAGCACTCTTTAATCCAATCAGGGAGAGAAACCTATACAGAGAAATGGGAGCAAGAGGCCCCCAAACTGCAACTCCCAGGTGGCACGGCCAAATTAAACTATTGCAGCTTTTTGATTTTTCGCTGCCCAGTTTATAGTCTCCAGGGATCCCATCCCTCATCCCCATTTTCTGATCAGCTGCAGAGCCAAGTTCATCCCTGTTGTGAAGGCACTGGAGAAACTGTTCTGAATTCTGACTTCCTGGGGTGCTCAGTTCTGAATCAATAACTTCGCACCTGGATTTTTTTTTTGATTGGTTTAAATTTTTGTCAAGTGCAACAATTTAGCAAGATAAAATCAGACATAAAATCAATATTATCTGTACACCTTTCATAAACATGGGAACAAAAATGAAATCCTCTGGTGACTACGTATACTGTCAACCTTAATATTAAACCTATAGTGCACTTGGACATGGTGAAAAACTCAATTCATACTAGAAATTGGCCCAAACCCAGTGGTGAGCTAGAGCCGGTTTGCACCGGTTTGCACGAACTGGTTGTTAAATTTTGAAGGAGTTTTAGAACCGGTTGTTAACCCGCTTCCCTGCAGGGGGCGCTGAGGCTTTGATGGGCTCCGGCTGGGAAGTGATGTAATTCCTCCTCTGGCCGTCGGGGGCGCTGCGGGAGCCATGCGGGCTGCCACCTGGCCCTGCGCAGGAACCCTGGTGCTGCTGCCCCGACCCCTGGCCCTGGGGCTCCCGCTGCTGCCTGGTGGGTCCCCGGCTGCTCTGCTGGGCCTGGGCTGCGTCCTGCTGTTCGGGCTGCTCCGAGCCGCTCTCCCCGTGAACACCCACCACCCTGCCCGCAGCCAGCCCCTGCCTCCAGCCACCCTCTGCACCCCCTGCCTGCAGCCAGCCCCTGCCTCCAGCCACCCCCGCACCCCTTGCCCTGCCTCCAACCACCCCCTGCACTCCCTGCCCTGCCTCCAGCCACCCCCGCACCCCCTGCCCTGCCTCCAACCACCCCCTGCACTCCCTGCCCTGCCTCCAACCACCCCCTGCACTCCCTGCCCTGCCTTCAGCCACCCCTGCACCCCCTGCCCTCAGCCAGCCCCTGCCTCCAGCCACCCCTGCACCCCCTGCCCGCAGCCAGCCCCTGCCTCCAGCCACCCCTGCGCCTCCTGCCTGCAGCCAGCCCCTGCCTCCAGCCACCCCCGTACCCCCTGGCCTGCCTCCAGCTACCCCTGCACCACCTGCCTGCAGCCACCCCCTGCCCTGCCTCCAGCCACCCCTGTACCCCCTGCCCTGTCCGCAGCCAGCCCCTGCCGCACCCCCTTGCCTCCAGCCAACCCTGCACCCTCCTGTCTCCAGCCAGCTCCACACCCCCTGCCCTGCCCGCAGCCAGCCCCGCACCCCCTGCCTCTGGCTAGCCCTGCCCCACGCCCCTGTCTGCAGCTGGCCCCATGTCCACTGATGCCCTGCAGTTCCCAGGGCAGTAACCCTGCACACCTGCTTCAATGAGGGGGGCAGGGAGCAGCTGGGACCCACACATGTGCACACCCTAGGGTGACCAGACAGCAAGTGTGAAAAATCAGGACAGGGGGTGGGGGGTAATAGGAGCCTATATAAGAAAAAGACTCCAAAATCAGGACTGTCCCTATAAAATCGGGACATCTGGTCACCCTAGCACACCCCCAGGGAGTGGCGGGGACCCACACATGTGAAACGGAGCTCATTTCTAGTTCAGGCCCATCTTTTTAAAAAAGGTGCTTTAGGCAGGGTTAACATAATCCATATTTTCCCAGACAGGTCAGGCTTTTTGCTTCTTAAATCGCCGTCCGGGAGGAATTTTTAAAATTTAAAATTTAAAAATTCCTCCTGGGAAAATACGGACGTATGGTAACCCTGTTGGTACAAAAAATACATACTGGGGCACATCCCTTAAATCAGAACTTTTTATAGGGAACCGGTTGTTAAGATTTTGGCAGCTCATCACTGCCCAAACCAATATAGCTCCCACATCCCCCGGTACCCACAAAGACACATGTACAAACGTTGGCCTCTCTGGATAACATGGAAGCTGAAATCCAAACCACACCTGGTTTTGTTTTGCAAACCCAACATGACTGATGAAGTTGTGCAAAACCAAACCATGGTCTTCCCAGTCTCATTGGAAAGAAACAAAATGACAGACTCAGAATAATGCAGTGCCTCATGATATGGAAATACTGCTCACTTACAG
This sequence comes from Chelonia mydas, assembly GCF_015237465.2. NCBI lineage: Eukaryota > Metazoa > Chordata > Testudines > Cheloniidae > Chelonia > Chelonia mydas. The sequence goes on from NC_057853.1 coordinate 21,310,172, forward strand.
TGATTTTGGATTGGAATGAAGTAGCTCTGTGAAAAAAAATGGTCCCTATTTTGTGAAGTGCTGAGTCTCGTTGCCATTAGGATATCTCAGCAATGCACAGGATCGGTTCCTGTGAAAGCTTTCCAATGTGTTCTTCATCCTGTCCCTAGTGCACGAAATAAAACGTGGAGCTAACAAGTGCACTTTGAGTTCATTTGTTCTGATTGGTTCAGTTTCCACTGTTCCCCAACAGATAATAAAGTGCATGCATGCACGCACCTTCGATACCACTCCCGTAATTAATGAACTCTGTATACAGCTGAATGTTAATTGGCTTCAGGCTTGATTGAGGACCACTTTATGAGTAAGAATCTGTGATTCCTCCACCCAGGCTTCTACAGCTGGTCACCAAGAGAAGGCTGCTGCTGCTTCCCTTACTAAATACAGCCCTGACTTCTGGGTGTCAGGTGACTCTTCCAAGCTTCGAATTAATTCCCTAATTCTCTACCGTTTTTGAGAAACTGGCTCAGCTGGGTCTAAGGCTCTTCCCTCAGACGTGTTAGCTAATTAAATGTTTTAAAATGCAATGATCAAAGTTATATAGACAGAAGCAATTTTTATGAACTGGTAGCTTTAATTTAAACTCAATTCCAGCAGAGCATGTTGCAATGTTTCGCGCTATTAGCCAATCACTAATGTGAACCATAGAATGGTTAATAAAAATCCATTCAAATCCAAGACATTTTTTGATTTGCAGAATAGCTTAGTGCTCCCAATGCAGATCAAATAATAATAATAAAAAAAAAAAAGAAGACAATTCAAGTGTGATTGGATAATCTGATGGTTTTGCTCCCAGTTTATTTTTAATTTCTGGCAGGCGTGATGTTGGAAATTAAAAAGCTCTCTTGACGGTCGAGTGACTCGAATCTCAGACCAGAGGAGATGAAGTGACTGATGCAGCTCTGGGGCCTTTTATTCTCCCCCATCATTACGACGGTTAATAAGAAAAACCTGGGAGGTTGCCGAGCAGTGAAGGCTGAGACCCTACTTCATGTGCCACCCGAGATAGAGCAATAATTATCAGGACAGCTCAAGCTCATTTCTAGTGGAAAGGGAGTGGAATGCTGGTTAAAGGAAAAGCACTAGCTATTGTGCACCCTTGGAAAGGCACAGAAGTGGCTTAGTGATTTAAGCATCTGATTTAAAACACCTAGGCTCCTTGAAGTGATAGGCTCACATTCCAGCAGGTTGAATCAAGCCTTCTTTGTTCCACGATCCAGTAAATAAATTGAGTTCCATTCAGTTTACTTTGCATGAGTCTTTCAGATAAGACCTTAAACCCTGTGCCCTGTCTGCTTTGCATGGATATTAAAGATCCCAGGAGACTTTCCAATCCGAACCTCTCGATTTATCTTACTTCACATGGGAAGTGGGGGAGGGTGTAAACAGCTTGAGACATGCACAGTCCTTAATAGGAAATTGCTTTTAAAGAAAAGCAGTTGGCTTGAGAGGATCTGATCCTAATTCCTACCTGAAAGGTATTCACATAAAAAACCACCCAACCATAACTGGTACTTGTGACGAAGCGGGACTGTTCTTAATGTTTTCTCTGAATAGTGTGGGGGTGCCTCAGTTTCCCCTATGCAGTTCTTAAGTATCTAGGGGGTGGGGTAAGGGTGTATGATCATTGCAGAGCCCTAGAGGGCAGGTGTGTTCAGGGGTCTGGACACAGAGAATGGCCAACACCCTGTTTCCTGGCAACTGATGGCCTGGGCCCTTCCCCCCTGCAAGGTGAGAGCTAAAGGGTTGGAGAACAAAGGAATCAGGTGACCTCAGGGCCAGGGAAAGGGGAAAGCGAGAGGAGGAGGGGCTGGAGGGAGTTTCAGTTTGGGGGCTGGCTGGAGACATGGAATGAAGGGCAGATGTGGTTGTCTGGCTCACTGCCCCCCAAAATGGACCCAGCTGAGGGGTCCGGTTCTCTCACCTACAAGCTGTGTTTTAGACCATGTTCCTGTCGTCTAATAAACCTCTGTTTTACTGGCTGGCTGAGAGTCACATCTGACTGTGAAGTTGGGGTGCAGGACCCTCTGGCTTCCCCAGGAGCCCCGCCTGGGCAGACTCGCTGTGGGAAGTGCACGGAGGGGCAGAGGATGCTGAATGCTCCGAGGTCAGACCCAGGAAGGTGGAAGCTGTGTGAGCTTTGTATCTTGAAGACAGTCTGCTCCCAGAGAGGAGATTTCCCCAGAGTCCTGACTGGCTTCATGGGGAGCAGTTCCAGAGCATCGCCCAGGGTCTCCGTGACAGTACTAACTGACACCCTCATCATCAACAGAGTGGCCAGGGGCTAAATGAACATATTAGATGGGGTTGCCTGGAGGCAGATGCTGGGGTGAGTATTCATCTACTTAGATGGATAGATATATACTCATTGGCAGAGGACAGGGGGATGCTTGCTCTGTCATAACCTGGACTGCATTTGTTTTGTGAACAAAAATGACTTTGCTCTACGGATCTTTCAAATCTAGCAACTAATTCATTTTAAATAAAAAAAACAACCTATGAGAGCAGGTGTTAAAGTGATCTATCAGCTGAAATCTGTGTCTGCCATGTTCCAGATAAATGCTCTGAAAGGAGCAGGCCATGGTAGGAAGGCAGAACACGGCTCTAGTTTGCTGCATAGTCATCTGTTTTGCTAATGGTCCCATCGCTTGCCCTACTCAAGAGGATTGTGCTTTCAATGCATCACAGAGGTCACTGAGCATGACTTATGGGTTCGGTTGCTTGGGTGGGTTTTCCCCCCTACCATACAACTGGAGCGATGAGGGGTTGGGAGCTGTATGATATGCAGCCCCGTCACTTTCAATCACTAGTAGGAATCAAAGTGTGCATGGGAGGAATGGGGGATGGGGTGGCTGTTCTCTAGGAAGCTTACCTTTCCCAGTGCAGTGGAAATTTAGGGAGATGTTTAAAATCAGGAGATGCTCTGCAGCCCCTCCCCTAAGTAGGATCTTTCCTTTGCTAATGCCTTCAGTGAGCAACGAGTGTCCGCACCTACAGATGTCGAACTCTGTTGTGTTTGAGGGATTAGGAAACAGAGAGGGAACAAAAAGAGCAGTGGCTCCCATAATAACTCATGTGCCTGGCAGACAGACAGGCCAAGCTGGGAAGTGAATGTCATGATAATGGGGGTGGGTATTTAACATTTGCCTGTACTTGAACAGGAGGGCCTTTGTCGCTAATTACTGAGAGACGTTAGAGGAGTTGGGATGTATTTAAACCCTATTGTTTGCTGTTAAAACAGGGATTCTTCTTCTTTTTTTCCAGGCTAAGTAGTTAATACATTTTTAGCAATAGCAGAAGGGCACAGTGGATTAATCACTGTCCTTGAAAATAAAAAGTGATTAATTTTAAGGCATGCAAATGGTAGGAGACAGACAGAAACAAGTGGCTGCTGGCTCGCAGACCAGATCAAGGGTAAGAGCATTCATGCCAAGACTTTCCACGTTGAAAAGCTATTCAGCATCAGCCCTGACTTGGATACACTAGGGAGAGTAAAGGCCAGGGGGCCTGCCAGGGCTTAGTGGTAGAAATATCCATAATCCCAGATCTGCCTCACCATAGTCATTCACAGGAGATTTACAGGGCACCAGCCATTCATGTTTGGTCTATTTTCCATGCCAAAGAGGATGTCAGTTTCTTCAGTCTGAAGAAATGCATCATAATTGCAGCAGCATCTTTGACCATTTACATCATTTCTATCCTGTTGAGGCCTCTTTACAGGAACAGTAACACTATACTGCCCTTGATTCCTTCTTGCAGCTATTGTGTATAAGTATCTACAGCTTTGTGTCCAGAATCACTGGCCCCAGGAGGCAGCTAAGTCCCCATTAGTCAATAGCATAACACTGACAATGTCTATAGGCCTACTGGAAATGCCTAGAATCCTGCAGCTGGTGTCTACTGGTTTTCATAGATTTAAAGGCCAGAAGGGACCATTATAATCTTCCATTCTGACCTCCTGCATAGCACAGTCCAACAAGTTCCACCCAGCAATTCTTGCATCAGACCCCTAACTTTTAGCTGAATTAGAGCATATTTTTGAGAAAGACATCCAATCTAATTTGAGGGTTTAACATCTCTACCAGTCACTACCGGCTGGTACTGGTCTTTTTTGGCTTCATTTACAAAACTGGGAGCCAATAAGCCGAGGAACTCCAGACCAATAGGTAATGTTGCTTTGCTCCAAAGTCTTGTTGGCCAACTGAAGAGAGAATGAACCAAATTAATGATTTCACCCAGAATTTCCACTGAAGAGAACTCATCACCTTCAGCACACATCAAAAACATGAACAGATTACGACGTAATTCCTCCTGTGAGTAAGTGAGTATCATTTGACCTGTTTTACTGAAGAGAGTTCATAGAGAGGTGAAATGCCTTGCCCAGGGCCATCGAGAGCATGTCTACACTGCAACTAGACGCCCGAGGCTGGCCCGTGCCAGCTGACGCGGGCTTGCAGGGCTGTTTAATTGCAGTGTAGACTTCCGGGCTCGGGCTGGAGCTCAGGCTGTAGGACCTGTGAGGTGGGAGGGTCCTTGAGCTGCAGCCCAAGCCCAGAAGTCTACATGACAATTAAACAGCCCCGCAGCCTGAGCCCCATGAGCTCAAGGCAGCTGGCCCGGACCAGCCGCATGGTTTTAGTTGCAGTGTAGACAAACCCTGAAGGGAGTCAGTGTCAGACCTGTGACTGGAACTCATCTCCCTACCTATTTATATGGATTTATCACCACGCTATCTGAACGCCCATTTTTGGGATCAGACCAGTCAGCATAAGCGCCTAATAATTAGGGGTAGGCAACTTAGGTTGGATCAAGTAAGAAAGAGTCTGCGCCTTCAGCAGGACCGGCTCTAGGCACCAGCAAAGCAAGCATGTGCTTGGATCAGCACAATTCCAGCCATCCCTCTTTTTTTTTTTTTGCTTGGGCAGTTGCGCTCTCGGAGCTTGGGGCGGCAAAAAACCTAGAGCCGGCCCTGGCCTTCAGCCAGGTCCTGAAGCTTTTATGTCAGTTGGAACATATAGTTAATCTCTTCCTTTTGGACTTTGCGTGGCTGTGGGGAGTGGAGGGTTGCGTTTGCTTTGGGTTTTTTTGTTTTTCATTTCCACAAAGCCTCTGCACTTCCTGATTTCACTTGGGAATAGAAGTTTTTCCTGAGGTATTTTCAACTAGGCCATAACTTGGCCATACAGGAAACCTTACAGGAAGGCTCCATCTCATGAGATATCTTTTCTAGCTGCTCCATGTTTGGATAAACCTTTGAACAAATCTGAACTCGACCTCTGAACACTGTGAGGTTTGCCTGTCACTGAGCGAATTATGGCTGCTAACCACTTTAATTTGGGACAATTTTGAGATTACATGGCTCAGTTGCCTGGTGCCAGTCAGAATTCTGGTTGGCGTCCTTTTTCAGCAGTCACAGCCTGTTAATCAAATGAGTCAGAATGGCAATAAGCAAAGCAGTGCAATAATCGACTTGGAAGGACACAGAGGCCTGGATCAAAATCTCTGCATCACATGATGCCTAATTCTGGAAGCATTTCTCAGATATACAGGATGATTGATGGGGGTAAAGGAAAGGAATGCAATGGTATGGGGTGTTGAACAGACATCTACAGCACCCAGATCTGGAAAAGAATAGGCAAAAATTCTGGGGTAGAATCACAGGGAGATCTAAAGATTTAAGTGAGATCTGTGCTGAGTCATTGGAAATGTCTGTGGGGCTTGTCTTCACGTATAGCATTACAGCTGCACCATTGCTGTAGTGTTTTAGTGAAGACACCAGTATGCCAATGGGAGAGCTTCTCCCTTTGGCGCAGTTAATCCACCTCCTCAAGAGGCAGTACCTATGTTGAAAGGAGAAGTTCTCCCACAGACATAGCACTGTCTACACTGGGTGTTAGGTCAGTAAAACTATGTTGCCCAGAGTTGTGGATTTTTCACACCCTAAGTGATGTAATAATACAAATACAGGTCTGTAGTGTAAACCTGCCCTATGTTGGTGGATTACAAAATCCATTGGGGTGCAATACTTCATTACATTTATGTTTCCCTTTTCAGGACCTTGATCTCAGCTCCAATTCCTGAATTAAGCATGGGAAGCTATGAGCCAGCATCTGATATTTTGCTAGTCACAAATCTTTAAGAAGTGGAGCCATGAACATCACCACTGGGAAGTCTCCAAGTTTCCAATCTCCATCTCTGGGAAGTCACTGGCTGGGCTTGGTGACTGTATGTATCCTGCATGTTACTGTAAGCAGGACATGAACTAGGACCCTTTGCCAGATGAGCCAAAAGGCAGTCTACTCCAGATGAGCCAGTAGGAGCTGAGCTAAAACTTTTCTCAGCTGGAAGTCACTCTTAGCATCTATTACAACAGCAGGATTATCTTTCTAGTTGAAAGTCAATGTAATGCTGAGCTGTGACACACTAATTGTGGTTTGCAATTGCTGCAGAAATTGTCACCAGCAATGAACTTAGAAAGGACACTCGGGGAATATTAACATAATTCAAAATAGTGATTTAAAACCATTCCATTCTTCCCACTGCTTTCACACTGTTATCCTCAGAAGCTTGAAACTTGAACTTGGATTGCACACACGCGCAAAGGTTTATTATTGGAGGGTTGCTCACGAGCGCTGGGCATGTATTTCATTCAAGTGAAGGAAAGGGAGCATTGAATTTGTTTGCATTAAGGAGAGAAAAAACTCATGTAGAAATCTTTTTTTTTTTTAAGAGGGCAGGTGAAATGTTAAGCCTATTATAACAAATCCATGTGCTGCAGACAACAGCATAACTATTCCATCTGTCACACACACAGAGCTGGGATCAGAATTTTAATCTGTCAGCTCCATAAATACAGGCCTCTTTCACTCGAGCTAAAGGAGATTTCCCTCTAGTTAGCAGGAATGCTAAGGCTGCTCCACCAGCACTGATTGGTGGATTAATGATTTTGCCGCCCCTAGGCCCAGAAATAATTGCCGCCCCCACAGCTCACCTCTGCTCCGACTCCGCCTCCTCCCCTGAGCACGCCGCCGGGTCCTGCTTCTCCCCACTCCCTGCCAGTGCTTGTGCGTGAAACAGCTCCGCGAAGGGAACGCGGCGCGCTCAGGAGAGGAGGCGGGGATGTGGGGAAGGGGACCAGTAGGGGCAGGGAGGGGGCTGGGAAGGGGTGGCATTGGGGCAGGGCCAGGGGTGGAGGGCAGGAACCGGCACCAGGGGAAGCAGCCTCTGGCTGCTATTATAAATTTGCCACCCCTGCAAATTTGCCTCCCTAGGCTTAGGCCTTGTCGGCCTAGGCGTTAATACGCCACTGCTGATTGGCCCCAAAGCCAGCGTAGCCAGTCATGGGAGGGTTCACCTCAATACAAAGGGATCCTTTAATGACACAGAATCGCCACGGTGACTGCTACAACACCAGCCCTCTCTATGGCTGGTGTAGAGGGCAAGGCTGAGATTTCCTTGGTGCTACCATAATACCCTGGCTGTTATAATAATCCCCTTGGACAGCTGGCCTGGAACACAGCTGGCCCAAAGTCAGGTCAGGCTCCAAGGTGGCATAAAGCCACCTTTTTGTCCTCAGAGAACTGTACTGTATGTTCTTCAACCTCCTTTGATAATGCCTTGGTGGGAGGAAAGTGGGGGAGCTTATTGTTATTTATTATTATAACAGTGCTTCAGAGATTTCCCTAATTAGTATCATTATAAGTACAGGAATTAATCTCGAAGTCCTGGGCTTGTCAGTTATTGACAATGCAGCAAATTAAAAATTAACTTTAAAAAGAAAAATACACATATAAGGTTTGACAGAGTGTGAAGAAAACCACGTTCTAGCTACCGTCTCAGAGAATGTGGGAGTTTGGGTTTAATCTTTGATGACTGTAGCAGTTTAGAATGAGCTGCTGAAATAAAGGAGGCAACCATGTGCTAGAAAAGAAAGCCAATGCTAATTATTAGTAGCATTATATTTGAAAGAATGCATGTAATTTGTCACAGGAAAATGTGCATTCCTTCCACCACCAAATTCTTCCCTGCCAAACCCTCCAGTAATACGTGAACATAAAGTTCCGGCCAACAAACACTGAATTCTAATGGAAAGAAACCCTACAGGAGTGGGAGTGTGCTGACATCCACATTAATACCAAAATGAGTTAGTTGTGACTGATGGTATTCCAGTGAACACCAAAGGAACTAATAATGATTAGGGCCATTATTTTAAAGCATTGCCAAAAAAGGGAAACACTTAGATGTCTTCAATTGTTATCTTTCATGGTGTGCTTACTGCAATGATCGTAGATGTAATTTTGCTTATTAATCAACAGTGTGATGGAAGCGGATACAACTTGAGAGCATATGCATAAGACGATTCATAAAGGCACGTGTCTTATTTGCTGATGTGCCTGAGATTTTATTGCTGCAATTGGGACACAGTCTGACTTCCTGTTCTGGGAGAGAAGGAGGATGACTCAGGAGATTGAAAATGGACTGGAGAGTCATTCATTAAAAAAAAGTCTCTTATCACTTGTAGGGCCAAATTCTACCACCTGTTACATTTATACAATCCCTGTTCACTTCAGTGGGACCACATGGGTGTAACTGAGGGCAGAATTTGCCATGTAGCCCCTTTTTGTCTGAAGATCTCAAAAATCTATATCATTACCAATTAATGAAGACTCATAATAGCCCTTTGATAGATGGGAAGACTAAGGCACAAGGAGGACATGAGGTCACACAATGATTCAGTAACAGAGCTGGAAATGAAACCCAGGAGTTCTGACTCCTAGGACATTGCTGTACTCTCTCGGAACTCTCCATCCTGTGCATTATTGGTTCACTTCCATCACTGGTTGAAAATCATTACCAAAAGTCATTACCCATCTGTTCAATGGCGCTGTGCAGTGCAATGAATTTGGTGGGTCTCCATCCAGTTTTTAATGGTCAGTTGTAAACATCACAGTTGACAATAACTGGGAGTTAGTCTATGGGACCTGGGGACAGCCTCTGCACATTCCTGTCTACGATTTTGATTCAACCAAAAAGAGCACTGCCTCCAAATGATCCATCCCAAATTTTACACTGAGCTCAATATATTCTGGGGCAGGACTTTGGGAACTCAGGTCAGTTCTAGGTAGTTAGACTGTTCCAGAGCTAGGGGGAGCTATCTGAATCCATCATGCTCTTTAGAGATGCTCCTGTTATGCTATGACATTTGGATGACATTTTTTTCAACAAAGAACAAATGTAAGTTTCCACAAGAAGGAGCACGGTGTGTTACTCACTCAGTAGCATTCTGCATCTGAATTGAACACACACAACAGCAGCTGCCTCTGCAGCAATGAGAAGGGAACTTCACTATATTTAAAGGCACAATATATAGAAAACAGAATAATATCATCTCTTTTCAGTTACCTGTTGTACTACTGCCACTCCAGTCCAAGCTCCCAGTCTGTTCCCAGCTACCAAGGGAAGAGAAAAGGGGAGAGTTTGAGTATAGGGCAGCAATAAAATGACAGCATCGCTCAGGACACTGTCTTCCCACTTAAATTCATTTTCAACTTTAATTAACCTCTCCTACCCGTGGCTACCGTTTTCCTTCAAAAAAGTGAGCTGCTTTTGCCAGCCAGATGTCTGTATCTCTCAGTCACAGCTTTAATGACTAATGGCCCAAAGTCCCTGATCCTGTCCCCATTGAAATTTACAACAAAATTCCCCATTGATTTCAATAGTGCAGGACGAGATCCAAAATGATGAACCAGCCCTAATGACGACCCAATTGCAAACCCCCAGCCAAACCCTGACTAGATCTTCAGCTGATGTAGACTGGCATTGCTCCGTATGGATGGAGAGATGCTAATTTACACGAGCAGAACGTCTGGCCGACAAGCTGCCACGTGGGATGTGTGTTTCTGGGTGATGCTTCTTATGAGTGCAGCAGCCCACGCCATGGAGGTTGGCAAAGGGGGCTTTAAGCCATCTTTGCATCACCTGAGTTCTGGGCCAGATGGGGGGTGGTAAATGAGAGCAGCCCTATTTTACAGCAGCCTCCCAAGGGCTGCCTGTGGACTGTGTTGCAGACCAGAATCCCCCTAGTCTGTGCCAGGGAGACACCTCCTTCCATCCTTGGCAAAGCCCCCTCCTTATCCTAGCGCTATCCCCAGCAAACCCCCTGTGCTAGGGCTTGTAAGAGAGGCAGCGACGGGCTGGTTATAATGGCCCTACACCAGAAGAATTCTCCCTTGACTACTTGTGGCACCTTTATGGCTCCTGTAAGCCACTGGAGTAACATACAGTGGTCATGGTGGTAGAGAGACCCTCTCCCTTGGTTCTAACTCAGATGTGACTCCACCCTTTCTCAGACAAAACTCCTCTGGGTTGCTTCATTCTGCCCCACTGTGTGAATGGGAATTTGACTGGTTAACATCAGAGTAAGGGCCTCGGGATTTGTCCTTGTAAGAGCACCACTAGTTGCACCAGGGACCTCCCCAGCGATTTACCCACCACAAAACATCCTGGCAGGTGAGAGGTTCAATCGTACCTCGATACTTCTGTTACTTGGGAAATGGCTTGTTAGTTAACCAGAATGTTCCTGGGTGAGGTGAACCCCGCAGTGCAGTGCGTCATTTTAGGGACCATGCTACACATTGCAGAAGCAAAACAGAATATATTTATAGAATTAGCTGTAAGGAAAATCATCCAGGCTATTAAAAGCCACATGAACACGCTGAATATCATGCATTTTAAATGTACATAGAAAAACATCATTTTGAAGGGGATTATTGTTTAAATAGGCAATACAGGTTCTGGCAGATAAGCCTCTCGCTGGTGTCTTCTCCTATTGTCTCGAATGCATTATCTCCCCCATACTATTCTCAGTTCTCTCCAGGAGTATTGTCAGAGTAAAATGCTATTTTAAAGGCATATGTTTATGTTTCAATAGACGTTACAATAGCAAACACATCCTGCTGAGACAGAGAGAGAGAGGGAGAGACTACATGTCATCTACTGTATTGTGTGCCAGGTGACAAACATTATAATTAGAGACCAGAAGGTAGGAGCCCATAATACCTTCTCCAAACAGAGCACTGGATTGGACTCCACCTTGTTGATTTTGATAGCGTTCGGAGGAAGGATGGCTAAAGTGTTCCAGGAACCCCTCATACCCTTATGCAATCACCTTCCTCTTTAATAACAAGGTATCGTCAACAGAGACTACAGGTCACAGCATGCTGTGCTACATCTCTTTCTGAGCAGCATACTGCATGCCACTTGGACTAAGGTTTATTAGCACAAGACTGATCACTGTAACATCTGACAGGTTTCAGAGTAGCAGCCGTGTTAGTCTGTATCTGCAAAGAGAAAAGGAGGACTTGTGGCACCTTAGAGACTAACAAATTTATTTGAGCATAAGCTTCTGTGCTGTAGCTCACAAAAGCTTATGCTCAGATAAATTTGTTAGTCGCTAAGGTGCCACAAGTCCTCCTTTTCTTTTTGTAACATCTGAGAAACCTACAAGATTAAAGATTAATCATATAATGCACCATAGGAACTGACTTCTACTGGCGTCGGTGGGTGCTCGACCCCACTCTGCCCCTGCCCCAACTCCAGCCCAGCATGGCCCCCTCCCACCCCACCCCCATTTCAACCCCTTCCCCAAAGTCCCCGCCCCAACTCCACCCCCTGCCGCCCCATTCCAACCCCTTCCCCAAATCCCCACCCCAGCCCCGCTTCTTCCCATGAGCACGCCACGTTCCCGCTCCTCCCCCACCACGGACCTTGCTACAGCTGTTTGGCGGCGGCAAGCGCTGGGAGGTAGGAGGAGGAGTGGGGACACGGCGCGCTCAGGGGAGGAGGCGGAGGCAGAGGTGAGGTGGGGCGGGGCAGGGAGGGGAGCTTGGCTGCCAGTGCTTGCAGAGCACCCACTAATTTTTCCCCATGGGTGCTCCAGCTCCAGAGCCCCCACTGAGTCAGCACCTATGTAATGAATGCATCCTTTAGAAGCTAGAACTTTCCTCCTATCAGCTGGATTGCTATGTTGTTTAGGGCCTGGGGGTCCTTTTTTCCTGAGCTGGGTGTTTTGCAGTTTCTGGGAAAAAGCTAGTTTAGCAGTGAACTCTACAGCAGGGAGAGTGGGGCTCAGCCTGCTGTCCCACAGAAGAAAGTTCCATAATTATGCACCTGTCCTTGCCCCAGACCTGAACAAGTTGAAACCTGGGCCATAAGGTTTCCATTGAGCATAGTAGCCAGGGCTGGGAGCAGAGAGGAGATACATCATGATGGGGCCTTGAATTATGGCGACTGCATGAGTTTCAAGCCTGAATTTAAAATGTAGGTGGTTGAAATCTGATTTGTAATATGCACATTTATGCCATACTATGCAAAACCTTTGGCTCCTGGCAAGCTTTCAGTGCAGCCCTGATCAGGGCAACGTGTGAGTGCTACTGATTCTGAGAAAATCACAGACACATGGAACCGTGGGGACAGCATGTTTGTGTGTGCCTTTGCCTCCTACAATCTGTGTCTGGGTATAAGTGTGCTGTGTTTGTATTTGTACAAGGAAAGAGGTGGGAACCGCAACTGAGTCTGTAATTCACTTTGGAAACTGGCAAACATCTTTACAATGTATTTCTGAAAGATATACTGTATAAGGTGAATTTCTAACAAGCTTCCATGTGATTTTCCTCTCTTGAGTGAGAGAAACCTGATAAAGATATAGATCCTTCCTCACATCTTGGCATAAAATCATACCTTATTGGTTTAGATCATTCTGTGTCTTATTTTTATAGTACTAGTGTTTTCTAGTTCTTGCAGAAAATACAAACGCTCAGGAGATCTAATTTTTCTGCTAAACGGATTTTCATTCCACAGAGCGTTTTCTCTCTTTCTTTATATAGAAAAACACATACACATAGAGATTTAGCATGTGTACATACACTTGTGTGTGTGCGCACACACTGCCAAAAACAGGATTAAATGCAGTGTTAAAATAAAAAATTCCCAGACTCATACTTGAAAATGGCCATTTTTAAACATTCACAACTTTAAAAATACTTAACCAATGCTCTTCAAACTTGAGTTGATTCTCCTTCCTCAATAAAACAAGCCAAGTTGTGAGTGTCTAGGTGTAGCTATTTTTGGAGCAATGCACACATAACGGTGTCATTGAAACATATGGGATAAGTGTATTTTTATTCATGCTCATCTAACTCAAACAGCTGAGCAGATTTGGCTCAAGCTCTCAATAACAATAACAAAATAGCACACAAAGGAATTCATTTGAGAAAATGGGGAGTGTTTTTTCCTTCTGTTTGAGAAAAAGGGAGGTTAGCATGGAATGGTAGCCAAATATCAACACTGAGTACATGGCAAACTTTTTATTGCACGCACACAGCCAGTTTTTGCTAACAGTTATATTAGTCCGGTGACACCTTAAAGACTAACCGATTTATTTGGGCATAAGCTTTCGTGGGTAAAAACCGCTCGTTTTTGAGACAGAGAAGCCACATAGAAGATCCTAAGAAATGTCTGAGCCCCCAAAGTCAATGTGCTAGCTGCTGGACTCAGCAAGGAAGAAAACATTTGTCATTAAGGAGAAGGCAAGTAAATAGGAAACTGGACTGGGACGCTTATGAGGTAAAGATAACAAGAAAAAACTAAAGAGGGAAGCAAAAGGAAAGAGCTAGGTAGGAAGGCAAAGAATGCGGGTGAGAAGTAGGCAGGGGGTGCACAGGAGATGCTGGAGGAAGGGTAAAAGATGAGTTAAGGTTGTGTTTCTGTCCTTTCCATTTTTTTGGTTGACACAGATTAGAGAGAGATCAGAGCTTCACATTTACAGCAAAACAGCTATCCAGTGGGTTTAAAAACTGAACTCCAGTGGGCATTGTTATTATAACCCTTGATCCGTGACTTTTTCAACCTGAGTGGCAACCGATTTTCATTCTAAACCTCAGCTGTAGCCAAGATAGATCGTACTGCCGAGCCACGCAATTCTGTGTGTTACTCCTCACATACCTAGCACCCAGCTGCAGTGTGTGTATATATACAGATTTCTTAAGATTCTAGTGTCCCCTTTTAGCAGTGGAGAGAGACCGAGAGAGAGAGAGAGAGAGAGCTAGTCAGTTCTCATTTAGTTTACTGTTGACATGTACAGTTTCCAGAGTGCATGATGTGATATATTGTTCCTTCTTCCTTAGGACACTGAGTACATGGGAATGTGAAAGGAAAGAAAACGCTTGTTAACCCCTAGGGTGTAATTGGCCAGCAGTGACTGGCAGCCAGCCAAAGGAACAGAGGAAGAGAGAAATGGAGGGAAGGAGAGGGGGTGCATAATGAAGTGCATGCTTTTAATTTCACTTAAGAACTCAAAGGAGGAAAACCTGAGCTATATCCATTGGGATTGTAATCAATATCAGAGCAGATAACAAAGAGCTGGCACTCAGGGTAGACTCCTGCCTTGCCTGGGCCCGTTAGTTTATTGCTCAGCTTTTCTTTACGGCTTTCTCCCTTTCTGCCTATGTTTTGGCTCCGGCTTTGAATCCTTCAAACACTAGGGAGCAGCAGCTTCCTTTGAAACCATCCGTGGCGGCTGCTGCTACCAGCCTTTGCAGTCTGCCAGCTGGTTTAAATAAAAAGAGAGAAGGGGGAAGGCGGAGGGGGGCTGGTGGTGAAATGTTCTTGATGATAATTTGATTGCATGCATTAATGATCAAAGTGTTGCAGACTAATTACTAACACTTACCTCTCAGATATTAAGTTATCATTTATTTTCCCCCCCTTACTTTGCATCTACCCCATGATCATGGTAATAATCTGCAGCCCGACTCTTCTACTTGGATGCCTGAAGACTGTCTCGCAGCGCAGATCAAGAACTTACCTAACGAACGGGAAGGTGCAAACTCTGCAAGTGCCATGGCTTTGCTGTCAGTTGGATGCTCTTTGATTCAGGAAGCCTTGGTCACACCCTGTGGACAGGTGCATGGGAGATTTTGCCAGCGCCTGCAAGGGTTTAAAACAGAAACTAACAAACAAAAGCAAGTTTGACTCTACCACCTCCTTGCCCTCATCCTCTGTCTTAATGAATGATCAAGCCCACACAAGGCTGAATGCGACAAAGGTACTTAGCTGCAGTGGAAGGTCTCTCTCAGGAGGCACTCCAGATGGGCAGCCAAGGAGCCAGCCATGCAATAATAATAATAAAAAAATAAAATAATAATAATAATCCCAAACAATCAGCTAGTGATGCTGTTTACAACGTTGGCTCAGCCTGACAAATACCAGCCTTCTGCCATCTGATAGGGAAAGGTACGAAAAGCATCAGTGAGGTGTCAGAAGGAATCTCTAGGGGTATGTAGCCCACGAAAGCTTATGCTCTAATAAATTTGTTAGTCTCTAAGGTGCCACAAGTCCTCCTGTTCTTTTTTCTAGGGGTATTGTCAGCTGCCAACAGGTTTGGGGAGGAGGAGACTTTAACATGGGGAAGTATGGGGGGGAAAACTATCAGCAACTCCAGGCAATTTACTGTTCGTTTTGTGCACAAGTCACGGGGGAGATGCCACCTCTGACTTTGTGCATGGTGGCAGAAGTCGGAGTGACCCTGCATCCACTGATGCCTTTATTTATGGAGGCAGGTGCATGGGTCGGTGTGCTGCATTCCCTAATGCCTTTTGCTCGGGGGTTTGAATGATGTGCCACAGCCTTTATTCATGGCAGAGGGAGTATGGGTTACTGATGCGCCTTTGGTCCAGGCTGTGCAGAGTTTGCAGCCACTGCAGTGTTTAATTCATGGCTGTGAGTGTTTTGGTGAGGGATGGGACTTCCCTGATGCCTTTTTCCTTGAGAGTAGGTGGAGGCTGCATGGTCCAGTGCTGTTTTTATTGATGGGGTGGCTGTGAAAGCATATAGAGTTGTACTAACTTATGACTTTATTCATGATTCTTGGATCTGGGGTAAGAAGTTGCCTATGAAATAATTTTTCAAATGAAGTTATCCTTATTTGCCTGTTATCTGGTTTTACACCTTCCCTTGAATCATCTTGCAATGGCCTCTCTGAGTGATGGACGACCAATTAGCTGGGCCATTTTTCTGATCCAGTTTGGCAATTTCTACATCAACCCAAACAACCTCCTGCTGCGGTTAACAGAAATAATCTAAAACAAAGGACCGGCTCCTCAGCTGGTGTAAATCAGCTCATCTCTACTGCTGTCAATGGAGTTACATCATATTTACACCAGTTGAGGATCTTGTCCAAAGTGTTAAAGAAGCTATTCCTGGTGAGTTGTACTTTTGGTCCAATTCATACAATTAATGTCACCACCTGAATCTAGTTTTATTGCTACTGTTTGTTGCTAAATTATGTTTCCCCCTTAGAGATCAATCCTGTGCTGATTCATGATACTCACAGAGAATTGCTGGGCCCTGGACAATCTCACCAGGTTCTCCATTAAGGACATGATTCCAGCCAGGGGTTTACCATCTGCAGGGCTTGGTGTGTACCATCTCCCTGATGTTTGTACTCCCCAGCACAATAGGCTGACTCCAAGGAGCACTTTGGAAGGCAGCTTCATTGGAGTGCGCACACAGCAGATGAGATGTCACTCTGTTTACTTACACTCACTGTGCACAAACTACCTGTTATTGGCATTGCAGTTACCTGCTGCAGGAAGCAGAGCGCTGCATCTTGAGGATGGTAATGAAAGTGGGTCAGACACTTGCCGTTCCTGGGGCAATCCTTTAGCATAAGAAGGGATTTGCGTGTGCGTGCTCCCCATTATCTCGGGTTGGTATAATCCTTCTCACAAAGAAAAGGCTTCATAATTTGACCAGAGCTGTCAAACACTCTTGTAGGTATACAAGGATGAAAATGACCTAATAGATGATAAGGAACTTCCTCCCTGCCAAGGTAGGATACAGTCCTCCCGGGAGAGGATGTATCCTCTATTAAACTGATACTACACTTCAGTTTAGCAGAAAAATTTCAGCATTTGTTATTTTGATTGGTTTTCTGCCATTCCATCTCAACCACTGCAGGAGAGGGCCTGATCCTGGATGGTGCTGAGCAGCTGCGGCTCCCACTGGGGCTAACAAGAACTGCAGATGCTCAGCGCCTCTCAGCTAGGGAGGTTATTAGCAAAGGCAGAGGTGGGTAAGAGCATAGTGGGCCAATGAAAAGTGCAGTGGGAAGCAGAGTGTGGAGCGCTGCAGGTACCACAGAGCTATCCACGAGCTCTATTAATATTCCAGGCATCAACGATCTGTAACCATTTTACTGTCATTACCGGAACCTCAGTGAGAGGTAGAAAATGGCAGCAGAATGGAGAGTGTTATAAACAACATCGTTTTCATCGCAGTCTTAAAAACTAGTATCGTGGCTGTCCTTGAAGGACAAAGTGGCTTAAAAGCCTTTGCTCGAAGTGACCTTGTCTTAAACAGCTCATTCCTCTTTGGAGAATTGAAAAGCTGGTGGAAGAAACAGGCTCTTCCCGGGAAAGCGAGGGAGACAGAGCGAGGAAATATCTATGGCCCAAAAAGAGGAGACTACAAAAAAGAAAGAAAAAAGCTTTTTAGCTTAATGGTTTGTGTTTGCCTCTCTGGTTTGGAGGCAAGTCTGTTCTCACTGCAAGGTAAGATATTCTGAGCAGCTCATGGCTTGTTACTCTGTCTGCTTTCTAGGTATCCCCATGGCAATGTTTCTCAAATGGTGAAGTTGGCTGGCAGCCCCAGTGAGACCCCAGCCTCTTCCAGGGAGTTCTCAAGCAAGCCCCGGGGAAAGTCAAGAAGAGAAAGAACAGTCCTTCCTTTTTTATTTATTTCATTATTTTTGCTGGGGTCCTGCCAAAGAAATAATCCCCTAGCGAGTATCCAGAGCTGCAGGCTACACTCGCTAGATGGTTTCCATGTTGGCTGACTCAAAGGGGGAAATGAACCAGCATGAAAGAAAAAGGCTCAGGCAGCCCCTGTTCATATGATTAATTGGAGTTATAGGCAGGGAAGTGACTTTCTAGAGATGACCTCCAGGCGTTCCAATAGTTATTCTCTCTCCAGGGCTCTCTGCTCACGAGTCAAAAAGATGATCTTTCTAAATGCCAGCTCCACCAGGGATCAGATGAAAATTCCGTCTGCCTCTTACTGCCTCACTAGCACTGAAGATTCTCCAAATGGAAATTAGCAAAACAGATTTTATAATGATGATGCATGAGCCAGAAGAGAATCCAGCTCACTGTGCCATAGCTATGTGAGCTCTTTGGGGAGAGCAGGAGTGAAAATCTGTTGTGTTAGCAAACAAGATGTGTCCTGAATACACACAGGGGACATATTTATCTTGAGCAAGAGTGCCAATTTTACAAGCATATTTCTGAACTTAATATAAAACATGTAGCCCAATTGCGCAAGTCTTTGTTTCTTCAGTAAAGACATATTGCCCCCATATTCCCATATTAATGAATGTTTTGATTCCTGGAGGCATTCTGATCCTTGTCATTGTGCTTGGCAAATCTGGTGATCCCTGATCTGTGTAGAAAGGGTGACTCCACCCTCTGCCTCTTTTCCTGTTCCCTTCTGCCAAGGCTGCTTAGAATAGCAACTCCCCTTCAGCCAGGGCAGTTTGAGTTCTTGGGCTCCCTTCAGAGCCCACCCGTGCAGTAGAGCTGGTCAACATTCCCAGTGTCTGCTCCATGAGGAACTCCAACATTTCACAATTTCCTTTAGTCCAGAATTGGACTGAAAAGTCAAATTTTTGAAATTTGCCATGAAATGAAAATGTTGAAAAAATTCATTTTGGAAATATTGAAATGACTTTATCAAAGCATTTTCATTTCAATAAGAACAAAAACCTTCATTTTGACTTTGTTGTTTGGACGTATTCCATTATCATATATTTTAAATGATAGAGTCAAAACAAAGCACCTCAACAATTTTTAGTTCAAGTTTTAGATAAAACTGATACATTCCAGCAAAGTGTTTCAATTTGGTTGAATC
The DNA here is from genome assembly GCF_015237465.2 of Chelonia mydas. Lineage (NCBI taxonomy): Eukaryota > Metazoa > Chordata > Testudines > Cheloniidae > Chelonia > Chelonia mydas. The sequence continues at coordinate 21,329,174 of NC_057853.1, forward strand.
AGTATTTTCCAATGGAAAACTGTTCCAACATAAATTTTTTGAACAGCTCTAATCCACAGTGGGACTTTTCTAGGAGGGGAAAGAAAAGACTGGCTCAGAGCTCTGAGGTCCTCATCTAACAAAGCCAATGGAAATTGAGGGCCTTACACACTTCACAAAAGGTGCTCAGCCCTATTGCATGTAACTGCCTCGCTACAAAGGGTTTAACGAAGGACATAACTGTCTCCAAGAATCTGAAGAGTATATATGTGGCACACACTAGGACAGTATGGGTCTTTGTCTCCCTCTAGTGGCTGGTCCACATAAGAGGTTATTGAGCCCATTACAGCTGCCAGGTAAGGCAATTAGTCCTTTTTAAGCTCATAAGAACATAAGAGCTGCCATACTGGGTCAGACCCCATAGCCCATCTTGCCCAGTATCCTGTCTCTGACAGGTTTCAGAGTAGCAGCCTGTATCTGCAAAAAGAACAGGAGGACTTGTGGTACTGTAGAGACTAACAAATTTATCTGAGCATAAGCCCACTTCATCGGATGCATAGAATGGAACATACAGTAAGAAGATATATATGTACATACAGAGAATCATGGAAAGGTGGGAGTTGCCATACCAACTATAAGAGGCTAATTAATTAAGATGAGCTATTATCAGCAGGAGAAAAAAACTTTTGTAGTGATAATTAAGATGGCCCATTTAGACAGTTGACAAGAAGGTGTGAGGATACTTAACATGGGGAAATAGATTCAATATGTGTAATGACCCAGCCACTCCCAGTCTCTATTCAAACCCATGACAGCAACCTGTACCAAAGCTTCAGGGGGAGTTTACAGAAAAGGGCAATTTTGGAGTGACCCACCGCTGTCTTCCACTCCCAGCTTCTGATAGTCAGAGGCTTAGGATCACCCCGAGCCTGGGGTTGTGTCCCTGCCCATTTTGGCTAATAGCCATTGATGGACCTGTCCTCCATGAACTCATCCAGTTTTTTTTAACCCAGTTATACTTTTAGCCACCACGATTTCCCATAACAATGAGATCAAAGGTTAATTATGCATTTTGTTAAAATGTACTTCCTCCTGTTTGTATTGAACCAGCTGCCTACCCATTCCACCAGGTTTTTATATTATGTGAAAGGGGAAATAACACTTCTCTATTGATTTTTTCCACACCATTCATGATTTTATAGACCTGTATCATATTCCCCCTGAATCATCTCTTTTCTAAGATGAAGATCCATAATCGTTTTAGTCTCTCTCCTAGTATGGAAGCCATTCCATACCCTTGATCATCTTTGTAGCCCTTCTCTGAACCTTTCCTGGTTCCACTATATCTTTTTTGAGATGGGGTGACCAGAACAGGACACAGTTTTTAAGGTATGGGCGTGCCATGGATTTATATAGTGGCATTATGATATTTTCTGTCTTATTTTCAATCCCTTTCCTACCAGTTCTTAATAGCCTTTTTGACCATTGCTATGATCCATCAATGGCTGTGCATTGAGCAGAAGTTTTTGGAGAACTATCCACAGCAACTCCAAAATCTCATTCTTCAAATGGAAAAGACTCATGCTTTTAAGTTCTGAAGGTCCCACGTTCAAATCCTATCATCAGCTCAAGTGGGGCCAGTTACACAAACACTCACGAGTGAGAGGAATTGTATAGGAGAGACAATGTGGGTAAGGTAATATCTTTTATTGGACCAACTTCTGTTGGTGAAAGAGACAAGATTTTGGAGCTCCACCAAGCTCTTCTTCAAGTCACACCTTATCTCTCTCATATCCTGGGATCAGCATGGCTGTAACGCTGCTGCAAACTGGAATTGTATAGGGAAATGCAAGAGGATAATAATTTAACAGCAATGGGATAAAATGGAGCAAAGGAAAGCTTAGTTCAAATATCAGGAAATATTTCCTAGCAGGGAGGTTTGTTAAGCTCTGGGTGAGTCTCTCCAGGGAAATGGGGGAAACTCAGTTGCATCATCATCTGAAACTAGGTTGGACAGAGCACCAGAGAACATACAGAGGGAAATAATCCTGCCCTGATCACAGTAGCAGGAGGAGCGAGGGATGCAAAGGAGGCACTAATAAGTCTTTTTTGTCCCTGATTTATATGAAATGGTGTCAGCTCCCCTGAATTTACAGTGACAAAGAGGATGTTGCTGCCATCTCTTTCCATTTAAATTAGCAGGTCAGCCTGGGAGTCAGGGTGGGAGAGGAGTGGGAACTACTTAAAACAACTAAGGGAAAAATAAGGACATCTCAGAGGATGAAGAGAATCACTAGGAAAATGGAGTTCACTTACAAACACCTCTTTAGCATAAAGGTACTAAAATCCAGCAAGCTGGATAAGTGTCTACAAGGAGATAGAATCCAGGTGCTTCCTCACTAATTAGGTCACTGTCTGCAGATTCATGAATACAGGGTCTCCCTCTAGTAGGCAGCAGAGCATGCTCATAACCTACCATGTATCTCCCAAATCCATCACCCATCCCCAGATAGTTTAATTCATTTAGAAAAACAATTTGTTTTTAAACATCAAAACAGAGCAGCAAATATGACAAACATGGAGCACAGAATATAGTCCTTGACAAATTCCCTGTTCTGACAATTTTTCAGTGTTGATAATTTGTGCCTGGGTGCCTTCATCCAAAGGAGACTACACTATGCCTGCAAACTTTCAAAGTGCTTCCTTCTGCCCACCGACATCTCTCTGTCTTGTTCAGATTCAGATTCAGTCAGCTGTTCTTCACCCCCATAAGCTGATCTTGTCCAAGTCCTGAGTCATCCTGATGGTCATATGTTGTGAAGGATAAGTAGAGTTGTCATTGACAACTTCCTGTGCTAACTTTTGTGCAGATGCTTAAGGCATAAGACTGCTTCCTGAGGGCCCCCTGCCACAGGGAGTAAGTCTGGGGGCAGAAAGGGTATGACAGGAGTGTGGCTGCAGCAGAGAGCACTGCAGAGATTCTAGATAAGGTTAAGGCCCATAGGACAGCCCAGGAAGGCTGCTGAAACGTAGACCGGCCCCCCACAGCAGTCCAAATTACGCCGGAGGGGCCTCTCCAGTCCCTGGGACGGCCCAGAATTCGGTGTGCGTAAAACCCATTAACCCACCTCCTAATGGGCTGCATGTTCTCTTAGAGACAAAAAGGAGAATCTTACCCCGACTGTTGAGTGAGTTGTATTCTGACTCAGTGGAGTTGTATTTATTCACCCAGACAACTAAAATGCACTAAATACAATTTAGGAAATGTAAGATTATTATTACTATTTATTTTAATGTAAATTCAGAGCTGGGTCTAACACTTGTTTTCAAAGCAATTTTGCTATCAGTGGGAGAAAAGCAAATCAAGAAAACGATATTGGTTTTAAAATGCTAAATTGCTTCATCTGAGTCAGTGGGCTTGTTTCCCTGCTTGCTGTGTGCGGCTGCGCGTGCAGTTCTCCATTGTTTTTAAAGACCTGCTTGGCATTGGGTTAATTGATCCACTCAGACTTTGTTCATTAACCTCCTGACTTTAATAAAAGCACTTGTGGAACTCATAAATACCAAGACAAATGGAGATAAAAATATAATTAAATAGGATTCTTTTTTAGCTATTTTTTTCCCCTTTGGTTTTCTGTGGCTTATAGCTGTGTATAAGAAACCAGAGAAGACAGCGTGTGGTATAAAAGATTTCCTAATTAATGCAGCTAATTACAAAGAAGAGTAAGACCTGATCTAACAAAGCACTTAAGCACATGCTTAACTTTAAACATGTGAATAGTCCCATTGAAGTCACAGGCACCTTAATCACTAGGGGCTTGATTCAAAACCCATTGTCTTCATTAGATTTTGGACCAAGTGTACCAACCCCGCACTCGGCCACCAGGGGCGGACCAATCATTGTGGACCCAGGCGGCCACGCCCCCTCTTCCCTGCTGTGCATGCTCCAGGTGGAGAACCCAGATAAAAGGAGGCAGCCCAGGTCAGTTGGGAGGGGTGACAGAGGAGGAAGGATGTACCCTGTGGGTTCCTGCAATGCTTCCGGCAGTAGAGCCCGAAGACCTGGACTATGCTCCAGGCGACTCGCTGACTGCAGAGATTGCCGGGGAAGCCGAGCCGCCGCCTGCTGAGGAGGCTGCTGCCTGTTCTATGTCCCAGCCCAGAGGGAAGTAAGACCCATAGATGGTGTATTTGTTTTGCCCTGCCCAGGGGCCATATATTGATTGATATATTCTAATTCCCCCAGGGCAACTGCCTGCCCCAGCCCGGAGGCTACAGAGCCATAAGACTGTTTGTTTGCTTTGCCCCACCCAGGGGCTGCAGTCTGCTTACTGCTTTGTCCCTCCCAGGGGAGCTAATTTCAAGTGTTGCTGCCTGCTCCAGCCAGGAGACTGCAGGGCTCTAGACTAGTTCTTTGTTTTGCCTCAAACAAGAGGCTCCAGGGCTACAGACTGTTTGTTTGTTTTGCCTGCCCAGAGACTATGGACTATTTGTCTAAGTGATCCTGCCAGGCGGCTGGGACCCAGTTGCCTGAAATCACCTGCTTAATGATCCTGATGATGAGGTGATGGGGTGCACCAACCCTGCACTGGGCTGATGGGGGCACCCCAGCTTGACGCAGGGCCCCTGTCACACCAAGGCCTAACATAATTTAAAAATGATCATATATATTAGATAAATAAATAATTAATAGTTTTATAGGTGGCCACCTCCTTGACTATCTGGTGACATGGTTTGGGACACAGGAAATGCAACTCAGCAGTGGAATACCTAGCAGAAACATTAAACTTTCAACACTGCTGCACGTCCTTTGAAACAAATTTTAATTAATTTTGAAAATGTTCTGAAAATAATCAAATTACAATAATAACTCCATCGTACAGCCAATGTTTACATCCCAAAGAAAGAGCAGTGACTTGAAAGGCCTAATGCTGACCTTCTCACTCAGACTAAACTCCCACTGGTTTATCAGGGACCATAAGTGGGGAGTAGGAATAGGGATTAAGGGCTTGAACCAAAGTCTACTGAAGTCAATGGGAGGCTTTTCAAATCTTGGCCTTGTTGAAATGAATGTGAGTTTTACTATTGACTTCAATGGGATCAGAATTTGGTCCCAGGAGCAACTCTTGGGCTTAATCTTGCTCATTTTGAAGTCACTTGTAAAACTCCCACTGTCTTCAATAGGAAAACGATCATATGCCTTAGTTTCATGCAGTTTAAGGCCCCAGTCCTGCAATCTAATCCACCTGGGTGGACCCTTACACTCATGCAAACTCCCATGAGAGACAGCTGATCTAAAGGCTTAGCAGAGTTTTCCAGACAGCATCAGATGCTCTTTAATATTAGCCAGTGCTTCCTGGAAAGCAGTGAAAAATAACCTGGTTAGAAAGAATTCTGCTTTATCTGTCATGTTTTCTCATTCGTTTTTATTATTTGGGATATTTATATCTTAAAGCACAATTAAAATAAAAAAAGTGAGTGTAAAAATAAAATATTTATTCTCTGCATGATTTCTAGGTCAAATTGGCTCAGTTTACAAGTCGGTTTTATATTTAAGTTACCTATGTGTATTTTTAAAGGCATTTAGGTAGATGCATGTGAAACAATTTTTAATTATGTACACAAGTCAGTATGTTCACACACACTCAGAGGAAAATAAACAGGTAAATACAGGTATACTTTTATCTGGATACAATGTTTCCTTTGACGTGGCAATTGTTATATACAGGTTGGCATGTAGGTGATTGCTGCAACATTATTATATCCCTGTAGAAAGGCATGTTTTTGCCATAGCATTTATCACAGGTGTTTGCTGTGGCATTATTATCTGTGAGGAGGGACGAAAGGT